>NC_072490.1:55653390-56273775 GCF_027574615.1 Eptesicus fuscus | reverse complement strand
TATTACCTCATGCAAATTTTGCAAGATTAAGTTAACACATAAAAGCACTTAGAGCAGGGGCTGGTATATGCTCAATAAATGTTAGCTACCATTATTGGTATTGATTTGCACTAGAATTCAATAGGTACCCATTGAATATGAATTTTTACGTATGTGCTGATGCCACAACAGCTTTTCTTAAATTACCTTAAAGAAACCATTGTGGACTGGAATAAAAATATAAAATAAAAAAATTTGTCTGAACGCCTCATTAGGATGAAAGCAAAGAAGAATTTACTAAAATTGGAATAGTTTTATTGTATAACACTGGCTTTAGAGAAAAAAGCCAAAGTCAACAAATGCAAACACTTTCTGGAATGTCAGGACTCACAGCTAAGGAATAAAATAACAAGAACTACATCTGCCAACTGAGCGCTTCCTATGTACCAGCCTCCATGCTAATACTTTTCCTCAGTTAATGTTCTTAAGACTGAGGAGGCAACTGAAGTCAGAAGTTACTGAGCCTGCCAAAGGTCACCCAGCCAGTTAGGGACAGATAGCGATGGAGACAATGCTGGTAACCCTCATGCTAGTGGGTCCCTACAGACCAGACAGACCACAAAAATCAAGGAAACTTTCAGAAACCAATAAAAGATTGACAGTTTTGTTTTTCCAAGAATGGTTATCATTTCATAAAAGAAAGGGCATTTTAATAGGAAGACAGGAGGGAATACCTAAGGATAAGTCCATGAAGTGGCAGTGGCCTTATACCAAGAATGTTCACGTGACTGCGGGTAACGCTGCACCACCAACCTGTGAAAACTTCACACACCTATGAGCCAGCATTTAGGAACCACCGCTATATCCTGTCCCACCATTAAAAACTCATTTCTAATTTGTAGAAAGTTATCTGAAACATCACTAAAAATTTGAGAAGAGAAAATAACTGAAATTAGATTAAGTCAATTTTGAAGTCTGCCCAAGAAAAACTACATTAGCCACTACAAAGCCCACAGAATTGAGTGAACCAAACTAAAGAAACATGAGCCCAAAGATGCTACCGTATTTTGAAATGTTTTCTTTGGGTCCCAAAGACCGACAGTTTCCTGGTTCCTAGGAGCTCATTCAGTAGCCTGACCTGACTGCTGACGTGTGAATTCTAGGTTCACCCATGACATTGGGCACTTTTCCTCTGCCACCACCATTCAGAGCACACTCCCACAACAAACAAAGGTTTCAAAGCCTGTTGGGGTAACCAAACTGCAAATCAGGCTTCATTAGAACCTTTGCTCTGCTCGTAGCATGTGGCTTCCTGCGACACAGCTGTGCCAGGGAGTAGAACCAAAATGCAGCTGCCATCATCCACATCCCCAGCTTCACATCCCTAAAGGCAGGCAGTCTGGCTAAGGAAGACATGTGTCCTTCTTCATGAAACACTTGCCTAAATGCCTCTTCGGAGAGGCCCTGGCGGTATCTGTTTTGAAAGGAATGCAATGGTGAATGCTCAAACAAAAACCAAACATTCATTGTGCCAGGCACTGTTCTAGGCCAGTAGTTCCAAAACAGGTGTGACTCTGCCCCTCCTGGACACTTGGCAATGTCTGGAGACGTTTCCGGTTGTCACAAGTGGGGAAGGGGTTCATCTGGCCTCTAGTGGCAGAGGCGGGACACGCTGCTAACCATCCAGCGATGCTCAGACACCCTGCCCCCACAGCCAGGAGTCATCCAGTTCAAAATGTCAATGGGCAAGGTTGAGAAACTCGGTCCTCGACTCTGGGGCCCAACAGTCAACAAGGAAGAGACAGAAATCCCTGCTCCCTTGGAGCCTACAGTCTAGTGTGGAGGAACATAAACACATCATATCAGAAAACTGCAGAATGTGTTATAAATACCATGGAAAACAGAGCAGAGCAAGGAAGATGGGAGTTTGCAAGATTAGCAATTATAAAGAGTGTAGTCAAGGTAGGCTTGATGAATGGCATTTAAAGGGAGACTTGGAGCCCTGGCTGGTGTGCTCAGTGGTTAGATCATCGGACCATACACCAAAGAGTCATGGGTTCGATTCCGGGTCAAGGGCATGTACCTGGGTTGCGGGTTCACTGCCCATCCTGGGTCAGTCAGAGTACATGTACAAGGCAACCAGTCCAGTCAGTGTGGCTCTCTCACATCAATGTTTCTCCTCTCTCCCCCACTCCCTCTCTCCCTCCTACTCTCCCTGAAAAAAACAATGGAGCCAGGCAGTGGTTGAGCCTCGACCTATGAACCAGGAGGTCATGGTTTGATTCCTGGTCAAGGCACAAGTCTGGGTTGCAGGCTCAATCCTCATGTGGAGTGTGTAGGAGGCAGCCGATTGATGATTCTCTCTCATCACAGCTGATGGATGATTCTCTCTCATCATTGATATTTCTATCTCTCTCTTCCTCTCTAAATCAATGAAAATATATAAAAAATAGAAAATAAAGAATGCAATGGAAAAAATATCCTCAGGTGAGGAGTAACAACAACAACAAATTAACTAATTAACTAATTAATTAATTAAAAAGGGAGAGGGAGCCCCATGGCTTTCTGGGCAAGAGCAGTCCAGGCCAAGGGACCAGCAGGAACCACATAAAAGGCCCTGAGGAGGAGGGGTCTTTTCCAGGAACAGCGAGACCAGCCTGGCTGGAGCAGAGGGAGCCTGGAGTGACAGCAGGAGACAAGGCAGAGCTGACAGGCAGCCTGACCATGCAGGCCACCTGGCTCTGGAGTTTTAGTGAAACTAGGAGCCACTGGAGGTTTTGTGAGTAGAGATTGAGATGATGTGACAGTTTTAACATAGGGTTTCTCAACCTCGGTGGTGACAATTTGGGGCCAAACAACTGCTCCCTTGTGCCCTGTAGAACGGTGGCAGGCTGCTTAGCAGAGGCCAGCAGCAATTCCCTCTGCTGTGATGACCAGAAATGTCTCCAGTCATTGCCAAACGACTGGGAGGCAAAATCACCCCTAGGGTGAGAATCAGTTTTAACAGGAACATCATAGCTGCTGGGTTGAAACCCCATGAAAGTGGGTAAGGGTAGAAGGCAGGAGACCAGGTTAGAAACGACTGCAATAACCCAGGGGAGGGCAGACGGTGGCTTGAACCCAAGTGGTAGCAGAGGAGCTGAAGGGACGTGGACAGATTCTGGACATATTTTCAACCCTAACACACACTCCTGAGAAGTGATAGACAAAATAGCTTCAGCAGTCCTAACCTTTCACTTCAACTTTTCCCAATCCATACTTAAAAGAAGGGAGGTGCCCGTCAAAGACGTCAGACAAGGCGCCATGAGGAGGCCCTGCACAATGTGTGGTCCCTTTAAAGACACACAACAGATGTTGATGACAATACCGCAGACAACTATGAAAAACAGTATAGGGAAATTTTGCCAACCTCATATGTTTATTAACAGATTTTATTTAACTGCTTTCTTTCCAAGAGCATGTGTCTGTTCCACAGACAGTTTGACAACTTTTTAAATGTAGCCTTGCTCTCCACCCAGGTTCTGTGCCCCACCTGCTTCCAGCTTTGATGTGAAGCCATTTCTTCCCATCCCACACCGCGCCTGGCACGTGCCCGCTAGCTCCCCAGCACGTTCATTCACCTGGCAAGCAACTGATGGCCGACTCTGAGCGAGAACAGGCCCGAATCCTTCAGCATGAGCTCCATGGCATTCATTTGGGTTTTTCCAGATGGTATTTTCTTCACTCTCTCAAACTCCTTTAATTATGTATCAGCTACCATCAAAAATGTTCCAAACAGTCCGGTTAATTCATTTCTTTCAGGACCACACACACACACACACACACACACACACACACTCGTTCCCTCATTCTGGCAATGGAAGCATTTGCTTATAGCAGCAAAAGCAGAGGCTGCTCAGTAGAACACTGGTCCCTTCAGCTGAGGGCAGATACAGCCCCAGTGAGCACAGCCAACAATACCCTTTGCACAATATTACTCCAAACTCCCAACCCCCAACACACACTCTATCTCACACACAAGACAGCCATTATGAGGAGGAATCGCCAACTACAGGCCGGTTTCATGCATCTAACCGCAGAGGCTTCCTTCCATCTCCGTGGGCATCTGCGAGGAGGCAGCGGAGTGCCGTCCTCGGACTTTCTTCCCCAACTTGGATTCCGTTCCGTTCCGGGGCTGCCGAGCCCTAAGCTGGTGCCCGGCGGCCCCCTGCGCCCAGAGGCAGACACAGGGCCCCTGGCTCGGTTCCCTTTCTCCATCGCCCTGGTTGCTGGGCCCCTGGCCCTGCGGCCCCCACCCCCTGCGGTGAGGGGCACTCGGAGCCCCGTTACACCGCCTACCTCACCCCTCAGCTGAGGGGGTGGGGACCCCTCTGCTCCCACCGCTCACGACCCTCTCCCGCCCCTAACGTGGCAAAGGCCGGTCGGTGGCCAGGGGACTGCCGACGGGAAGAACCCGCCCTCCCGGCGGAAAAGGGGGATGGAGGTGCACGGCGCCGGGCACCAGGTGTGCAGGCGGCAGACCTGCGCGGCTCCGCTCCGCTCCGGAAAGTTGCGCCCCGGCTAACGAGGTGCCGCCCCGCCGCGCGGGGCCCTCAGCCTCCCGGCCCCCGCGGCCCCGCCAGGAGCCCGGCTCTCCGGGGTCTCCACGGCCCGCGGGGCCGGGCCGGACGCGGAGACCCGCCCGCCGCCCCGCCCTCCGCCCGCGCCGCCCGCAGGTGAGAGGCGGGGCCCAGGGAACCGCACCTGGGGCGGCGGGCGTGCCCGAGGGGCGAGTCCTGAGAGGCCAGGCGCCCAGCTCCTGCTCCCCTCCAGCGTCCCGCCCGCGGCCCCGCCGTCCCCCTCCGAGTCCGAGCCTCAGGGAAGGGGTGCACCTGACACGGTCTCCCCTCCCGCCGGCAGCGGCCGGGCCGCTCCTGCCCTCGCCCGCCGCCGCCGCCGGCCTCCCGGCCAGGGGTCGGCCCGGAGCCCCCGCGGCCGGTGTCCGCGGAGCGCGCTCGGCCGGAGCCCCCGGCGCGGCGCAGACCCCGGGCGGGCGCAGCTCGCCCTCCGCCCGGCAAGGGCGCGGGGTCCTTGTCCCAGCCCGGCGCCCGCCCTCCGCGCCGGGCAGACGCAGCCCCGCCGCGCCGCGGCCCCTCACCTGCTCTTCAGCGGCTGACTTTTGAGTTCGTAATAGGTTTTGGGTTCTTCATGAAACTCCTCCCCGACTTCGAAATCCGGCACGATGCCCGACTCGGACTGCATGGCTGCGGCTCCGTCCCCGCGGCGCCCGGGTGAGGACCGAGCCGGGCGAGGGGAGGAGGCGGGCCTGGGTCCGCGCCCGCAGCGCCCGCTCTGCCCGCCGCCGCCCGCGCGGCCGCCCGGCGCCGGGGGTTCGCACTCGCCGGGGAGGGGCCGCCGCCCGTGCCGCCGGGGCTTGTAGTTCGGCCCGGGCGGGGCCTGCCCAGCTCGCGGGGGCCGCGGGGCCCGCGGGAACTACAACTCCCAGCGGCCCGCGGGGCAGAGGCCGCCTGCCGGACCCCGCGGGGCAGCTCCGGTTCGGAATCCCTGTCAATGTCAGCGGCTCCCTCTCGCCTCAAGGGTACAGACCTGGCCATTAAATATTAATTAGGACGGACCCAGCCGGCTCTCCTACCGTCACCCCTCCTCCCAGCTCAGACGTCTGAGAGGGAACACCAAGTCCTTATTTAAAACAAACAAACAAACAACAGTGAAGGGTTTGGCACTAGAAAGTTTTAGCCTTCAGCCTGCCTTCACCTAAAAGGATGCCGAGCAGCCTGTTCGCTTCCAGCGCTGCTGCGACAAACCCACTCGTCCTCGGGCCGGAGGAGCGGAGCGACTTGCCTCCACTTGGGGAGGAAAACCTGGCTGTGGAGGGGTTCCTGTGCGTCCTCTCCACAGTCCAGCCCGAGCTTTGCAGGACTGTTCATCCCGCTCCCCTTATCCAGTCGCCACTTCGGATCTAAAGCAGCGCTCGGTACCTTCCCTTCATGTAAAAAGGCACAAAGAACAAAACAGCGTCGTCGCTGACTGTCTTTCATTTCATTTCTCAGTCGCCTGGGAGTTCAGAGGAGATTGTCCTAACATTTCAGGAGTGAAGCTGTGGGACAATGAACTGTACAGTGTCACCCCCGCCAAGCTTCCCGCACTCGCTTAGGTAACTGACAACAGGCTGCGCTGTGGCTGTTTCTGCTTCCAGTCCCTCACTGATTGGTTCCAGCAGGACGTCTCCCTTCTCTCAGTAATACGCTCCACAACAACAATAAGTGTTTCTAAAAGTGTCCTGAGGCACCAGGGAGCCAGTAGAGAGTCCGTGGCATTTGAAGTTAAGACCTGGAGTCCTTCTCCAAAGCTCTGTGTAATCTTGGGCATGTCACTTGATTCCTAGAAGCCTAATTTCTTCATCTATAAAAGAGGAGATTGGCAAACTCGTTTCGGAAGATGTTGCAAGGTCAAATGCAAGGGAGAGTGATTTGTGATCTACAAAAATGCTGCTCAGTGGCCATTCTTTTACTTATTAGATATTGAATCTACTCCTTTCCGACTAGCATTTGATCTGTGAGTTTCTCCTTTCAGAGTTAATAAACTAAATGATCATCCTAGGAGAAAACCCCAAGGAGGCTAGACTAATTAGCGGGCATCTTCCAGGAGTTGCCCGTTCTGCCTCACGGTGAAACATTTTAATTTTACATCAGAAAAGACCGACCTTAAGAGTTGAGGATATCACTCTCTGCCAGAAGGAAGCGGAAAGGTAAAACACAAGAGAACATTCAACTTAGATTATCAGCTGTAGGTGCTTGAAATGGGGTGGGGCAGTCTTGATTTTCACAATGACTTGGGGGGATTACAGTCATTTCAGCTGTATGGACCAGAAATGCTATATATTTTATACTAGGGGCCCAGTGCACGAATTCGTGCACCTTCAAAGGAACTGTAGGCCATGAGGCTGTGGTAGGCATGGGGCAGGTCTCAGGCTCCATCCTCCAAGTCCCTGCCCAGCCCCTCCCACCAAGGGCCCCCCCCTCCCGTCCCTTGTCTGCTCCCACCACTGCCACTCCCACCTGCTGATGGTGCAGAGTGATTGGGGCTGGCATCAGCAGTGGGTGCGAGCTGCGTCTGCTGCCCCTGATCGCCCCTCAGGAGCAGGGGGAGGTGGAGAAGCCCTCAGGGGCGATCAGGGCCAGCAGCCAGCGCTCGCACCCACTGATGGTGCCGAGCAATGGGGACTGGCATCAGCTGCGGGTGCAAGTGGGGCCGGCGCTGGCAGCAGGCACGAGCGCCAGGCAGGACCGCGATGCGCTGGAGCAAAGAATTTTCAGTAACCACCAGAGGTTCTCCCTATGACAGCGACCGGTGCCCCGCCTTGGTCTGGCGCCCCTGCTCACCTGTTCCACCATCCTGCCTCGGCCGACGCCCACCATGTTCCACACACGCCCTCTGGTGGTTAGCACACGTCATAGCAACCTGTTGTTTGGTTGTTCTGGTTGTTCCACTGTTCGGTCTATTTGCATATTAGCCTTTTATTATATAGGATATGACAATCATTCTTGTCCAATATAGGTGATTCCCCTGTTGAGAAACGCTGGGGTGTTCTTAATCTTCCTAATCCCCAGAAGCTTTTCAATCAGAGGAAAGCTATGGACCCTCTCCATATAGATGTAAATAAGATTTTGTACATAATTTTGGCCTGTTGATCCTTGAAGACTATCAAGGACTTCATCTTGGAAATGCAGTTTATAACCTCTCTAGAGCTGTAATGAGACAATTCATTATGTCATCCGTAAATCAAAGAGTGACCTGCTAGACCTAAGGGACCAAACCTACCAGGATGAACCTGTCAAAAAAGCTAAAACTCCTGAACTTACCTCCAACTAAGTGTACCTTCCAGAATATCCCTAGAATGCAGAGCTCTGAGCTGAGGTTGCCCTGAGGTATACACAGATAGCTTTTCCCCCTACACCTTTCATTCTGCTCTCACCCTACTCTTGGTTCAGGAAAAGTTCTCTTCCATTACATATGGCAGGGTTATTAATTACAGTGCCATCTGCTACCCAATGGGAGTGGGTTTGTGACCTAATCCTGACCAATCAGTGGGCCCCATTTTCTTAGCCCAGTGGTCGGCAACTCATAAGTCAACAGAGCCAAATATCAACAGTACAACGATTGAAATTTTCTTTTTGAGAGCCAAATTTTTTAAACTTAAACTTCTTCTAATGCCACTTCTTCAAAATAGACTCGCCCAGGCCGTGGTATTTTGTGGAATAGCCACACTCAAGGGGCCAAAGAGCCGCATATGGCTCGCGAGCCGCGGTTTGCCGACCACTGCCTTAGCCACAATGATTTCTTTGGGACTGGACATAGGACCTTAACATGAGCAGAAGTCCTTTGAACTTTTCTACTAGGACAACTGGGAAGACTGTCTGATTTCTGGAAGCATGGTGCTGGCTTAGAAGAAAACTTAGAGCTAATTACTTGTGGCTACGTAGGGAAGCTGATAAAAAAAATAAGAGCGAATGAGATAACATCAACAGCCATACAATATAAGATATCCTTAGATTTTTTTCCAGATATATAAACCAAAAGAACTTTTTTCTTTTTGCTGGAAAAGTTTCTATGCACTGCCATACCATTTATCCACATAGTAAAAAGTTTGCCACCTGATAGCTGGCCCCTGTGATTCCTTTTCATTAATGAATTAAACTCTAGGAGTGATAGCATTGTAATATTAGCTAGTTATTAATAATAGGAAAGGATCAAAGGGGAAGCCACACATTATAGGCTTATCATGTGGGCAGCTTCACCAGGAAGATGCAACTTTGTGCTCCCCAGGAAACCACCAGCTTCTTCCTTGAAAAACACTGGGGGAAAGGATCCAATAAAGAGAAGTAACACATGCCCAGTAAAGTTGGGGTTACATAGGGAAAGTACTTGACTGTCAGTCACACCTGGGAACAGAGGTCATTGGCCAGATTGAAAATTTGGAAATATATAATCTCCCAAACAAAGGAGTCCTCTCTCTCTCTCTCTCTCTCTCTCTCTCTCTCTCTCTCTCTCTCGTGCTCTTGGCTCAGTCTTGGCTTCCTTGCATTCACCAGTGTTTCCTCCACGGCCATCTGGACCTATGGACTGCACATGCAATGGACTGATGGGCTGCAGTGGGGAAACACAAATTAAGCCAGCCTGATGTTGTATTGGACTGTGCAGACATGGAGAGGAAATTCTAAAACCAGCTCTGATCTTAGCCCTGCTGCTACAGGCAAAATGGGACTTCTTCCATGGTGGGACTGAGGAAAATGAAACCTTGGAAATTCAGGAGTTTGATTCCATTGAAATAAAGCTTTCTACAAAATCGCATCCTCGTGTGCGAGTCTCAGGAAAAAAAAAAACCTCTTTTTCTCAGGATCTCACAAGAAATCCACCCCTTTGTTAACAGGAGTAGATACCTCTTCTTAAACAAGGTGATTTAAAGTCAAAGCTCCGTGCATTTCAACCAAGGACTATCCCTAGTAAAAGCACAAAAGCAATGTCTAGAGATTATAGTTATTGTCACTAGTAATGTGACCTATATTTATAGAATACTTTTACTTTTTTGCAAATGCTTGTCACATGCACGTCTTATTTGAGCTCATAAAAATCCAGCAAGGATAGATGGGCAAGGTTCCCATTTTAGCATACATGAACGTACACAACATAGAGATATGGCATTGTGCTGGGTACCCAGACTACAGAAATGAACTGACTTCCTCCCAGCTCTCCAGAGACTCACAGTCCCGGAGCTGAGTCAAAGCTTGTTACACAATGAGAAACCAGACATCACGCAACAAGTGCTAATCAGCAGATAATTGGTGTATGATTTGTACTTTCATATCCATTTAGCTCAACAACTATTTATGAAGCCCCTACTATGTGCCAGCCATGTTCTGTGCTAGGTATGGGGGAAATCACAGTGATGGGTCATATATGGTCCCTGCACTCAAGGCGAGGTGCAGGCCTTGTTTCAATGGATAAATAAAGTGACAGGAAGGGGGAATGCTACGAGTGTCTGAGAAAGGAACAGCCACTGAGGGCAGCGATGGTGAGGAAGTAAAGAATTCTTAGAGGAGATGTGACTAATCTAGATCTAAACAAGAAAGAAAGAGAGAAAAAAAATTTTAGGATATAAAACATAAAAATAGAATCTAATCAAGCCACTAGATCCATCCACAAATTTACAGAAAATTTTTGAGAGAGGAACATGTTAATAATACCACAAGGATGCAATCAGACAAACCCAGAAATTGAGAAATTTGACAAGACATTGAGAAATTCTTCAAAAAATAAATAGCATGAAATAAAGAGGAAGAAAGAATGCCTACAGGTTTTTAAAGATTTAAGAGACACACTAGAAACATAAATTATATCTCAATTTAAAAAATGAACTTACCCAGCCAGTGTGGCTTAGCTGTTGAACATTGACCCAGGAACCAATCGAGTGCCGGTTCAATTCCCCATCAGGGCACATGCCTGGGTTGCAGGCTCCATCCCCAGTAGGGGCCATGCAGGAGGCAGCCGATCAATGATGTTCCTCTCTCATTGATGTTTCTATCTATCCCTCTCCTTTCCTCTCTCTCAAAAAATAATCAATTAAAAAACATACTTTAAAAATGAACTCAAAAAAAGTCACATCACTCAAATATACAGGATATCCCAAAAATGTATACATACACTTTGAATAATTCCAAGACCAGGTGGATTCCTGCAACAGAGAGGAATTGACAGGTCTGCTCCAACCACGAAGACAAGAGGAGAAACAGTCCAGAGATGAAAGACACTGACTACGCCTTGCCATGCTAGCAGTCAGCAGCTGTGCGTCGCTACAGGTTGCCTAGAACCAAACCAGAGAGGGTCGGATCTGCATTGCCACCATGTGCCCACCATCCAGATATCATTGCTGACATGTATACATAAGTAACTGTTTGACATTGAAACAGGGACTCAGAACTGTTGGACATTGAAATTGGGACTCAAACATTTTTTGTTATTATATGTTTATTTCTAGTCTGCAGAGGCAAGATTTTTTAAAGGAAAGAAATGAGGGGAAAAATAGATACAGAGGCAAAGAAGCATTGAACAGACAGCCAAACTACAGTGGGAAGGCAGGGGAGGTTGCGGGGGGGGCGCACGCTGTAAGAGATCAACCGAAGGACTTGTACGCATGCATATAAGCATAACCAATGGATACAAGACACTGGGGGGAGGGGGGAGGGCAGGTGAGGGCATGTACTGGGGGGTAGGTAGGGGAGGCGGGGGGGAGGCCATTGGGGGGGAAAAGGAGACAAATGTACCACTATTTGAAATACTTGAAACAATAAATTTTTTAAAAAATGTTAAAAAAATAAATAAAAAAATTAACATAACAAAAGAATAATTGTAAAGATAGTGTTTATTAAAATACAATTAATTTTCAAAATTGACCTACCAGCTGTTACAGTGTGTATACATACTGGGGGGACACCCTCTATATGTAGACTCTCTGGAGCCTGATTTGAACAACCAATTTTCAGAATTCTTTTTGGAGAGAACTAGAGAGTATGAACATGAGCTGGAATTAGGTGATATTAAGGAATTACTGTTCATTTTATTAGTTATTATAGTGGTACTGTACTTATATTTTTAGCTGAGGTTCTTACCTGTTGGAGTAAAATGTTGAAACTGGGTAATATCTAATGGAAGTTTACTATACTACTCTCTCTACTTTTGTGTATATTTGAAATTTTCCATGACACAAAATAAAACTTTAAAAAAATGAGAGAGAAAGAGAGGAAACTGTCATAACGCTTTTAAAAAGAAATGGGGTACACTTTCTGATAAAATTAGATAACAAGGCATGTCATTAAAAAAGAGAAAAGAGGGAGAGATGGAAGCAGGGTTGCACGTGGTCTGTTAGAGGAAAGAGCCCATAGAAACTGACTATGCTTGATTTTGAAGCATCCATCTTATATAAAAACTACTGTTTGAAATTTTAACCCTGCTATTTGGCTTCTGTAAATTCTTGCTTGCTAAGACTACTCCCACTTCATAGAGGCCATTAAACCTTCCCCAGACAAGGTTATCAGTGCTGGTGCCAGGCCAGGCCTCTGGTTGAGGTCTCAAGGCCCCAGTACATAAGGGCTCTTTAAGAACTTGCAAAAGGGGCTGGAAACACTCCATATTTGGGAGACAAAGAAGGTAAAAACATATAAATAGGGAAAATTCCTACATGTTGGGGCCCAGAATTTGAGAGACATTTTCCTCTGGACCCGCATGTAATAAATGTAACTCCATCTCTCTAAGTATTGCTTTGTTCTTCTTCGGTTTTCTGTTACAATTTAACTAGAAAGGAAGTTACCAAAAGTATATTGAGAACCTCACAGACCTTCCGGAAGGACAGCACAACCTGTGCAAACAAGAACAACTCCGAATCCATGTCATAGAACAGGGCTAGTGAGGCGCCCACCAGTGCCCACCGGTGCCCTCACATGTACTAACATCACAGCTTGCACCTCTGATGTGACAGAACACAGGGTGCTGGTGACATGCTGCTTCTGGGAAATGAATAGAGCCACAACCACCCTCCACCAAAATGGACTGGACAGAGTTCCAGCTCCTCCGCCCACTTATCCCCTAGTCTGAAGTCAAGGTTGGATTCTATTGGCAGATAAAGATTTTGTGCCCAAACTCTACCCAAAGCCATTCAGTATCCTTTTATTCTCACTACTTTAGAGACTTAAATTTTTTAAAAAATAAGCAAATAAAACTATTTTCAGTCTTCTTGACAGCAATAAATTCAGTTCTGTCTACCAAACCCATAGTTTCCTCACCACACCCTTTTTTAACATAATCAAATTCAACTTTTGTTTCTCTTCCTTGAAATATATCTTAATAAATACCAGATTCAATAGTAATGAGGCTATTTAGTAACTTTAAAAAAATGGTGAGATAGGCCCAGATGAAGAACAATATAAATAACAGAAAAATGCTAAGAGAAAAAGATGATGGGGGTGAGGGGAGGAGGTGGTCAAGAGGCAAGTTTTCTGCATCATTCTCCGAGCACACTAGTATGTCCTTCCTATGAGTGCCAAGGTGGTGGAATATATGCCCAGACATGGGCCTGCCCCAAGAAAGCAACATAAGCTGTGCCAAGTTCAGCCATGGAACAGTCAAGTGGGAAGATCATTAATTTTCAAGGTATACATCTGCTTAGTGGCTATGCAGGACTTTTTAACCTGTTGGATCCCTTTAAGAAGCTGATGAGAGTTGTAGACATTCTTACTAGAATAAAAGGAGCATATTCAAAATGTTATCTGCAACTTCTGAGGTGCCCTTGAGCACTCTGTGGTCACCCATTGTTCCTCCAGGAGTCTGTGCCTCACGGTCTACCACATCTATTGTTCTTACAAGTGCTGTAGACTGCGGCTGCCTAGAGCCACTGGAGGAGGGAGGGAGGAGTGTGCTGTGCTGTGCAGACCAGCAGAGGAAAGTGGTGTGCCCTTCGCAAAGTGCTGTCCATGAAGCATGTTCATCAACATTTTGTTGGAGTGCCCATGAAAATGCAGATTTCCAAGCCCAGAACCAGAAGTACTAAATCATAATCTTGAAGGGGTGGGGATTGACAATCTGCATTTTCAGCAAGCTTCTTGGCTAGTGGTTAGACATGTGGAAATATTAGAACCACTGTTTAAGGGATGGCACCAAGCCAGGCAGAAAGAAAGCACAATGAAGAGGAGGTGCCAAAGAGGTGAGAAGAAAGGTGGAAAGAGGATGATTGATTAATAGTCCAGGGCAGTTCCCGAAGCGTGGGCCTGGGTGTAAAGGACAACATAAAGGGTAAGGAAAGGGCTGGCTGAGATCTGCAGTGTGATTTAAGTGACCTTAGGAAAGGAAATCCAACAGGTCTCAAGAACAGCTGATTAGGATGGAGCAACTGAAGAGCCACCAGGCATAAAAAATGAGCAGGAGTTTGGGGGATGGTTTTACCTTGTTAAAAGCAGTTTAAAAAATATTCTACCTAAAGCACCAGTCAGAAAGAATGTATGCACCCCTATGTTCATAGCAGCACAAGTCACAATAGCTATGATCTGGAAACAGCCTAAGTGCCCACCAGTAGATGAGTGGATAAAAGAGCTGTGGTACATTTACACCATGGAATACTATGCAGCAGTAACAAAGAAGGATCTCTTACCCTTTGAGACAACATGGAGGGACCTGGAAAGTATCATGCTAAGTGAAATAAATCAGGCAGAGAAAGACAAGAATCACATGATCTCACTCATATGTGCAATCTAAGTACCAAAATAAACTGATGAACGGAGTTGATCCAGAGACATGGAAGTATGGAACAGAGTGTGGAATCTCAGAGGGAAGGCGGGGGAGGTTGGGTGGGTGGGAGGTAATAAACCGAAGACCTTGTATGCATATATGCATAACCCATGGACACAGACAGTAGGGTGCTGAAGGCCTGGGGCTGGGGGGATGGGGGGGTTGGAGGGCGTTAATGGGAGAAAAAGTGCACATGTAATACTTTCAACAATAAAGAATTATTTTAAAAAATCATTCTGACACTTGTTGAAGAACTGAGGCCAACTTCATTCAGGGGGACTATTGGTGTAAGTATGGCGACTACTGCCATGGGCTTTGCAGCAGAGGAGACAGATTGGGCTCAGTTCCGAATACAACAAGGAAAATTGGGGGTTCACAGCCAAGAAGTAGAATGGGGCAGGGGAGGTGGTTGTCGGTAGGAAGGTACTAAAAGAATAGTATAACTCTTTGTTAAACTGACCTAGCAAGATGATCTCACCAAAGGCAAGCTGTGGTCATCAGATATTACCTGGGGTTGCGGGGATGAGGAAGATGATCAGATGTCAAGAGTGGGCGGTGGGGGGGGGGGGGGGGGGCGGGTGTTGGCTAAACTGACTTGGATTTTTGTTAAAATTGGTCAATGGAAATAGAAGTCCAATAGTCAAGGCCTATTTGGGAAGAGAATTCAGAGAAGATTGACTAAAGTTTGGTCAAGAAAAGAGTCAAAGCAAACAAATGCTTTTTGTGGCTCATGACCCCCCCAAACCAGGCTGGTGACAGCAGGCGGCTGTCACTTCACAGCTACAAATGCAATGGAGGAAGAGTGGTTTGACCCTGGTGTGGACTTTGTGACTCCAAGCCCAGAGCTCCTTGAGGGCTGGGACCAGCCTGTGAAACATCTATACCAATAAAAGGGTAATATGCTAATTAGGGCAGATGTCTTCTGGATGACCTTCCGAACGTCCTTCTGGACAAAGCAGCAGTGGCTTCGAAGAGCCCAGGCTCAGGCCGGCAGTGGCAGCAGCAGTGGGGTAATGGGGGTGGCGCCTTCCCCTGATCCGCCAGGTCGCGCCTCCTGCTGAGGGAGACCAAACTTCGGCTTAGGCCGGGGGGGGGGGGGGGGGGGGGTGGGCGGGGGGAGGGGGGAAGACAAGGCAGAGGCAGTTAGTGGTGATCAGGCCAGCAGGGGGCCAAGTTAGGGTTGATCAGGCTGGCAGGCAGAAGCAGTTAGGGGAGATCAGGCAGGCAGGCAGGCCAGCGGTTGGGGTTAGGAGCCAGCAGTCACAGATTGTGAGAGGGACGTCTGACTGCCGGTTGGGCCTAAACCTGCATTCAGACATCCCCTGAGGGGTCCCAGATTTGAGAGGGTGCAGGCCAGGCTGAGGGACCCCTCTCCCCCCACCCTCATGCACAAATTTTGTGCACCGGGCCTCTAGTATTCAATAACTGTCTGTGGGACAAATGAATGGATTAGCCGTCCAGGCAAAAAAAAGGTGTTTTCTAGCAAATTCATATTGTTCCTTTTTGTAATGATAGACTAAAAATACAAATGAACATGGGATTTTTACTACGTTTCCCAGTGTCCATTGGTATGTCAGGCAGATATTGATTAAACAAAATACCGGTTCCATCACTAGGGCTCCTAGTCTGAATTGATTTATCAGAGTAGAATTTAGCCTGTGTCCCAGTGGCATTGCTGATAAGGAGGCTGAGATCTCGTCCTGAGAAGCAGCAGACACATTCAGACTTGCTGGTGGATGATTTGGAGAAATATGCTGGAAAATAACTGAGTGGATCACATCTATCACTTATTAAAGGAACTAAAATCAGAAACTGAAATGAGCCAAGATGCATGCACATTTCCTGTCGTGAAGGTTACAGGGATAGGCCTCAAGGGATTTGATGTTCCCTTCCATGTTAACACAGAAAGTGGTCAGAAAGTTTTAGATGATGAGGGTTCATTTGTCAGGTTACAGCTGAAAATATATTCATCTTTGTTCGCCCTAGAACACAGTAGGAGTCAGGGCTCAATGTACTGCTGCTGAATTGATTGGCCAAAGTAATACTAAAATATAAGCCCCAGGGGTCAGCAGTCTAACAGCCAGGGAAACAGAAAACGTCAGCCTCCTCAGGGCAAGGGCGGAGGGGGCGGTCCGCAGGGACTTGGGTCTTAGAGAGGAGTTACAATGGGCCTCAGGGATGGGCAGAGGACTGAAGGAATTAATGCTTGTAAAATTCATGGAAGAGTGCTTGACACATGATACACTCCATGCAAGATTTTTGTAAACTAAATAAATCTCTATTTCTTTATTTATTTAAAAATATTTGTTTAGTACCTACTTAGTGCCAGCCACGTTTGAGAACAACTGGTTGACAGCTCCAGCGAAAGGTTTGCGAAGGTGGTTCACTTCAGGCACAAGTAACGAGGGTTAAAATGTGTGCCCGTGCTCTGACCTCCACGGGAGGGCGCGTTGGCTGCCTTCACACCCTGGCTCCACCATTTATTGGTCCTGGGGCCTTGAGTAAGTACCTCAATCGCCCTAATTCTAAATTTCCTTATTTGTAAAAAGGGAATAATTCAACCAAATTGTTGTGAGGATTAAATAAAGAAATTGGTATAAAGCACTTTGCTTTATTTTGTCTGGAACGCCTAAGAACTGTTGGCTAATTTTATATTATCCATGTTGATTGTTGCTGTTCTTATTCTTCTTTTGACCACACTTTAAATTAGCTTTTAGGAACCCATTGATCTATGTTTGAGGCAGAAAAGAAAAAATTAATGTTTCTCATGTAAATACTCTTTTGAATTAATTTTTTAAGAAGAAACTTTTTGTAGTTGTGAATCCTCACCTGAGGCTATTTTTTCCATTGACTTTTAGAGAGTGAAAGGGAGGGGGAAAGACAGAGACAGAGAAACATCAATGTGAGACACATCAATTGGTTGCTTCCCGCATGTGCTCCAATCAGTACCGGGGATCAAGCCTGCAACCGAGATATATGCCCTTGACGGGAATCGAACCCTCAACCCTTCAGTCTGCGGGCTAATGCTCTAACCACTGAGCACCAGCCAGTGCAAGAAGAAACTTTTGGCCCTGGTCACTGTGGCTCAGTAAGTTGGAGCATCATTCAGAACACCTAAAGGTCATAGGTTTGATTCCCGGGCACATTCCCAGGTTTCGGGTTCCTTCCCTGGTCAGGGTGTGTATGGAAGGCAATCAATCATTATTTCTCTCTCACATCAATGGCTCTCTCTCTCTCTCTCTCTCTCTCTCTCTCTCTCTCTCTCTCCCTCTCTCTTCCTCTCTTCCCCCTTCTCCCTTCCTCACTCTCTAAAATCAATGGGAACATATCCTCTGGTGAGGATTTAAAAAAAAGAAACATTTTTGCAACTATAAAATATATTAAACCTTGGAAAAGTGCATAAAGCAAAACTATATTCTTTTAAAAGTAACGACCCTTATCCACTCATGACTTCTTTCCTCCAAGAGATAAACACTTTTGTGGTAACCTTGCCGCTTTTCTTTGTGTTAATCCTCACCCAGGGATATTTTTCCATTGATTTTTAGGGAGTGTAGAGAGCGCCTGGGAAGGCACAAGGGCATTTGTTTAAATTGTCAGCTGAATCCAGGGCGGTCGGCAAAGCCACGGCCTGGAAACACATCCTGCCAAAAGGCAGAAGAGTTGTCAGCTGGACCTTCCTTTCAGCCCAGGTGCCGGGGGTGGGTTTTATTATGTAAATCCAGCCAAGCACCAGGAACCAATAGGAAAGCTTCCTGGTATTTGGGGTATAAAATAAACACATCGCTCTGGGTCACTGTCTCTCCATCAGAAGAGGGCAGTGGTCCACCCGGTCCCAGCTTTTTCCTTCTATCTCTGTGTCTTGTCTTTTTCTTTCATTTTTCTCAATCCCCAGCCACCCCTACTCAGGAACTGGACCGCTCTCTAGCCGCACTGGATGCGGAAAAGAGAGAAATATTTTTAGGGAGAGTGGATGAGAGGGAAAGACAGAGAGTAACAACAACGTGAGAGAAACACATCGATTGGTTACCTCCTGCACCCGCCCCACAAGGGCTGGGCGGGAAGGAGCCTGCAACCTAGGTACGCGCCCTTGACTGGAACTGAACCCAGGACCCGTTGGTCCGCAGGCCGACGCTCTATCCACTGAGCCAAACCGATTGCCTTTTTTTTTTTTTTACCACATACCTATGCCCCCTAAGCAATATAGGTACTTCTGCTTATTTTTGGATCTTGCCTAAGTGAAATTATGGTCTCCTGGTGGTCACTTCCTACCCTGAGTCAGGATAGCTCTGTGTGACCAACCGGTAAGGCTTTCGTGAAAGTCTGTTGCAGTTTCTGCCTAATTCTCAGGTTGTTCGCTCTGGAGGAGCAGCAGAAAAACCAAGCAGTCCTGTGAAGAGGCCCGTGTGGACAGGAGCTGAGCCCTCACGCCCACAGCCAGCACCAGCGGCCGGCCTCCTGATGAAGCACGGAGACACGGAGCTCCCAGGCAAGTCAGCCTGAAAGTGACTGCGGCTCCAGAAGGCATTTGTCTGTAACCTCATGAGCAACCCTGAGCCAGAACTGTTCCAAGCCACTCCTTTATATCTCACCCAGAGAAGCCGAGAGCAGGAATAAACTATTCCTGTTGTACTGAGCCAAGAAGCTTTGGAATAATTTGTTATGCAGCAAGAGATAAACAACCAGGAATTGTATTCATTATTTGGTATCTTGTTTCTTTTACCCATTTTTTTAAAGATTCGTTTTTAAAAAAATCTTTATTGTTGAAAGCATTACATATGTCCCCTTTTTCCCCCATTGGCCCCCTCCAGCCTGCCCCGCTCCAGGCCTTCACCATCCTATTGTGTGTCCATAGGTTATGCATATATGCATACAAAGTCTTTGGTTTATTACCTCCCACTCATCCACCCTCCCACCCCCCCTTCCCTCTGAGATTCCACACTCTGTTCCATGCTTCCATGTTTCTGGATCCACTCCCTTCATCCGTTTATTTTGTTAATAAGGTTCCACAGATGACTGAGATCGTGTGATACTTGTCTTGCTCAGACTGACTTATTTCACTTAGCATGATACTCCCCAGGTCCCTCCATGCTGCCTCAAAGGGCAAGAGATCCTTTTTCACTGCTGCATAGTATTCCATGGTGTAAATGTACCACAGCTCTTTTATCCACTCATCTACTGATGGGCACTGGGGCTGTTTCCAGATAAAGATTCATTTTTTATACTGTATGTAGTTTGGTTTGTTTATTTTTTATCAATGTATAGCGTTCCATTGTATGGAAACATTTTTATTTGATTTTTATAAGCATCTCTGTCTGTGGAGGACATTCTTAACCTGTAGGGCCTTTCTTTATTTGGGGGCAGGTCTCTACAGAAAAGGGAGGGAAGGATAAATAGCATTTGACACAATGGAAGCCAAATGTACCATTAGTATCTTAATCCAAATATCTTGAATAACAAAAAGCAGGTTTTAGAAAGAGCTTCTCTTCTTTTCACTGACAACATAGTCACGCTGAGTGACAACCTTACTGATCCTTCATATCCCCTCAAACAGTCACTGGGCTTCTCGGTTCTCTTTCAAACAGAGACTAAAAGAGGAGATGGGTGGAGACAGACTCTCCTGGATCTACAGTCATGTGCCGGGTATTGACATTTCAGTCAACAAGGGACCGCATAGAAGACAGTAATTCCGTAAGAGGGTAACAGCTGAAAAATCCCTACCGCCTAGTGGCACTGTAGTTGTGGTAAGGGCTTAACACAGCACATTGCTCACATGTTTGAGGTGATGCCGATGTAAACAAACCCACTGCGCTGCCAGTCGTCTGAAAGCACAGCACATACAATTACAGGAGTAGCTACCTCACCTAGGTTTGTGGAAGTGCACGCTGTAATGTTTGCACAACAAAATCGTCCAACGACGCATTTCTCAGGCGTACCCTGTTGTACATGAAGTTGCATTGTACAGTATTTTCCTCTGACTGACAATTAGACCAAAGCAAACATGCTGTCTGCTGCGGACTCAGAAATGCATGTTTTCTTTTTTAAAATATATATTATTATTGATTTCAGAGAGGAAGGGGGAGGAAGAAACATCAATGATGAGAAAGAATCATTGATTGGCTGCCTCCTGCATGGCCCCCACTGGCATTAAGCTGGCAACCCGGGCACATGCCCTTGACCGAAATCAAACCCTGGACCCTTCAGTCCACAGGCCAACGCTCTATCCACTGAGCCAAACCGCTGGGGCAGAAATGCATGTTTTCTTACCATGTAAGCTGTTCAGCCCAGCAGGAACCCTGAGCGCCCGCCCACAGCGGCTCAGGCCACTGCCTGCATGCTGCCACTGCCTCAGCACACACAGAGGCACCAAGAAATGAGGACTGGGATCAGTCACCTGGCTGGAAATTAAGAATAAAAATTTGACTTCTAGGAGTCTAAACAACAGAAATACTCTCACAAAGGTGCAAAAAAAAAAAAAAGCATAGACAAGAATTTTTATTGCAATATTTTTCATTATTTTGAAAAACTGGAGATGAATCATGATGCACTCTTACCGCGGAACTCTCTGCAGGTGTGAGGAACAGCGAGGCTGAGCTCTGTGAGCAGACGCAGAAAAAGCTCCAAAGTAAACGTCACATGAAGAAAAGCACATTGCAAACAGTACTCTGTATGTTACTTCTATTCTTATTTAAGAAATAGTGTGTGCGAGAGAGGTGGTATATATAGATTAAACCATTAACAGCTATCACTAGGACTGAATGAGGAGTTTTAAATAAATTCCACTTTCAAAACCACACATTCTTGTATTGTTTTATTTTGTTACAACATATACATATGGCTTTTGAAAACTTAAACAAAACCTGTCATTGGCTTCCAAACCTATGACATTGATAGGCAGAAGAAAAGCACAAAATTGAGAAATTCATAATAGATGGTAAGAGAGAGAAAAGGGTAGAGACAGGATGAGGAAAAAGGAGGACACTAGTACAGTGACATCTGTTTTCATTGAGTCAACCTTCCTGCTTTCTTCTTCTCCAAGGAGCACCTTCCTTTGTCTTTAGGGAACTGCCCGACCTCCATCACAGGTGGTGTTGGTATGGTTGTCAATCAGCAGTGCCCAGCTCCCTCTGGTTAGAGGAGTAGTCTGCTGGCTCAAGCTAGAACAGTAAGCCTCTCTTTCCCACAAAGCCAAATCTCCTACAGAGAAACCCTAGGCGGGAAGGCTGTTGGAGCTGAGTTATCCAATAGCAGCACCCTACAAAATCAACCCATGAGTTCCTGCTACCGAGATCACCCAAGAACCCTGGTTCCTGCTCCTCCTCAGAAATGACTGTTCAACTCTTCCTCTGGTCTTCGAGCTACACAATAGTCTTCCAATCAGTTCCTTCTTCTTGTTTCAGTTAGTGAGAGACAGTGACTGTTTGCAACCACCACACAAATTCTAATAGTTAGGATTAAATCCATAGATATAGTAAGGACATATGGTCCACCTCTTGATTTTTTTTAATTCTCACCAAAGGATATGTTTTTTTTTTATTAATTTTTAGAGAGAGAAAAAGAGATGGAAAGAGGAGAGAAAGAGAGAGAGAGAGAGAGAAGAGAGAGAGAGAGAGAGAGAGAGAGAGAGAGACCTCAAATAGTTGCCTCCCATACGTATGTGCCCCTACTGGGGATTGAACTAGAAATCTAGGTATGTGCTGTGGCAGGGAATCAAACATACAACCTTTTGATGTATGGGATGATGCTCCAACCAACTGAGCCACCCGGCCAGGGTCACCCCTTGATTTTTGTTGTCGTTGAACAAAAGCACACACAAGTGTAATAATGCCAAGATATTTTGCAAAGGTCTCACAACTGTTAAGGATAAAGTTGGGACCAAATGCAGAACTCTCTTAAGTAGAATATAAAATTCTTGAGGACAAGACAGTGTCTCATTTGGCAGTGGGTTCTCTATCCCCAGAACAGTGAGAGACACAGCCAAGGTGTTCAATGAATTATTGTTATTAATGTTTTCTAGTTGTTTCTTGGTTTAAAACAAGGAAAGGTATCTGAGATATAGTGTTGAATAAAAAAGCAAGTTGTAAAATACTACATATTGTGTGATCTTATTTTGTAATTTTAAAAGCACTGTAATATTAATAATTACATTGAATAAAAATGATCTGGATTATGTTTCTTACCCTACCTGTTAGGAAGGAGATTAGACTTTGTATGGTGAGCATACAATACAATATGCAGATGATGTATTACAGAATTGTACACTTGAAACCTATATAATTTTATTGGCCAAAATAACCCCAATAAATTCAATTTAAAAATTAAAAAAAAAAAAACAAAGAATGATTGTCTCTAATAGGAGAAAAGACCTGGGCAAATTTTTAATGTTTTAGTGTCATTGAATTTTTTTCAGCTTAAATCTATCATTTTTGTGATTAGAAAATAATTGTTTAAGGAAAGGGAAGGAGGGAAAATAAAGAGAAATTAAAGAATAAAAAGTTAAAAATATAAGAAGGAAGGGAGTAAAAAGAGGGGAAGGGGGAGGGGAAGGGATGAGGCAGCACAGGGCCATGAGGCGGCAGGGTCCCTTCCAGCAGTGACCATCAGGACTGTTCACCAACATCCCATCTCCTTCCTCCATCACATGACAAGATTGAGCCGCCACACCCTTGAAGTGATACCTGCCCCTGTGTCTTGCTTTGACCAACAAAATGGGATGGAAGCAATGCATGTCACATCCAGGCAGAAGCCTTTAAGAGTCAATGTCTGATTTGTCACAATCTCTTCCCTTGTCTACAGCAATTACTGATGGTGGCTCCTTATACCCTGGGATCCTGAGAGAGGATAACAGAAACACAGCCCCCACCCACCATCTGTGATGGACATGGAACATAAATGAGAAATAAAACTTTATTAAACCACTGAGATTTAGGGATATCTATTTTTATAACCTCAGCATTCCAAGTCTATCATGGGGTTTATCTCCCCACGGCTGAAGGATATAATATTGTCTCATAAGATATCTGCTATGGACTGAATGTTTGTGTCCCTCCTCCCCGCTCCCCCAAATTCATAAGTTGATGCCCTATGGCAGTGGTCGGCAAACCGAGGCTCACGAGCCACATGCGGCTCTTTGGCCCCTTGAGTGTGGCTCTTCCACCAAATACCACGGCCTGGGCGAGTCTATTTTGAAGAAGTGGTGTTAGAAGAAGTTTAAGTTTAAATAATTTGGCTCTCAAAAGAAATTTCAATCGTTGTACTGTTGATATTTGGCTCTGTTGACTCATGAGTTTGCCGACCACTGTCCTATGGGATGTATATGTGGAGGAAATTAGGTTTAGATGAGGTCACAAGGGTAGGGACCTCATGATGGGAGTGGTGCTCTTATAAGAAGAGGCACCAGAGAGCTCCTCCATCCCTGTTCACCAGGTGAGCACACGGTGAGCAGGAGGCCCTCTGCCAGCCAGGAGGAGGGCCCTCACCGAGCCCAGCCACACTGCAGGCTGAGCCCACACTTCCCAGCCTCAGCACTGTGAGAAGTAAGTTCCTGTGGTTTAAGCCACCTGGGCGATGGCATCTTCTCTTACGGCAGCCTGAGCAGAGTAAGGCAATCTCCTAGGGAAAGTCAATGCTACCCAAAGAACTCAGGACTAGCTCCCCAGCATTGTTCTTTCTACTCTCTTTCACCCCATCTACCACCACCGCCCCATTTTGTCGAGCCTGTATAATGTTATTAGAAGTTATCTGAATATTTCATAATGCTACAGCAATATTCTTCACTTGCTTTTGCATGGAAAGGCCCTCCTCATTCTCTCTGAAAAGTCTTCTTGGAGCATCCCCTCCACTCACATCCAGGAACAGATCTTCTCCCTACGGCGTGTGGTCCTACCCAGAGCTTGTCACTTTATACATTGCTTTTTACTTTATTTGTTTGGTTTGTTTTGGTGGAGTTTTATAAGTTTTTAAAATATTTTTTAAAATTTTAGGATAAGTATAGATTTACAGAAAATTTGCAAGTATATTACAGAGCATTTCCATAGCCCATCCACCCATCTTCCTCTTATGGTAACATAGCTATGGTGCATTTTTCAAAACAGAGAAATTAATGTTGGAATAATACTATTAGTTTAATCACAGATTATTTAGTTTTTATGAGTTTTCTACTAATGTCCTTTTTATGTTCCAGGTTCTAATCCAGGATACCACTTTGTATTTATTCATCGAGTATCCATAATCTTCAAAGTCTGTGACAGTATCTCAGTCTTTTTATTTAATTGCCTTATAACTTTGGAAAAGCACTTGTTGATATTTTGTAAAAATGTCCCTAAATTTGGGTTTGTCTGCTGTTTTCTCAGAACTAGCCTGGGACTATGATTTTGAAGAGCAACACAGAGCAAGAGGACCTTGTCATCACATCATATCAGGAGTACATGCATCACCAGGACTTATCACCGGTGATGTTAACCTTGGCTGCTTGCTTAAGCTGGCATTTACCATATTTCACCACTGAATAATTTCTGTTTTTCCCTTTCCATATTTTTTCCTTTGCAAGAATCACTAAATTCAACACATACTCAAAAGGAGAATTAAGCTCCACCCCTCTCTCTGTCTCAGCTCTGGAGGAAGTCTGCTGCCTGTCATGTGAACAGCATGGTGGAGCGGTCATGCACCACAGCACTGAACTCTCCCGCCAGCAGCGCACAAGGGAAGTGCACCTCCGGCTCTAGCCAGCATCTTGACTGCACACTCATGAGACACCCTTAGCCACAAACACCATCAGAAACTCTGTGAGCTAATAAGTGTTGGCCATTTTAAGCTACTATGTCTTGGATAATTTGTTGTACAGCAATCCTATCTAATAAAAAAGTAATATGCAAATTGACCATACCTCTGCTACACCCACAAGCCACACCCACCAGCCAATCAGGAGTGAGTATGCAAATTAACCCAACCAAGATGGCTGTGGCCACGGAGCAAGCAGGAGGCTTGGGTTTCCCCGGCGATGGAGGAAGCCAAGCTTTCCACCTGCCCTGGCCTGCCCTAGCCTCTGCTCAAGGCTGCAAAGTTTCAATTATAGAAGATAAATAAATCCCAGATACCAGGGCCTCCACTTGGGTTGCCAGGGGGCGTGGCCGGCCTGCAAACCACCACAAACCCCTCACCCAGGCCACCCCACGCCCCAAGGGAACCCCCACCATGATCCGGGACACCCTTCAGGGCAAACCAGCCGGCCCCCACCTGTGCACCAGGCCTCCATCCTATCTAATAAAAGCGTAATATGCAAATTGACCATCACGCCAACACACAAGATGGCTGCCCCCATGTGGTCAAAGATGGCTGCCCCCATGTGGACACAAGATGGCTGCCACAAGATGGTCAGCAGGGTAGGGCAGTTGGGAGGGGCCAGGCCTGCAAGGGAAGGCAGTTTGGGGCAATCAAGCCTGCAGGGGAGGGAAGTTGGGGGCGACCAGGCCTGCAGGGGAGAGCAGTTGGGGGTGACCAGGCCTGCAGGGGAGGGCAGTTAGGGGTGACCAGGCCTGCAGGGGAGGGCAGTTAGGGGCAATCAGGCTAGCAGGGGAGTGGTTAGGGGGTGATCAGGCTGGCAGGCAGAAGCGGTTAGGGGCAATCAGGAAGGCAGGCAGGCGAGCAGTTGGGAACCGGGCCTAAACGGGCAGTCGGACATCCCTAGAGGGGTCCCATATTGGAGAGGGTGCAGGCTGGGCTGAGGGACACACACACCCCCATGCAAGAATTTCGTGCACTGGGCCTCTAGTCTATATATATAAAAGGCTAATATGCTAAGTGTCCGAACATTTGACTATTCACTATGATGCACACTGACCACCAGGGGGCAGACACTCAATGCACAGGCATGGAAACATGGAAGAGACTGATGAATCTCAGAAGGAAGGGGGGAGAGGGAAGGGCAGGAAGAGATTAACCAAAGATCTTATATGCATACTAGAGGCCTGGTGCACGTATTTGTGCACCAGTGGGGTCCCTCGGCCTGGCCTGCGGTGATCGGGCCGAAACCAGCAGTCTGACATCCCCCAAGGAGTCCCAGATTGCGAGAGTGTGCAGGCCAGGCTGAGGGACACCAGTGGTGCACGAATCTGTGCACCAGACCTCTAGTAGATAATAAATTCACAGACAACACTTCACCTCTTTTTCTTTGGCTTTTCTCCCCGTATCTGTTTTGTTCTTTCCTCTCTTTGCATGTAATTCCTCTTGAACTTCATGCCTTTGGCTGGAATGGTTACTTACATCTTCCCAGGTGGGAACTTCTTGGTTCAAGGCACCCTGAATAGCAGTTACCAAATTGTAAATTCTAGGGAGAGAGAAACTGATTAGCCCTGATGGGTCAGGTCTAACTAATGTGGATGAAGTCATTATATGAACATGGCTGCCAGGGATCCAATCCTCTGTGTGTATGGAGAAGGGCAATTCTCAGAGGAAGAGGGTTAGCATGGGTCTGGCAGACACCCACCAGTATCCAACTGTACGTGCCTGACACACTCAAAGGAGTGAAAGATGAGACATGAGTTTCCTGGTGGAACTGGTGGTGAAATGGGAAGTGTGGAGAGTTATGAGACCTCTTCAGGGTCTTCCAAAACAGGCTACGTCTACTTCTCCATGGCTGGACTGATTCCACATGCTAGGCAGGAAGGATAATATTTTTACAAACAAGAGGTGACCCCAGAAACAAATGTGTGAACTGCAGCAAGTTACGTTACAAACAGCAGAGGTCACGGCTATGTAATCCCAGTTTCCAGGGACATGCAGGGATATTTTCAGCCCAAGATCTAGTAAGTCTTTGATTTATTTGTCAGTAAAGTGATAGCCCTTGCAAGGATTGGTTTAAAAATAAATACACTATTGGTGAACTCCTCAAGGCGAAGCATGAGCAAAGGAGCAAGTGTCAGGATGAGTTACTGCTAGGCGCCGAAGGAGTCCCCTGGGTTCCCAGGTGCTGATGAAGTCTAGCACTTCACTCGTCGGCGTCCACAATGGCAGGATGCTGATGGCCAGGCTTGTGATCTCCACCTCTCTGCCATGAGGTGATGGAAACGGCAAAGCCCGTCACACAGTGACTCTGCAAGTGGATACAGTTCCTGAAACTACATAAATGAATTAAAATTGCCTTTTACAACATAAGAACTCCCTGGGATTTTCAACAGCTTTGATACTTTAATCAGATGCAATTAGAACACACACATAAGAGTGACTGGGGAGGTGGTAAAGCAATACATAAAATATTATCTAAAATTCAAAATCCATCACCAACATAGGTTGTGTGCAAACATTTATTTCAATGCTATTTTTAAAACCCTTGAGAAAAAGGATGCAAAAAATCCCTTCCAAGCGCAAAGTTATCTAGACCAGTTCACAGATGTCCTCCTGCTAGCATTCCCTCCAGATCCGGAGAGAGGGCTGACCACATTGACAATCAGGATTTGCTATAACAAACCCAAAAAATAGTCTTCTGAGTCAGCAGTCTTCTGTTGTAGCTAGAAACCCTTAGGCACGAGCTGCGGAGTTCTGCGAGTCTAAAAATATCCTTTTACTTTTAAGCCTGTTCTCTGGAATGTGACTGTGGAATTTCAGTGATCCCCTTCTCATAGCCTTACCTCAGAGAAGGAAGCACAACCCAAGCAGAGGCAGTAATACGCATCTATCACAAGAATTGTGGCTTTAGCATCTCCAGAGAAACACCCGGTGGTGCTATGGATGACACTGAGCAGCCTGCATGGCTGGCCCTGGCTGGTCATGGGCCATTTTGCTCTCTGCTCCATTCCTTAGGGAACCACAGTCCGCAGGACCTGTTGCCCTCTGAATTGCAGGTGGTTTGACCAATCGGGAGGCACTAGTGTCAGGCCGAAGGACAGGAGGGCAGATGCCGGATACTTTTCTCTCTGCTTCCTGGGAAACAGACTTAGTCGGACCTCCTTTGTGCCTCCCTTTTCTGCAGGATCGCTCCCCTCTTCCTCATCTCAGGTCCTGCCTGGTCGCCTAGTGTGACTGCAGCTTCCAGCAGATGGTCCCAAACCCAGGATTTTGGCAACTTCCATCCTTTCTCCCTCCTGTCCCAGGGCTGGTACTAGCTCCCCCTGTTGCTAATCTCCTGTCCCACTTCATTCTTTCAGCTCTTTCATTGCCTTTGTAATAATTCCCTATATGAAATCCCCCCTGTTTGAGGCACCTAGAGAGATTGTCTGGACCCTGTATGGTGCAAGGACACAAAAGCAACACATGCACATTCCAAGTAAAAAAATATATAATTGAATGAGTAAATCAGATAGTCCGGTAAGTGCTGGCTGAGGGCAGAGGGCAGAGGGCAGAGGGCAGAGGGCCCTGGGAGCTGAGCTTCCCTGTGGTTTGTCATGGTTCTCACTGTGATCTTTCTTCTACATCTTGACCTTTCAGTCTCAGTTTCTAGAAGTAATAGCCTTTTCCTGTTAGCATCAGCCAGTCACATTTGTGAGGGCTTGTTCAGTTATGGCATTCTTGGCATAGGATGCTGGTTAGTCCATTCCCAGGGTGTTTAATCTATTCATTGGTTTCCCTTCCTTATGGTCTACTTGGCCCTGACCAGGAGAGGACTGAGCACAATGGTAATCGCTGACATTAACTGATGTTGGGAAGTAAGAAACTTCTAATCAGTTGTCTCATTTAATCTCCAAAACAACCTCATAAGGTAGATGCTATTATCTCCATTTTAAGATGGGGAATTTAAGGCTTAGGAGTGAACTATTCTCTCCAAGCGTAGCTGCCCACTGCTGTATCTGCAGTGAGGATCGCTCCTCACTGGCCTGTCCCTCCGGGAAGGTTCTAGAATAGACTGAGGGCAGTGGAGGAGCCACAGGAGGATGCTGGGCTGGGGAGGGTCTTGCAAATCAAGGCCAGGAGGTACATTTGAACAGTCATTGGATTCTCCATGAAGTGAATGATACTAGTACAAAGCATAACCTATAAGTTAGCAACAATCCATTCAGTGTTGGGTTTTTTTTATAGGAATGGCCTTGGCCTGCTTTTGGAAGGATCTGGAAATGTTCTCTTGTTTACAATGAACAGTGCTAATACTGTGTTCACAGAATTCATATGAGCACTATTATTTGAAGCCCATTTATAATTCCTGTCATTAAAAAAAAAGCAGAGTTATTAGATTTAGAAACTGAGTAATCACACCTACCCCCAGTGAACATCATTGCCATCCACATCCACCTCCATGTACAAAGTATACAGACAGTCCGGCTGGCTGGGTGCACTGTAGTAATCACTCCTGCCTGTTATGTTGAAAAGAATAAATGCCTGGTTCTCATTCAGAGTGATGAGGCTGCCTTCCTATACAGACGCCTGCTAAGGGTTGTTTTTCAATTGCACCTGTTCAAAGTAAGCATGTCTGGGGTTTTGCATGAGCCAGCAAAAAGCAAACTCGAGCCTACCACCCACAGTCACCACGGAGACACACACTCGCAGCATCCCGTTGCACAGGCATGTCCCGGCTCAACTCCCTTTCCCGTCTCAGAAGCCGAGAATGCAGACTGTACCTCTATCCAGGAATGAGGCTCCGTCCTGGAGGATGATGGCTGAAATAAAGAGTTTTAAAAATAGTGCTTAATGCGAACATCAGCCTTTTATCCACCGGCGGTGCCGGATGCAGACGGGCCAGGGGAGCTGATTGAGGAGGAGGTGGAAGCTCGTGGCCGCTGCTGACATGAGCCTCGGCTCCTGGGGGCAAAGCTTTCTGCAGAGGGTTGGGAAAATAGAGAAACACAAACTCATTCTTGATGTAGATCAAAAACCACAAGGAAAATGTCTTTCCTCCCCCTGAAACAGGAAGTCTGATCAGATTGTCAGGAGTAACTGTGAATATCCTGGCTGAGAGCGGAAATGCAGTCCCGCCAGTTCACTCCACGAGGAGAATTCTGAGAAAAGGTGCAAGGTACATCTGAGTCTGGTTACATTTCAAAACTTAAACTCGTTTCCTGAATTTCCCAAATCCACAGTGCTGTGAACGGAACAGTCCTGGGAAATCTAGGCTGGTCTCCAGCTCTGCAGCCTGGGCGCGGAATCTGATTCGATTTATCAAATGAGCTTGTCAGTCCTTGCCTGACCGAAGGGAGAATGACGTCGGCATCCTGTTTGGCACCAGTGTGGCTGCGCCAGATGCTGAAATATTTAGGCAGTTACGCAGCCAGGCGCTCAGGGTCGCTGCTGGCTGTGAAGGGCCTCAGGCCCGGGGAGCGGTCAGCAGGCCTGAGGGCCGGCGCCTGGTGTGAGCACCCGCGGCCTGGTGAGAGCACCCGCTTCCTGGTGTGAGCACCCGTGGCCTGGTGTGAGCACCCACGGCCTGGTGTGAGCACCCGCGGCCTGGTGAGAGCACCCGCGGCCTGGTGTGAGCACCCGCTTCCTGGTGTGAGCACCCGCTTCCTGGTGTGAGCACCCGCTTCCTGGTGTGAGCACCCGCTTCCTGGTGAGAGCACCCGCGGCCTGGTGTGAGCACCCGCTTCCTGGTGAGAGCACCCGTGGCCTGGTGTGAGCACCCGCGGCCTGGTGTGAGCACCCGCTTCCTGGTGAGAGCACCCGCGGCCTGGTGTGAGCACCCGCGGCCTGGTGTGAACACCCGCTTCCTGGTGAGAGCACCAGCGGCCTGGTGAGAGCACCCGCGGCCTGGTGTGAGCACCCGCGGCCTGGTGTGAGCACCCGCTTCCTGGTGAGAGCACCCGCGGCCTGGTGAGAGCACCCGCAGGCTGGTGTGAGCACCCGTGGCCTGGTGAGAGCACCCACGGCCTGGTGTGAGCACCCGCGGCCTGGTGTGAGCACCCGCTTCCTGGTGTGAGCACCCGCGGGCTGGTGAGAGCACCCGCGGCCTGGTGTGAGCACCCGCTTCCTGGTGTGAGCACCCGCTTCCTGGTGTGAGCACCCGCTTCCTGGTGTGAGCACCCGCTTCCTGGTGAGAGCACCCGCGGCCTGGTGTGAGCACCCGCTTCCTGGTGAGAGCACCCGCTTCCTGGTGTGAGCACCCGCTTCCTGGTGAGAGCACCCGCGGCCTGGTGTGAGCACCCGCGGCCTGGTGTGAGCACCCGCTTCCTGGTGAGAGCACCCACAGCCTGGTGTGAGCACCCGCGGCCTGGTGTGAGCACCCGCGGCCTGGTGTGAGCACCCGCTTCCTGGTGTGAGCACCCGCGGCCTGGTGTGAGCACCCGCGGCCTGGTGTGAGCACCCGCGGCCTGGTGTGAGCACCCGCTTCCTGGTGAGAGCACCCGCGGCCTGGTGTGAGCACCCGCGGCCTGGTGTGAGCACCCGCGGCCTGGTGTGAGCACCCGCTTCCTGGTGAGAGCACCCGCAGGCTGGTGTGAGCACCCGCGGCCTGGTGAGAGCACCCGCGGCCTGGTGGGAGCACCCGCAGCCTGGTGTGAGCACCCGCGGCCTGGTGAGAGCACCCGCGGCCTGGTGTGAGCACCCTCGGCCTGGTGAGAGCACCCGCGGCCTGGTGAGAGCACCCGCGGCCTGGTGAGAGCACCCGCGGCCTGGTGTGAGCACCCGCGGTAAATGCATGCGCTTGCTTGCTGGTCTCTATTGCGTGTTTCGGGGCTATCCACGGGGCCTTGCACAGAGCCTGGCGCATACAGGATGTCAGAAAAATACTTCACACATGATGTTTATCCTCAGACCCACAGCGCTCCGAGGCTAGTGCAAAACAACCTTCACTTTTGATGCCAAGTTGACCTCGCCCGTCTTAATGTAAACAGTATACTCTCAAATCCAAGGCCCACTAGACTACATCAAAAGATATATATGAAAATTAATTCTCACGGTCAAAGAAGTTTGGAAATGCTCTGTATTAGAGATGTGATGCAAGCCACATGTGTAGTTTTAAGGTTTCTGGTTGTAACATTTAAAAAAGGTAAAAAGAAACAAATGAAATTAATTTTAATAATGAAGTTAATCCAACATATCTAAATTATTATCATTTAAGGTTAATCAATGGAAAACATTTATTAGTGAGATTTTTTGCCTTTTCCCTCTGCACTGTGTATTTTACACTTTTGCATTTCCCAAGTCAAACTAACCACCCGGCCAGGCCTCAACGGCCACACGTGGTGAGTGGTCACCAACAGGACACAGCCCCACACGCAGGGCATGTCTCCATGCGGGCTGCAGAGAGCACAGTAGTTCATTGCAGGCTCTGAGCAATTCTGTCCTAACAAGACCCACTTAGCTTTCTTGACCTCAAATTTCTCAAATGTGTTTGCCCATGAAATACGCACACACACACACACACACACACACACACACACACACACACTGATTTTAGAACACCTATTTAAATACCACGGAATTAGTCTCCTGAAAAGATTTGTTTAAAAAGCACTTTTATTGGACCAATACAAAAGAAAATCACTACTTAGCTATGAATATATGCAGTAGACTCTAGATAACATGATGAGAACATGCATATGAGGGAATGCACACATGGCGTGTAAGAGGATGGTGAGGTTGTGTGAGTATGTATAAGGGTGTGTATGCCAAAACCGGTTTGGCTCAGTGGATAGAGCGTCGGCCTGCGGACTGAAAGGTCCCAGGTTCGATTCCGGTCAAGGGCATGTACCTTGGTTGCGGGCACATCCCCAGTAGGGGGTGTGCAGGAGGCAGCTGATCGATGTTTCTCTCTCATCGATGTTTCTAACTCTCTATCCCTCTCTCTTCCTCTCTGTAAAAAATCAATAAAATATATTTTAAAAAAAAATGGTGTGTATGAGGGTGTATGAGTGGGTGTATTATAAGGGTGTGTATGAGGGTTGTATGAGGGTGTGTTTGAAGGTGTGTGAGATGATGTACCAGTATATGAGGGTATTTTGAGGATGTGTGAGAGGGTGCGTATTATGAAGGTGTGAGAGGGTATGTATGAGAGTGTGTGTATGAGGGTGTGTATGAGAGTGTGTGAGAGGGTGTGTGAGAGATGTGTATGAGGGTGTGAATAAAGGTATGTATGAAGGTGTGTGAGAATGTGTGAGCCCACAGGAAAGTGTGGGTTTTTATTTCCCTCATGACTGTACAATGTAAAATGATTTCTTGATTTCTTTGTGAAAATTACATTCTTTAGACAAATATTTTAAATGTTTTAGATACATTTTTCTTAATTCTAAAGATGAACCTGGGGAAGGTAATAACTAGAGCACTATTTTCTTTCTGGTTTTGTAGCTGTGGTAAAATTAATATAGTTAAGGCTAATGGGGAAATCTCAGGAGTTACACATTTGAAAAAATAACAATTAAGAAGCATATATTGAACTTTTATATATAACTAGAGGCCTGGTGCATTAAATTCGTGCATTGGGGGGGTGTCCCTCAGCCCAGCCTGCACCCTCTCCAATCTGGGACCTCTTGAGGGATGTCCGACTGCCCGTTTAGGCCCGAGTAGGATTGGGCCTAAACAGGCAGTCAGACATCCCTCTCACAATCCAGGACTCCTGGTTCCCAACTGCTCGCCTTCCTGCCTTCCTGATTGCCCCTAACTGCTTCTGCCTGGCAGCCTGATCACCCCCTAACCACTCCCCTGCCAGCCTGATTGATGCCTAACTGCTCCCCTGACAGCTCGATTGCCCCTAACTGCCCTCCCCTGCTGGCCTGGTCACCCCTAACTGCCCTCCCCTAAAAGCCTGGTCTTCCCCAACTGCCCTCCCCTGTAGGCCTGGTCCCCCCCAACTGCCCTCCCCTGCAGGCCTGGTCACCCCTAACTGCCCTCCCCTGCTGGCCTGGTTCTCTCCAACTGTCCTCCCCTGCTGGCCATCTTGTGGCAGCCATCTTGTGTCCACAAGGGGGCAGCCATCTTTGACCACATGGGGGCAGCCATCTTGTGTGTTGGAGTGATGGTCAATTTGCATATTACTCTTTTATTATATAGGATGATTAGAAGATACAGTATCTTCAGGAGGTGGGTTTATGTCAAATATTTCTTATTTTTAGAATTTAAACAAAAAAATGCAAAGCACTATGATTTCTAGGACAAATCCTGAATGGCATTAACTCAATATCTCTTTATCACAAAAGAGTTAGGACTCTACTCCAAGCCAATGTGACGGAGCAACTGCCAGAGGAGGGAGAGCCTGCGTTCCCATGTGCCATGTCCTTCGCTCGGGGCAGACGATGGGAATGTGGCCAAGCAGGTCCCTGAGATGCTCGTTAGCGCTGATGGGAGGGAGGTGGCCAAGGCTTGTAATAAGTGTGCAGCTTTTGAAGTGTAAGATTATTCGAGGGGCAAATTAGCTCTGAGTGAGCAACGCGTTAGTGTTTGTCATTTGAGGCCCTCTCCTTTTCCAGGGAGTCTCTTGCTGTATGTTCAGTTGCTCTTTACACCATCTTTTTGAAAGCAGAATACTTCTCTTTATTGGATTATTTCCCAGTAATTACCAGGCAGGCAGAAAGAGCTTCAAGGTCCATAGCCCTTCCCTTATTCCTTTTAGATTCAGAAAGTGGGTTTGAGAAAAGCAAGTGGTGTCATTAAGTAACAATGGCAGCACGTTTGGACTTCGCTTTGGAAGGTCAACAACAAGGGCAGCTCCTCTGCCAAGGACTTTGATCACTGGCCTGGATTTGGTGTAGATTGATTCTAGCAACTCGAGGATAGACAAGATAAAGCATACAATGAAACACACAAGTACAGGTTAAGCCAAATGTTTATGTTCTAGCATGGCCTCATGACTCATGGTACAATGGGAATTCCTTCTGTAACACAGCTGTCCTACCTGTTCAATGGGTAATAGATTCACAGAGTATTGAAGCTTAATGAGTTAGTCTACATAAACCAAACCCGGAGTCGGCCTGGTGCTGTTTATCCCTTAGATCAGTGGTCGGCAAACTCATTAGTCAACAGAGCCAAATATCAACAGTACAATGATTGAAATTTCTTTTGAGAGCCGAAAACCAACTTCTGCGCATGGGCCACGAAGTTTCAATCGCACTGTATGTGCGCGCCCGCACGTGGTATTTTGTGGAAGAGCCACACTCAAGGGGCCAAAGAGCTGTATGTGGCTCGCGAGCCGCAGTTTGCCAACCACTGCCTTAGATACTCAGATTGGGAAGCAGGGAAAGACACAACTCACCACAAACTGAGTTAGAGGACAGAGAATCCTTGCCTTTTCTACATACCTCAAACCAATTGCCATCACTAGCCTTTCATAGGAACCCAGCACAAAAGATATGTTTAAATGATTGGTGTTTGCCCTAAACAGAGCAAATGAAGCTTTTTAATCGTCTAAGTGATCTGTAGCCATGATGACACAAATGCATTCAGAATAGGAAGCTTTTATGTCATGAATTTGGGGAAAACAGTATCTAGAGTCTGAAAATATAGCATCTCACATTGGAAGCAAAGCTCTGCTTCTTCGATGGCACAGCGGATGAAGGAACTGACTTTTAGGGGCTACTTTGTGTGAATGTCTCTGAAGTGTGTGTGTGAGTGTGTGCGTGAGTGTGTGTGAGTGTGTGTGTGTGTGTGTGTGTGTGTGTGTGTGTGTGTGCGCAGCACACGCTGGTTGAATTTGCTTAGCTATAACTCTGTTGTAGACACCCTGAAGTCAAGAACTGTTTTCAATACCCACTCATAAGAATAAGTACTTAATGGATATGATTAATGGTTTTTGTTGTTAGTGCAGTAACTAATTGTAGCTCCTAATGTAATTACTAACTTAAAACAGCTTTGTCTGAGCCATTGAAGAACACGGGAACATGTTGGGTCAGTGCTCTGGAGTCCTTCACAATAATAACATAGCTTTTGGTTCTGATTCCTTCTCCTCATCTCATTGCCCACATTTAGGTTGAAAAAGTTCCTATATTACTCTCCCCTTCCAATCTGGCCAGTGGCCATCATGAGCCCAGTGGGAGGCAGATCCCAACAACTCAGTTTGTCTGCCACTGACCGGAGTCTGGCCTGGCCACGCCCCATTTCCTCAATCTTCCCTTGGGCCTCGATGGTCACACCGTGATTGCAGGAATCTAGGTCCATGCTCCAGTCTGAAACCCGCTCTCTTCATTTGCCAAGAGGGGATGTGGACACCCGGGAACGTGAACCTCCATGTGAAGGGAGCAGTACAGCTGCGCCCCAGCTGCTAGACAAGGAAACACATCGCTGCGCCATGGCCGGTGACTGAGCGCGGCAAAGACGCTGAGGCACAGAGCTCTTCCGATGGGCGCCTTTGGCTTGGAGCCTCCCCTGGGGCCTTGCCAAGGTCCCTTCGAGCTGCACTTAGAGCCTCCTCCTCTCCGTCACTGGGGACAGAGTTTGAGTGAGATCTGGTGGCCGTCCCCCAGCCATTTCTCCTAATAAACGCTGTACGTTTAATCCTTAGTTCTTTCTGAAGGGACTCAAACTAATCGGTGGAAGGTAGGCTTTGACACTAGGGTGGCAAACTGCACTCAGGGATGTCAACCCGACCAGGAGTTCTGGACCTAGGACAGCCCTTCAGATCCTCCCAATGGGAGGGCTCTCCGGGCCTTGTGTGGAGAAGGACTCTGAAGTCACGGGCTTGGGCCCTGTGTGCTGCCACTCCTGCGTTCTGCACCCATGGCGACCCTTGCTAAGGGCTCACACCTGTGCAGGAAACAGCAGCACCGAGTTAGCAGCATCTGCTTAGGGCAGGATGCACGCCAGGCACTTGCTGTTCTGTTTCAAATCTGCCGGCAGAACCTGGGTGTGGAAGTGGTATATGGTGACGTTTTGATTTTTAGAAAGTCCTGTCCTACCAGGATGCCTTTGTTGAGATTTCCTAGCAGCTCACAGGGAGTGCTTGCACGTCTGTGAGTCTGTGCTGCAGGCAGGCCGTCCAGCAGTCAGCCCCTCACAGCCCCGTTCACCATCATCACCACAGCAAGCCATTTCCTACCATGGTAACGTTTTTCTTAAATAAGTTTGTTTTAATCGTTATTAAATAAATGCATACACATTTAAACACCTTGCATAAGCAATACTTAAGGTTTATAAATTAGAAAGCCATTCCTTATACCATCTTTCATTTCTGTCCCCCAGAGGCAAACCCGTCCTAACTCTTCCAGATGCTTCTCGTAGGATTCGCTTCCACATTTCTAAAAGCTTGCATATACTGCTATTCTTTGCTTTATCGAGTTTTAAGGTATCCACTGACTTCACTGCATGCTACATAAGGATTGGCCATCATTTCTACCATTTTCCTTTTTCTCAACACTCCAACATGGTCATTTTTTACTAAATCAATAGCCAGTGTTACCATTGTTATGATTATGCAAATATTACTTAGCTCACTAGAATTATACCTCATTTTGTGTTCAAACATGTTTCTGCTGGCGGTAATAGCCTCTTTACTTATTATTATTTTAATTGTTATGAATTTCCTGCTTCCTAGAGCTCTCCCTCCTGGAGCCCTCTGTTCTCCAGATGCTGCCTGGCTGGGCTGTCTGAGGCTGGCTGCCGCGGCACCCTTAGGGCTGGCTCTGCCAACCTGGATAACACCCCACATCTTCCCAGCTCACGTCCCCTTTCTTCTTCCTCTCTCACTCTGCGGCTGCTCCTCCTTGTACCATTCCACCCCAGCGTTTTCTAAAGAAGATTAAGAGAGAGGTAGATGTATTGGGTCTTTAGCCGTATGAAAGTGCCTTTGTGCCCTCCTTGTATCTTAGTCATATATCTCCAGGATGAAGTCCATGGTCTAGGCGTGAATCTAATGCAGGCGACTATGGTTCCCCGGATTATGCAGGCTCCTTTCTAGGTGCCATGTTGCTGCTGAGAAACCTAGAGCCATTCCAGTTCCAGTGCTTGTTCCAGTTCCAACAATAGTGATCTATTGTTTTTCCTCCCCCAAAGCTTTAGAATCTTATTTACCCTTCAGCTTTGAAATTTTACCACAGTAAGCTTTGGTATGATCTTAGCTTGGGTTCAGAGACAGAGGTTTGTGCTGGGAGTTTACTGGGGACTGCTCTTGGCAAACCACACCGTGAGGCCCGGAAAGCAGGCCTGGGCAGAGGGAGGAGCTGAGCTGTGATGTTCGCACTCAGCCAATCCTGCGGAGAGTTCTGGAGCTGGGATAGCGCTTCAGACTTCTCTTACCTTAGACAGGAGGCTGGGCCTTTTATGTGCTCGTCCCCTGTTGGCTTGTCATGAATTCGGGCCATTCCCAAGAAGGGACTGACGCTGGGTGAGGCAGTGCCCTTGAGTCAATGGAGAAAATCACCTGGAAACTCTGAGGCACCAGTACAGCCGGGACCCGGGGGGGTGAGTGCTCAGCCCAGTGGGGAACGCCAGTGGGCACACAGGTTACAGGTCTTACTTTAATAGTTATGCTGAGCTCTTGCAATACGTACTCAGTCTGAACAGCTATGTCCTTCAGTTTGGGAAAATGTTCTTATGTTTGTTCTTTAATAATTTCTTCTCTTCTTTTATATAATCTTCTTTTTATATCAGTCATATTTTGATTCTGCAGGATTAATCTTCTAATCTTATCTTTATTCTTCCCTTAACCATCTCTTGATCCTTTCAATTCACATCCCAAGATATTTCTTTTTTTTTTTTAAATATATTTTATTGATTTTTTACAGAGAGGAAGGGAGAGGGATAGAGAGTTAGAAACATCGATGAGAGAAGAAACATCGATCAGCTGCCTCCTGCACACTCCCTACCGGGGATGTGCCCGCAACCAAGGTACATGCCCTTGAGTGGAATCGAACCTGGGACCCTTGAGTCCGTAGGTCGATGCTCTATCCACTGAGCCAAACCCGTCAGGGCACATCCCAAGATATTTCTTCATTATTTTCCAATAAGTTTGCTGTAGTCACCTAGTGATACGATAACTCTGCGGGAGATGCGTGGGGCACCGACAGCAGCTGCTGTGTAAACTAGTAACTTACTTACCCTTTTGAGGTCATTTGTGGAACTTTGTGAGGAAGAATATGTGAACACGTGGTCTATCTGAAGTTTTGAATCAGGGAACGTCAGTTTCAGACTCTTTGCTCAGTGTGCTGCTATTCCTCTTCAAATCACTTCCCACACGTGCAATCTAAAGGGAACCTAGGGGAAGCGAGACCAAGGTGTTGTGTCCAGCAACACTTTCCCAAAGACCTCAGAAAACAAAGCGCAGCACCACACGCAGAAGGTGACACGTGAAATGCGCTCCGCTGGATCCCTGGGTCCAGTTCATCCCACGCGGCAGGCGGCAGGGGTGTTTAGTTGGCCCACACCTTGCCCATGTTTCAGAAAACGGTTGGTATCTCCTCTCGGCAGGGTCCCTGGGCCACATCTCTTCTGCCTGAGTCCACAAAACACAGCGAGATAAAGAAGGTCTGCTGTCACCTCCACAGGCTTGGGCTTTCCAGCATGGCCCTTATTTTCAACCAGGACTGGAGCTTTCCCGGGAGACTGGTGGGAGGAATTTCCATTTTCTCCACAGCGCCATGGCCTTCACCTGGGCCATGTTTTTCCCAAGCTGGCTCTCAGGAAGTTTCACTAGAAGTTGAGTCCAGGGAAGGCATAGACGACCCAGGGATTCTTCGGGTTCATCGTGACAATCACAAGTACACGTCCCTCCTGCCATTTTATGCTCTTGGTTCTCTTTCTCTATCAGGCAACTGTTTAGCTATTAAAACAAATGTGCACTTGTATGCATGCATATAAGCATAACCAATGGACAGAGACACCAGGGGGTGAGGGCATGAACGGGAGTGGGGTGGGGAGGACAATGGAGGAATAAGGACACACATGTAATACCTTAATCAATAAAAATAAATAAAAAATAAAATAAAACAAATGTACATGTGCGCGTGCACACACACACACACACACACACACACACACACACAAAACCAAGCGATAATGTATAGATATCATAGGAATTGAAGCCAGCAGAGCTGAAAAATTTCACTGAATAAAATATTCTTATACGCTCCCCTGCAGCGCAGTTACACTCCTCAAATGGCAGTTCCTCCAGTAAAGCGTCTTCTTCACATTTGAACAATCAGTGCTCCCCCTGCCCAAGGGACATTTAGCCCCAAAGCCATGTCAAGTGTCCATCCCCTGCAAACAGGAAACTGCTCCATTTGGGAGATTTCTAAGGAGAGGTTTTAGCTTTCCATGTACTGGAGCTTAATGTTCACAGCCAACGACTGCAGTCAGTCAGTAATGGGCTCATATCCCAGTCTGTCACTTCCTGAGTGTGTCTTTGGGACAGCAGCTTCATTTTCTGTGCTTCGGCCTTCTCATCTGTAAAATGGGAATAGTTAGGAGGACCTACCTCAGAAACTTGTTGCTAAAGTTAGGTGCAAAAGATCTTCATACAGAGGTTAATGGAAAATGTTCAATAATATTAATTATAACAGCTAGTTAACTAATAATGTCATTATTAATTAAGAGTCTGGGCGCTTTTCCTGCTTCGCAGTTCTAATACGCATGCTGAGTGATTAGTTATGCAGGAAGATAGGGCTCTAGTGATGTGAACGGGAAACTCCAGGCTGTTGTATGGAGCCTGACAATTAAAACCATGATGCCGGAGGTCAGGATAGATTTTTTAGCCCCAGCTGGTAAGATGGCCCCTAATTTGGTTCGAATCCCCTGTTTCAATCCATTGAAGGAAGGGCCCGGATTTGCAGCTTTGTCCCCTTCTGCTCCTGACAGGAGGGGAGGCTTCAGGAACCCGGGGCCAATTTAAAGCTGACAATTGCCTGCCAGTCTGAGCTGTTCCTAGATGAGTGAGAATGAGGAGTTTCCCAATTACCAAGGTTTCAGGCTTGTCAGATTATAAGTCTCTTCATGAGATGTAGCTAATTGGTTCTGTCAAGAAGAGAAATTCAGAAAGACCTAGGTAATAAGCAGACCTGAAATTCAGTTAGGATGGCTGTTTTCTACTGTTTCTGTTCCTAGACCTTTTACATGATTAACCTTCATCTCTCTGTTCATATCTCAGAATAAAGGGACTCTCGTCCTTCCTCCTCCTATTTCCACGCTGCCTTGCTAAGAAGAGAAGTCTGTGGATTATTATTCTTACTCCTACTGGAGGGTTTAAAAAATCTAACCCTGAAAGCGTGTAGCTAACATCTCACCAGATTAGTTTTGAAGACTCTGGTACCATGTCTCGTGAGATGAACCTGGACTTGAAAATTGGAAGATGAAGTTTCAAATCCAAGCCTGCTTCTTGCAGTCCATGAGAACCCGGGCAGCTCATGTCGCTTCTCAGAGACTCAGTTTCCTCATCTGCAAAACAAAGAAAAGAACAGCCACTTCACAAAGGTTTCAGTAAGGAAAATTAGACACAACCATTAGCATAGCGGCTGCCCATAGTAGGTAGTCAGTAATTTTGAGGGGACCGCTCTGCAAAGTACATGATTGTCTAACCACTATGCTGTACACCTGAAACTAATGCAGAGTAATATTGAATGTAAACGGTAATTGAAAAATAAAAATAAGTAGCACTCTTTTTATTAAATAAACTTTTAAATAAAATTTTCAGGCACTTCATTTTCCTAAAAAAGCACTTGTTGTACTCCAAACCCAAACAAGTAAACCTAAAAAACAGAATATCTGAAGAGAACTCATAATTCAAGTTCCCAACACTATCATAAAAATTAACTTAAAGCTCTCTGAAATGGATGCATGTGCATTGAGACACACATACATCCACATCACATTACTGATTAGTAACCTAGCTATCCTAGCTAATAAAAGAGTAATATGCAAATTGACCATCACTCCAACACACAAGATGGCCATCCCCATGTGGTAAAAGATGGCTGCCCCCACATGGACACAAGATAGCCACCACAAGATGGCCGGCAGGGGAGGGCAGTTGTAACAATCAGGCCTGCAGGGAAGGGTAGTTGGTAGGGACGAGGCCTGCAAGGGAGGCAGTTGGGCGTGACTGGGCCAGCAGAGGAGGGCAGTTAGGGGCAACCAGGCCTGCAGGGGAGGGCAGTTAGGGGTGACCGAGCCAGCAGAGGAGGGCAGTTGGGGGGGGGACCAGGCCTGCAGGGGAGGGCAGTTGGGGGGAACCAGGCCTGCAGGAGAGGGCAGTTGGGGGGGGGGACCAGGCCTGCAGGGGAGGGCAGTTGGGGGGAACCAGGCCTGCAGGGGAGGGCAGTTGGAGGGGACCAGGCCTGCAGGGGAGGGCAGTTGGGGGGGGACCAGGCCTGCAGGGGAGGGCAGTTGGGGGGAACCAGGCCTGCAGGAGAGGGCAGTTGTGGGGGGGGGACCAGGCCCGCAGGGGAGGGCAGTTGGAGGGAACCAGGCCTGCAGGGGAGGGCAGTTGGGGGGAACCAGGCCTGCAGGTGAGGGCAGTTGGGGGAGACTAGGCTGGCAGGGGAGAGCAGTTAGGGGTGACCAGGCCGGCAGGGGAGGGCAGTTAGGGGCAATCAGGCTGGCAGGGGAGCAGTTAAACATCAATCAGGCTGGCAGGGGAGTGGTTAGGGGGTGATCAAGCTGGCAGGCAGAAGCAATTAGGGGTGATCAGGCAGGCAGGCAGGCGAGCAGTTGGGAGCCAGCAGTCCTGGATTGTGAGAGGAATGTACAACTGCCCGTTTAGGTCTGATCCCACTAAACAGGCAGTCAGACATCCCTTGAGGGGTCCCAGATTGGAGAGGGTGCAGGCTGGGCTGAGGGACCTCCCCCCGCCCCCCCATGCACGAATTTCTAGGACCGGGCCTCTAGTCCTTCAATAAGAATAATACTGTGCAGACAATAAAACTACTTAAATCACTCTGTATATTCAGATATCATGTGATATGATCTAATAATATTAAGTGAGAAAATAGCACGTGTGTATGGTTTTCTGGTTTTGGTACAAAAAAGGATAGATGGACACATGCTATCTCTGGAAAATGTACCAAAAACTGGCCACTTAGCACCTCTGGGGATGCAGGTGGAGGACTTTGGGTCACAGGCCATAAGGAAAATTTATTCTGTAGCATCTGAATTTTTACAGATGCCACATGTTTTATTTACAAGGAAAAGAAAGAGAAGAATTTCTGAGATGGTGTGTAGAATTTTTATGTCTCTTTTCAGGAAGCTCTTTTGAAAATGCTCTGGACCTATATTGACACAATATAGTCTCCCAAATGCCACCGTCTACCTTAGTATTCACTTTGGTGGTATACATGTTATGGGTTTGGCATGTGTAATATGATTATACATCATTATAATTGCATGCATAGTATTTTCACTACCCTAAAAATCCTCTGTGCTCCGCCTGTTCATCACACACAGTTCTGGCAACCACTGATCTTTTTCCTGTCTCCATAATTTTGCCTATTCCAAAAGGTCATATCGTTGGAACCATACAGTATGTAGCTTTTCAGATTGGCTTATTTCACTTAGCAATATGCATTTACGTTTCCCCCATGTTTTTTCATGGCTTGAACGCTCATTTCTTTTTAGTGCTGAATTATATTCCATTGTGTAGATGTACCATTCACCTTCTGAAGAACATCTTGGTTGCTTATAGGTTTTAGCAATTATGAATAAAGATGCTATAAGCACTTGTGTGCAGATTTTTGTGTGGATGTACATTTTCAACTCCTTTATGCAAATACAAGGAGCCTGATTGCCCAATTGTAAGATAAAAAGATGTTTAGTTCTGGAAAAAAAAAAATCACCAAACTATCTTCCAAAGTGGCAACTTACTGTAATTCTTATGGGTCATGAAATTATATTTACTTTTTAATTTTTTTCTATCATTTACAAATGTAAAAACCATACCTAATTGTCTAATATTCAAAACAAGTGGTGGACTGAATTTAGCCATTCTGCAATAACTTGTCAACTTCTCTATAATTTAGTTTAAATGACATTTTTCCTTATTTGAAATTTAACTAATTTATTCCTCTTAGCATCAGAATTCTCCTCTTTAAAATGGAGTGGCTAGTGGGCCCAATTAAGAGCACTGAGCATTGTGCTGGAAAACAAGTATCTGGTGCTCTTCCGTCCTCATCCACTAATGCATTTACATTTTCTTAGAGTTTAATAGTCAGCGCTCTTTCCATTGCAAATAATAAAAAATAATTTGCACTGGCTTCAACAATAGAGGATATTTGTTAGCTTGTACAGCCCTAAAGCTCAGGCATAGCTGCATTCTGAGATTTAGGCGCTGTCAGTCGGGAGCAATCCCTCTCCATTCTGCCATGCTGTTTTTCACCTTATTGATTATATTGTCAGACAACTCTCTTCCGGTGGTGGCATCTGGCAGCTTCAAGTTTACATCATTTCAAGTTTATGCTTGAAAAGAGGGTCAGGGAGATTTCAAAATGGTGGCATATTAAGTGGAAACCTTGCTGACATTCTCCAAGGACCAAATTAGAATTACAACTAAAATGTAGAAAAATGATCTTGAATAACCAACTGAAGACTAGCTGCAAAGAACCCTTATAACCAAGGATGTAAAGAGGAAACAACATCAAGACTATTAGAAAGTGTGGAGGCACAAGAGGGCTGGCCGGGCTCCCGCAGGCAGCACCTGAAGTTCCGGAGAGATATCTCAGCTGTGGGGTGTTCCCCCTGAGAAGTCTGGGGTCTAAATGCAAAACTGGGCTCTCCAGCCCAGAGCACCAGAACTGGGAAATGTGCCCATATAACATCTAGCTGTGAAAAGCACCTTGGATTCTGTCCACAGGGAGAGACAGCTAGAAATGCAGACACCCCCTTAAAGGGTCAATGTATTAAATTTCATGTACAGCCACTCACTTTGGGCTCTGACAGTGGAAAGCAGAGTGGACTAGAGCTGTGTGAGGAGAGTCTGGGCTTGGTGGCTCTGATGGAAGAGAGCAGAGTGGACAGATGCTGGGATCCCTGTGCTGAGTCACTCTCACACTCTGAAGAAGCCACCTTTCTCAGGCATAACTTTACCATCCTGGAAACTTTAGCCTGGGGAAAGAAATTGCCTCAACCATTGGAAACCCTCTTGCCCCACCCTGTGGAGTATATGCCTGGCTAAGCTCAACAGCCTGAGTCTCATTAAGTGACTGAGACTAACAATCAGCCTGCAGGCAGAGGTGGATCTCTGAGTGCTAAGATTCTTTGCCTGAACTGCTTCTGGGACTTGAGCTAAGAAAAGAAGACTTTGGTGTACAGCTTGGTCCCTTCCAAATGCACCAAGCCACAGCAGTGGGAACCACAAGCTGTGGATTGCTGATAGCTCCAAACATCATACTTAGGACCAGTCACAAACAGCATCTGACATTGGACAGCATGAGAGATCCTAGGAAGAAGCCCAAAACCAATAAACCCAGTGGCCAGCTTCAGACAACAACAGAGCAGGACCCAATAAGCTCCACAAGCAGTGTATGCACAGGGAGATACTGGCAAACACTGCAGAGGAGAATATAGCTTCATGTAAACAGCCCCTCCACAGGAGCCTGCACACTGTGTTGTGGGTTGAGCCTGAGGGTCAAGACCAGGCATGAATGACCCAATAGTAATCAAGACTCAATTACAACTGGAGGTCACACAAAATATGCACAAATGACATTATTAGAGCATCCATTGCTGATCTCTCATTAGGTCTCACAGGTTAAACACTACATAAGGACACCCTACAAGACTGGGAGTCATAGCAGATCTACTTAATACATAGAAACAAACTCAAACATGGGGACAGAAAGAAACAATACCCAAATGAAAGGACAAGAAGAGCTAAATGAAATAGAGATAGGAAATTTATCAGGTATAGAATTCAGAGTAATGATTATAAGGATGCTCAACTGCATGAATAAATATATAGAAACTATAAAAAACAACCAGTCAGAAATGAAGAATGACATAGCACAAATTAAGAATACTAGTACACTGGAAGGAATAAACAGCAGATTAGAGGAATCCAGGGATCACATCAGTGAATTAAAAGACAGAGTAGAAAAAAATCATTCAACAGAGAACAAAAAAGAAAAAAACAAAATCAGGAGGACTGTTTTAGGGAGTTTTCAGACAACATGAAATGTAACAATATCTGTATCACAGGAGTACCTAAAGGTGAAGAAAGTGAGCCAGGGATAGAGAATCTGTTTGAAGAAATATTGGCATAAAATTTCCTAACCTGGTGAAGAAAAAGTCACACAAGTTCAGGAATCACAGAGAGTTCCAAGCAAAAAGAACCCAAAGAGGCCCACTCCCAGATACATCATAATTAAAATGCCAAAAATTAAAACAAAAAGACTCTTAAAGATAGCAAGAGTAAAGCAACTTGTTACCTTAGAAGAAATTCCCATAAAGCAGTCAGCTAATTTCTCAACAGAAACATGACAGGCCAGAAGGGAATGGCATGATGTATTCAAGATAATTAAAAGCAAAGATCTGAAACCAAGACTACTCTAGCTAACAAGGCTATCATTCAAAATAGATGGTGCCCTAACCAGTTTGGCTCAGTGGATAGAGCGTTGGCCTGCAGACTGAAGGGTCCCAGGTTCAATTCTGGTCAAGGGCATGTACCTTGGTTGCAGGCACATCCTCAATAGGGTGTGTGCAGGAGGCAGCTGATTGATGTTTCTCTCTCATCAATGTTTCTAACTCTCTATCCCTCTCCCTTCCTCTCTGTAAAAATCAATAAAATATATTAAAAAAAAACACAAAAAAAACAAAATAGATGGTGAAATAAAGAGCTTCACACACACACACACAAAGCTAAAGGAGTTTATCACCACCAAACCAGCATTACAATAAACATTAAATGAACTGTTGTAGTAATAAGAAGAAAGAGAAGAGAAACATAGGTATAAAGAATATAAATGGCAATAAATAAGTAACTATCAATAATAACCTTAAATGTAAATGGATTAAATGCTCCAATCAAAAGACATAAGGTAGTGGAATGAATAAGAAAACATCACCCATATATATGCTATCTACAAGAGACCCACCTGAGAACAAAAGACACACAGGATTAAAGCAAGGGATTGAAATAATTTTTCCATGCAATGGACATGAAAAAAAAAGTGTGGATAGCAATACTCATATCTGACAAAACAGACTTCAGAATGAAGGACATATAAAAGCACACACCATGGACAGGGACAATAATTTGGTAAAGGCCAAGAAAGGGGGAGGCAGGGGAGGGTTGAGGTGGGCAAAAGGGGTGGAGAGGGATCCTCCTGTAATAATGTCATTATAAATTTTTTAACAAAAATTAATTAATTAATTAAAATGTATCTTTATAAGGAACTGCCAAATTGTTTCCCATAGTGGTTGCATGAGTTTGCTTTCCCACCATAAATGTATGAGGATTCTTTTGCTCTACATCCTTGCTGATATTGGCTATGGATCTATGTTTTTCTTTTCCATATCAGACATTCTAATAGGTGGGTAGTGTTTTCTCTTGTGCTTTTAATTTACACTTCTCTGATAACTAATGATATTGAGCATCTTTTCATGTGCTAATTGATCATTGTTGTGTGAAATGTCTCTTCAATTTTTCAATCATTTTTATTGGATTGTTTCTTATTATTAAGTTCTATGAGTTCTTAAATATTCTGGCATAAATACTTTGTCATATGTATTTGAAAATACATGTATGTGACAGCACTTTGGAAAGTCTATCATTTCCTTCATTAAGTTACCTTGGCATCTTTGTAAATAAAAAATGAAGGCCATAACAAAGACAATGAAGGTCATTAATAATACTAAAGGGATCGATCCAACAAGAATATATAACCCTGATAAACATATATGCACCCAATATAAGAGCACTTAAATGTATATATAAAAAAAAACAACTTCTGGAGAACTTTAAGGAAGAGATCAATAGCAATAAAGTCATAGTAGGGGACTTTAACACCCCACTGACTTCACTGGATAGATCTTCCAGACAAAAAATCAATAAGGAAATAGTCACCCTAAATACATACTAAAACATATGGACTTAATTGAAATTTACAGAACATTTCAACTTAAAGTTGCAGAATATATATTATTCTTAAGTGCATAAGGGACATTCTCAAATATAGACTACATGTTAGGACACAAAATGAGTCTCTACAAGTTCAAGAAGATTGAAATCATATCAAACCTCTTCTTGGGTCACAATGGCATGAAACTAGAAATAAAAAACAATTTAAAAAGTCACTAACATTCAAGCACATGGAGGCTAAATAGCATGTTATTGAACAATGAATGGGTTACCAGTGAGATCAAGAAAGAAATTAAAACATTCCTGGAAACAAAGGAACACACAACAACTCATAATCAATGGGACTCAGCAAAAGCAGTCCTAAAATGAAAATTCATAGTACTACAGGCCTACCTCAAGAAACAAGAAAAATCTCTAATAAACTATCTAACCCTACACTTAAAAAATTAGAAAGAGCTGTAGCCAGTTTGGTTCAGTGGATAGAGCATCGGCCTGGTTCAACTCCAGTCAAAGGCACATGCCCGGGAGGAAAAAGATGGCGGCTGGCAGGACAGAGGTGAGGGAGAGGAAGTGAGTGAGTGAGGGTATGAAAGGAGAGTGTGTGGATGTGTGTGGTGTGTGTGTGAGTGAGTGAGGGACAGTTAAATCTCGCAGGAGCAGCAGGGGCTGGCAGACCAGGCTCTCTTTGACAAGGAGAGACTACCACCACTGCGGGCACTCCCCAAACTGCGGGACTCAGGCACGGAGCCCACGCCATCTTGAAGGTGTAAATGGCCTTTTTTAGGAACTCATCAGCACCACCACCCAGACAGGCCTTGGAACTGCCCCGCGACCCAGCAGCCACTCCAGCCAAAATCCTGCTGCCCCAGCTGCAGACCGGAGGACCCTGGGACCTCCACCTCCAAAGGTGCACCGCTCGGCAGCAGTAAGTGCAACCTCCCCCTCCCCAGCGGCAGAACTCCAGACAAAACATTCATGCATTTACAGCGCGCACAGACATCCAGGGCACACCACTCCATAGGCAGTGCCTGGGAGCCACTGAGAGCCCCTGAGGGTGTGATTTTGTACAGCCAAGGGCGCGTGGCCCTGCAGTAGAAATTCTGAACTCCCTCTTCCTGAATAACTGCCCACATTCACCCCAGCAGCTCAACCTCAGTGCCAGGACCCCTCAGAGTGCGTCAGAGCTCTGTGCTGGCAAAGTACCTCCACAAAGGAACAGGACCCCTGAGCCCATCTATCCACAGCACGCTCTGGGAGCAGCTGTGAGACTCTGCTGGGTGTGATTCTGCACCGACAAGAGTGTGCTGCCCTACAGTAGAAATTCTGAATTCCCTCTTCCTGAATAACTGCCCACATTCACCCCAGCAGCTCAACCTCAGTGCCAGGACCCCTCAGAGTGCATCAGAGCTCTGCGCCGGCAAACGCACCTCCACAGATGTGAAGTTCCAACAGGCAGGAAACCTTAGCCCATCTACCTACAGGGCACTCATGGGAGCCACTGTGAGCTCTTCCTGGGAGTGATCTTGAACAAACAGGGGCACACTCCTCCCCAGCAGTAGAAATTTTGAATTCACTCATCCTGGATACCTGCCCACAGGCACCTCAATTACACGGCTACACTGCCAGGGCCCTTCAGAGTGCTTCAGTGTGCCTCGCTGGCAAACTTACCACGGGTGCTCCTGTGAGCTGCCACTGGGAGTAAGCACCTATCCACCACAGGTGCAGCAGCAAAAGCTGAGTCTCCCCACCCCACAACTACAGAACTCTGGGCACCACAGTCATGCCTTTCCAGAGAGCAGGCCCCCTGAGCCCCATCACCCCAACAGACGGTTCCTTGGTGCCACTGTGAGTCCCTGCTGGGCACACGTGATTTCAATTAAAGGTGCAAGACAGCAAAAATTGGGACACTCCCCTCCACGGCTGCTGACTTCTAGACATTGCAGTTGTGCCTCTCAAGCTCACAGGCCTACATCAAGAGAGCCCAAATAGCTCAAGTAGGGAGCTACACTAGATTAACAAGCCCAGGAGAACTGAGAGATTACACCAGTAGCACCATCCCCAAAAGAACCTGGGTAGCAAAGCAATTGGATCTACAATGAAAACATGACAGGAAAACATGGGAAGACAAAAAAGCAATCCCCAAAGGAAAGAAAAAGAGGAATCACCAGAAAGGGAGTTAAATGAAATTGAGGCTAGCAGCTTATCAGAGAAAGAATTTAGAATAATGGTTATAAGGATGTTTAAACGGCTGGATGACAAATACACACAACTCAATGACAAATACACACAACTCAATGAGACCTATAAGGAGCTGAATGAGAATGTCACCAACATGAAAAGAAACCAAGAGGAGATGAAGAACGACATAGCTGCAATAAAGAACACAATGGAAGGCTTAAACAGTAGACTAGAAGAGGCTGAGGACCGCATCAGCGAATTAGAAGACAAGGTAGGAAAAAACACACAAACACAGCAGCAACTGGAAAGAAGACTTAAAAAGCAAGAGGAGAGCCTAAGGGAGCTTTGGGACAACACAAAACGAAACAACATTCGCATAATAGGGATACCAGAAGGAGAGGAATAGAAGCAAGGAATAGAAAATCTGTTTGAGGAAATAATGATAGAAAACTTCCCTGATATTGGCAAGAAAAAAACTATGCAAGTCCAAGAAGTACATAGAGTCCCAAACAAGTTGAACCCCAAAAGACCGACACCAAGACACATCATAATTAAATTGACGAACACCAACGACAAAGTAAGAATCTTAAAGGCTGCCAGAGAGAGACTGGAAGTGAACTACAAGGGATCTTCTATTAGAATATCAACTGATTTCTCAACAGAAACACACCAGGCCAGAAGAGAATGGAATGAAATATACAAAGTGATGCAAAGCAAGGGACTGAATCCAAGAATACTATATCCAGCAAGGCTATCATTCAAAATTGAAGGTGGAATCAGGAGCTTCACAGACAAAAAAGGGCTAAGAGAGTTTATCACTACCAAGGCAGCAATGCAAGAAATACTAAATGGACTGCTGTAAAAATAAGAAAGAGAAAGGCAAGAAGAAACACAAACACTAAGGAAAAATATGACAACAAACATGTACTTGTCAATAATAACATTAAACGTAAATGGATTAAATGCACCAATCAAAAGACATAGGGTAGCTGAATGGATAAGAGAACATGACCCATATATTTGCTGTCTATAAGAGACCCACCTCAGAGCAAAGGATTCACACAGACTGAGAGTGAAGGGATGAAAAAACATTTTTCAGGCAAATGGAAATGAGAAAAAGCTGGGGTTGCGGCACTTATATCTGATAAAATAGACCTCAAAGTAAAGGCCATAACAAGAGATAAGGAAGGCCACTACATAATACTAAAGGGAGCGATTCAACAAGAAGATATAACTCTGGTAAACATATATGCACCCAATGCAGGAGCACCCAAATACATAAAAAAAACTCCTGGAAGATATCAAGGGAGAGATCAACAACAATACAATCATAGTAGGGGACTTTAATACACCACTGACATCACTGGATAAATCCTCTAGACAAAAAAATCAGCAAAGAAACAGCAATTCTAAATGATTCACTAGATCAGATGGACCTAATTGACATCTTCAGAGCATTTCACCCCAAAGCCACAGAATATACGTTCTTCTGAAGTGCACATGGGACATTTACAAAAATAGACCACATATTGGGTCACAAGCAAAGTCTCCCCAAATTCAAAAAGATTGAAATCATATCAAGCATTTTCTCAGACCACAATGGCATAATATTAGAAATAAACTACAATAAAAACATTCCAAAAAATGCAAACACTTGGAAGCTGAATAACATGCTATTAAACAATGATTGGGTTATCAATGAGATCAAAGAAGAAATTAAAAACATCCTGGAGACTAATGACAATCAAAACAACAATGCAAATGCTCTGGGACACAATGAAAGCAGTCCTGAGAGGGAAGTTTATAGCTCTACAGGCCTACCTCAAAAAACAAGAAAAAATGGTAATAAATCATCTAACTCAACAACTCAAAGAATTAGAAAGAGAGCAACAAGAAAAGCCCACAGTGAGCAGAAGAAAGGAAATAATAAAGATCAGAGCAGAAATGAATGACACAGAGACCAAAAAAACAATATAAAAATCAACAAAACCAAGAGCTGGTTCTTTGAACAGATAAACAAGATTGGTGAACCTCTAGACAGGCTCACCAAGAAGCAAAGAGAGAGGATCCAACTAAACAAAATCAGAAATGAAAGAGGTGAAATAATAGCAGACCCCACAGAAATAGAAAGGATTGTTTAAAAAATACTATGAACAACTCTATTCTAACAAACTACACAACGTGGAGGAAATGGACACATTCCTAGAAAAATACAACCTTCCAAAACTCACTCAGGAAGATTCTAAAAATCTCAATAGGCTGATAACTATGGAAGAAATTGAAGCAGTCATCAAAAAGCTTCCAGCAAACAAAAGCCCGGGGCCAGATGGCTTCACAGGGGAGTTTTATCAACCATTCAAGGAAGAGCTAAAACCTATCCTCCTCAGACTATTCCAGAAAATTCAAGAGGAAGGAACACTTCCAAGCTCCTTCTATGAAGCCAGCATCACCCTAATACCAAAACCAGATAAAGATAACACAATGAAAGAGAACTACAGACCAATATCCCTCATGAACATAGATGCCAAAATCCTCAACAAAATTCTAGCAAATCCAATACAGCAGTACATCAGAAAGATCCTACATCATGACCAAGTAGGATTTATCCCGGGGATGCAAGGATAGTACAATATTTGCAAATCAATAAACGTGATACATCACATAAACAAATTGAGAGATAAAAATCACATAGTCATATCAATTGATGCAGAAAAAGCATTTGACAAAATCCAACACCATTTCTTGATAAAAACTCTCAGCAAGGTGGGAATAGAAGGATCATACCTCAACATAATAAAAGTCATATATGACAAACCCACAGCCAACATCATACTCAATGGGCAAAAACTAAATCCATTTCCCCTAAGAACAGGAACAAGACAGGGATGCCCACTCTCACCACTCCTGTTCAACATAGTGCTGGAAGTACTAGCCATTGCGATCAGACAAGAAGAAGAAATAAAAGGCACCCAAATTGGAAAAGAAGAAGTAAAACTGTCCTTATTTGCAGATGACATGATACTGTACATAGAAAACCCTAAAGACTCCATCAAAAAATTAGTAGACTTAATAAATGAATTCGGCAATGTAGCAGGATACAAAATTAACGCCAAGAAATCTATGGCATTTCTATACACCAATAATGAACTTACAGAAAGAGAAACTAAAAAAGCAATCCCATTTACCATCGCACCAAAGAAATTAAGATACCTAGGAATAAACTTAACTAAGAAAGTAAAAGACCTATACGTGGAAAACTACACGACACTGAAAAAAGAGATCGAAGAAGACATAAACAGATGGAAGAATATACCATGTTCATGGATTGGTAGGATCAACATCATTAAAATGTCCATACTACCCAAAGCAATCTATAAATTCAATACACTTCTCATTAAAATACCAACGGCATATTTCACAGACCTAGAACGAACTTTACAAAAATTCATCTGGAATAAAAATAGACCCCGAATAGCCACAGCAATCCTGAGAAAGAAGAACAAAGTAGGAGGGATCTCAATACCAGATATCAAGCAGTATTACAAAGCTACTGTTCTTAAAACAGCCTGGTACTGGCACAAGAACAGACATATAGATCAATGGAATAGAACAGAGAACCCAGAAATCGACCTAAACCACTATGCCCAATTAATATTTGACAAAGGAGGCATGAACATACAATGGAGTCAAGACAGTCTCTTCAACAAATGGTATTGGGAAAATTGGACAGATACATGCAAAAAAATGAAACTAGATCACCAACTTACACCATACACAAAAATAAACTCAAAATCGATAAAGGACTTAAATGTAAGACAGGAAACCATAAAAATACTAGAGGAATCCACAGGCAGCAAAATCTCAGACATATGCCGAAGGAACTTCTTCACTGATACTGCTCCTAGGGCAATGGAAACTAAAGAGAAAATAAATAAATGGGACTACATCAAAATAAAAAGCTTTGCACAGCAAAGGAAGCCATCAATAAAACAACAAGAAAGCCCACTGTATGGGAGAACATATTTGCCTAAGATATCAACGATAAGGGTTTAATCTCCAACATTTACAGAGAACTCATACAACTAAACAAAAAGAAGATAAACAACCCAATCAAAATATGGGCAACTGATCTAAATAGACACTTTTCGAAAGAAGACAGAAGGAAGGCCAAGAGACATATGAAAACCTGCTCAAAGTCACTAATCATCAGAGAGATGCAAATCAAAACAACAATGCGGTACCATCTCACACCTGTCAGAATGGCTATCATCAACAAATCAACAAACGACAAGTGTTGGCGAGGATGTGGAGAAAAAGGAACTCTTTGGCACTGCTGGTGGGTATGCAGACTGGTGCAGCCACTGTGGAGAACAGTATGGAGTTTCCTCAAAAAACTAAAAATGGAACTCCCATTTGACCCAGTGATCCCACTTCTAAATATATCCCGAGAAACTAGAAACACAAATCAGAAAGGATATATGCACCCCTATGTTCATAGGAGCACAATTCACCATAGCTAAGATTTGGAAAGAGCCTAAATGCCCATCAGCAGATGAGTGGATTAAAAAACTCTGGTACATCTACACAATGGAATACTATGCTGCGGTAAAAAAGGAGTTCCTACCATTTGCAACAACATGGATGGAGATGGAGAGCATGCCAGGCAGAGAAAGATAAATATTACATGATATCACTCATTTGTGGAACATAATGAACGGCATAAACTGATGAATAAGAACAGATCCAGAGACTGAGAAACGTACATCAAAACGTCAAACCTCAGGGAAGGTGGGGGTCGGTGGGAGTAAGGGGGAGAGATCAACCAAGGGACTTGTGTGCATGCATATGAGCCTGATCAATGGACACAGACAACAGGGGGGTGGGGCATTAGTGGGGGGTGGGGAGTAATGGGGGAATAAGGACACGTATGTAAAAAAAAAAAACAATAATAAAAAAAAATTTTTTTAATAAAAAAAAGGCACATGCCCGGGTTGTGGGCTCGATCCCCAGTAGGAGAGGTGCAGAAGGCAGCCAATTAATGATTCTCTCTCATCATTGATGTTTCTATCTCTCTCTTCCTCTCCCTTTCTTTCTGAAATAAATATATATATATATATATATATATATATATATATATATATATATATACACACACACATACACACACACTAAAAAACAGAATTATAAAAAGAACACAAGAAAACCCCAGAGTCTTGGGGTGAGGAGTGCACAATGCCGTGTGACGATTATGTTTTGTTGAGTTGTACACTTGAAACCTGTACGGTTTTGTGAACCAATGTCACCCCAACAAATTCAATTTAAAAAAAAGAAGAAGAAAAAAAGAAAACCCCAGAGTAAACAAAAGGAAGGAAATAATAAAGACCAGAGTGGAAATAAATGACATAGATATTTAAAAACAACAACAAATAATACAAAAGATCAATGAAACCAAGAACTGTTGGTTCTTTGAAAAGATAAACAAGATTGATGAATCTTTAGACAGACTCAGCAAGAAACAAAGAGAGAGGACTCACATATACAAAATAAGAAACAAAAGAGGTGAAGTAACAACTGACACCACAAAGGACTCTAAGCAAATACTATGAACAACTATATGCCAATAAGCTGGACAAAATGGACAAATTCCTAGAAAAATACAAGTTTACAAAACTGAATGAGTAAGAATCAGAAAACCCAAATAGGCTGATAACAACTGATGAAATTGAAATCAGTAATGAAAAAACTCTCAGCAAACCAAAGTCCCAAACTGGACTGCTACAGAGGATAGTTTTACCAAACATTCCAAGAAGAACTGACACTTATCCTCCTCAAGCTATTTAAAAAATTCAAGAGTAAAGAAGACTTTCAAGCTGCTTTTACGAGACCAGCAGTATCCTAAATCCAAAACCGGATAAACACACTACAGAGAAAGAAAATAGCAGGCCAATATCCCTGATGAAGAAATTACAGGCCAATATCCCTCATGCCAAAATCCTCAACAAAATATTAGCAAATCAGATGCAGCAATATATTAAAAAGATTATTCACCATGGCCAAGTGGGATTTATTCCAGGGATGAATGAAAGGTTGGTACAATTGTTGCAAATCAATAAATGTGATATATCACATAAACAAAATGAAAGATAAAAGTCATATGATCATATCAATAGATGCAGCAAAAACATTTGACAAAATCCAGCAACCATTTTGATAAAAACCTCTCAACAAAGTGGGTATAGAAAGATCACACCTCGACATAATAAAGGCCATACATGACAAACCTACTGCCAACATCATACTTAATGAGAAAAAACTAAAAGTGTTTCCCTTAAGAACAGGGATGTCCGCTTTCACCACTCTTACTCAACATAGTACTGGAAGTCTTAGCCACAGCGATAAGACAAGAAGGAAAAATAAAAGATATCCAAATTGGAAAGGAGGAAGTGAAAATGTCATTTGCAGATGACATGATATTATACATAGAAAACTCTAAAAATCATCCACCAAAAAAACTACTAGATTTAATAAAGGAATGAGGCAAAGTAGGAGGATACAAAATTAACATCCAGAATTTGAGGGCATTTTTATACACCAATAATGAACTCTCAGAAAGAGAAACTAAAAAAACAACCCCCTTTACCATTGCAAAAACAGCAACAAACAAGATACCTTGGAATAAACTTAACCGAGGAGGAAAAAGACCTGTATTCATAAAACTACAGGACATTTAAAAAAGAAATAGAGGAAGATACAAACAAATGGAAGAATGTACCATGTTCATGGATTGGAAAAATTAACATCATCAAAATCTCCACACTACCCAAAGCAATATATAGGTTCAATGCAATCCCTATTTCACAGATCTAGAACAAATATTCCAAAAATTTATATGGATCCAAAAATGATCTTGAATAGCCACAGTAATCTTGAGAAAATATAAAAAAGTTGGAGGGGTCACAATACCAGATATCAAATTACACTGCAAAGTCATTGTAATCAAAACAGCCTGGTACTGGCACAAAAACAGGCATATAGGTCAATGGAACAGAACAGAGAATCCAGAAATTGACCCACACCATTATGGTCAATTAATTTTTGACAAAGGAGGCAAAAACATAAAATGGAATAAAGACAGTCTTCAATAAATGGTGTTAGGGTACAATAGTGACAGGTACATGCAAAAAAAATGAAACTAGACCACCCACTTACACTATTCACAAAGAATAAAATCTAAGCAGATAAAACACTTAAATGTAAGTTGTCAATCTATAAAAATCCTAGAAGAAACCATAGGCAGCAAAACCTCAGATAGCTCTCATAGCAATATGTTTGTTGATACATCTCCTAGGGCAGTGGTTGGCAAACTCATTAGTCAACAGAGCCAAATATCACCAGTACAACGATTGAAATTTCTTTTTTGAGAGCCAATTTTTTTAAACTTAAACTTCTTCTAACGCCACTTCTTCAAAATAGACTCGCCCAGGCTGTGGTAGTTTGTGGAAGAGCCACACTCAAGGGGCCAAAGAGCCACATGTGGCTCGCGAGTCGCAGTTTGCCGACCACGGTCCTAGGGCAATGGAAACAAAAGAAAAAATAAACAAAAGGGGCTATATCAAACTAAAAAGCCTCTGCACAGCAAAAGAAATCATCAGCAAAATGAAAAGGGAGCCCACTGTATGGGAGAACATATTTGCCAATGATACAACTAATAAGGGATTAATTTCCAAAATATATAAAGAACTCATGCAACTTCACAAAAGGGAGACTAGCAATCCAATTTAAAAATGGGCAAAGGACCCAAACAGACAGTTCTTCAAAGTGGACATAAAGATGGCCAAGAGACATGAAAAAAATGCTCAATGTCACTAATCATCTGAGAGATGCAAATTAAAATGACAATGAGGTATTACCTCACACCTACCATAATTGCTATCAATAAATCAACAAAGATAAGTGCTGGCAAGGATTCAGAGAAAAGGGAACTCTAGTACACTGCTGGTGGGAATGCAGACTGGTGCAGCCACTTGGAAAACAGTTTTCTCAAAAACTTAAAAATGCAACTGTCATTTGACCCAGTGATCCACTTCTAGGAATATATCCTAAGAATCACAAAACACCAATCAGAAAGAATATATGCACTGCTATATTCATAACAGCGCTATTTACAATAGTCAAGATCTGGAAACAGCCCAAGTATCCTTCAGTAGATGAGTGGATAAAAAAGCTGTGGTTGCCCAGCCCTTGTGGCTCAGTGGTTGCACGTCGACCTATGAACCAATAAGTCACAGTTTGATTCCCTGATAGGGCACATGCCTCAGTGCGGGCTTGATCCCTAGTGTGGGTCATGCACGAGGCAGCCAATCAATCATTCTCTCTCATCATTCGTATCTCTCTATCTCCCTCTCCCTTCCTTTCTGAAATCATTAAAAACAGATATTTTTTTAAAGCTGTGGTACATTTACACCATAGAATAGTATGCAGCTGTAAAAAAGGATCTCTTATCCTTTCAGACAGCCAGAAGAGACCTGGAGAGTATCATGCTAAGTGAAATAAGCCAGTCAGAGAAAGACAAGTATCACATGATTGCACTCTTATGTGGAATCTAATGAACAAAATAAACTGATGAACAAAATAGATTCAGAGACATAGAATCATAGAACAGACTGACAGTTCTCATAGGGAAGGTAGGGCTGGGGGTGTGGTGAAGAGATTAACCGAAGAATTTATATGCATATATTCATAGCCCATAGACACAGACAATAGTGCAGTGAAGGCCCGGGTGGAGGCAGGGGCAGGGTGGAGGGGGTCAATGAGGAAGAAAGGAGACATCTGTAATGCTTTCTCAACAATAAAGATAACTTTCAAAAATGAATGAAAGAAAAAATAAGAAAAAGAAAAGTAGCTCAGCCAACATGTCAGAATCATCTCTGATTGGACTGGATTGGCTTGGCTTAAGGTAATGGTCTTGTCTGACTCGATCACCGTGGTTACATGGATGTGATAATCTGCTGTCTAGGTATTTGTCACACACCTACTTCTGGAGCAGAGGATGGAAGGGAAGTAAAATCAACTTCATCCAAAGATATGAACTTAGTGGAGGAAGACGGTCCTCTAAAACAAAATCAGGACGCCAGTATCTAATAAAGAAAAATGGACAGCAAAACTCACAAATGTAAACGTCAGAGTTCTTACCCTCAGAATCTGATATCCTTAAGAGTCTGGCCTAAGTTCTTTCCAGTTCCAGGGCAATAGAAGGAGAGATATTTGCCAAATGATGAGTCTGTTTTAGAGCTGTTGGTTTTATTGCGTGTTTTGCAATGTTTCAAAGAACTGTGTCTTTTTAGTCTTTATGTTGTTTGTCTTCCAGGGAGGAATGATTTCAGACCATGGGATCTCTGAAGTTTAATCTCTCCCAAGAGGCCTAATGCGAATAGTGCTCCCTTTTCCTGGACTGTTTCTTAATCCTCCACAAAATCCTTCCTGCCAGTGATTCTACTGGACACCGAAGCCCAACCACATAAAGTTCAAACTTTCTTATCACCCACCAGGCACTCAGTCGGCATTACAAAGAAAGAGACCTCAGAAGCTGTCTTATCCACTGTCTGTAGTTACGATGCAGTTAGATCACTCAAGAGAGCCTAATCTTTTTCTTTGAAGAGTTCCCTTCTGACAGTCCTGGACCAGCGTCTGAAATTTAATAAACACACAAAAGTATACCCCATAAAGTAGCAATGTTGACTTGGGTCTTCCTTAAATCTCTGCCCCTTTTCAGCCAGTAAAATATACCCTCTCTTGGTTCTTTTTCCTGATATTCCATTTGGTGTGCTGCTTCCTCTCTTATTCTCATTCTCTCTCTCTCTCTCTCTCTCTCTCTCTCTCTCTCTCTCTCTCTCTCCCATTTTCTTTCTTCTTTTCATTACTTGTCTTCTCCAGGCTCTCAGCTCTTCTCTTCCTACACTTTCCCCTTATTGATTTCATTTGCTCTCACATTTCAATGGTCATTTATTCATCGTCAATAATGAAAGCTATAGTTTATTGAGTGTGTACTGGATATTTGCTCCTCTTGAAGGTTCTGAGAGGTAGCTGACATCACCTACATTTTACAGTCGGAATTGGTGGCTTCCTAAAGGTCTTGCATCTGGTAATTGGGAGGGTTGGAGTTCAAGCCTGGTCTTTCAGATTCCAAGGTCCATTCCCTCTCCACTGCCCTTCACCATATTCAGTCTCCTGTTCAATTATTTATTTAGCACAGATCTCTTAAGCATCTGTTTTGAAACAGGCATAGTGTATTAAGAACCACACACACACAAAACAAACACACACACAAACCAACAGTGCCTGTCTTCAAAAAGTTCACAGTCTATAAGAGGAAGCAGCCAATATAATTCTAACTGCTGACAGAAGCATGCATATATTGCAAAATTAGATCTAAGACCCAGATCTCTTGCCTGAGCTCCATGCCCATGTCACCAAGGACCTAGTGAACATTTTTATTTGAATGCTGCTTCCATTACCTATTGCTGTCCAACAAAATACCCAGAGCTTAGTGGCTTAAGACAACAGTGTACGATTTCTCATCTATTTGGGGTTGACTGAGCTCAGTGAGTTGTTTTTCAGCTGAAGTTGCTCCCATCCTCCACTCATCTAGGAGTTGGGCTGGGGCTGGAACATGCAGATGAGCTCATAGCCTTGAATCTCACTGCTCGGGGGCTCTCACCATTCAGTGGGGTATCCTGAACTTCCTTACATCATGGTGGCTGCTCCAAGAAGACAACCTCAATTGCAAACACTCGTTAAGCCTCTGCCTGCATTATGCTAATGTCTCATTGGCCAAATAAGTCACATGGCCAAATAGAGTCAATACGGCAGGGGGACTATACAGGAACATGGCTACAGAGGCCACCAATAAGACAGTTCACCTTAGGGGTCCAGTTTTCACCTCACATCTTAAACTGAAATCCTAATGTGCCTTCAAAACAATCTTATGTTGTATTTTTACTTCTGGTACCACCATTCTCAAAATGTGGGACTTACTGTCAACTCCAAAATCTAGCCTACCTACATCTAACGAGTTCCTAATTGTTTTCCATTTCATCTGTAAAATAGCTCATGTTCTTCCCTTTCTCTTTCGTAAGCCTATTTAGCTCAGGAGAGTTTGATAACTAAGCGGATTCCAGCTGTGCTAAAGCTTACTACCAGGCTGTAAAAAGGTTATAGGTGTGAGGAGACAGTGATCCTCACTTGACAGATTTGAGATGAATGCCCAGAGCAGCTGGAGTCTCTGGGTGGGTCACTTCCCAGCAGCAGCTGTCACATCCATTTGCCCCAGTGAGCAATATATACATCATTTTGCAGATGCACCACAACATGAGAGATTTGGAAAACACTGTTGTAACTGAATTTCCTGCCTTGCACCCATCTTTCTTACCATCACCAGGTTAATCTTTCTTACCACGATCAGGTTAATGGTTTCCTAGGAAACCACTTCATGCTTTACTCTTCTCTCAACAACATAAGTTGCCTACTGCACACAGTCCAAGCTGGCACCCCAAATGTCTCCATTTGACTTGAACATGCTTTTGAGCTTTTTGCCCACTCCTCCACAAAAAATCCCACTTCTGCCAAACTGATCTACTTAACCTCTCCTAAGAATGCTTTATTATTTTCTGCTTTCCTGACTTAGGATAAGCCCATGCTCTTAGAAACTTCTAAACTCCAACTACCCTTCAAATCCATTTTTCATCATCCCCCATGAAAGTCACCAAATTATTCTGGCCTAAAGTCTGTTTCGCCTCTGACCTCCAAGAAAATGTTTCTTATTTTTCTACAATGTCCAGTGTGTAATTACTAGTCTCACGTGCCTATTTAAATTTAAATAAAATTAAAATTCAGTTTCTCTGCCATAGTCATGCTCAGTAGCCATGTTGGACATACAGATGCAGGGCATTTCCATCATCACAGAAAATCCTATCGGAAAGCTAACTCGGAGCCACTTATTTGGCAGTTAATCATTGTTTCTGACTTTGGGTTGTCTTTTCTTTTTTATTATTATTTTTTCAATTACAATTTACATTCAATACTATTTTGTACCAGTTTCAGGTGAATAGCATAGTGGTCAGTCAATTAATATTTGACAAAGGAGGAAAGAGCATACAATGAAGTAAAGACAGTTTATTCAGTAACTGGTGTAGGGAAAATTGGACAGATACATGCAAAAAATGATACTGGACCACCTTCTTACACCATATCCTATCTAATAATAGACAAATATGCAAATTGACCATACCTCTGACACACCCACAAGCCACGCCCACCATCCAATCAGAGCGAGCATGCAAATTAACCCAAACCAAGATGGCTACAGCCACAGAGAGCAAGGTTTCCTAGGTAACAGAGGAAGCCAAGCTTTCTGCCAGCCGTTGCAGGCCTAAGCCTCGACTCAAGCTACAAAGTTTCAATTATAGAAGGTAAACAAATTCAAACAAATGGCAGCAGAATGGAGCTTGAGAGAGCCGGCCAGGGTTGCCGCCGGCAACAGGGGAAGCAAAGCTTTCCGCACACCCTGGCCGGGCCCACCCACTTAAGGCAACAAAGTTTCAATTATAACCCCAACACAAATGGCTGCTGGCCTCGGAGGGAGCCCCAGGCTTGGCTCCGCTCCAGGCTACAAAGTTTCAACTGTAGAAGGAAAATAAATTCCAGATACCAGGGCCTCCGCTTGCGTTGCCAAGGGGCGTGGCCCACCTGCAAACCACCACAGGCCCCTCACTCAGGCCGCCCCATGCCCCAAGGGAACCCCACCCTGATCAGGGACACCCTTCAGGGCAAACCAGCTGGCCCCCACCCCTGTACCAGGCCTCTATCCTATCTAATAAAAGAGAACTATGCAGATTGATCATCACTGCAACACACAATATAGCTGCCCCCATGTGGTCAAAGATCCTGCCCCCATGTGGACACAAGATGGCCACCACAAGATGGCCAGCAGGAGAGGGCAGTTGGAGGTGATCAACCCTGCAGGAGAGGGCAGTTAGGGGTAACCAGGCCAGCCGGCAGAGGAGGGAAGTTGGGGGCAAACAGGCTGGCAGCAGAGTGGTTAGGGGGTGATCAGGCTGGCAGGCAGAAGTGGTTAGGGGCAATCAGGAAGGCAGGCAGGCGAGCAGTTGGGAGCCAGCAGTCCTGGATTGTGAGAGGGATGTCCGATTGCCCGTTTAGGCCCGATCCCAGGGATTGGGCCTAAACAGGCAGTTGGACATCCCTTGAGGGGTCCCAGATTGGAGAGGGTACAGGCTGGGCTGAGGGACAATCCCCCTCAAAAATAAACTCAAAATGAATTAAAGACTCAAACGTAAGGCATGAACCCACAGAACTCCTAGAAGAAAACATAGGCAATAAAACCTCTGACATTTCTCTTAGCAATATGCTTCCTGTCATATCTTCTTAAGAAAGGAAAACAAAAGATAAAAAAATAAGCAAATGGGACTATAACAAACTAAAAAGATTTTACAGAAAAGAAATTATCAACAAAAGAAAAAGACAACCCACTGAATAAAGGGAGATATTTGCCGATGAAACATCTGATAAGGGGTTAATATCTAAAATTTATAAAGAACTCATACAACTCAACACCAAACAAAACAAACAATATAAGTAAAAAATGGATCAAGGGCCTGAATAAACCTTCTCCAAAGAAGACACAGATGGACAACAGACATATGAAAAGATGCTCAACATTACTAATCATCAGAGAAATGCAAGTTAAAACCACAAGGAGATATCACCTCATACCTGTCAGAAAGGCTATCATCAATAAGTCACCAACTAACAAATGTTGGTGCGAATGTGATGAAAAGCAAACCCTGCTGCACTGTTGGTGGGAATGCAGATTGGTGCAGCCACTTTGGAGTTTCCTCAAAAAATTAAAAGTGGAACTGCCCTGTTACCCTGCGATTCCACGTCTGTGTATTTATCCAAAGAAACCCAAACCAATAATTTCAAAGAGTATCTGGGTTGGCTTTTCAATAGCCAATTCCCAACTCCCTTACTTCTTTGTTGCTGTCTATCACAGAGCCTGGAAAACCCAGATACTTCCATTGTCATGTTCCATTGCAGCCAGGCACGTCCTTGTGGGCCACCACTGGCCAACGCAATATAAGGGCATGCTTGCTGGGAGGGTTTCTGGACAAACGTCCATTTAAATGCTAAAAGGGAGAGGTATGCAAGGAGAGCTCTCTCACTAGAGAGCTTCTTGCCTTTGAACACAGTCATGTGAGGATGTCTTACATACTAAGACTATCACAGAGACATTTACCCTGAAACAGCAGAAGGACTCACTCAACCCGAAGACTACTAATCCCCTGAACCTTCGTATGTACATTATTTTATTATTTAAGCCTTTATTAGTTATGAGTCCTTACTCTTATTCACTAACTGCACCACTAGTGAAATTGCCTAGTTTATGCCTACCTCTTCAACCACATTGCAAATACACATTAAGGCAGAACATCCCTATAATGTCTCTGACTCACCCACAACACATTGCAGGTGCTCAGTAAACTCAGGTGAACTGATTGCTTTCTTACTATTTTGCACAGTTAACAGTAAAGGGGCTCCTGGACTGTACCCCACGCTTGTGAATTTCTTTTCTGAAACCCTCTAATCTTAGCCTATGTGAACAAGTATGTCATTTTAAGGACAGCAACACTTTGATCTATATTTGTACCTAAAAGTTACACTAGAAAGGTGAGAAAGGAAGAACTGCAGTCTTTAGTTTTTATCTCCCAGATACACCCGAGACAGATCAATTTTTAAAAATTAATCTGGTAGTGTGATGTCAGTGACCATTTGAAAGAAGTCCTTCAGTGTTATTGACAGTTTTGCCAGGTAATCTACCTACTCATTCTGAGGCTTGAGAATCATTTGCAGTGAATGGTGTCTGTGTGTGTATATGGTATTTTCTCCTCATTGGCTTATTACTAAGGATGTGTAAGCTAAAATAGGATATAATTGAGTTCACTTTATCTGTTTATTTTTTACTTTTGTTTTCTAACTCATGCTGAAATTCTAGATGTCGACCCAATAGGAATTCTCATTTCATTCATTCATTTAACATTAAGTACCCAACAGACACCAAAGATCAAAAAATGAAGACACAATCTCACGTTAACATTTTAGGATTCTACCACTGAGAAAATTACCTCCTTTCACCCACTCCCCTGCCCTGGTTTGTGAGGCTGGTCCATGGCCCCGTGTACCAGGCCAGCTGTGAGGCTGGGTCTAAGTCTGGAAGTGACTTGCCTACAGGCGCACACTGAAGGCCGGCAGAGCAAGTCTGGGGAGAACTCAGTTTTCTCCCCCTGGATTTCCCTCCCTGCCAAGCAGTAAGGTATGCCCCAAAGCAGTGGTCGGCAAACTCATTAGTCAACAGAGCCAAATGTCAACAGTACAACGATTGAAATTTCTTTTGAGAGGCAAATTTTTTAAACTTAAACTTCTTCTAACACCACTTCTTCAAAATAGACTCGCCCAGGCCGAGGTATTTTGTGGAAGAGCCACACTCAAGGGGCCAAAGAGCCGCATGTGGCTCGCGAGCCGCAGTTTGCCGACCACAGCCCCAAAGGACACTGGCTCTGGCATCAGAGTCATTCCTACATGTGCCCTGTGCTAGGTGTGACAACGGTGAAGACACACCTCTCTATGCCTCTGTCCCTTTCTCTGCAGCATGGAGGTGACAGTGTACCTGTCCCACAGCCTTAGTAGGATGCTATAAGATATGGTCTTTTAATGAGCATGTAGCAGGTGCTCAATACACAGTAGACTGTGTAGTGACCCATTTGAAAGCATCAGTTAATGTGAAGCTGTGTGGTGCAATGAGCAACAATATCTGGAGCTGACCCTGTATTCAGTCCAGATTAAGTGGACAACTGCAGCTTTGAGAAGGTCAGTGGTACCCCTTCTCCTGCAAGAGGCTGTACTTGAGCGCAGCTTCTCCTGAGACTTGGGCTCCCTTTCCCTTGTGAGAAAGGTTGCAACATCACACAGGCTCCTAGTTCTCCAGGTGCTGGGCAGCTGGTATTGCCAGGAAACTGTAAATCGCTGACTCCCAGTCCCAAGTGCCTGGTGCCAAGCAGCCTGCGATTTCCCCACAGAAGAGAAGACAGCTCGGGCCCTGGTGTGGGCTTCTGTGGAGAAATGAGAGGGTGTGGAACTCCGGCCTTCTCTTCTCTTGCTGACCTTGGCCTATGTGATCTCCCCTTTCTCCAAAAAGGCCATTCTTTAAACCATGGAGTTTGTCTTGAACTCTGCGTGACAGGTCAAGCGTCAGAGGGGACCCACGGGGTCTGCAGGTCTAATAGGTCTGCAGAAGGAGAACCAAACAAATTTTGAGAGAAAGAGCATCCAAAGAAGCCCAGCATGCCCCAACAAGAAACTCCATAATTTGAGTCCAAAACTCCCCTTTTGCTCATTCTGCTATATATGCACTTTGCAACAGAATTTTTGTATTTGTGATTTTTGCATTCTTTTTCTTAAAGGAGTCCTTCAAATTGCACAGGATTCAGGCCTCCCCACCTGGGCTGTGATTGATCTTCAGTGTGGTTTGTGGAAAGAGGGGAGAGTAGCTGCATGTCACAAAGGCAGCGCCCTGCCACATCCCCTCGGAGGACAGGAGAGGAGTGCCCACCTCTCTCTCAGCCCCGCAGTCCGGCAGTGATGATAACGGGAACCTTCTTCTCTCCTCCTCACGCTGCTTAGCAACTCACTGCAGTAACACTCCCAGCCCTCCTTTCCTCCCCCATCGTCTCTCCTCCCCAAGAAACAAGAAACATTTCTGAAGCAGTTTTGGGGAATAGTTAAGTGTGAGGAGCCTGAGGCCAGGTGGGGTTCAAGTCCACGACTTGCCAGTAACGTATGTAATCTGTGTGTGCCGGAGCTTCCTGGGATCCGGAAGGGAGATGGCGATGACGGTTCCTCACCCGCCGGCACAAGGACTGGATGAATGGCTCCCATAGGCTGAGCCCCGGCAGCACAGAAAGCCCTGGCCAAAGCTGGGCGGAGGAACTGCTGCCCTGTCCATGACCTTCCCCTTCGGGGCAGGGTCCGCCCGCACTGCGGTGAGACGGGCAGCGTGTGCTCTGTTCCTGCTTCCAAACAGTAAGGATGTAAGAGTTGAACCCAGGACTTCCTTCGAATCAGGTTCAGGGGTTTATCTTTCTCCTCTGTCCCGGGCAGAGGGTAAACAGCAATTCCATGAATAGAATTCTTGCTCAGGTGAGATGCACCAAGGTCTAGACTGGGGCCAAGCACAGGGTCCAGAGTGGCTGCCAATCACCAACAAAAAAACCTGTATTTTTATCTTCTTCTGTGTCATGTGAGTCCATCTTTCATTGGGTTATGAATTTGAGGGGGAGCTAGTGCTACTCATTGATCTCCTTCAAACACCCACAAAAGTCAAATCAACTCTACCGTTTAGGACAACCAACTCCAAATATAGTGCCCTTGAAAGTCACTATTAAATAGCTGTGATTATTCAGTTCCCAACTAGATGCCCTGAGCAAGTTAAAGAGAAACTTGACCGTAGCAAACTCCACATTCTTTCTAAAATTGTGTGAATTTATTTAAAGCGGAGAAGATAGAAGCGGAGGAGGAGAAGGAGGAGAGGGAGGAGGACAGGGGGGTGAAAGTGAACTCCACACAGCTCATCAATGATAAGTCCTTGTAACTGCAGCCAGAGCTGAAGTTTGCAGGAAGCAGAGAGGACTGACTGCGTGGACCAAATCCAATCAAGGCTCCGACAGCACAGCGGTCCTCCGACATGTGATGCCTTGGCCTGCAGGGCCTTTGTCTTGTGAAAAGAAGCCCCGGGGGAGTCTCAGGAAGCGGCCTCTGCCTCCCTCCCTCCATCCACAAGGCGTGGATGGATATGTAACGGGCGCCACACTTCTGTGGAAGAGGGGAGAACGGAAGAGTAAGGTGGGAAGGAACGTTTTAAGCTTCTGTTTTTCAAAAGCTCTGTTTAAGGAGAAAACCTCCGAAGATTCAGAGAAAATAACATTAAAAAGATGGAAGCCAGCTCTGGCCAGTTTGTCTCCGTGGTAGATTGAAGGATCTCGGGTTCAATTCTGGTCAAGGGCACATAGCTCAGTTGCAGGCTCGATCCCAGTCTCCGGTCAGAGTGGGTGTAGGAGGCAACCAAATGATGTGTCTCTCTCACATGGATGTTTTTATCTCTCTCTCTCTCGCCCTCCCTTCCACTCTCTCTAAAAATTAATGGGAAAAATATCCTCAGGTAAGGCTTAACAACAGCAAGAAAAAGCTGGAAGGCATCTACTATGCTCATTTTCAAGCGCTCTCTCTCTCTCTCTCTCTCTCACTCACACTCACACACACACACACACACACACACACAGCAACTGCTTCTTTTAATGTTTGGCGAAGCTAAGAATGAGGTGTCAAATGCAAACACTAGATGCTATTTGCTGCCATAGTCAGAGGGACCCTCAGTGACAGGCCCCTTTGGCCCCGCACACTGGAGTGAAAGCATCGGGGTCTCACGGCTGCCCCCCTCTGTGCTCCTCCTGTGCGTCCCTTTCCCTGGATTCTGCAGGGCACTGGCTTTAAAGGGAGTGTCATTTAGTAATGAGGTAGTTTTGAAAAAAAGAACTACAAAATGAGATGCTTATATAATCTATTATTATTTAACTACTAGAGGCCCGGTGCATGAAAATCATGCACTCGAGGGGTGGGGGTCCCTCAGCCCGGCCTGAGCCCTCTCGCAGTGTGGGAGCCCCATGATCTATTGCCCCGCAGCGGGAGGCCCTGCCCATCCGGCTGGGGCTCTACGATCGATTGCCCCGCTGGCCGGTGGCCTGGACCTCCCTCTGTGGGGCAATCGTGGGGCGATGGCAGGGCCCCCTGACCAATCGCATCGCACCCACCTTGGCTGGCCAGGCACCAATATGTGTCATAGTGTGGTCGTCCGGACAGTTGTTTCTCTGTTCGGTTGATTTACACATTATGTTTTTATTATTATAGATTTCTAAATAAATGACCCAGGACAATTGGGGCTAGCCAACCAGGAAAGGCTGGGGCCGATGACTGCTGTGCTGCCCCGCACTCCCAAGAGGCCAGGAAAGCAAATGGCGCTCAGCTTTTTTAGAGACTTGATTTCTGCTTCTTCGCTTCCCATACGGGTTTGGGAAAATCACAAGATCTCTCTCAATCTGGATTTTTACCTTGAAATTTTACATTGAAATATATGTTTTTCCCGTGCTACGGGGAAGTTGTGAGAATCAGGTAGGATGAGGTGTGCCAGTGTCCTCAGAAGTCCTAGTACCAAGGTCAGCTACTGAAGTAAGCAAAGGAGGCCCTGCACGTTGCAGGGGAAGTTTTAGCTTCAGTGTGTTCACGGCTATTTGACTGGGTATGTGTCTCCATCTCTCAAAACCAAACAGCAAGACTCTCAGATTATAGCTCCCTTTTGGTTTTGATTTGTCAATAAGTGAGAATGCGCAGCCACAATCTCAGGTGGGAAAGAAATAGCACATTTTCTTTTTAATCTCTTTATAATCAAATTTAAAACTGAAACAGAAGTAGATAAAACGGTATAAGGAACCTCCAAGGACTTCTCACCCAGCTTCAAAAATTATTAACTGATAGTCCATCATGTTTCATTTCTATTCCCATCTGAAATTGTATTATTTCGTCCTTTTAAAAATTAGTTCAATTCAACTGCTACCCCTCAGCAGGTGAGACTCTCAGAAATTTAGTTCTTCTGGGGTTGCTCAAAGGTATGGGCTCGTATGGAGGGAAATATTTGAGGAGGCACCTGCAGTGTTTGTTCGGTGCTGGGCCGTCCAGAGCTTCGTCTTCACAAGCCTGCCTGGCTGACAGGGAGGCTCTCTGATGCCCTGCCGAGCAGCAGCTGGGGGTGGGGTGTGGTGCGCTGCTGTGGCCAGAGCTCCTGGGACAAGTGTCTGGGTGCAGCCTCTCCTGTGCCCCACACAACCACACCCTTCTGATGTCTGCCACCCCCACACCCACCCAGGACACAACCAGCCAGGGAGCGTAGTCCCCGAGGTGCCGGAGGCACACAGACCTCCAGCCCTCTCCTCATGCGGAGAACACGCTTAGCTCTCACCTCCACTTTCTAAAGACCCAGCAGCTGGACTATTCATTAGCCATGGCCTCCCTCCTCTCCTGCTCCAGGCAGCTGCTTTGGCCTCCCATGGGGTTTATCACAAACCGTCTATACCAGTGATCGGCAAACTGCGGCTCACGAGCCACATGTGGCTCATGAGCCGCGGTTTGCCGCTCTGTTGACTAATGAGTTTGCCGACCACTGGTCTATACCAATCCAACCTTCTTCCTGTTTCCCAGAACACCAGCTCTGTGGTCACACACTCTGACTTAAAACTCCAGGTCTAGCCCGAACTGGCTGTGTGCTCCTTAGGTAAGTGCCTTAACCTCTCTGTGCTTCAGCATCCCTGCTCTGAAGATAGCAGTCGTACCTACCTCATATCCTCATGAGAACAGTGAGTGAAAAGTATCAAGCACTGAACAGCCTGGTCTGGAGACAGCTGCTGGTTAGCATCCTCAGCCTTCACCAGAACCCCAAGAGGAGAGCATTATTCTACTCATTTCATAGCCTGAGCAAGGACACACGGCTGCCCTGGGAACTGTGCAGACGCTGATGTCATTTATATTCGTGGTATATTCCCATAGCGACTTTTAAAAGGGACTTAGGCAATATCCAAGTTTATTTTTAAAGCTGAAGCCAGTTATTCTGAATATAATTAAGCACGTTTGAGAGGCCAGTAGGAAATGATTATTCACTACTAACTGGTAATCTCAGCAACTCGAGACAATTTTAAAATCTTCCTTGGACTGATCCTCAGGGAGAGACAGCTTTTCCAAGCAGCTGAGAGATATTCTGTAAACCTCGGTAATGTTATTCCTGTAATTCATTATTTATTTACACACAGGAAGGCGCTGACTCAACGGGCAGGAGGCAGGCCACTATTTCATTAGTATCGCATTATTAATCTCACTAGAGGTCTGGTGCACAGGGGAAGGGGGTCCCTCAGCCCGGTCTGTGCCCTTGGGGCATGTCCGACTGCCAGTTTAGGCCTGATCCGGACATCCCCCTCGCAATCCGAGATGCTACACCAGTGACCATACTTTTCATACAGGTGAAAGGCGTCTTGCTGTTGTATGGGCAGCTACATTATTTTTTGCCCTGATTATAAAAAGTAGTACATAACATGATCCTCTGAGGCAGTAGTACCATTTTCCCCATCTTATGGGTGGAAAAACTGAAGCAGAGAGAAGTTAAGTAATTGGCTTTGTCACACAGTTATAAGTGTCAGAATCAGGGCTGACTACAAAAAGTGCAAGTCAGAGTCCATGCATGTCATTGCTGAATCATCCTGTTTTTTCAGTGTTAGAGTAGCCTTGCCAGGTTTTAATTTTTAAATCTAAAAGACTGTTCTCAATATATAGGGTAGGGTCCCTAGGCCTGGCCGGCGATCTGTGGGGCGACCAGCAGGCAGGGCAATCAGGGGGCCCCTGCTGGCACCCCCTTTGGCTGGTGCCTGGCATCGCCTGCTGGACGGCTCCGCCCCCCCCCCCATCTCCGCCACCAGTCACCTCCCTCTGGGGGAGGGCAGACATCAATGCAAGGAGCTGCCCGGGGCATTGAGTGTCTGCCCCCTGGTGGTCAGTGCACATCATAACGACCGGTCATTCCGCCCATCTTCTGCCTTTTGGTCGATTTGCATGTTAGGGTTTTATTATATAGTATTACTTTCAATATCTCTATTCTGGTGAAAGTTCTCCATATTTTTCTGGAACAGTTCGATTTGAAAGATCCTGTTGTGTTCCCCCTCAATAATAAAAACCTCTCTCAAGAAGCCCTAACCGGTTTGGCTCAGTGGCTAGAGCATCGGCCTGCGGACTCAAGGTCCCAGGTTCGATTCTGGTCAAGGGCATGTACCTTGGTTGCGGGCACATCCCCAGTAGGGGGTGTGCAGGAGGCAGCTAATTGATGTTTCTCTCTCATCGATGCTTCTAACTCTCTCTCCCTCTCCCTTCTTTTCTGTAAAAAATCAATAAAATATATTTTAAAAAATCTCTCTCAAGGAAATATCAATATCAGAGCAACCCAAGTAATCTCACAGATCGACACTGGCATACACAATTAGCTACATCATCTTTTCATTGTGTGTGTATTTCAATTTGGAAGATGTCCTCTCTGAGCCTCCTAGATAGTTGAGGCAGGACATCTGAGAGCACAACCATGAAAAATGTCCCAGTGTTCGAAATGTCTGGGTTCTGGAAGCTGGGGACCTTGGGTGAGGTCCTCTCTCTGCCATTTAGTTGGGCAACAATAGACAAGTTGCTTAATTCAAATTTTCTTTTTGGAAAATGAAGGTCTATAGGCCACTGCCATAGACCTTTTAACTTAAAGCAAAAGGTCTAGGTTCGTCTATACAATAGCAGTAAAAACAAACAAAAAACCCACAAACTGGTCAGCCCAGTTTCCATTGTGTCTGCTCATTCTCACACTGCACTGAATTTTAAATATGTTGGCAACGTCCTTCTCCTACCCCTCATCCCTAAATAAGAGGGTTACGGTGTGTGTGAGCTGTGGGGTCAGAAAGACTTGGGTCTGACTCCTGACTCTGCCCTTCCCCCCAGCACTGTGATCTTGGGTAAGTTGCTTGAACTCTATTGCCTTAACTTTGTGCTCTATAAAGTGGGGACAATAGTAAGCACCATGGAGCATTAAATGAACATAGAGCTCAGTTTTGACTTATGTACGCATGCAATAAATATCGGTTATCATTGCAGTGGAAAGGGGAGGCTCTAAGATTTTAGCTTTCAAATGGAAATTAAAAACCTGTCCAGCAGGAGGATGAAAGAAACACCTCATAATTGCAAAAAAAACCAATACTGTGATAGAAAAATTATACTGAAAAAGGAGGTAGAGGAGGAGGAAGAGAAAGATAAATGGAAAAAAGAGAATGAGAAGAAAAAGGAGGAAGAGGAGAGAAAGATGTCAAAGTAGGTAAGTGCTGGGATTGCCTCCTCCCATAACTACATCAAAATTACCACTAAATTATAGAACAATTAGACTGGAGAACCCCCTAAAGACTTGCTGAACAGAACTCCTGTAACAAGGAGAGAAAGAAGAGGCCAAGTCGAGACCAATAGGAGGGGTGGAGACTCAAAATGAGCTGGCTTTACACGCACCTGTGGCGGGTGAGAATTGGGAGGGACATCTCAGGGCAGAGTCCCCACTGAGTGGTGAAGGGAACCAGTCAGAAGTGAAGAGCATGATAACTGAAACGAAAAACACACTGTTATGAATCAGCAGCATATTAAATGAGGCAGAGGGCTTAAACAGTGGTTTGGAAGACAAGGTAGCAGAAAACACCCAAACAGAACAGGAAAGGAAAAAAGAATAAAAAATGAGGATAGTTTAAAGGACCTCTGGAACAACATCAAGCATAGCAACCTTCACATCATAGGTGTATGAGAAGGATAAAAGAGAAAGCAAGAGATTGAAAACCTATTTGATTAAATAATGACAGAAAACGTCTTTAACCTGGAGAAGGAAATAGACATACAATTACAGGAAGTGCAGAGAATCCCAAACAAGATGAAACCCAAGAGGTTCACACCAAGGCACATCATATTTAAACGGCCAAAGGTTAAAGACAGAGAGAATTTTAAAAGCAGAAAGAAAAAAAAAAACCCCACAAACAAACAAACCCATACAAAACTAAAAAGCAGTTTGTTACCTGCAACGGCACTGCCATAAAACTGTCGTTTGATTGCTCAACAGAAACAGACGGCCAAAAGGGATTGGCCCAAAATACTCAAACTGATGAAAAGCAAGGACATGCAGCAAAGATTACTCTACCCAGCAAGGCTATCATTGAGAAACAAAGGAGAGATAAAGAGCTTCCCAGACAACAAAGAGGAACGCATCACCACCAAACCAGTATTACCAGAAATGTTAAAGGGACTTCTTTAAGAAAAAGAAGAAAATAAAATAAATATTCAAAATAAAATGACAGTAAATACATATCAATAATCACTGTAAATGTAAATGGATTAAATGCACTCACCAAAAGGCACTGGGTGTCTGAATGGATAAGTAAACAAAACCCATACATATGCTGTGTACAAGACACTCATTTTACATAAGAAAACACACAGAGACAGAAAGTAAAGGGATAGAACAGACATTTCATGCAAATGAAGATGTTTAAAAAGCTGTGATCACAATACTTATATCAGACAGAATAGACTTTAAAACAAAAGCCATAACAAGAGACAAGAAGGACACTAAATAATGATAAAGGGATCAACCCAACAAGAGGATATCATCCTTATAAACATTTATGCACCAAACATAGGAGCACCTAAAAACACAAAATAAATCTTGGTGGACAGAAAGAAGGAAATTGACAGTCATTGTAGGATAAAGTCCTTTTGGCATCAATGAATAGATCATCTAGACAGAAAATCAACAAGAAACAGCAGTTAAGCCAGATAGATTTAATTGATATTTTTAGAGCAGATTTTAGAGCAGATAGATTGTAATTGATATTTCACCCCAAAGCAGTAGAATATACATTATTTTCAAGTGCATATGAAACATTTTAGGCCACATATTAGGCCACAAAGCAAGTCTCAATAAATTTAAGATTGAAATAATATCAATGGTCTCTTCTAAACACAAAGGTATGAAACTAGAAACAATTACAAAAAGAAAACTGGGGGTGGGGGGGAAGTAATACAAGCACATCGAGGATTGACATGTTACTAAACAATGATAGGTTAACAATGAGATCAAGAAAGAAATCAAAGGATATCTGAGACAAATGAAAATGAAGACACAATGACTCGAAATCTATGAGACACAGACAAAGCAGCTCTAAGAGGATAACTTACACAGGCTTACTCAAGAAACAAAAAATATGTATCTCAAATAACAAACTAGCTTTATACCTAAGTGAACTTGAAAAGGAACAACAAACAAAGCTCAAATGCAGCAGGAAGAAAGGAATAATAAAGACTGGAGTAAAAATAAATGAAACAGTCTAAAAATCAACACAAAATGTCAATGAAATCAAAAGCTGGTTCTTTGAAAATAAATCAAATAGATAAAACTTTAACCAGAATAAAAAAAAAATAATAGAGAGAAACCCAAATAAATTAAATAATAAATGAAAGAGAAGTGACAACTAACACTACAGAAGTACAAATGATTATTAAAAAAATACTACAAATAATTATATGCCAACATATTGGACAATATGGATGAAATGGGTACATTTCTAGAAATACACAATCTTCAAAAACTGAATCAGGAAGAATCACTGCATCTGAATAGACAGATTACAACTAGTGAAACTGAAGCAGTAATAAAAAACATTCCCAAAAACAATAGTCCTGGACCAGATGGCTCCATAGGTGAATTTTATCAAACATTCAAAGAACTAATACCTATCCTTCTCAAATTATTCCAAAAAATTCAAGAGGAGGGAAGACTCCCAAGCTTATTATATTTTTCCATGTATAAGACACCCCCATGTATAAGATGACCCCCCCCCACTTTTCCAACCCCAAATTAAGAAATCAATATTTTAAACATAAAACAGAAGACATTTTTATTTAGTAATTACCACAGGTAATGTTCACATACCAGTACTATAAGGCCTTCTTCTTTTTTGGCATCTTAAGGAGTTGTTCTTCCTGTTTTCTCCACTGTCTGATCATACACTCAGTGGGAGGAGGTCCAAATTGTCTCTCTGCAGCTCTATTTCCATGCTCTTTTGCATAGCTGATTACATTCAGTTTGAATTTTGCAGAGTAAGACAATCACTTACCGGTATTTATCTTTTTATTTTTTGACATCTTTATGGGCTCAGAACGCTCAGGTCCCTGTTGCATCTGCACACTCTCCACCTCCACCTCCAATTACGGCATCAGCTGATGTCAATAACAATAAGGCTCATGATTGGAGGAAGCCTGTTTGACAAGGTATGGGCAGCTACGCACCCACGCGGTTCCCTCCTTGGCAGACTTCTGTGTATAAGATGCCCCTTGATTTTCAGTCTAACAATTTTTGAAAAAAAATAGTGTCTTCTACACGGAAAAATATAGTATTTTATGAGCCAGCATTATCCTAACTCCAAAACCAGTTAAAGACATTACAAAGAAAGAAAATTTAGGGCCAATATCCCTGATGAGCATAGATGTAAAAATACATAGTAGCAAACCAAATTCAGCAATACATTAAAAAGATCACTAACAAGTGGGACTTATTCCTGGGATGCAAGGTCACTTCAATATCCACAAATCAATGTGATTCATCACATAAACAAAATGAAAGATAAGCCAGGCCAATGAGGCTCAGTGGTTGAGCATTGACCCATGAACCAAGAGGTCACCATTTCGATTCCTTGTCAGGGCACATGCCTTGGTTATGGGCTCAATCACCAGTAGGGGGCATGCAAGAGGCAGCCATTTGATAATTCTCATCATTGATGTTTCCCTTCTCCCTTCCTCTCGCTGAAGTCAATAAAAACATATTTTTTGGGGGAAAAACTTTCAGCAAAGTGGGAATAGAAGGAATATACTTCAACATAATAAAGACCATATATGACAAACCCACAGTAACATCATACTCAATGGTGAAAACTAAAAGCATTTCCTCAAGATCAGGAACAAAACAAAGATGTCTATTTTGACCACTTTTACTCAACATAGTATTGGAAATTCTAGTTACAGCAATTAGACTAGAAAAAGAAATAAAAGGCATCTAAATTAGAAAGGAAGAAGTAAAATTGTCATTATTTGCAAATTACATGATACTAGATAGAGAACCCTAAAGTATTCTACCAAAAAATTACTAAACTTGATAAATGAATTCAATAAAGTAGCAGGATCCAAAATTAATACATTCAAAATCAGTTGCATTTTTATATACCAATTATGAACTATCAGAAAGAGAAATTAAAATTATCCCATTTACAATTGTATCAAAATAAAATACCTTAAAATATCTAGGAATAAATTTAATTGAGCTTGTAAAAGACCTGTACTTAGAAAATTATAAGACATTGAAGAAAGAAATTGAAAATACAAATAAATGGAAACATAGAGCACGCTCATGAATTAGAAGAATTAACATCATTAAAATATCTACACTAGTATAGACTCAATTCAATCTCTATCAAAATATCAATGACATTTTTTCACAGAACAAGAACAAGTAATCCAAAAATTTATATAGGACCACACACACAAGAAAAACAGAAAACTAGACTAGCCAAAGCAATCTTGAGAAAGAAGAACAAAGTTGGAGATATCATGCTACGTAATATCAAACTACATGATAAGACTATAGTAATCAAAATGGCATGGTACTGGCATAAAAACACACATAGATCATGCCTATATGGCCAGTTACTCTATGACAAAGGAGGCAAGAATATACAATGGGGTAAGGACAGTTTCTTTAATAAATGGTGTTGTGAAAACTGGACAGATGTATGAAAAAAAAAAAAAAAAAGAAACTGTTCTAATTTCTTACACCATACACTCAAAATGAACTACAGACTTAATGTAAGACCTGAAGCCATTAAACTCTTAGAAGAAAACATAGGCAATAAAGTCTCTGATATTGCTCTTAGTAATGTTTTGTTTGCCCTGCCCTGGCCAGTGTGGCTCAGTTGGTTAGGCGTCTTCCCAGGCACCAAAAGGTTGCTGAGCTCTTGGGTTGCAGATCTCAGTCCCAGGAGGCAGCCTATTGATGTTCTTTCTCTCTCCCTCTCCCTTCTCTCTCTCTCTCTCTCTCTCTCTCTCTCTCTCTCTCTCTCTCTCTAAATATTTAAAAAATATTTTTGTTGAAATATCTTTTTGGGCAAGGGAAACAAAAGAAAAAAATAAACAAATGGAAATATTTCAAACTAAAATGTTTCTGCAAAGCAAAGAAAACCATCAACAAAATGAAAAGACAACCTACTGAATGAGTAAAGATATTCGCCAATGGTACATCTGGTAAGGGGTTAATATCCAAGATTTACAAAGAACTCATACAACTTATCACTAAAAACAAACCATCTGATTAAAAAACGGTCAGAGGAGCCCTGGCCAGTGTTGCTCCATGGTTAGAGTGTCAGACCTGGAAGAATCTCGGATTTAATTCCCAGTCAAGGGCACATACCTGGGTTACAGGTTCAACTTCTGGCCCCTGTGAGGGTGCATGTAGGAGGCAACTAGTTGATGTGTCTCTCTCACATTGATATTTCTCTCTCACTCTCCCCTCCCTCTCTCCCTTCTATTCTAAAATCAATGGGGGACGGGATGGGGGGGGGGTAGAATATTCTTGGGTGAGAATTAACAAAACAAAACAAAACAAAAAATGGGCCTGAGTAGACATTTCTCCAAAGAGGACATACAGATGGCCAAAAGACATATGAAAAAATGTTCAAAGTCATTAATCATCGGATGCAAATTAAAACCACAGTGAGGTATGACTTCACACCTGTCAAAATGGCTACCATCAATAAATCAACAAACAGGTGCCGGCAAGGATGTGGAGAAAAGGGAACCTTCAAGCTCTTTTGGTGGGCATGCAGACTGGTGCAGACACTGTGAAAAACAAAAAATTAAAAATAGAACAACCTTCTGACTCAGCAATATCACTTCTGGGTATATATGCGGAGAAACCTGAAATACTAATTCGAAAAGACATATGCACGTCTATGTTTATTGCAGCATTATTTACAATAACCAAGATATTGGAAGCAACCCCAGTGCCCATCAATAGATGACTGGATAAAGAAGATGTGGTATATATACAATAGATTATCACTCTGCCATAAATTAAAAAAAGAAATCTTGCCATTTGAGACAAAATGGATGGACCTAGAAGGTATTATGCTAAGTGAAATATATTAAACAGATAAGGACAAATAGCATATAATTTCACTTCTGTGCTGAATCTAAAGAACAGTGTAAATAAACAAACAAAACAAGCAGATAGATACAGAAAACACACTGATGGTGCAAGGGGAGAGTTTTGGAGAGGGCTGGTGTAAAAGGTAAAGGGATTAAGAAGTATAAATTGGTAGTCACAAAAAAGTCATGAGGGATGTCAATAATCCTATCTAATAAAAGAGTAATATGCAAATTAACCATCACTCCACGACAAAATGGTGGCGCCCATAGTGGCCAGGGCAGACGTTGGCGGCGTCACCCCAGCAACTCGAGCCCAGCATCTGATCCTTGGTCGGGGAAGGAGGAGAGGGGCCTCTGGCCAGAGGGCTGGGCGCAGGACGCTGAGCTCACATCCCAGCGTCTGTGCCTCGGCTGCACGGAGGGAGGGAAGGGGCCTCTGGCCAGAGGCTGGGGCGAGCAATGCTGGGCTTGTGTTACCAGAGCCCAGCGTCCCCGCCCCAGCCGTGCAGGGGGAGGGGAGGACCCAGAAAAATGGATCTTCCCAGTTCCTGACACTGACGGAGCCCTATGGGTGCCGGGGTCCTCTGCCTGCAGCCCCCAGTCGCAGACTGGAATCCCCCTGCCTGCAGTTCGGAGGCGACCAGCATGGCGCTATGGCAAGGGAGGGGGTGGATGTCCAGTGGGTGCACTACAGACATCAAATTGCTGCTGCCGCGGCCGCCCCCTCCCCACCCCACCCCGTGCACACAGTAGTACGGTCCAAGGGGGTGATTCCTGAGGTGCAGCTCCCACGGCAGCTGATGTGCACCATGCAGGCGGGGAAGCGGGACCTGGGAGCCCAAGCCCCTGAGTACCTGAGCTGCTGAGCTGACGGGCGTCAAGGGCCGGGGCCCAAAGAGGCCCCAGGAGAAGCATCTTCCCAGAGGCAGCACAGAGGGAGGGAGGAGCCTCTGGCTAGAGGCCGGGGTGAGGGATGCTGGCGTCATTGCAGGCCAGGCTGAGGGACACCCCCCTCCCCCACACCCCCGTGCACCGGGCGTCTAGTATTGTGAATAATAATATAGTCAGTGATATCGTATTAACTGTGTTTGTGCCAGGTGGGTACCAGTCTTATTGGGGGATCACTCCTTAAATTATATAAATGTGTAGCCACTATGCTTGTACAGCTGAGACTAATATAAAATAATATTTAATGTCAACTGTAATTGAAAACTTAACATTTTTTTACATTTAAAAAAGAAATTGGTAAGCAAAACTAACAACTTGCCTCCCCAGTGAGTATTTACTTGATCATATCTATGTCATTATAGAATATCAATTTAACCAAGTATATTGTAACTAGAAGCCTGGTGCACGAAATTTGTGCAAGCCGCCCCCCCCCACACCCCCCTGTGCCTCGGCCCCACCTGCCACAGCGGCCACCTCGACCCTCCCAGCCCTGGATTAGTCCAGAAGGTCCTCCAATCTAATTAGCATATTACGCTTTTATTATTACAGATAGGTCTGCATTGGAAGAGTGGGGAAAGCGGAGAAATAGACTTAAGAATGTGAAGTTCACATCTACCTCAAAAGCCAGTCAATAAATATTGCCAAAATTGATTAGTCAAGAAAAACAACAACAAAAGCATATCATTTTAGAAATCCGGGTGCAAACACGGGAAGAAAAGGCGCCCCGTGGCTGGGAGCTGCACGGAGTCCGCTCCGCTATTGTTTGCTAGACGCGCTGTTTTACTTAAGGTTCTATTAGCTTCAAGTAACAAAAATAGCAACAAAATATACTCAGATGTGGTGTATACGCGGTCTCTTAGACGTGGGAGAGTTTGCCTGCCCCGTGCATGCTGGCAGGAGGGCCGGCACTGCTGCGGCCGCTCCTCTGTGACCACGGCGAAGAGACCAGCACAGCAGCCTCCAGCTCCCGTGCCCAGGAGCAGGCCTCCCCGTCCAAATCCACCCCCCTCCCCGCGTCCAAATCCACCCCCCTCCCCGCGACCAAATCCACCTCCCTCCCCGCGACCAAATCCACCCCCCTCCCCGCGACCAAATCACCCCCCTCCCCGCGCCCAGGAGCAGGCCTCCCCGTCCAAATCCACCCCCCTCCCCGCGTCCAAATCCACCCCCCTCCCCGCGTCCAAATCCACCCCCCTCCCCGCGTCCAAATCCACCCCCTCCCGCGTCCAAATCCACCCCCCTCCCCGCGCCCAGGAGCAGGCCTCCCGGTCCAAATCCACCCCCCTCCCCGCGTCCAAATCCACCCCCCTCCCCGCGTCCAAATCCACCCCCCTCCCCGCGTCCAAATCCACCCCCTCCCGCGTCCAAATCCACCCCCCTCCCGCGTCCAAATCCACCCCCCTCCCCGCGACCAAATCCACCCCCCTCCCCGTGTCCAAATCCACCCCCTCCCGCGTCCAAATCCACCCCCCTCCCCGCGTCCAAATCCACCCCCCTCCCCGCGTCCTAATCCACCCCCCTCCCCGCGTCCAAATCCACCCCCCTCCCCGCGTCCAAATCCACCCCCTCCCCGCGTCCAAATCCACCCCCCTCCCCGCGTCCAAATCCACCCCCCTCCCCGCGACCAAATCCACCCCCCTCCCCGCGACCAAATCCACCCCCCTCCCCGCGCCCAGGAGCAGGCCTCCCCGTCCAAATCCACCCCCCTCCCCGCGTCCAAATCCACCCCCCTCCCCGCGCCCAGGAGCAGGCCTCCCCGTCCAAATCCACCCCCTCCCCGCGTCCAAATCCACCCCCCTCCCCGCGTCCAAATCCACCCCCCTCCCCGCGTCCAAATCCACCCCCCTCCCCGCGTCCAAATCCACCCCCTCCCCGCGTCCAAATCCACCCCCCTCCCCGCGTCCAAATCCACCCTCCTCCCCGCGTCCAAATCCACCCCCTCCCGCGTCCAAATCCACCCCCCTCCCCGCGTCCAAATCCACCCCCCTCCCCGCAACCAAATCCACCCCCCTCCCCGCGCCCAGGAGCAGGCCTCCCCGTCCAAATCCACCCCCCTCCCGCGTTCAAATCCACCCCCCTCCCCGCGACCAAATCCACCCCCTCCCCGCGACCAAATCCACCCCCCTCCCCGTGTCCAAATCCACCCTCCTCCCCGCGTCCAAATCCACCCTCCTCCCTGCGCCCAGGAGCAGGCCTCCCCGTGTCCAAATCCACCCCCCTCCCGCGTCCAAATCCACCCCCCTCCCCGCGTCCAAATCCACCCCCTCCCCGCGTCCAAATCCACCCCCCTCCCCGCGACCAAATCCACCCCCCTCCCCGCGTCCAAATCCACCCCCCTCCCCGCGTCCAAATCCACCCCCCTCCCCGCGACCAAATCCACCCCCCTCCCCGCGTCCCAATCCACCCCCCTCCCCGCGACCAAATCCACCCCCCTCCCCGCGACCAAATCCACCCCCCTCCCCGCTCCCAGGAGCAGGCCTCCCCGTCCAAATCCACCCCCCTCCCCGCGTCCAAATCCACCCCCTCCCGCGTCCAAATCCACCCCCTCCCGCGTCCAAATCCACCCCCCTCCCGCGTCCAAATCCACCCCCCTCCCCGCGACCAAATCCACCCCCCTCCCCGCGTCCAAATCCACCCCCCTCCCCGCGTCCAAATCCACCCCCCTCCCCGCGACCAAATCCACCCCCCTCCCCGCGTCCAAATCCACCCCCCTCCCCGCGACCAAATCCACCCCCCTCCCCGCGTCCAAATCCACCCCCCTCCCCGCGTCCAAATCCACCCCCCTCCCCGCGTCCAAATCCACCCCCCTCCCCGCGTCCAAATCCACCCCCTCCCCGCGTCCAAATCCACCCCCCTCCCCGCGTCCAAATCCACCCCCCTCCCGCGTCCAAATCCACCCCCTCCCGCGTCCAAATCCACCCCCTCCCGCGTCCAAATCCACCCCCCTCCCCGCGACCAAATCCACCCCCCTCCCCGCGTCCAAATCCACCCCCCTCCCCGCGTCCAAATCCACCCCCCTCCCCGCGTCCAAATCCACCCCCCCTCCCCGCGTCCAAATCCACCCCCCTCCCCGCGTCCAAATCCACCCCCCTCCCCGCGTCCAAATCCACCCCCCTCCCCGCGTCCAAATCCACCCCCCTCCCCGCGTCCAAATCCACCCCCCTCCCGCGTCCAAATCCACCCCCCTCCCCGCGACCAAATCCACCCCCCTCCCCGCGTCCAAATCCACCCCCCTCCCCGCGTCCAAATCCACCCCCCTCCCCGCGTCCAAATCCACCCCCCTCCCCGCGTCCAAATCCACCCCCCTCCCCGCGTCCAAATCCACCCCCCTCCCCCGCGTCCAAATCCACCCCCCTCCCGCGTCCAAATCCACCCCCCTCCCCGCGTCCAAATCCACCCCCTCCCCGCGTCCAAATCCACCCCCTCCCCGCGTCCAAATCCACCCCCCTCCCCGCGACCAAATCCACCCCCCTCCCCGCGTCCAAATCCACTCCCCTCCCTGCGTCCAAATCCACCCCCCTCCCCGCGTCCAAATCCACCCCCCTCCCCGCGTCCAAATCCACCCCCCTCCCCGCGTCCAAATCCACCCCCTCCCCGCGTCCAAATCCACCCCCCTCCCGCGTCCAAATCCACCCCCCTCCCGCGTCCAAATCCACCCCCCTCCCCGCGTCCAAATCCACCCCCCTCCCCGCGTCCAAATCCACCCCCTCCCCGCGACCAAATCCACCCCCCTCCCCGCGTCCAAATCCACCCCCCTCCCCGCGTCCAAATCCACCCCCTCCCCGCGACCAAATCCACCCCCCTCCCCGCGCCCAGGAGCAGGCCTCCCCGTCCAAATCCACCCCCCTCCCCGCGTCCAAATCCACCCCCCTCCCCGCGCCCAGGAGCAGGCCTCCCCGCGTCCAAATCCACCCCCCTCCCCGCGTCCAGGAGCAGGCCTCCCCGTCCAAATCCACCCCCATCCCGCGTCCAAATCCACCCCCCTCCCCGCGTCCAAATCCACCCCCCTCCCCGCGTCCAAATCCACCCCCTCCCCGCGTCCAAATCCATCCCCCTCCCCGCGACCAAATCCACCCTCCTCCCCGCGTCCAAATCCACCCCCCTCCCCGCGTCCAAATCCACCCTCCTCCCCGCGTCCAAATCCACCCCCCTCCCCGCGTCCAAATCCACCCCCCTCCCCGCGTCCAAATCCACCCCCCTCCCCGCGTCCAAATCCACCCCCCTCCCCGCGTCCAAATCCACCCTCCTCCCCGCGAGGTGTGTGTGTGGGGGGAGGGGGATTAGAGGGACCTGTGGGGTGCTGGGGTCTAGGGGGCTCCTCAAAGCAGCCTAGGCGGCCTGCGGGGCTCAGGGCCACAAAGCCGGCCACCACCTGGCCCGCCCGCAGGCTTCCTCCGCGGGCACGGGGCAGGGACAGGGAAGGGGAATGGGGCGGACTGGCCCTCGTCCCCAAAGCACGTAACGTCCTCACTCTCCAATCAAATTAAACAGCACAGGTCAATCTCCAGGAGACATTTAGAGACTCCTTCAGGGAACAGAGGAGATGAACAGAATGTAATTAACCTTACTAATACTTAAGAGAATGCTGTATACGTAAAGCGAGAAATTAATGCATAAGGAAGGGCAACAAGACAGTACTGGATGATATTACTACGGCCAATGCTCAGCCTCAGCTCTGTGGGCCTCGGCCCACCCGGCACTGCGCACTGGGCCAATGCCTTCCCCCCCGGGGCTGGCTTCCCCAGGAGGGTCAACTGGGGGGGGGGGGATTAACTCCCAAGGGGTGGACTTTGACCAGTGAGTGATAGCAGAGAAGGAAGCTGGACCATGGAAGGAGGAATAAATATAAGTGCGCCAGTTTTCTCTGTTTTTTTTTAGTATAAAAAATTAACAGACATGTTTTAAATTTTATATGTTAAAAGTAAAATCTTGCATATATTACTCAAAGCCCCAAAATTAATCATTAAAAAAGAAAACCTGAAAAAATCGAGTTCACAGAATTGGAGGTTGGGTGGGTAATAAGGAGCTAACAGGGAGACCAGCTGTGTTCTCAAGGTGCGAAGTCAAGATCTTCGGCACAGACACACCACTAGCATTTAAAGTGACCGGTCACTGGCCGTTCTGTCTAGGTGGTAGGACGAGGAGAGGCATAATTTTCATATGATGTTGTGCACTGTTTGGTAAAAACATACAGTGCTCAGATATGTTCCTGTAGCTCCAGATACCATCACATTTCACTTTGGAGGATACATACAAACGCTCCGGCAGGTCCACACCGAGGAAGCGCGTCTGCCTTGCTTTCTTTCATGTTATCTAACTTTCGGTTCTTTGAATATTTGTGTTGACCACATGTCATATTGACACCTCAAACTGTTTGGAAGGGAAACTGATATAACAATGCCCCCCGCCCCCCCATGCCTACATGCAGGGAACACACAGTGGATGACCCTGTCCCTTCTGGGGCGCAGGTCAGCACGGTGTTTAGAGGTAAATGACGTCGTGTGTGAGGCGTTAGCACTGTGCTGGCGCTGCTGCATGAACTTGGCTGTTACCATCACTTGCTAGTTCTCATCCTTGAGGTTCTAGCTTCCAGTTCACTGAATTGCATCCCACCTGAAACAAGCAGGTTTCATAAATCAGTCTAAAGCTTGATTCCTTATATCAACTCAGGGCCCAAAGATTTTTCCAAAGACTTCATGGCAAATCCTGGTTTCCACCTTCACTTGCAATGAGACTCTGAGCCTCAGCATTCTCATCTGACAAGTGGGGACACAAGGAGATCTAGCTCAGAGGTTGCAGATGTGATCATGCATCCGCCTAGCGCGTGGCACACAGCAGTCTCAGTGTGTGCAGCTGTCCCTGCTGCTGCGGTTACCTGCTAGGTTTGATGGAGCAACTGAGTGGCTATCCCTCCCCGGGAACTGACTCTCAGGCCGTTTCACAATGGACATTCCCTTTCGCTGAGACCACACTTTACTTGCTAAGACAAAGATCTCTCCCCTCCCGACCTGCTCAGAGAATTCCCTCCCAGAAAAAGCCCGCCAAAGGTCCTTTAAAAACCGCTGACTCGGGCCACTGGGTGCTGGAGCCCTTTGGGGCTCAGCCAACTGGTGTTCGGATGCACAAATAAATTCGTAATCCCTCACCTTTCTGGCTTCGGGCGTTCCTCCTTCGGCCCTAACATTACCTCGGGCCATGACACCAAATCCGCTGGGACCTTGAATGAGGAAAGGGAGAGACAACTGGCAAGCCTGAGGCCAAACGCAGATTTCCCTAGAGTAGACCCTCCTCCCAGCAGCAAGCCAGGGGGCGCCTCCCTGCCCCCAGGAGTCAACCCCAGCCTGCCCCCTCCCTGCCCCCAGGAGTCATCCCAGGCCTGCAGCCTCCCTGCCCCCAGGAGTCAACCCCAGCCTGCCCCCTCCCTGCCCCCAGGAGTCAACCCTGGCCTGCTGCCTCCCTGCCCCCAGCAGTCATCCCGGGCCTTCCCCCTCCCCTCCCTGCCCCCAGGAGTCATCCCAGGCCTGCAGCCTCCCTGCCCCCAGGAGTCATCCCTGGCCTGCCCCCTCCCCTCCCTGCCCCCAGGAGTCATCCCCCCGCCTGCCCCCTCCCCTCCCTGCCCCCAGGAGTCATCCCAGGCCTGCCCTCTCCCTGTCCCCAGGAGTCATCCCTGGTCTGCTGCCTCCCTGCGGGCCTCCCAGGCGGCGTCAGGGAACCTTCCGCCAGATGTCAGCGCCCAGCCAGTCTCGGCAGGACCCTGGGCTTCCTGTTTGATTCGTGGATCATTAATATTCAAGTTGTCACTTTCTCAACAAGTCCTGCTCTGGAAGTTTCATTAAGCATTCCCCGTGGGAATCTGCTCCTGGGTGGTCGCTGCGGGGCCTCCCAGGCCGCACCCCAGGCCCGGCCCGCTTTCCTCCCGCAGCGGCTGCAAGCTCTCCCCGCAGGGCCGTGCAGGCAGCTCTCCCTCTGCCTCAGGTCCCCGGCCGCCTCTCCTTCCCAGCCGGCGGGCACTGCCCGGCCCGCCTGCTCTCCACGCGGTCCGCCTCCGGGTCCCTTCCCTCTCCTCATGAGGACGCCTACCCGACACGACCCCCCCCCCCCCCCCCAAGGCCCACAGCGCCTCACAGGAGCGGGGCTGCCAGTCTGGTTGCTTCCCTGCACAGTGCCTGCTCCCGCACCGGCTCCGAGACCGGGAGACCGCATGGAGCTGCTCTCCTGGGCGCGATCCCCGCAGACCTGAGAGCGGGGCAGGAGCAAAGCCAGGCGGGGCGTCGCCTCGGGAGAACTCACAGGGCGTCCAGCTGGGTTTCCCCAAAGCAGGGCCTTGGGCAAGGACCAGGTGCGGGCGGTTATTGGGGAGCCAGGAAGCAGGGGAAGGAGTGGGCAGAGTGACGGAAAGGGGAACAGCGGATACCGGTGTGGAAGCCACAGGTTACCTCCAGGGCAAAGGGCGTCGTCATGCTGGGAACTCAACTCGGAGCCGGGGCGAGGGGCGGGGCGGGGGGGTGTCCCGCACTGACTCCGACCTTCCTGGGGGCCTGCCCGAGGCATATTAAGCCCCTCGCCCCCTCTGTTCCCCGGGCGGTCGTCTTGCAGGGATGGAGCAGCTTCCAGGTGTTGGAGAAAGTCCCCCGCAGAGAGCGTGGCCCAGGCCCCAGCTGCGGACCCAGGGGCTGCGGGCACGGGGCGGGCTGGGCAGCCCAGGCCTGGAGGGAAAGGAAAGCGCCGGGTCTTAGTTCCGATTGGCTCCGCTGAGTCTTAACCACCTTCCTGTGATGGGCAAGGGCGTCCCTACATCCCTGGGCAGCCGAGGACCAGCCCCAGCCTCAGGTACCGAGCGAGGTGGTGCGCTCCGTCTGCAGAGAGGACAATCAGAGGAGCGAGAGGAAAACGCCCCGCCCACCAGAAGATGGGAGACCGTCTTGAGGTGCTCTTCGTGGGGTGCGATACCCGCAGTCCTGAGAGAAGGCAGGAAGTGAAAAGGAAGCTTGGAGCGGGGGGGGGGGGGGGGGGGGGGGGAGGGGGGCCTACAATTCCCGTGTTCTCCTGCATCGCTCTAGGTCCCAGGGGAGAGCGAGCAGGATCCGATCCCGAAGGAACAAGGCTGGGCTCTGTTGTCCTCTGCCGGCAGCCAAGGCCTTGCTGTGCTCAGTCAATCCTGCCGCAGCCTCCTTTCCTCCTACCTCCTATGTCCCAGCGCAGAGCCCCGTCCCCCTTGTTACTCGCAGCACCTGCAGCCCGAAGCGAAGGGTGTTTGCTCTAAGCCCGGGGAGTCCTGGGGGCACTCCCTGCGGGGCCCAGGCAGACAGACAGAGTGGGGTCCAGAAGGCTCAGAGTTTATCTTGATCAACTTTACACACACACACACACACACACACACACACACACACACGAGCATGCACACACACACATACACACACAGGAGCATGCACACACGCACACACACACATGAGCGCGCACACACGGGAACATGCACGCACACACACATGCACACACACGCACACACATGGGCACGTACACGCACCAGCCCAATGGAGTGAGCTCTGCTGGAGGCAGGATTTGGGATTCTCTCCTGTGTCTGACCTCACAGCTCACGAGACCTGCTGGACCAGACTCTGAACTAGTAGAATTCATTTTGTTTGGATGTGTCTCTGTTTTTCTGTTAGCTTTCCTTTTCAAGGGATCTTTTTATGAGTCATTTGCTGGCTTTTCTTCTCCTCAGTCATCTGATTTCCATTAGCTTCTGCTCCAGCTTCAAGATGTACTTCCTCTTGCACCATGTCAGTTGGACCCCACTCGTCTGCTCCCGGCTCCCTGGAGGTTTCTATTTCTGCTTATTTCTTAGGAGCTGGAGGGTTGAGATTCATTTGTTTTGGCCAGGTCCGTATTGTCTTGCGTACTTCCTTACTTTCACTCCCTTATCCTCTCCTACCTTTACATTTTCATGGCTACTTCCCTTGGCCTGGCTGCTCCCAGTCGAGTTTCTGTCTTCTGTTTATTTCTCATTTGCTTCTCAGGACGCCTTATCTGCTCCTCCTGCTTCGGGAAGGCTCTCGACGCCCTGGTGACAGCTCTGGAGTCGGGTGACCATGTGTCCTCATATTTCCTGGGCAGCCCCAGTAGGCCTGTTGTTTGGTGTCCGGCCCAAGTACTTTAGAAAATGCCCGTGGGCGATAAGTCAATGGCTTCCTACCTAGGGTGTTTGCTCCCTGGAGTCAGCAGACTGGGCCCTGAAACAGGAGAGCCTGTCAAATGTTATTCTCCAAGGTCCACCTACCATCTGGAAGGTTCCCTTTCCCTTCCTCAGGTGATACATCAGGGTCAACCTGTTGATTTTCCCTGTGGTTAAATTTAAACTTGTGATTGACATCCAGGTAGCACGTGTCCTTAAGAAAGGATGGCAACCGACTGAAGGTGGGGAGCGGGAAAGGGTAGGGAGAGGTACGGCCTTATACCTGTTGATTTTAGACTAATCTTATGAAATTAAAGCTTCCATGTCCCGCATTCTGTTTCCATATTTTCCATGAAATGGGGAATCCAGGGGTCCTTCCTTCCACTCATGTATTAGAAAGGGCTTTGGCTGGTTCACGTGGGTTTGAATCCCAGCGTCGTCCCTTTCTGATTGTCCAACCTTGGATAAATTACTGAGCCCTCCAGCTTTCCTTCTGCAGCATGAAAATGCAGGTAACAAATACTTTACCTTCAGAAATTTGTAAAGATTAAATAAGATTACATGTATGTGGAACTGGACAGAGTGTGGTTTCGCAAGACTGTGAATGCACTAAATGCCATTGACTTATAGACACTGAGATGGTTAATTGTGTGCTATGTCACTTCCACCCAAATAAAAAGTAAATTTAAAAAGGATAATGCATGTGGGACGTTCTAATGCACAGCAGGTGAGCAGGTGAGCAGGTGCACAGGAGAGGGGCATGCCCTTCCTCTGTCACAGCAAAGGGTCAAGGGCCACTTCTGAGAGTTTTCATGGGCCACATTGGCCTTCCGGAGGCCAGCACTCGCTGTGCCCTTTGCATTGCCAAACAAGGCCTGGTGCCCCCTGCTGGCGCATGGCATCCTGGCCCTCAGTTCATGTATTTGGATGGTTTGCATCAGAAATCCCTGCGTGGGCTCATTAAAATGACGAATGCACGCCCTAGCCAGTTTGGCTCAATGGATAGTGTGTCGGCCTATAGACTGAAGGGTCCAGGTTTCATTCAGATCAAGGGCACATGCCCAGGTTGCAGGCTTGATCCCCAGTAGGGGGCGTGCAGGAGGCAGCCGATCAATGATTCTCTGATTATTGATGTTTCTATCTCTCTCTCCCTCTCCCTTCCACTCTGAAATCAATAAAAATATCTTTAAAAAATAAACATAAAAATAAATAAAATGACAAATGCACAGTTGCCAATCCTGGAGAATCCAAGTCAGTAATTCTGGTGTGGGGTTCCTGATTTTCATTTCCCCCAATTTCTTTATTATTTGCAGTCAGAGTTTCCAAGTCCCTCCTCCTCCTCTCCTCCTCCTCTCCTCCTAGCGGGTGCTTCTGAGCCCCTTCTCTTTCATTTTTTATTTTTCTGTACCCATATGGGCCTCAAGGGCCAAAAATAATTGGGGCTCTGGAGAGAGGAGGGAGGTCCCGGCCACACGGATGTCGGGCCCAAGGGGGAGAAGGAGGCTGAACAGTGGCCCCAGGGAGCTGCTGCTGACAATGAATGAAGGGTGCAGTGTCCCACGCACCAAGGTCCTCCTGCAAAGCCTGTTTTTCATTCTTAATCTCCTGGGTAAGTCGTATACATGTGAGAATCACCAACCTAGGTACTCTCATCTTGTGGTCCTTTCCTCTGAGCCATACTTTAGCTACCAATCAGCTAGTTCTTTAACTGAGATACTAGTAATCATGCCTAATATTTGCACAATTTGTCCAAGTGCTTTGTACTCAGTCCTCACAGTCATGCTCTCCCGTTGGCTGAGCAGTACTTACTGTTCCCATTTTACAGATGTGGAAACTGAGGTGGAGAGTTCCATGCATAGTCCCACAGCTCTCCCTGGGTGCAACCAGAGCTGGGTTCCTGACATCTGGCATTCATCTACTAGGACTTTCCTGCCTCTGAAAATAAAATTAGTCTCATTATTCTTCTGATGCACCATTTCTTCTTTGTTTCTACTCTGGAGAGTTATTCTTTCTATCCTTCCTTCCTTTTCTTTGACCTTAAAGAGTTGGCTTCTTCTCAAATATCACCATTATTCTTCTTCATTTATATATCTTTTTAACCAATTTAACAGAGCATCAAGGGTGGCGTGGTTTTACGAGCAACTGTACACTGTACAATGAACGTACATACATTCATTAAAAAGAGAGGGAAGGGAAAGGGCTACTTTATACATTGGGACGTGAGAAAAGCAGGTCACAGACAGTGTGTGTACAAACTTATGACAGTATATTTATATGTTATGTTTGATGTGCCCTCTGGGTAGAGTGAATAACCATCCTGGTTTGCAGGTTCCTGGGAAACAAGACTTGTGGGCAAGTCTCGGGTAAATAGAGACCAGTTAGTCACCTAACCTCTGGGCAGTGATGGGATTGGAGGTGGGGTGAATGAGGAGCAGAGGGCTGTGTTAGATAGGACAAGGGTTCAAGCTCTGGGGAATTCTTGCTAAATGTTAAAATGTAGCACAGTATTTTGCAGATGCAGCTGTAAACAGGATGAGCTTGACCTGAACCCAAGCTGATAGAGTAGCCAACGGCCAAGAAGAAATCAACATGTAACTGACCAAGTCATGTATATAAGCAAAGGCCAAGTATCTCCTCCAGGTGGCGGAGCGATGGTCACCAATCCACTGCCTCCTTTATTTGCGGCAAGTAACTAAACCTGCCTGGCGACAACCAGGTCTTGTTCTTGAAGAGAGCAACGCAAGCAGCAAACCCCCTGAGTTCGGAAACAAAGTCATGGCTCTGGAGAGACTCTCTCAGAAGGACTTCCTCTCGGCTGCGCGGGACACTGGGTGATGTGGTCGCAGCAGTGGCAGCTCGTCCGGGGCTTACTTGCCCGTGTTTCCACGGCATGGAGGATCTGTTCTACGAGAGGCTCTGGCTTGGCACTGACCATCAGCACAGCGGCCTGGCCTCCTCCACGGAAAAGCAGAGTCGCCAACGGAACCTGTTTTGTTCAGCCCTTTGGAAGGTCAACCCACCTCATTTTGATTAGTGTTTGGGGTATAGGGTTGTCAGAAGGTAATTTCAGTTCTGGTGGCACTTGGTTTCTAGCTGGTTGGGAAGGGACTATCTCCGAGGATGCAGGATTCAGAGCACGACCCAGTGTAACTGAAACCCAGGTTTGGCTGCCCATTGCCACAAAAGCCAAACTCATGAGATAGATGCTGGTGAAAAAGGAAAGAGGTTTATTCAAGTGCCGGTCACCTGAGAAGATGGGGGACTCTTGAAGCAAAGCCCATCTCCCCATCTCAGTGCAGGCAGAGGTTTTCATAAGGGAAAGGGAAAGCAGAACAAAGAGATGGAGGGGAGGGGGTTAAAAAGTTCTCTGTGTGCAGACCAGCTCAGTCCATTCCGATAAGGATCTCGAAACTGGTCAAGTGATGGTCTGGTGAGTGTCCTGGTTTTTGTCATCCTGGTTCTTCAGCTGAAGGTCAGCAAATCTCCGGGAACTAGAATTACTGGATGTTGGAGTCTGCAACTTCTGAAGTTAGTTCCTAGGATTCGTATACGAACATGCTGTTTATCTACAAGCTATAGATTAGTCACATCAGCATTTACAGAAACAATGACAAAAGAATGGTGGGATGGGTTCCACTTCCCCGCTGTTACACTAGGTCTAACTGGGGGTGGAGGAGTGCCTGCCAGCAATCCAAGGCACCCTTGGGTGACAATCTCTGGTTGGCTGGGCAAGAACTGTCTCTGGGACACCGGATTCAGGGCTGACCTAGTCTAACTCTGGAAGGTGAGGAAAGCCTGGGAGGCGATCCAGGGCGCGCTTGGTGACAATCCCTGGCCTGGCTGTCTGGGATTCTTTGTGCATTTGCCTTGTTTGTCTTGTATGTGAATGTGCCAACTATGGAAAACTCAAATTTGGTCCCTGAATGTAGCCTCTTGGGGTACATTCTTCAGACTTGGATAGGAAGAGATCTGTTTACTTGACTTAAGGAAATTAAGTGCTTATGTAAATTAAGAAAAATGGCAACTGGGGCAAAGCTCAGAAGCCGCCTGTCTGCCCGCAGCGTGGCTCCAGGCTGGGACCTATTGCAGCGTCGGGGCGCTGTTTTCTCATGTAGCTTCTTTGCTTCCTTGGGTTTGGACATTTACTAACCACACATAGACCTCTCCTCCAACCCCCCACCCCTGCTTCCATGCAAGGAGGGCGCTTTCTGGAGCCCCTGCAGCCGGGGGGAACTCGGTGGGGAAAGGGAATGGCACCCCAGCAGTTCCCTGCACAACAGAGAGGGTCCCCTCAGATGGGCTGCACCGCCTTCACTGACGGGCTCCTTGTCTCCAGGGGAGGTGATCTGAGAGAGAAGAGAGGACCTCGCACCTGGGAGACAAGCAAGACTGAGCAGCAAAGGTTTGGCCTGGGGTTCGGGGTCAGTCTGGGCTAATGGCGCAAAGATACGCGCTTGGGGTTATGTGGAAAGAATTACTGGTTTTATCGATGAGCTGTCTGAACAAGACTCCCGCTGCTTCTCTTTCTGTGCAGGATAAGGGGAAATTATATGCCGCAGCTCTTCAAAGTCTCACTGATGAAAGAGAGGTGCAGTAAGCAGGTGTGATTTCAGAAATTGGACCAAAGGCATGGTGACAGCCCAAATGTCCCAGGAGTATTGAAAACGAAGTAAAACTGACATTACTTGATTGGATCGGTGTCAGAAAAATAGAGAAAAGTCTGCTATGATTTAAAAAGTAGTTTTAGTCAGCTTTAGGACTTGCAAAATGAAGCCGGCAGAATCAACCACACGTGTGTGTTTTGAGTAACGGAAGACGAAAGGGTGGCTTCCTAGCCGCACGGTGTGGGAGGAAGGTGGAATGAAGGGGAGTGAACCGCTGTCCTGAGGTGCAGAGTGGCCCGAGGCGTTGTTTGCGGGCTCCCTGCCCGTTCATGTGAAAGAGCGTGTGTCTGCAGGATGGCTTTGAGGTCACGGACTCTGGGGCGGTGCACAAGCACACGTTCCCTGTGTCAGGGCCCAGCCAAGGTCAGAAACTCCCGAGACCTCAGCTTCTTTGCAGACAGCAGCCCATTGGCTCCCCCTCTCGCCTCCGTGGGTGGAAGGGCGGGCGGGGGGCAGGAGGGGGCGTGAGGGTGGGGCCAGGCAAAGTGAGAGAGCCCCTGCTCTCTGCATCTGCAGGCAAGATGAGGTGCTTCTAAGCTGTGTCCCTCCTTGGGGATTGCCCCCCTCAGACAAGGCACAGGCCCTTTGGCTTCTGGAGTCTGCTGGCTGGCAGTGCAATGGGCTGCTGGCTGGCAGTGCAGTGGGCTGCTGGCTGGCAGTGCAGTGGGCTGCTGGCTGGCAGTGCAATGGGCTGCTGGCTGGCAGTGCAGTGGGCTGCTGGCTGGCAGAGGAACGGGCTGCTGGCTGGCAGTGGAATGAGCTGCTGGCTGGCAGTGCAATGGCTTCTGGCTGGCAGTGCAATGGGCTGCTGGCTGGCAGTGGAATGGGCTGCTGGCTGGCAGTGCAGTGGGCTGCTGGCTGGCAGTGGAATAGCCTGCTGGCTGGCAGAGGAACGGGCTGCTGGCTGGCAGTGCAATGGGCTGCTGGCTGGCAGTGCAGTGGGCTGCTGGCTGGCAGTGCAATGGGCTGCTGGCTGGCAGTGCAATGGGCTGCTGGCTGGCAGTGCAATGGGCTGCTGGCTGGCAGTGCAATGGGCTGCTGGCTGGCAGTGGAATAGCCTGCTGGCTGGCAGAGGAACGGGCTGCTGGCTGGCAGTGGAATGAGCTGCTGGCTGGCAGTGCAGTGGGCTGCTGGCTGGCAGTGCAGTGGGCTGCTGGCTGGCAGTGCAATGGGCTGCTGGCTGGCAGTGGAATGGCTGCTGGCTGGCAGTGCAATGGGCTGCTGGCTGGCAGTGCAATGGGCTGCTGGCTGGCAGTGCAATGGGCTGCTGGCTGGCAGAGCAGTGGGCTGCTGGCTGGCAGTGCAATGGGCTGCTGGCTGGCAGTGCAGTGGGCTGCTGGCTGGCAGTGCAGTGGGCTGCTGGCTGGCATCTGCAGCCCACCTTCCTGGGACTAGGGCCGCCGTGGGGAGGCCTCTTCAGCTGTCTTCTCTAGGAGCCAGGTGCTAGGGCTGGGAGGGGCCGGGGCTGAGGCTGTAGTCAGGGGACTGCTAGCGTGGCCACCTGCTCCCCAGAGAAGAGGGGAGGCCGGGCGGGGCCTCCTGTGAGCAGCCCTCCCGGCATCGGCACCGGCACTGGCATCGCATCGCTGACTCTCCTCACTTTCCCCTCCTGTCTCTTACAACCCGAGCCCCAGCTGTTGCCTGTCCTCACTTGCAGTCTTGAGCTCCTGTTATTTTCACGCTGGGGAAGCGGGTAGAGGAGCCACAGGCTAAGAAAGGTGGAAACGGGGCTTGTACAGACCTCAGGCCATCTGCTCATCTCAAGGCTGTCCCAGCGCCGACTGGGCAGTGGGTTTGGGGGACACAGAGGTAGGGAATGAGTGGTGCTTCCCATATGCTAAGGGCTTTAGTGTCTGAGCGGCAGCTGTGCAGCTAGCCACTAGGGGGCGGTGTCTAAGAGGACGTCTGGTCACAGAGGGCCTTGTGCTGTGTGGCCAGAACACACACACACACACACACACACACACACACACACACACACGTGTGGATTCCCCAGGAGGAGTGCCTGCTGCCACCTCAGGAGGCTTTTGTGATGCAGGTCCCGAGAGAGCAGGTCCCACAAGGGCCCTGTCAGGACTTCCCTGGCGCTGCCCTGCCTCCCAGGCCAAGGTGCTGGTGACATGCAGCCACATGCAGCTCTTCCTCAGTCACATGGCAAGCCTCCCTGTGCTTGAGGAACCCTGGGGCACCGGCGGGATGTTGTACAGAACGGTCATAGCTGTCTCCACCCCTCTCCCCAGCCCCCCCACAGGACTGTGCTTCATCCTCAGGGCTCGCTCTTTCTAGATCCTTCCTGCCTAGATCCTACGGTCATCCCGTCCTGGACAGACCCAGGGGCGGGATGAGTGCCCTGCTGGCATCTTTGTCCTCAGGGAGGCTGTCACTCTGCCCCTGGCTCATTAGATCCCAGCGGAGTGTGTTTAGGAGAGCGGGGTCACGGTCTCCTTGGCGTCCCCCTGCTTCTGCCTCGCCTCTTGCAGCGCTTGTGTCCTGTTAGCGAAGTGCTCTCTTTGCACACTCTCAGGACTCCCAGAACCCACGGGACCCCAAGACTTGCATAAGTCAGGCAGCCAGAGAATTTCACTCCTCTAACTCAAAGACCTATCCCATCCATGTTCAGCAGGAAGCAGTTACAGAAGTATGACCTTCATCCCCATTCCCTCAGCGATGAGGAGTGAGCCAAGGTCGGTGTGGCTCAGTTGGTTGGGCATCGTCCCATGCACTGAAAGGTTGTCAGTTTGATGCCCAGTCAGGGCACATGCCCGGGCTGTGAGTTAGAGCCCCAGTTGGCGCATGTGCAGGAGACAGACAATCAATGCTTTGCTCTCATGCTGACGTTTCTGTTTCCCTCTCTTTCTCTCTCTCTCCCTCCTACTCCCTCCCTCTTTCTCTAAAAGTCAATTAAAATTTTTATTTAAAAAAACGAGGAGTGAAAAATCTCAGAGGGGAATTGTCAGATAGGACAAGAGTCTCTAAGTCTGGCCATTCTTCCTAAATGCTACTCTTGTTAAAAATTAAAATGTAGCACAATATTTTGCAGATGCAACTGTAACGAGATGAGCTGGACTAGAACCCAACAGGGTAAGTGTAGCCAACTGCAAAGAAGAAATCAATAAAGAATTGACTAGAGCAGTGGTCGGCAAACTCATTAGTCAACTGAGCCAAATATCAACAGTACAACGATTGAAATTTCTTTTGAGAGCCGAAAACCGACTTCTGCTCATGGGCCACGAAGTTTCAATCACACTGTATGTGCATGCCCACACGTGGTATTTTGTGGAAGAGCCACACTCAAGGGGCCAAAGAGCCGCATGTGGCTCGCGAGCCGCAGTTTGCCGACCACTGGACTAGTGTATGTAAGCAATAGCTAAGCCCCTGTCGGGATCAGAGCTTTGTATACAAATCCCCTGTCTCCTTTAGTTGTTCAAGTGAATAAAACTACTCTCCACAGCCACGTCTTGTTCTTGAAAGAGCAGGACCCCTGGAGTTCAGAGGCAGGTACAGGCTGTGGCCTCCTCTCCTCCTCAAACAGCCTCCGCAGACTCAGACCCCCGAGCGAGCACCGCTGCCTGGTCCGGCTGAGAGGCTGGAGGATCCCAGCTCTGGGTACTGGTGGTTCCATCTATGGAAACCGGTGGAATAATACCCAGCTGCAGAGTTCGCACTGAGTAAAGCAGCAGGCTGGAATATTACTTGATGCAAAGAGGCTGCTCAGAAGCAATAGGAGTTGCCATGTTCCGGTGCTATTGGGATCTGTGCTGTTTTGTAGATGGCACTTACTAATTGCATCATTTAAATCACAAAGTTGTTGTGTTTCTTAAATTCCCAGGAAAGACGACTAAAAAGAGAAATCCTGGAACCACCCTGGTGTCTAAGCTGCCGCTCCACCTGTGTGTGGCCTCTGCGTGTCCCTCTGTGTGACGGCTGTCCGCAGCTGTTCTTGACTCTGTTGACTGTGTGACTTCAGGCTGGCTCAGCTCTCACAGGACAAGCACAGCCTCTGTTTCCTCACAGGCAGGAACGCTCCAGTCCTCCACATTCTTCTTACTTGCTTATTTAAGTAGTTTGCTATCTTTTTTTATCTAATGGAACGGGATGTTTAGCCAAAGCAAGCACATTTCACTTTATTTACTGGCCAGCTGTGGCAGTGTTTTTGTCCTAAAACCTGTTTCTCACCCAGCGGTGCTCTGAGCACAGTCACAGTGGAAGGCAAGGAGTGTGCAGGGTCTGTTTATCCTTCTGTCGTCAGGGAAACCCGTTTGCGGAATCCCAGGCCCCAGAGCTAAGCCTCTGAATGAGACACCTCTTTGGAGGTCACACACATGAGAGAATTGTTGGTCCTGGGCTTCCTCAAAGATTCCTGCCTCGACGCCTCTCAACCTTTTCAGAGAGCAGGGGGCGGTGAACTTAGGAAAGTGTGGCTATTGGTTCAAGCTAACAGACAGCAGGCCTTCGTTCTGTGCACTGGGCTGCACACAGGACTTTCTTGCTTCTCCTTATGTGTTGCCTTTCAGGCAGAACCGGTTACATACTTGTACTCTTAAAAAACAAGTTTGTGGGTGTTTTTTAAGCCAATACAAATGCCACCTGTGCAAATTGCCCAACTTTTTTCTTATCTTTTCAAGAACTTGTTTTAATTGCTCTTTAAGCAGAATAGAGCCGAATGGCTGCGAATTCAGGCCTTGGAGACAGGCTGCCGGAAGTGATGCCTTGGCCTGGCGACCTTGGCCTGGCTCTTTCCCCTTCCTGTGCTGTGACTGCCTCATTTATAATGACACTAGAGGCCTGGTGCACGAAATTCATGCACGGAGGGCGGGTGTCCCTCAGCCCAGCCTGTACCCTCTCTAATCTGGGACCCCTCGAGGGATGTCCGACTGCCTGGTGGGATCGGGCCTAAACAGGCAGTCGGACATCCCTCTCACAATCCAGGACTGCTGGCTCCCAACTGCTCGCCTGCCTGCCTTCCTGATTGCCCCTAACTGCTTCTGCCTGCCAGCCTGATCACCCTCTAACCACTCCGCTGCCAGCCTGACTGATGCCTAACTGCTCCCCTGCCAGCCTGTTTGCCCCCAACTTCCCTCCTCTGCTGGCCTGGTCACCCCTAACTGCCTTCCCCTGCAGGGTTGATCACCTCCAACTGCCCTCCCTTACAGGCCTGGTCCCTCTCAAATGCTCTCCCTTGCAGGCCTGGTGCCTCCCAACTGCCCTCCCCTGCTGGCCATCTTGTGTCCACATGGGGCAGGATCTTTGACCACATGGGGGAAGCCATATTGTGTGTTGGAGTGATGGTCAATCTACATATTACTCTTTTATTAGATAGGATAGAGGCCTGGTGCACGGGTGGAGGCCAGCTGGTTTGCCCTGAAGGGTGTCCCGGATCAGGATGGGGGTTCCCTTGGGTGTGGGGCGGCCTGAGCAGGGGGCCTGTGGTGGTTTGCAGGCCAGCCACGCCCCCTGGCGACCCAAGAGGAGGCCCTGGTATCTGGAATTTATTTTCCTTCTACAATTGAAACTTTGTAGCCTGGAGTGGAGCCAAGACTCCTGCTTGCTCCATGGCCAGCAGCCATTTCTGTTGGGGTTAATTCACCTTCTATAATTGAAACTTTGTAGCCTTAAGCGGAGGCCTGGGCCCAGCCAGGGTGTGCGGAAAGCTTTGCTTCCTCCATTGCTGGGGCAACCCTGGCCTGCTCTCTCCAGCTCTGTGGCTGCCAGCATTTCTGTTTGGATTTGTTTACCTTCTATAATTGAAACTTTGTAGTTTGAGTGGAGGCTTAGGCCTGCAAGGGCAGGCGGAAAGCTTGGCTTCCTCCATTGCCTGGGAAACCTTGCTCTCTGTGGCTGTAGCCATCTTGGTTGGGTTTATTTGTGTATCTGCTCCTGATTGGCTGGTGGGTGTGGCTTGAGGGCATGGCTTGTGGGTGTAGCTGAGTTAGGGTCAATTTGCATATTACTCTTTTATTAGGTAGGATGAGGGTCTTGTATCATCCAAGGTCTTTGGAGGAACACATCACACTGCTAAACAAAAGCTTTCACAGCTGAAAGTTATTCAGAATAAAGGGTTCATTGAGCCACGTGCTAGCCAGAAAGAGGACTATTCCTGGGGTGTGCAGGCCCAGATGGGGAAGCCACCGTGGGACAGGTGCTGGGGGGTGAAGTGGGATGGGTTGTGGGACAGGTGCTGGGGGGGTGAAGCGGGGTGGGTTGTGGGACAGGTGCTGGGGGAGGAGGTGAAGTGGGGCGGGTTGTGGGACAGGTGCTGGGGGGGAGGTGTAGCCGGGCGGGTTGTGGGACAGGTGCTGGCGGGGTGAAGCGGGGCTGGTTGTGGGACAGGTGCTGGGGGAGGAGGTGAAGTGGGGGGGGTTGTGGGACAGGTGCTGGGGAGGAGGTGAAGTGGGGTGGGTTGTGGGACAGGTGCTGGGGGAGGAGGAGGGGCTGGTTGTGGGACAGGTGCTGGGGGGCAGGTGTAGCCGGGCGGGTTGTGGGACAGGTGCTGGGGGAGGAGGTGAAGTGGGGCGGGTTGTGGGACAGGTGCTGGGAGGAGGTGAAGCGGGGCAGGTTGTGGGACAGGTGCTGGGGGAGGAGGTGAAGTGGGGCGGGTTGTGGGACAGGTGCTGGGGAGGAGGTGAAGTGGGGCGGGTTGTGGGACAGGTGCTGGGGAGGAGGTGAAGTGGGGCGGGTTGTGGGACAGGTGCTGGGGGGAGGTGAAGCGGGGCGGGTTATGGGACAGGTGCTGGGGGGGGAGGTGAAGGGGGGCGGGTTGTGGGACAGGTGCTGGGGGGTGAAGTGGGGCGGGTTGTGGGACAGGTGCTGGGGGAGGAGGTGAAGTGGGGCGGGTTGTGGGACAGGTGCTGGGGGAGGAGGTGAAGTGGGGCGGGTTGTGGGACAGGTGCTGGGGGGGAGGTGTAGCCGGGCGGGTTGTGGGACAGGTGCTGGGGGGGTGAAGCGGGGTGGGTTATGGGACAGGTGCTGGGGGAGGAGGTGAAGTGGGGCGGGTTGTGGGACAGGTGCTGGGGGAGGAGGTGAAGTGGGGCGGGTTGTGGGCCAGGTGCTGGGGGAGGAGGTGAAGTGGGGCGGGTTGTGGGACAGGTGCTGGGGGGAGGTGAAGCGGGGCTGGTTGTGGGACAGGTGCTGGGGGGGAAGTGAAGTGGGGCGGGTTGTGGGACAGGTGCTGGGGGAGGAGGTGAAGTGGGGCGGGTTGTGGGACAGGTGCTGGGGGAGGAGGTGAAGTGGGGCGGGTTGTGGGACAGGTGTTGGGGGGAGGTGAAGCGGGGCTGGTTGTGGGACAGGTGCTGGGGGGGTGAAGCAGGGCGGATTGTGGGACAGGTGCTGGGGAGGAGGTGAAGCAGGGCGGGTTGTGGGACAGGTGCTGGGGGGGAGGTGAAGCAGGGCGGGTTGTGGGACAGGTGCTGGGGGAGGAGGTGAAGTGGGGCGGGTTGTGGGACAGGTGCTGGGGGGGAGGTGAAGCAGGGCGGGTTGTGGGACAGGTGCTGGGGGAGGAGGTGAAGTGGGGCGGGTTGTGGGACAGGTGCTGGGGGAGGAGGTGAAGCAGGGCGGGTTGTGGGACAGGTGCCGAGTCTGGAGGAAGGTGTGTTTGCTGTGGGCCGTCTGGGACATGTGTGTGAGCGGATGTGGTGGGCCGGGTCTGTTCGGCTCTTCTCTCTGTACAGTGGGGGAAACAGCCAACGGGAGCCGAAGTTCCAACTGCACTCGGTGTGAGCCGCCTTCTGCTGGTGTTGCTGGCAGCTGTGAACTGACTGACCTCCTGTGGGACAGGCCAGCAGCCAGGACCAGGGGAACAGGGAAACTGGGAGCTGGACAAAGGGGTGGAGCCACGTACAGCAGACACAGGAGCCTCCTCCCTGGAGATGGACCGAGGCCTCAGTTGTTTCAGCTCCAGGCCCAGAAAAGCAGCAGAGCCAGGTGGGCGATGCCAGGACCAGCTGCAATGACCAGTGACCGCGTACCCTGGTGCTGGCCAATCCGTGAAGACCACGACCTGAGAGAACACACCTGGAAACCTGATGAATAGTTTGCTGAAACCCACCGAGACCTCCCCTAAGATTCCCGCCTGCCAGAGAGAGAAAAGCCTCAAGACAAAGGACCCCGTGCTGCCCGCTCTGCCTCCAGGATCCCGCCTGGCCTTTCCCTTCCTCCATTCCTCCCCACAGGCGTGCTTCTAAACTCTAAGGGACCCCATGAGACTTGCAACCAGAGGAGCAGTGGGCAGTGACGGCTTGTCCCGGGCTAAGCCCCGGAACCTGTCCCCATTTTCTCGGACTTCCCAGAGAGCGAGGGCAGCCCCGCCTAGGCTCTCCACTGCTCCTCCTATCCTCAGCCCCTCCTGTTTCACGGTCCCCAGATGTAACTCACGTACCCGCACAGTCACCTGGACCCGTGTTGTGAAGCCTTTCCTGCAGGAAATCAACAACCCACACGCTACCAGCGCCCTCCGCAGACACTCAGGGCCAGGTTCCTGTTCGGTACCACTTGTCTCTTCCGTCCACCGTCTGGCCTGCTGTCATTCCATTCAGGACATCTCAGAATGTCCTCCTGGTTAACATAATACACACGAAGGACTTACACCCGAGCTCGGCACATAGAGAGCACATGCGTGCTCACGTCCACTCTCCGTGTGCGTGTCTTTACACCAGAGGCAGCCTCGGTGCTTGTCTGCCCGCTCCCTTCCTCCTTTGCTGCTGACTTCACTCTCCCCGTGGCCTGCCTGCTGCACGCCCTGTGCACACGCCCTTTGCCTGGATTTTACAGGCAGAATCTACGAGAGCGATGATGGCAGTGGTGACTGGGACACCCAACACCTGCAAAAAGAACTGACTGTGTGCGGGACCAGTTGTGAGCACTTTACATATATTATTCCATTTAACCCTCAGAACACCCCAAAGAGGTAGACACTGTGAGTATGGTATTCCCATTTTACAGGTGAGAAAACGAAAGTGCAAAGACGTCAGTAATTTGCTCAAAATCACACAGCTGGTGTGATTGGCTCACAATCAGAATGCGGAGAGGTCTTTCTTCTCCCATTACCCAACACTGCTGGCCAGCGCGCGCTTCCCCCACCGGGGCCCTTCAGCTGGCGACGGAGCTGCATCTGTGAGGCTGTGCGCTGCCCATCCACATCCTAGACCACCTGTAATGGGGAGAGCTAGAGGGGGGCAAAGGTGAGAGAAAAGGAGGGGACCAGAGAGAGGAGGATGGGAGGGGGAGGGAGAATGAGATTATATCCTGATGACATTGAGTTTCTACCCTTGGGCTTTCTTCCCAGGTTTGTAATATGCTGAATTCTTTCCTCCATAACTCCCATTTTTAAAACCAATTTAAAACAAAAGAATCCTGACTAATTCAGGTAACAAACGTGAGTTTTGTTTATTCTCCATGGTGGTAAAATACACATAACGTAAAATTTACCACTAGTGACATTTAGTACACTCACAATGTGCAGCCATCACACTTTAATTCCAGAACATTTCATCACCCAAAAGGAAACTCTGTATTCATTAAACCATAAACTCTATTCATTCCTCCCTCCTCCCAGCCCCTGGCAACCACTAATCTACTCTATGTCTCTATGGATTTGCCTATTCTGGATATTTCATACGGTATAAATGGAATCATACCTTTTGCATTAGCTTCTTTTGTTTAGCATGTTTTCAAGTGCATCCATGTCCTAGCATGCATCAGGACTTCATTCCTTTTCCTGTCTGAATAACTTCCTATTGCATGGATTACCACATCCTGTTTATCCATTCATCTGTCAATGGACATCTGGTTGTTTCCACCTTTGGCTATTGTGCACAGTGCTATGAACGTTTGTGTACAAGAGTTTGTTTCCATTCTCTTGGGTGTATACCCAGGGTGGAATTGCTGGGTTATATGGTGATTCTATGTTTAAGTTATTGAAGAACTGTCAAACTGTTTTTTCAGTGACTGTACCATTTTACTTTTCTACCAGCAATGTAGAAACATAGTTATTATTTAAATGTAACAAAATATAATAAAATACACAACTCACAAAAGACTTTGTGGAAATCACTGGCTTCATGTACAGGCTTGGGGGCCTTCCCAGCACACATGTGTATGGACAATGCAATGGTCACTGTTTAAGCATCTTCCTTCTATAAAGCTTTGCAGGTGGCATGAAAGAGGAATAATATTTACTTTCATTCCTCAAAAAGCTCGTGATATAATAAGGCTGTAATTAAATTGCCACCATTTAGGTCAACAATTGGTGTATATACACGCCATTTCATATGGTGCAACCTAACACGTAAGCAGTTATAAAAGGTACATGTGATATCGTCTTCAGTGTTGTGCTATTTTCATATAATTTTACAGCATAATACATATATTTAATTAAGGGCCCATTCAAACAAAAATATATTTTGGAGAAGAGGTGCCCCCCCCCCCCCCCCAATATAGTAGGTAATCCAGACCCCGATGGACCTATCTCATCTTCTACAAATTTGGAGCTGAAGCTCCGGCCCCGGAACATCCACGCAGCGACTGGAAGGGGACGTGCAGGAGCGGGAAGAGTGTCTGTCTCTGAGCCGCCCGATTGGGTCATTTTATAATTCTCTTCTTTTTACTCTCTTACAGGTGCCAAGATTTTCTAAAATGAAGTCACATTGCTTTAATAGTTAGAAAGATAAACTTGTAAATACATTCTCTTTGGCAAGTTAAAGAGAGAAAATTCAGTTACTTTGTGGTACAGCTAAGTAGACATTTTCAAGTGTAAAGATGATCTTTTATCACTAAGGGTGAACATTTTAAATGATATTATGTTGTTCTGTCTAAATCTAATTGCTAAGTTATTTTATTTTTAACATTTAAAACTCTTTGAAAGTGTCTCCTAGCTCTGGCATTGCTATGTCTTAACCCCACACATTTGTTTTTATTATCCTCATATAGCCACATTTGACCTCTTTTCACTGATTCTACTGAGATTATTGCTTTGAAGAATGTGGTTACTCCAACTAGAACTCTTAGAATAAGTTATACTGTGTAGACCAAGATCTTGTTAAACAAACACCATCAATGAAAACTTTGCTCTGGGAAATGTGTCCTTTTTGCAGTTTCTCGGATTTCTATTGTTTGAGAGGGAAGAGCAATTAGGAAGTTAAAGAGAGCCTTTCCGGCCGCGTACTGTGGCATCGCAGCACGGGACGCGTACCTGCTCGCAGACATCCAGCTGCATTCAGCGAGGGATCCCGTGTGCCAGGCACTGTAGGTTGTTATATCCATGCAACCCTGGTAATACTGCAACAAACCGGGGTCTAATCCCCACCTCACAGACGAGGAAGCGAAGTCTGTGACAACTTGTTAGTTCCCTTAGATGGCTCAGCTGGTATGAGGAAGAAGAGAGATTTAAGGTCCGATCTTCCGACTTCCCAAGTCGATGCTTTTCCCACTATACTATGCTTCTACTTCGGAGTAACAGAAACGGACTGGGAACCAGATCGGGAACTCTTGGTTAGCACTGCTGACATTTTGGGCCAGATCATTCTTTGCGTGGGGCCGTCCTAGGCACTGAGAATGATTTGCAGCCTCCCTGCCCCCTCTCACTCTACAACCAAAAGTCTTCCAGGGATTGCCAAAGGCCGCAGGGGCCAAATCGTTCCCGGTTCAGAACCATGTACTAAGTCATGCTCACATGATCGGGATGTGTGGACAAAAAGGGGCCACATGCTCACCTGACAAGCTCCGGGGAGGTCTGGGTGGCAGCCTTGCAAACTCAGAGACCTAAAGTAGCCACAACGGATGGTCTGAAATTAAAACTTTTAACTAAAATTTAATATAACCAAAAAGGTAGAATAGGCCTTCAGAAACATTAAATCAGGTGAGACACAGGCTCAGAAAAGCAGTCAGGCAGTAACGACTTTGTGGAAACTCTAGCTCCATGCTCGTTGCTCTGGACCCTGGGGTACGACAGGGAGAAAGTAGACAATGGAGTGTGAAGTCGAGTAAGGAAGGCGGACGTTAGGCAAAAAATCACACACACGAGTCATTACGTAAATACACATATGCATGGCTGCAAAGGGTCAATCCTTGCTACGTGTTTCATGCCTGGACACAAAGCACGTGACATGGTTAATGCCAGTTACCACGCTATTATCTCAGCTCCCGATCCATTTCCTGTATTCTGCACGCTGGTGGTACACAAACCACCTTTTCCAGACGGCTTCCTATTAAGTCCCTCTCACAGGACGCAGAAAGGGAGCTTGGGAGGCAGAAAGAAGCGAGAGGAAATAGGAGATGCTGGAGCAGGGTCTTCCATCTCCCTACCCGCTACCCTTCCTGTCAGTGCCCAGCAGAGCCCTTCCCGCCGGCAGCCCAGGCCAGGCCTCCGGCTCTGCCTGGCCTCCCCTGGGCTGTGCCCTGCTCAGCTCCTTACATTCTGATCATCTCCAACTCTTCCCTTTTGTCTCACGAGTTCCAGGGTAGAAACTGGATTATCGCAGCGTACGCATTTTTGGCTCTTAAGCCCTCTGACATCTGTGCAACTCCATTTCCAAGGGGTGGGCCACAAATAATGTTAGGACATGTAGCCCCTGCCTCTGTAGTCTGGGCACTGACCTCTTTGCCCTTAGATGTGAAATAAAACAAAATGAAAACAGCCAACACAATAGCCATCTGGTGTGAATGAATCAAAATTATACCAATTTTTTTTTGTCAGCTTGACAAAGAAATATGATGTATGTTAGTAATTAGTTATGTGTGGCACGAGATGGCAGAGTCTGGAAACCGCTGCCGGCGCTGAGTCTTCTCCAAGATGCCTAGCGTGGCTTGCTCAGGCTCTCCTTGCTTCCCACAGGCCAGAGGGCAAGTGTTGTCCACGCGCCCTACTTACAGGGGACTTCAGGCCACATCGCGGAAAAGGCAACGCAGGTTGGGGGGAGGCCGTGAGCTAAGTCCCTGCGCCCCGAGCTCCGACGCGGCCGCAGGGACCAGGCAGCGGCCAAGAGCCGGCGGAGTGAGGTCTGGTGCGCACCGGCCTCCAGGCTGCCCTAAGGCCGCCGCCGGGCCCGCACCCACGGGCCAAGTCTCCTCTCCGCTCGGGGCGCCCGGAGGCGCTGAGACCCGCCCTGGCTCCCGGCGCCCGGCCGCCTTCCTCAGCGGTGGGCGCCCCGCTCCCTGCTCTGCCTCCCGTCTCCTGGCCTCCTCTCTGGGCGTCAGAACACTGGTTGAATGTGGGGCCCACCCTGAAAATCCAGAACTTCCTCTCGAGATCCTTACCTTAATTCCATCTGCAAAACCCGTTCCACAACAGGTCAGACCCACAGGTTTCGGAGGTTACGCTATGGGCATATTTGGGGGAGCCACCATTCAACCACCACTTGGGGTGAGGAAGTGGGGAGGATGGGGGCCAGACAGCCCTGGCGAGCACAAGGGCCCCTTGGAGACCCGGGGCCGGGCTTTCGGGCGGGCCGAGGGCGGGGCAGGGGCGCGGGGGGGGGGGACCAACAGCGGGGCAGGAGCGCGAGGGGGCGGGGGGTGGGCCGAGGGCGGGGCAGGTGCGCGGGGGGGGGGGCGAGGGCGGGGCAGGGCACGGGGACAGACGCGGGGCAGGGGCGCGGGCCAGCGGGCGCTCCCTCCTTCCCCGCGCCCCTGCGCAGCCTGTGTGCTGCCTCCTGACTTTGGGTGCTCCCTTTGCGTGGGGCGCTCTCCCGTTCACACCCGGGGCCTTTCGCATCGTCCTTGACCGCCCCCCGCCCAGGAGAGCGTGGCTGACCGCTCCATAACGAAGCCTCCCGCCCCGCAGAAGCCTCCCGCCGCCCGGCCCCTCGCCCTCCTCGCCGGCGCCCCTGGCCGCCACCCCGGCGGAGGGTCAGCGAGCTCAGCTGCGGCTCCAGCTCTGGGAGCCCCGCAGCCCGCAGCCCAGCAGAGCCCCGCGGCCTCCAGCTCTGGGAGCCCCGCGGCCCGCAGCCCCGCGACCCGCAGCCCCAGCAGAGCCCGCGGCGCGGCGCTGACGCGGGACCGGAGCGCTGGTGAAGGTCTGTCACCCGCAGGAGGACATTCCCGCAGGTTTCCTGCCCTCCGTCTCCGCCCACAGGGTGCGGGCCGGGAGCGGCACCCCCGCCTGCCATCCACAGCGCCCCCTGCGGACACGGGTTCTCAGTGACTCAGTAACTGGGGCTTTACCCTTTGATGAGAGGTCATCTCCGCTATCCAACCGTTGCTGTTCTGAAAACCACAGAAGTGCTGTCTTCTATACCTTATTCTGGAAAAATAAATTAGTATTTCAAGGTAAGTTGTCAGTAATTATACCTCATCCTAGTCTTTATAAAAATAATATAGAGAGAAGTAGAAGACTAATCTTACTTCTGTTATTTTTAATTAAATCCAGGCATTATTTTTTAATTTAAAAAATATCTTTTTATTGATTTTAGAGAGAGGAAGGGAGAGATGGAAACATCAATGAAAGAGAAAGATCAACATGATCGGCTGCCTCCTGCACGCCCCCTACTGGGGATTGAGCCCACTACCCCAGCATGTGCCCTGACCAGGAATCTAACCAGTGAGCCACACCCGCTGGGCCAGAGATTAATTTTTAAATCCTCCATTTCTGAATGACGAATTGGAGTCCTAGGCAGTTTCCAAGAACTCATACCCCAAGGTCATCCTAAAGGCGGAATTTAAAATCAAGTCTTTCAGGTTCCCAGTCAGGCCTGCCCTCTGACCCTGCTTCCACTGACTCTGGAAATAGAACTTGGGTCAACATTGGTCATCAGGTAAAACCTACTTAGTCCAGTGGGGGCTGCGTTCCTTTCATTAAACTGTTTTCCGTGATGAAATAGTGGGCGGGCACTAATGTTCAGTAAGCATCCACTCAGCAGGACTTTATTTCCTCACTAAGCACATGGTTGAAGATGAACTCTGTAAACCCTGAGAGCCATCTGGGAGCCCTTGCTTTGACCTGGAAGCATTTTCTTTGGCTGGTAATCTTGGATTGCTGGTAAAAAAAGAAACAACCTCACCAAGGTTACAGCTCAGTTGTCCTCAGTCAAATCAGATGCAGTGATGCCGACGGCAACAACATCGGGACAATTGTGGAGCGACCTTGTAGTCTGGCATGTAAAGTGTACGCTGGACTAGGAGAATGGCCAGTCATTAAGTGATTCAAAGTAAGTCCCTTTATCCAGATTACATTGACTCTGGCTCTTATTTTTAGTAATAGTTTGATCTCTATTCTGATCACATCCAGAATTACATATACAGGCACCAGGTGCTCTGCCCATGGCTTTTCCTTCATCTGTCCCCACACAACCCTGTTGTTAAAATTCTCATTTAATGGCAGAATCATGGAAAATTCTTAACTGTTTGGGGATAGGGAGAAGTTATGTGCCACTGTGAAAATCTCATGATAGCTTAGGGACACTTTGGGAACAAAAACGTATGTAACCACAAGATTCACACTCACACACAGCATGTACACTTTCAGGGGGTGTTCAGAAAACCCCATAAATCCAAATATGAAGTTACATGTTGCCGGGGCTGACCAGCAGACCCTGAGCAACGGATGAGTGATTACTCTGACACACGTTTCTGTGAAAGAGAGGCTAAGGGACTGCCTGGCTAAAGGAACCAGGCAGCCCCGTTGGCCTGAATTCTTAGGATTTTATTGAAGCAACAGCTTGAACTAAAATTAACTTCTAGATACTATCAGCAGGGTAAGTATCATTGCAAAAACACGTGCATCTGCAGTGCCTTTTAAGTAAGGACGTCTGAAGTCTAAACATAAAGATTCTAGTAAAACACCTGGGGGTTCAGACTTGTTTGGAAAAGTCAAGGCAGGGTCTGTGGCCTTCAGCAAGGTTCCCCTAGAGCCGTGGTCAGCAAACTGCAACTCGCGAGCCACATGCGGCTCTTTGGCCCCTTGAGTGTGGCTCTTCCACAAAATACCATGGCCTGGGCGAATCTATTTTGAAGAAGTGGCGTTAGAAGAAGTTTAAGTTTAAAAAATTTGGCTTTCAAAAGAAATTTCAATCGTTGTACTGTTGATATTTGGCTCTGTTGACTAATGAGTTTGCCGACCACTTCCCTAGAGGCCTCTGACCTTTCAGAGAATCCTCCTTATAGACTTTCCAACCAAGTCCCGTGCTTCCCCACAACATGTGAACTGGAAGATAACCAGTCCTGAGTAGGAAACTCAGGCCCCAGGAGCCACCACCGGCAGCAACCTGCAGCTAAAGGTGAAGAGCCAGCATCTGCTTCACCCCAGAGCCTGCTTCAAGGCGACACCACGTGTTTCCTGGGAAGTGGCCTGCCAGAAGCCAGTTCCAGCATGTCATAATTGCAAGAGTATCATCGAAAGGTTGATGGAACTTGGGGACTCAACAAGGGCTGAGTCACATATGTTATCGCCTGTTGGGAATGGCTAAAGGCATTTCCCCAAACCTGAAAAGGATGATTGTTTGCTGCCAGACAGCTCAGGGCATCTTAATCTACATGTTATTGCCTCCTACTGGCCAAACACCTGAACAGCCGAAGCCAGTTTCTCCCAAACCTGGTAATCTGACAATGCTTCTGTATACAAACCCTGGCCTTTGATGCGTATGTCTCCGCCTTGCCTTAGGACAATTTGTGTTAATAAAAAGCAAGGGGTCCTGAGACAAGGAGAATTTAGTTCCTTTAGCTAATTCTCGTCTGACTCCCTATAATGCCTTTCAAAATTATGTTTCGTCTCTGGACTTTTGATTAATTTACACACAGCCCTTCTCCAGATTCCTGTATCCTTCTAGATGCCGGATCAAGACCACCAGTGTTAGTGGCCATCCATTCAAACCCAAGCACATCAGATTAAATTGGACAGCATGCTATGCCAAGACTGCAGATTAGTAACTCTAAGAAAGATCATCACAACTGTCAGTGAAACTCCACTAACCTCGGGAAAGTGCATTTGCCTTGCAACTCAGGGAAGGTCTCAAGGCAGGAGCCCATTTGGCTGGGGTGCACCCCGGGGTGGGGCCGTCCCCTTGGCCATCCTGTAGGTCCTGCTTTGTGTGGCCATGTGGACCCACCCAGGAAAGGCCAGCTCCCTCTGCTGTCAATCAAGGAGGTGGCGTGAACATCCCCAGCGAAGGGCTGAGCTGCTGAAGAGCATGTCTGAAGAGTTACCTGTGGGCCTCATCAAGCTGAGAAAAATTGTTTCTTATTTTAGACTTATCGATTTTTAATAGTTCCACATGAAATAAAGAGCGAACACTATGCTGGATACTTGACCAAGAAAATTAAGCTAATTTAGCTCTGGTCTGCACAGAAACAAGGGCGTGGGCTCTTTAATATGCTGATTTAACCCCTGAAGATGCTTACACATAATGGTGAATTTTAATGCGATTAAAAATAATCTGATAACCCTTCAGCATTATAGGAAAATCATAATTCAATTGTTTTGAAGATTAAAATTTTGTTTATACTAAATATTAAAACATAGCTATATTTTGGATCCCAGATTTTAAATGAATTTCAGAGGAATTTGGAACTCTGAATTACATTTTCAAGAAATAAATCCAAAGTTGCATTTTGGAAGTTGACCGGCAGATGGCAGTATCAGATGAGTTTTGATATTTTTGCCGTGCCACATCCCCATCTTGCTAAAAGTTGTCTTCAAAAGCCTGGACAAATGTATGCCAAAATATAAGCAATGCTTACGTCTTACCGCTGCGTACTGCAGCAGAAACCGATTGTTTCTATCCTTTAGAAAAATAAAACAGTCATTTTGAATTTTTTCTCTAAATATCCTAAACATTGGATTCACTTTCAATAAACAAATGCCATATTGTGAGATTAATTATGGTAATATACAGAGTGGGGCAAAAGCAGGTTTAGAGTTGTTCATATGGAAAATAATACAATCATTAATAAATAATAATACAAGAATAAACTGTTTCATGTACTCACAACTGTAAACCTACTTTGCCCCACCTTGTAAATGTATTTGCATCAATGAGAATTTTTAAAAAATATTAATTTACTATGGTGTTCCATCATTTCTTTTTTGCCTCATGAATGTCTAATAACAATCATTACATTTTGCTATAATTTCAATTCAATTTATAATTAATTTGTGCCAGACACTAAATCCCAGTCAATTTGCTAGACCTCTCCCTTTCCTGTAAACACCAAGAACAGCAAACAGAACAAGAATAGTAAGGGTCAGGAGGAAGGAATTTGGGATTTAGTGTCCTCCAGTTCTGGTTGGACGCCCAGTTTCACTTAAGCTTACAATGGCATTTTACTATTCCTACTTCTCTCCCCGCTATGCTCTGTGTTTTAAATGGTATCTCAGGAACTCTGCTTTGCAATAAAAAGGACACAATTTTATTCAACAAACATGCCAGGTGCTGTGCTAGGAATTGAGGCTACAGCGGTAGATAAGCCGAGGTCCTCCCTCGGTGAGGCCTGGTTCTGGGAGCCCAGGCAAACAATAAAGGCACGCACACACAGTGTACGGAGCAGGACCCGGTGCGGAGGAAATGAGGCAGGAGAAGGAAATGCATGGGGCCCTGGGGTGGTAGGTAGGGCCTCCTAGAGTTGTCAACGTTTGAATTGAGTCCTGAATGGTGAGAGGCGAAACTGGTGCTATGCGGTGGGAAGAGAACATTCCAGGCTGAGAAACAGAAAACGCAAGGACACTGAGATGGGAAGGAACTGGGCACAATTAAGTGACTGTCATGAGGCTCATGTGACCCAGCACATTGCGTGGGCGAGTGACAGGAGATGGGGTGGGAGAGGGAAGACAAGGCCAGACCATGTAGGGCCTGGAGACCAAGGCCCAGGAATTTGAATCTAATTCTAAGTCCATGGGAAAGCAGTGAGTGATAAAAGGGTCTAAGTTCCCTTTTCTGACATTCTCATGAAGTACCATTACCCCCTTTTTGTAGTTGAAGAAGTTGAGGTGTAGAGTGATTAAGCAGTTTGCTAGAGGTCGCCCAGCTGGGAAGAAATGGCCTAACCTTGACCTTGGAGTGTAGCGTGTGTGTGAGAAAACTCTTGATCTGGAACCTTCCAAAGGGCCTAGCAAGCTTACAGAAAGCTCGTGGACCCTGAGCTCCTGCCGTGACCCCGCCACCCAGATTCAGCCCTTCCGGCTCAGGCCAGAGAACACCTGGGAGAGAGTGGAACTGGCTCATAAGCTGGTAGCATCTGGGTCTCACTGCCTCTCTCCGGCTGATCCCCAGCTCAGGGCGACCAGGGAAGGCTGGGTCATGGGCAGGGGGGAGGTGGGAGGGGGGAGTCGGGAACTCATTGCCCCACCCTCGAGCACGATCAGGATTTATACTTTCCTGCAATTCACACTGTTTCCTCTCCACACCCAGCACACTTCCTACAGTGCCAGCGGGCAGGTGACAGTGGCCTCCCTGCTTCCTGCAATGTGTCCATTTCCCAGGGGCCAGAGGCAAGCAGCCCTGCCGCCTGCCCGGGGAGCAGGCCGCCCGGGGAGCAGGCCGGAGGTTCCCACGTGTGCTGGGTCGTGATCAGTACCCCACAACTGCCAGCCACTCAGTCCCTGAGTCAGACACGGATAAGCAGTTTGCACACGGAAAGTGCTCACAGGGGCGCAGCAGCGGCTTACAGTTGTCACTGTCCTGTCAATTGGGAAAGAAACACACAATAAATTTTCCATTAAGTCAAAATCTAATTCATTGAAAACATTGTTCTTTATCTCTTTTAAAAATATTTTTTTTATTGATTTCAGAGGAAGAGAGAGGGGGAGAGAGAGTTAGAAACATCAATGATGAAAGAGAATCATTGAACGGCTGCCTCCTGAACAACCCCCACTGGGGATCAAGCCTGCAACCCCGGCAGTGCCCTGATGGGGAATCAAACCGTGACCTCCTGGTTCATAAGTTGACACTCAATCACTGAGCCACACCAGCCGGGTTATCCCTTTATTTTTAATGCTAAGATATCCTTACTTTGATGAAATAGTGATCGTAATAAATAACATGCATGTGTGTGTTAATGTCTGTGCTTTTGCAGCCCCTTGTCAGCCCCCATGTATGGAAGCTTCATAGGGGTCCCAAACACAAAACCTTGGAATCACTGGTTCAGGCTGACCTCGAGGGCCCACCTCCATAGCCAGATGGCATGAAGTCCCCATAGGTTTCTACAGCAAAGACAAGCCCTTTGAGTTCCGGAACACTATCCAATCCTGGCAGGTAGAAATGGCCTTGCCCTCGCCCTCGCTCATCCCCACAGGATGGCTAGGCGGCGCACAGGCCGGGGTTCTCAGGAACGCACATGGACCGTGTGACACACAAGAGTAATTGCTGGTGCTTTAAAACTCTACTTGACATGTTGATTTTCCTCCAAATCTATTTATTTTTTATTTAAAAAAATGTTATTTATTGATTTCAGAAAGGAAGAGAGAGGAAGAGAGATAGAAACATTATAAAGCATCACGCCACTTCCTGTTTTCATGGAACAAAGGACCTAGTAAATAATTGAGAGAAAGTGAAAGGGTAAAGTACTGGAGGTTGGTGAGGGATGGGGAGAGCCAGGGCTGTGAGCCAGGGCTGTGTGGGGGGCACAGTTTGAGGCCAGGGCTCAGCCACATTGCTAGCTGTGTGATACTAGACACAGAATCTCTCTGGGCCTCAGTTTGCTCATCTATAACCTGGGTATGAAAATCACATCTCCCTCATTCAGGTTCTTATGAGGGATAGTGACATGTACACGGTGTGCCTAACAGAGCCCAAGGAAAGTGAGCACAACGTAAGTTACTTTTAATATCATCAGCAGCATCGTGATGCAGCCTAGTGGCTTTTCTCCTGGGTTACCAGGAGCTCAGAGACTTTGGGGGTGGGGGGTGGGGGAGGGCTACCCCAACCCCTGCATACCTCTCTGCTGAGTAGGGGTCATTACTGTCTTTTTAAAAAAAAGATATGTTCATTGATTTTGAGAGAGAGAGAGAGAGAGAGAGAGAGAGAGAGAGAGAGAGAGAGAAACATTATGTGAGAAACAACGATCAGTTGCCTCCTGTATGCTCCCCGACTGGGGAGCAAACCTGCAACCTAGGCATGTGCCCTGACTGGAAATTGAACTCTCAACCTTTTTGTTCGTTTGTTTGTTTGTTTGTTTGGTGAATAGGAAGATGCTCCAACCAACTGAGCCACCTGGTGGGGGTCATTGCTGTCTTTTAACCGTCCCTTTCAAATCATGCAGCTGTGCTTCTATCTGTTTCAGATGTCAGACTTCTGTAGAAGAGTTCATTTGAAAAACAAGTATTTTCTATTACTACAATTTTTTAAAGTTTGACAAACCACTGATTCAGCACAACTCGCTCATTTTTCAAGTGAAGAAATCGAATGCACGAAGGGAAACATCTGTGAGTCGCAGCTCCGTTGGACAAAGGTAGACCTTACACACACGAAGGTCTTGCTCCCAGTCGAATGTTCTTTGCACTCCCCAGCTGGCCGCTTGCACTGGTCACAGTGTGCTCAGGTTAAGGTGTGGTGTTTAAGGATTAAGATTTCTGCAGACAGATTAAGGCCTGGAGGAGCTGGGTCTTTGAATACCTCTTAGTCCTGACTTGGCATCTCTGTCTTTTTGCTTTTAAATGTTTCATAATGAAGAATTTTGAACAAATAAAAATGTTGGAAAAGTAGTTTAATGAATGTCCATGTGCCCATCACCCAGCTTCTACATTATTTTAATTTGTTATAATTTTATTACTTTTAAAAAATATTTTATAACATTAAACATTAGCCATTGAATTGCCATATATATATATATATATATATATATATATATATATATATTGACTTCAGAGAGGAATGGAGAGGAAGAGAGAGATAGAAACATCAATGATGAAAGAGAATCATTAATTGGCTGCCTCCTGCACACCCCATACTGGGGATTAAGTCTGAAATCCAGGCATTTGCCCTGACCAGGAATTGAACTGTGACCTCCTGGTTCATAGGTCAATGCTCAACCACTGAGCCACACCAGCTGGGAAAATTTGTTATACTTTTAAAGTAAATCCCACACACCATCTCACATCACTTCATAAATAATAGTTTATCTCTCTAAATGGTAAGGACTTTTAAATATATAATCTTAAAGCCAATAACTCAATAATAAAATCAACAATAAGTCCTTATTATCATTATGTATCTAGTCTATGTTAAAATTTCCAGCAGTCCCTTTACAGTAATTTTTTAAAAATTTGAATCAAGATCCATATATTAAGTTTGGTTAATAAGCCTCAGTTTTTAAAATTTCATGGTTTCTCCCATCTCTAGTCCCCTCACAATTTATTTATTAAAGAATCATCTCTTTTGCCTTTGAGTATAATTGTTAGGCAGGATAGATAGCTGCTAGGGCAGGAGGAGGGAGAGGGGGATTTATCTCACCCACTGAACGGAAAGTCAGCTGTCTTGGGACTTGCCAAGATAAAATCCCCAGATGTTCTCATAAATTCTGGGAAATGCCACAACAATGTGAAAGGGGAACCTTGAAAACTAGTCCATCCTGCAGGGGCCACCTTGAAACTTATCGGGAGAAGAAGTATAAACCCTTGAACCCTCACTGGCACTCAGACTCGGTGTGGTGCCCACCTGTGCTTTATGCCAAGCATGTGTGTTTTTTGGTTTATTTTTTATTGTCAACACTATTACAGATGTCCCCTATTGCCAAGTGTATTCATAAGAAATTTGCTTGCTTTGCATCCTTAATAAATTCTCTTGCTTTCCTTCCTCACTGCTTTCTGCTACTTGTCTGAATTCTTTCTCGAGAGAGTGACAAGAGCTGAGGAGGGGAGAACGCCCTCCAACTCAGGTGGCTCTTCGGTAACATCTTTCGGTGGCCTGACCCAGAGAGCGGGGTCACCTCCTTTCACCCACCTCCTCTCACTCACCTCCTCTCACCCACCTCCTTTCACCCACCTCCTCTCACCCACCTCCTCTCACCCACCTCCTCCCACCCACCTCCTCTCACCCACCTCCTCTCACCCACCTCCTCTCACTCACCTCCTTTCACTCACCTCCTTTCACTCACCTCCTTTCACCCACCTCCTCCCATCCACCTCCTCTCACCCACCTCCTCTCACCCACCTCCTCCCATCCACCTCCTCTCACACACCTCCTCTCACCCACCTCCTCCCACCCACCTCCTCTCACCCACTTCCTCTCATTCACCTCTTTTCACTCACCTCCTTTCACCCACCTCCTTTCACCCACCTCCTCCCACCCACCTCCTCTCACCCACCTCCTCTCACCCACCTCCTCTCACCCACCTCCTCCCACCCACCTCCTCCCACCCACCTCCTCTCACCCACCTCCTCTCACCCACCTCCTCCCACCCACCTCCTCCCACCTACCTCCTCTCACCCACCTCCTCTCACCCACCTCCTTTCACTCACCTCTTTTCACCCACCTCCTTTCACCCACCTCCTCTCACCCACCTCCTCTCACCCACCTCCTCTCACCCACCTCCTCCCACCCACCTCCTCCCACCCACCTCCTCTCACCCACCTCCTCTCACTCACCTCTTTTCACTCACCTCCTCTCACCCACCTCCTCTCACCCACCTCCTCTCACCCACCTCCTCTCACTCACCTCCTTTCACCCACCTCCTTTCACCCACCTCCTCCCATCCACCTCCTCCCACCCACCTCCTCTCACCCACCTCCTCTCACTCACCTCTTTTCACTCACCTCCTCTCACCCACCTCCTCTCACCCACCTCCTCTCACCCACCTCCTCTCACTCACCTCCTTTCACCCACCTCCTTTCACCCACCTCCTCCCATCCACCTCCTCCCACCCACCTCCTCTCACCCACCTCCTCTCACTCACCTCTTTTCACCCACCTCCTCTCACCCACCTCCTCTCACCCACCTCCTCTCACCCACCTGCTCCCACCCACCTCCTCCCACCCACCTCCTCTCACCCACCTCCTCCCACCCACCTGCTCCCACCCACCTCCTCCCACCCACCTCCTCTCACCCACCTCCTCCCACCCACCTCCTCTCACCCACCTCCTCCCACCCACCTCTTCTCACCCACCTCCTCTCACTCACCTCTTTTCACCCACCTCCTCTCACCCACCTCCTCTCACCCACCTCCTCCCATCCACCTCCTCTCACCCACCTCCTCTCACCCACCTCCTCCCACCCACCTCCTCTCACCCACCTCCTCTCACTCACCTCTTTTCACTCACCTCCTTTCACCCACCTCCTTTCACCCACCTCCTCCCATCCACCTCCTCTCACCCACCTCCTCTCACCCACCTCCTCTCACCCACCTCCTCCCACCCACCTCCTCCCATCCACCTCCTCTCACCCACCTCCTCTCACCCACCTCCTCTCACCCACCTCCTCTCACTCACCTCTTTTCACCCACCTCCTCTCACCCACCTCCTCTCACCCACCTCCTCTCACCCACCTCCTCCCACCCACCTCCTCTCACCCACCTCCTCTCACCCACCTCCTCTCACCCACTTCCTCTCATTCACCTCTTTTCACTCACCTCCTTTCACCCACCTCCTTTCACCCACCTCCTCCCATCCACCTCCTCTCACCCACCTCCTCTCACCCACCTCCTCTCACCCACCTCCTCTCACCCACCTCCTCCCACCCACCTCCTCTCACCCACCTCCTCTCACTCACCTCTTTTCACCCACCTCCTCTCACCCACCTCCTCTCACCCACCTCCTCTCACCCACCTCCTCCCACCCACCTCCTCTCACCCACCTCCTCTCACCCACCTCCTCTCACCCACTTCCTCTCATTCACCTCTTTTCACTCACCTCCTTTCACCCACCTCCTCCCATCCACCTCCTCCCACCCACCTCCTCTCACCCACCTCCTCTCACCCACCTCCTCCCACCCACCTCCTCCCACCCACCTCCTCCCACCCACCTCCTCCCACCCACCTCCTCTCACTCACCTCTTTTCACTCACCTCCTCTCACCCACCTCCTCTCACCCACCTGCTCCCACCCACCTCCTCCCACTCACCTCCTCTCACCCACCTCCTTTCACCCACCTCCTCCCATCCACCTCCTCTCACCCACCTCCTCTCACACACCTCCTCTCACCCACCTCCTCTCACTCACCTCTTTTCACCCACCTCCTCTCACCCACCTCCTCTCACCCACCTCCTCTCACCCACCTCCTCTCACTCACCTCCTTTCACCCACCTCCTCTCACTCACCTCCTCTCACCCACCTCCTCTCACCCACCTGCTCCCACCCACCTCCTCCCACCCACCTCCTCTCACCCACCTCCTCTCACCCACCTCCTCCCACCCACCTCCTCCCACCCACTTCCTCCCACCCACCTCCTCTCACCCACCTCCTCTCACTCACCTCTTTTCACCCACCTCCTCTCACCCACCTCCTCTCACCCACCTCCTCTCACCCACCTCCTCCCACCCACCTCCTCCCACCCACCTCCTCCCACCCACCTCCTCTCACTCACCTCCTTTCACCCACCTCCTTTCACCCACCTCCTCCCATCCACCTCCTCTCACCCACCTCCTCTCACACACCTCCTCTCACCCACCTCCTCTCACTCACCTCTTTTCACCCACCTCCTCTCACCCACCTCCTCCCACCCACCTCCTCTCACCCACCTCCTCTCACTCACCTCTTTTCACCCACCTCCTCTCACCCACCTCCTCTCACCCACCTCCTCTCACCCACCTGCTCCCACCCACCTCCTCCCACCCACCTCCTCTCACCCACCTCCTCTCACCCACCTCCTCCCACCCACCTCCTCCCACCCACCTCCTCCCACCCACCTCCTCTCACCCACCTCCTCTCACTCACCTCTTTTCACCCACCTCCTCTCACCCACCTCCTCTCACCCACCTCCTCTCACCCACCTCCTCTCACCCACCTCCTCCCACCCACCTCCTCCCACCCACCTCCTCCCACCCACCTCCTCTCACCCACCTCCTCTCACTCACCTCTTTTCACTCACCTCCTCTCACCCACCTCCTCTCACCCACCTCCTCTCACCCACCTCCTCTCACTCACCTCTTTTCACCCACCTCCTCTCACCCACCTCCTCTCACCCACCTCCTCTCACTCACCTCTTTTCACTCACCTCCTTTCACCCACCTCCTTTCACCCACCTCCTCCCATCCACCTCCTCTCACCCACCTCCTCTCACCCACCTCCTCTCACCCACCTCCTCCCACCCACCTCCTCCCATCCACCTCCTCTCACCCACCTCCTCTCACCCACCTCCTCCCACCCACCTCCTCTCACCCACCTCCTCTCACTCACCTCTTTTCACCCACCTCCTCTCACCCACCTCCTCTCACCCACCTCCTCTCACCCACCTCCTTTCACCCACCTCCTCCCATCCACCTCCTCTCACCCACCTCCTCTCACCCACCTCCTCTCACCCACCTCCTCTCACCCACCTCCTCCCACCCACCTCCTCTCACCCACCTCCTCTCACTCACCTCTTTTCACCCACCTCCTCTCACCCACCTCCTCTCACCCACCTCCTCTCACCCACCTCCTCCCACCCACCTCCTCTCACCCACCTCCTCTCACTCACCTCTTTTCACCCACCTCCTCTCACCCACCTCCTCTCACCCACCTCCTCCCACCCACCTCCTCTCTCCCACCTCCTCTCACCCACCTCCTCTCACCCACTTCCTCTCATTCACCTCTTTTCACTCACCTCCTTTCACCCACCTCCTTTCACCCACCTCCTCCCATCCACCTCCTCTCACCCACCTCCTCTCACCCACCTCCTCTCACCCACCTCCTCTCACCCACCTCCTCCCACCCACCTCCTCTCACCCACCTCCTCTCACCCACCTCCTCTCACCCACCTCCTCTCACCCACCTCCTCTCACCCACCTCCTCTCACCCACCTCCTCTCACCCACCTCCTCTCACCCACCTCCTCTCACCCACCTGCTCCCACCCACCTCCTCCCACCCACCTCCTCTCACCCACCTCCTCTCACCCACCTCCTCCCACCCACCTCCTCCCACCCACCTCCTCCCACCCACCTCCTCTCACCCACCTCCTTTCACTCACCTCTTTTCACCCACCTCCTCTCACCCACCTCCTCTCACCCACCTCCTCTCACCCACCTCCTCTCACCCACCTCCTCTCACCCACCTCCTCTCACCCACCTCCTCTCACCCACCTCCTCTCACCCACCTCCTCTCACTCACCTCCTTTCACCCACCTCCTTTCACCCACCTCCTCTCACCCACCTCCTCTCACCCACCTCCTCTCACCCACCTCCTCTCACCCACCTCCTTTCACTCACCTCTTTTCACCCACCTCCTTTCACCCACCTCCTCTCACCCACCTCCTCTCACCCACCTCCTCTCACCCACCTCCTTTCACCCACCTCCTCTCACCCACCTCCTCTCACCCACCTCCTCTCACCCACCTCCTCTCACTCACTTCCTTTCACCCACCTCCTTTCACCCACCTCCTCCCACCCACCTCCTCTCACCCACCTCCTCTCACTCACCTCTTTTCACCCACCTCCTCTCACCCACCTCCTCTCACCCACCTCCTCTCACCCACCTGCTCCCACCCACCTCCTCCCACCCACCTCCTCTCACCCACCTCCTCTCACCCACCTCCTCCCACCCACCTCCTCCCACCCACCTCCTCCCACCCACCTCCTCTCACCCACCTCCTCTCACTCACCTCTTTTCACCCACCTCCTCTCACCCACCTCCTCTCACCCACCTCCTCTCACCCACCTCCTCTCACCCACCTCCTCCCACCCACCTCCTCCCACCCACCTCCTCCCACCCACCTCCTCTCACCCACCTCCTCTCACTCACCTCTTTTCACTCACCTCCTCTCACCCACCTCCTCTCACCCACTTCCTCTCACCCACTTCCTCTCACCCACCTCCTCTCACCCACCTCCTCTCACTCACCTCCTCTCACCCACCTCCTCCCACCCACCTCCTCTCACCCACCTCCTCTCACTCACCTCTTTTCACTCACCTCCTCTCACCCACCTCCTCTCACCCACCTCCTCTCACCCACCTCCTCTCACTCACCTCTTTTCACCCACCTCCTCTCACCCACCTCCTCTCACCCACCTCCTCTCACTCACCTCTTTTCACTCACCTCCTTTCACCCACCTCCTTTCACCCACCTCCTCCCATCCACCTCCTCTCACCCACCTCCTCTCACCCACCTCCTCTCACCCACCTCCTCCCACCCACCTCCTCCCATCCACCTCCTCTCACCCACCTCCTCTCACCCACCTCCTCCCACCCACCTCCTCTCACCCACCTCCTCTCACTCACCTCTTTTCACCCACCTCCTCTCACCCACCTCCTCTCACCCACCTCCTCTCACCCACCTCCTTTCACCCACCTCCTCCCATCCACCTCCTCTCACCCACCTCCTCTCACCCACCTCCTCTCACCCACCTCCTCTCACCCACCTCCTCCCACCCACCTCCTCTCACCCACCTCCTCTCACTCACCTCTTTTCACCCACCTCCTCTCACCCACCTCCTCTCACCCACCTCCTCCCACCCACCTCCTCTCACCCACCTCCTCTCACCCACCTCCTCCCACCCACCTCCTCTCTCCCACCTCCTCTCACCCACCTCCTCTCACCCACTTCCTCTCATTCACCTCTTTTCACTCACCTCCTTTCACCCACCTCCTCCCATCCACCTCCTCCCACCCACCTCCTCTCACCCACCTCCTCTCACCCACCTTCCCACCCACCTCCTCCCACCCACCTCCTCCCACCCACCTCCTCTCACCCACCTCCTCTCACTCACCTCTTTTCACTCACCTCCTCTCACCCACCTCCTCTCACCCACCTCCTCTCACCCACCTCCTCTCACTCACCTCCTTTCACCCACCTCCTTTCACCCACCTCCTCCCATCCACCTCCTCTCACACACCTCCTCTCACACACCTCCTCTCACCCACCTCCTCCCACCCACCTCCTCTCACCCACCTCCTCTCACTCACCTCTTTTCACCCACCTCCTCTCACCCACCTCCTCTCACCCACCTGCTCCCACCCACCTCCTCCCACCCACCTCCTCTCACCCACCTCCTCTCACCCACCTCCTCCCACCCACCTCCTCTCACCCACCTCCTCTCACCCACCTCCTCTCACTCACCTCTTTTCACCCACCTCCTCTCACCCACCTCCTCTCACCCACCTCCTCTCACCCACCTCCTCTCACCCACCTCCTCCCACCCACCTCCTCCCACCCACCTCCTCCCACCCACCTCCTCTCACCCACCTCCTCTCACTCACCTCTTTTCACTCACCTCCTCTCACCCACCTCCTCTCACCCACCTCCTCTCACCCACCTCCTCTCACTCACCTCTTTTCACCCACCTCCTCTCACCCACCTCCTCTCACCCACCTCCTCTCACTCACCTCTTTTCACTCACCTCCTTTCACCCACCTCCTTTCACCCACCTCCTCCCATCCACCTCCTCTCACCCACCTCCTCTCACCCACCTCCTCTCACCCACCTCCTCTCACCCACCTCCTCCCACCAACTCCTCTCACCCACCTCCTCTCACTCACCTCTTTTCACCCACCTCCTCTCACCCACCTCCTCTCACCCACCTCCTCTCACCCACCTCCTCCCACCCACCTCCTCTCACCCACCACCTCTCACCCACCTCCTCTCACCCACTTCCTCTCATTCACCTCTTTTCACTCACCTCCTTTCACCCACCTCCTTTCACCCACCTCCTCTCACCCACCTCCTCTCACCCACCTCCTCTCACCCACCTCCTCTCACTCACCTCCTCTCACTCACCTCCTCTCACCCACCTCCTCTCACCCACCTCCTCTCACTCACCTCCTCTCACTCACCTCCTCTCACCCACCTCCTCTCACCCACCTCCTCTCACCCACCTCCTTTCACTCACCTCCTCTCACTCACCTCCTCTCACCCACCTCCTCTCACCCACCTCCTCTCACCCACCTCCTCTCACTCACCTCCTCTCACCCACCTCCTTTCACCCACCTCCTTTCACTCACCTCTTTTCACTCACCTCCTTTCACTTTGACGGTGATGCAGCAACGCAGTAAATTTTTGTTCCCAGACAGGGAACCCTTTCTGCATGTCCATTAGTTTTCTTGGGGGCAAAGAGGGGCGCAGAGGCATAAGGAATTAGGCAATTAGAGTAAGGTTATGTCCGGTGACAGGCATGCAGGAGAAAGAGGAGTACCTAAGCCCACCAGGGTCTGAAGAAAAGCAGTAATTCCTCCCTCTGGTGCGAGTCTCGAATATCCTTACATGAGTAAGGGCCTTGCGGAGGTGCCTGGGTTGAACTCTAAGACGTACAGGGACTTCCATTTCACTTGTAATTAACTGAGTGGCTTGTCCAGGATCACATGCTTAAGGGTTGGTCACCAGCACTCTGAGCCCTCCTGGTTGTTTTATTTTATTTATTTATTATTATTATTATTATTGATTTTAGAGAGAGGAAGGGAGAGGGAGAGAAACATTGATGAGAGAGAAACATCAATCAGATGACCCTAAGAGGGGGTGGGGGGTCGAGCCTGCAATCCAGGCATGTGCCCTGATCAGGAATTGAACTGATGACCTCTCTGTGCATGGGACGACACTCAATCAATGAGCCACCCTGGCCAGGGCCCTCCAGGTTGTTTAGGTGACCAGGCGAGAAACCAAAACACGTAAGAGAGTGTGGGATAATGAGAGGGGAAAGGTTTCTGGGAGCCCCGCTCACAAACAACACACAGAGACCGACTACATCTGTTCACAGACATGACGACTGAAATAATGTTTAAACCACCGTTTGACTGCTCAGCCCCTGTTCCTCTCTGCCCCATCAGGCTTTTGGCCTCCTTATCTGCATTTATACTCTCTCTGTAGGGCTTGCAGGGGAGAAATTTGCTGTGTGTGCAGGGCTGTGCAGTGCAGACATAATTGGGGGTCCCACACGTTTGCAGGATGTTACCCTAGGTCGGAGAGGAGAGCCCTTCCCTGCTCGTTGATACAAACATTGTGAGGAATGACACTGGCCAGAGCTATTAACCGACAGCTGTTACTGCTGTGTGAGCAGAGCAGGGGCGGCACTCGGGTTGAACACATGGAAGCTAAGATCTTAAGGCTATTTGCCAGGCTGAGCAGGGCCCTTTACTCCATCTCATTAATCAGGAGGCTGGTTCTGTGCCAGTTATGGAATGAATGGGATCAAGGGCCCTTCTTCTGTACACACTCCAGCCTCTAATACCTAACCTTGAGACTGAAAGGCAATTTGTTAAATATCTTGAAAGGCTGACAGGCATAGCAGGGAATGTTGGCTTTGTCCTACTGAAATTTATGAAAATGTAGGGGATATCAGTAAATTACCTGCTTGGATATGGACAAAGGAAAGATTACCCACTCTGTTCAGACATCTGTCATGCATGGCTCCGCAGGACCCACGAGTCTGGGGAGCAGGCAGGAATACAGGTTTTCAGACACTCCAGTGGACAAATATATTGGGTAGCAAATCTTTTTGAGGAATGAGAATATTGCAAGAACCTAGAAGGGTCCTGTCTTTACAAAGGCTGGCAGGACTAGAAATACTGTAATTTTTGCTCTAGCAGGATCTTTGGCAGGAAAAACAGGTCAGAAACTGGTGTCATTGTCAACAACAACAACAACAAAAATAGGAGTTCACCTGGAAGCTATAAGACCTCCCTCCTTGGTACCCGGAAGAAGGGGTCGAGGCAAAGGAAGTTTTAAGTTAAATAGGAAAAGAGACATCAGAAGGGACTCAGGAGCCTGGCTTGGAGTTGAGTCCCCTGTCTGAGTGGGGCAACGTCCATTCCCAGGACATCCTGGTCTTTGGTAAGGTCACCCTCAGGGCATGGGGTAAACACATCCATGGGTAACTGAACCAGGAATTTGGGTACACAGTAAGACTAGTTAATTCTGGAAACCCACGCCTGAGAAGGGAGCCTTCTCCAGGTGGTGGAAACAACATCGGAGAAGGAACGGCGACACCCATTCTCTCCCACCATCTCCTCTTCTCTCTTCCCGATGGGAAACCAAAATCCAATACCACAAGACGCACCTCTGGGATGCATCCTACAGAACTGGGGAAAAACTGACCTCAGACTTTAAAAAGAAAAAGATTAATTTCTTTTCTAATACAGGTCGGCCCCAATATAAATTAGGAGATGGGGAATTTTGGCCCAGAAATTGAAGCCTAAATTATAATACAATCTTGCAATTAGACTTACTCTGTTGAAGACCTTATGTCCAGGTCTTCCTGAGGAATAACTAAAAAACGTGCAAAAACTGTAAGATAAGTCATGTGCTCTTAGCAGCCATAGCAAAGAAAGAACTACATCATGAGGGTGACTGCCATGGAAACCGCAGTGCCTCAATACCAGCTGCCCCAGAACTAGCACCGCCCTGTACTGAATAAACTGTGTGTGTGTGTGTGTGTGTGTGTGTGTGTGTGTGTGTAGCTAAAACAATAAATTCCAAACAAAAACCAACAATACCACCTCAACTCTTCCCTTTAAGGGCAGCCCCGGCACAAGGGGGAATAATAAGAATTCCAACTCCATTTAGCATACAAGACTTAATGGGCATAAAGAGCAGGCTGGGAGTTTTACAGATGACCCTGGCAAATTTACCAAGAATGGGGAAAGCTCACCTCAACTTACCCTGGAGGATGCTGCTCTAGTCCTCCAAGCAGCCCTGACCACCTTAGAAATGATGGCACTAAGGGAACAGCATTGGCTGATGCAAGTGAGGTCCATTCGCAAAATGACAACGCCCACCAGGAATGGAGGCCATGCCCTGTTCTAACCCTAACTGGCACTGTGATTCGGAGGGTGGGAGATGGGCCAGAGGTCACATATTTTCTTGCCTCTTGCGGGGAGTGAAAGCCTCCCCAAAGTACCCTGTTAATTATAACAACTGGCAGCCATCGAGCTCGGTCCTCAAGAACACCCCACCTCCTCCACAGGAAGGCTGGGGAGCTGGAATGAAGTGCACCCACCTGCATCCCAAGGATCCAGCTGGAGCGATTGTCCTGAAAGACAAATTCATGGCCCGATCGGCCCCACATGTTAGGAGGAAACTATGGAAATTAGGAATGGGACCAACTGCCCCCACGGAAGAGATGCTAAAAGTAGCATCTCCGGTATTTTGCAACAGGGATCAAGTGGAGGAAGAGAAGGCTTTAGAAAAGGGAAAACGCAAAGAGAAAAGGCAGGCCCTGCTTCTCTCAGCCCTACAAGGGCAGAGGCTGATGATGCCAACGAGGGGAAAGCCCCAAAGGGCTCCTTCCGGCAATTGCCATAAATGCGGGCAGCCCGGACACCGGAAAAGGGAGTGCCCTGGGGAGGGGCCTCCTAAAATGCCGTGCCCCCTCTGCCACTGGAAGAGGAACCGTGCCCGGGACCAAGGGTCCCCGACCAGAATCTGCCCGCACGATGGCCTTGAACTGAGGGCCCTGTGCTCCAGGCATCTCCTGCTGAGAACATCATCACTGAAGGGACGGAGCCGGGGAGCCTCGGAGTGCCGGGAAGGCCCATTAATTTCCGTGTGGACACCGGAGCTGCCTTTTCTGTGCGGACCTCCCAGCAGGGGTCTCTCTCTTCCATCCGCAGGCTGTACAAAGGGTAGGCAGAAGACCCAGGCAAAGTACTGACACCACCTTTAAATTGCCTGTGGGGCGGGACTACTTTTGTACACGAGTTCCTAGATTGACAGAATGTCTCCCCCACCCCCAACCCCATTGTTAGGGAGATCTTTTAAGCAAAACTTAACCGTTTTTTCAGCAGATACTGAGAGTGCCATTCCAATTATGACCTTACTTGTAAAACGAGGAGGAGCTGAAATAGGTTTGGCATAGACCAGGAGCTTAACCCCCAGGTCTGGGCCATGGGAACTCCAGGCTGAGCCCACAGAGCAAGGCAAGCCATGATCAGGCTGAAGGATTCTAATAAAATTCCAAATAAACGGCAATATCCTATAACTCCGAAGCAAGGGAGGCCTACAGAAGGTTATTAAAGTGTTCCTTGGTCACAGGCTGCTGGCTCTGTGTAATTCCCCCTGAAACACCCCTATCCTGCCTGTGAGGGAAAAAGATGGAAGGTATAGGTTGGTCCAAGATTTACAAGCTCTCAACGAGGCTATAATTCATATACCTCCGTGGTACCAAATCCATATACAATTTTGGGGAAATTCCCTCTCAAACTCAATGGTTCTCAGTATTAGACTTAAAAAAGGCTTTCTTGTATATCCCATTAGATCAAATTGCCAATTCTTGTCTGCCTTTGAATGGACAGACGCCCAGAAACATAAACAGCAGCTTACATGGACCCTTCTTCCCCAAGGGTCAGAGACACCCACACTTACTTGGCCAGGCCTTGGCAGAGGTTTTAAGAGACCTATCACCTGAGGGGGGCAGACAGGTCATTCAATATGTGGGTGACCTACTACTGTGTTCTCCTATAGAAAAATTGCGGTACAAACATGTAATACAAACCCTAAATTTCCTGGCCAAGAGAGCATATAGGTCTCTAAAAAGAAGGCTCAAATCCTCCAACAAAGAGTAGAATATCCGGGCCTTGTGCTCATTTCTGTGAAAAGGATGCAGTCTTAAGACAGGACCCAGGCATCCTGGGTGTTCCGGAGCTTACCACCCAAAGACAGCCCAGCCTTTCTAGGGCTAATGGCTAACCACCCCAGATATGGAGAAAAAGCCTGACCCCTTCATGAGACCCTAAAAGAAAGCAATGGGCAGGAAACACCTCATTTACAATGCGGAAAAGATCAACAAAGGGCCTTCGAAGGCCTAAAGGAGGCCTTGATTCAACCTCCTGCTTTGAGTTTGCTGGATGTTGAAAACCTTCCACTTGTCTGACACTGACAGGCAGGGGGTTACACTGGGGTCCTGACACAGGCCTGGGCTACCAAGAGACCACTTGGCTACTTCTTCAAAGAACTGGGCCTGGCCCCGCTGTCTGGGGTGACAGCAGCTACCCTGCTCTTAGTGGAAGCTTTAAAACTATCCTAGGACGGTGGTCAGCAAACTGTGGCTCGAGAGCCACATGGGGCTCCCTGGCCCCTTGAGTGTGGCTCTTCCACAAAATACCACAGCCTGGGCGAGTCTATTTTTGAAGAAGTGGCGTTAGAAGAAGTTTAAGTTTAAAAAGTTTGGCTCTCAAAAGAAATTTCAATCTTTGTACTGTTGATATTTGGCTCTGTTGACTAATGAGTTTGCCAACCACTGTCCTAGGACAAGGAATTACTCTCTAAGCCTCTCATCAAATAGGACCTTATTAAATAACAAAGGGCCTCATGTTATGATATCAGGTTACCTTGACTGAAAATCCTCAAGAGAGTATTCCACAGTACTGAACCCAATTAAAAAACAGAACATAACTGCCCTAGCCAGTTGTTCTCAGTGGTTAGAGCAATGGCCCGAGGACTGAAGGGTCACAGGTTCAATTCCGGTCAAGGACACACCTTGGTTACAGACTTGATCCTCAGCCCCAGGTCAGGACCCATGCCAGAGGCAACCAATCGATGTGTCTCTCTCACATTGATGTTTCTCTCCTTCCCTTTCACTCTGTCTAAAAATCAATGGGGAAAAAATATCCTCAGGTGAGAATTAACAAAAATATTATTTTAAAAAGAACATAACTGCTGTGAGGTCGTAAGTCAAGTTTATGCAAGCAGCAGAGCAGATCTCAAAACCAGCCTTTTCTAAATCCAGATGAGGCTGGGTTTTCAGATGGAAGTAGTTTCATGAGAAGAGCGATAGGCTATGTTAGATATGCCATAGGCTCCTCACATAAAATAATAGAGGCCCAAGCTTACCACCCAGAACCTCAGGACAACTGGCGGAGTAACTCTCACAAGAGCCTTAAAATTAGGGAGAGGAATAAAAGACTGAATATATAAAAATACCCCAAATATGCCTTCCTATTGGGTAATTAAAAATGAAAATAAGGCTAAGGTAATTGAAAAAAACTTTATAAGAATTAGTCTTTTTAAGCACTCTAAATCCTCCTCCTGGCGTAAAATAGTTGGTTGCAGGAATATAGATAAAATAAAATAAAATAAATTGTCCTCTAATGGACAGAGAACACCACACAATTAAAAAGAAAAAAATCTTCATCCACTAAACAGACTTTTGGGTGCTGGCTGGTAGAATTACATATAAAATTTTGACATTAACATAATATTGTTACATGCAAAGACTAAAAGATCTATACAAGAATAGTTCATGACACCAAAAACACAACCAAATGGCCTCTCCCAGCCACAAGCCCATCATTACTTTTATCTTGTTGCTGCTTTGAGATAGGACTTTAATATCTTCTCCCCATGGATGGGATATGTTTTCACTGTGTGGTTAATTACTTTCAACTTCATGAAGTGAATATAATATAGTTTTCCCTTGCAGTAGCAGTAGATCTTAATGCAATCTCTCTTGAGTGAAGGCACTTACACACACACACACGCACTTGCTGGGCCACTTTGTGACTTTCATGGATCCTAGGCACTTTTGCCTTCTTGAACCCCTTCCTTCAAAAAAGATATTAAAAATTCATGTTATCACTACATTGGTATTAAGAAAAATATAATCCAAGCTGGAATATATTCATTTTTTTTATCTGCTTTTAAAATAGCCCTGGTCAGGTAGCTCAGTTGGTTAGAATGCTGTCCTGATACGCCAAGGTTGTAGGTTTGACCCCAGTCAGGACACATACAAGAATCAACCAATGAATGCATCAATAAGTGAAACAACAAAATGACGTTTCTTTCTCTTTCTTCTTCCCTCTCAAATCAAACAATAAAAAATATAATAATAAAAAGCCCTAGCCAGTGTTCTAAATGGTTAGCGCATTGGCCTACACACTAAAAGGTCTCCGGTTTGATTCCCAGGGCATGTACTTGGGTTGCAGGTTCAATCCCCAGCCCTAGTGGGAGCATGTGGGGGAGGCAACCAATCCATGTGTCTCACATCAATTTTTCTCTCTCTCTGTCCCCTCTCCCTCTGGAGGGAAGGTGGAGGTGGGTGGAAAGAGATTAGCCAAATAATTTATATGCATATATGCATAACCCATGGACACAGAAAATAGGGCAAGGGTGGGGGTGAGCTAGAGGGGGTCAATGGGGAATGAGAGGACAAATGCAATACTTTGAACAATAAAGATTTTTTTAAAATAATCAAAATTTAAAAAATCAATGGAAAAAATATCCTTGGGTGAGGATTAATAAAAAATAAAAATAAAAATAAATAAATGATAACATTTTGGTGGGCTCCTAAATGCACTCTGAGCCATAAGCATTGTGGCTCACTGTGCCCAATCAATAAGTCGATCAATAAGTTGATCAATAAGTCTCTCCTCCAAGGCATTTTAGAATTAGCATAGTTACAAAGCCTGGGCCCTAAAACTTGAAACCTGCCCCTTTGATGCTTATTCCGCTCTTACCGTGCAGCAAGAAGTTCCTCTTTTCTTGGGGTGCTGAGTAGGAGCTTGGGAGCCAGACAGCGCGGGCTTCCAAACACCAGCTCCCGCACTTCCCAGCTGAGTGAACCAACCTGTCTTGGCCTCACTGAACCAAGTGTAAAATAGAAATCGCGAAGGTGAGAGCTCAGACAAGGGACCGCATGTGAGGAGCCCTCAGCACAGTCTGGCCCACGAGAAATCTTAGCGGTAACGATGGTGCCTTTGTGATCACCCACACACAGGCAGCACGCCGGGGCTGAGTGGGGCTTGATGATCAGTTGTCCATTTGAAGCCAGTCTCTGTTTCTAACTAGAAGAGTGGCTTTAGGCGAGTAATTTAATCTCTACTCAGCTCCGTTATCTTCTCTTTAGAGAGGGAACAGAAATATCTCTCTAGTCTAGATGATTCCTCAAGGAGAAGAGATAAGGTACGTATAGTGCTTGGCAATGAATACATTGAAGATAATATTGTTATTTATTTTATCTTTTATTATGGAATGTAAAATCCATACTCAGTTTCCCTTACTTTTTGTTTAGATTAAAAAAATACTTAAAAGAAAGATAATTGCAAACGTAAGGAAACATTGCCAGAGTAGTACAAAATGTCCAGAATTTCTTTTCTTGGGTTTCCTCGTTGGAAGCGTTTTACATTTACTCCATCATCCGTGCTCTCTACACATTCTCCTATTATCATTAGTCATGATAATGACAGACATGATCTTCCATCATCCCTGAGCAGTCAGGTGTGTTTCTGAAACAAGGGCATTCTCCTGCAAAATCAGCATCTAAACCTCCCAGTCAGCACAACCCAGGTCTAACACAGATCACTTTCCAAATGCCGGCATCTCAATATTAGCTTTTTTTCTTCCTAGTACGGGGATATGCTTTGTATTTAGTTATCACTTAGTGTCACTTTAGATTCCTCCAATTTGGACCAGTCTCTCAGTCTTTCCTGTATTTCATGTCCTTTGCCTGTAAGGATTGCAAGCTTTTTATCCTGTAGAATGAATGAACCTCAATCTGCGACCACTCAGTGTGCCCAGGGCCGCACGCTGGCCATGCATTCTTGGCAGGAACACCCAGAAACACTGCTCTTCTCTGCGCGTCCCAGGGGAGGTGCGGGGTGTCCCTGTGTCCCTCACTGAGGATGTTAACCTCTATCATCTGGTTGAGTTGCTGTCTAAGGTTTTTACACCTAAAATTCACTAGTCTCTTTGTAATTAATTAGTATTTTTCGGGAGGTTTTAGGAAACTACACCTGAATCCCATTTGTCATCAAATCTCTGCTCACCATCATTCCCACCTGAATCTTCCATCATTGTTCCCATCTATTTACTTATTCATGTCTGTATTGAGTCATAGATTCCATTTTCCTCAATGGAGCATAATCTATTATCGTCTTTATTTATTTTGATGCCCAAATGTCCTGCTATTTGGTAATGAGGCTTCCTTTAAGCTGGCTCTTGCATTTTTAAATTTATTACTCATTGAGCATTTCCTTATGTTCTGGCACAATAAGACATAACACATGTATCTTTTTAAAAAATTACTATTGTTCAAAGTATTACATATGTCCGCTTTTTTCTCTCAGTGACCCCTTATAGTTCGTCCCTGCCCCCTTCCGCCCCAGGCCTCCACCACCCTATGTCTGTGTCCATGGGTTATGCATATATGCATGTAAATTCTTTGGTTGATCTCTTCCCACCAACCCTCTGCACCTTCCCTCTGAGACTCCACAATCTCTTCTATGCTCCTATGTCTCTGGATCTATTTTGGTCAACAGCATATTTTGTTCATTAGATTCCACATATGAATGACATCATGTGATACTTACTTTTCTCTGACTGGCTTATTTTGCTTAGCTTAAAACTCCCCAGGTCCCTCCATGATGTCTCAAAGGGTAAGAGATTCATCTTTTTAATGGCTACATAGCATTCCATGGTGTAAATGTACCACAACTTTTTTATCCCCTCATCTACCAATGGGCACTTAGGCTGTTTCCAGATCTTAGCTACTGTAAATTGTGCTGCTATGAACATCGGGGTGGGTATATTCTTTCTGATTGGAGCTTCTGGTTTCTTAGGATATATTCCTAGAAGTGGGATCACTGGCAGTTCCATATTTAATTTTTGAGGAAAGTCCATACTGTTCTCCACAATGGCTGCACCAGTCTGCATTCCCACCAGCAGTGCAGGAGGGTTCCCTTTCTCCACATCCTCACCAACACTTGTCATTTGTTGATTTGTTGATGGTGGCCATCTTGACAGGTGTGAGGTCGTTTTAATTTGCATCTCTCATGTTGTTTTAATTTGCATCTCTCTGATGATTAGCAACTTTGAGCATTTTTTCATATGTCTCTTGGCCATCTGTATGCCCACTTTGGAGAAGTGTTTATTTAGGCCCTTTGCCCATTTTTTAATTGGATTGTTTGTCTTCCTTCTGTTAAGTTGTGTGAGTTCCTTATATATTTGGGATATGAACCCTTCATCAGATGAGTGGCTGCATGTGAAATTGTGTGGGCTGCATTTCCAGCGGTCTCTCCTGGCAGATCACAACCCTGCTGCTCTTCACAGGCAGGTGTTCTGCGGGCACCTTTCTCAGTTCCGGTGCTCTCTGCTGGAAGCCCCCCTTGGGGATTGGACCCCAGAGTTCTCAGTGGGAACCCACAACAGCTGAGATAATCCTCTGGAACTTCAGCTGCTGTCTGTGGAAGCCTGGCCAGCCCTTCCGTTCCTTTGACCCTCCTACCAGTCTCTATGCAGTCTCGGCTTTCCATCCTCAGTTATCAGGGTTCTCTCCAGCGAGTCTTCAGTTGATTATTCAGAGTGTTTTTTCTGTATTTTAGTTGTAATTCCAGTTTGGTCCTGGGAGTGTGTCAGTGTAGCATTCACTTACTAGTACTCCGCTGCCATTTTGGAATTCTCCTCCCAAGCTCATCTTGAACTTTCCCTGATCCCAACCCTGGAATCAACATTTTCTCCAAGAAGCCCTGGTTTGTTTTAGAAAGAATGGTATTTAGAGACCAAAATATGAATGCACAGTGTACTCATTGCTATTGAGGTGTCATTGCTTTTGGACCTCAACAGACAAAGCTAGAAAATACACTGAGTAGCCAGATTATTATGATCTCTGAACGCATAATAATCTGGACACTCAGTGTATAAACATACTGTCTATGTTCCTCTGTGCATATCCTCCTATCTAATAAAAGAGTAATATGCAAATTAACCATCACTCCACTATACCCACAAGCCACACCCACCAACCAATCAGGAGTGATATGCAAATTAACCCAACCAAGATGGCTGAGGCCATGGAGAGAGCAGGAGGCTTGGGTTTCCCTGGCAATGGAGGAAACCAAGCTTTCCGCACACCCTGGCTGGCCCAGGCCTCCACTTAAGGCTACAAAGTTTCAATTATAGAAGATAAATAAATCCCAGATACCAGGGCCTCCGCTTGGGTCGCCGAGGTGTGTGGCCAGCCTGCAAATCACCACAGGCCCTCACCCAGGCTGCCCCACGCCCCACACCCCAAGGGAACCCCCACCCTGATCAGGGACACTCTTCAGGGCAAACCAGCTGGCCCCCACCTATGCACCAGACCTCTATCCTATCTAATAAAAGAGTAATATGCAAATTGACCATCACTCCAACACACAAGATGGCTGCCCCCATGTGGACACAAGATAGCCACCACAAGATGGCCAGCAGGGGAGGGCAGTTGGGAGCAACCAGGCCAGCAGAGGAAGGCAGTTAGGGGTGACCAGGCCAGCAGAGGAGGGAAGTGGGGGCGACCAGACCTGCAGGGAAGGGCAGCTGGGGGCAAACAGGCTGGCAGGGGAGCAGTTAGGCATCAATCAGGCTGGCAGGGGAGTGGTTAGGGGGGGTGATCAGGCTGGCAGAAAGAAGTGGTTAGGGGCAATCAGGAAGGCAGGCAGGTGAGCAGTTGGGAACCAGCAGTACTGGATTGTGAGAGGGATGTCCGACTGCCAGTTTAGGCCCGATCCAGGTAGGATTGGGCCTAAACTGGCAGTCGGACATCCCTCAAGAGGTCTCAGATTGGAGAGGGTGCAGGCTGGGCTGAGGGACACACCCCCCCCATGCATGAATTTTGTGCACCGGGCCTCTACTCCTATATAATAAAAGGCTAATATACAAATCAACCAAACAGTGGAACGACCAGTCGTTATGACGTGCGCTGACCACCAGGGGGCAGATGCTCAATGCAGGAGCTGCCCTGTAATGGTCAGTGCGCTCCCACAGGGGGAGCATCACTAAGCCATAAGCCCTGAGCTGGGCTTACAGCTGGTGAGCACAGCGGTGGTGGCAGGAGCTTCTCCTGCCTCTGTGGCAGCACTAAGGATGTCTGACTGCCAGCTTAAGCCTGCACCCCTCGAGGAGAGGGCCTAAGCTGTCAGTCAGACATCCTCTGAGGCCCCCCGGACTGTGAGAGGGTGCAGGCCGGCCTGAGAGACACCCCCCCCCCCCCAGTGCATGAATCTTGTGCACTGGTCCTCTAGTATATTATGAAACCACTAGAGGCCCGGTGCATGAAATTCGTGCACGGAGGGGGGATGTCCCTCAGCTCAGCCTGTACCCTCTCCAATCTGGGACCCCTCGAGGGATGTCTGACTGCCCGTTTAGGCCCGATCCCAGTGGACATCCCTCTCACAATCCAGGACTGCTGGCTCCCAACTGCTTGCCTGCCTGCCTTCCTGATTGCCCCTAACCGCTTCTGCCTGCCAGCCTGATCACCTCCTAACCACTCCTCTGCCAGCCTGATTAATGCCTAACTGCTCCCCTGCCAGCCTGTTTGCCCCCAACTTCCCTCCTCTGCCGGCCCAGTCACCCCTAACTGCGCCCCCCCTGCAGGGTTGATCGCCTTCAACTGCCCTCCCTTGCAGCCCGGGTGCCTCCCAACTGCCCTCCCCTGCTTGGCCATCTTGTGGTGGCCATCTTGTGTCCACATGGGGGCAAGATCTTTGACCACAAGGGGGAAGCCATATTGTGTGTTGGAGTGATGGTCAATCTGCATATTACTCTTTTATTAGATAGGATAGAGGCCTGGTGCAGGAGTCGGGGCCAGCTGGTTTGCCCTGAAAGGTGTCCCTGATCAGGGTAGGGGTTCCCTTGGGGCGTGGGGAAGCCTGAGCAAGGGGCCTGTGGTGGTTTGCAGGTCGGCCATGCCCCCTGGTGACCCAAGCGGAGGCCCTGGTATCTGGAATTTATTTACCTTCTACAATTGAAACTTTGTAGCCTGGAGCAGAGCCAAGCCTCCTGCATGCTCCACGGCTGGCAGCCATTTCTGTTTGGGTTAATTCACCTTCTATAATTGAAACTTTGTAGCCTTAAGCAGAGGCCTGGGCCTGGCCAGGGTGTGCGGAAAGCTTTGCTTTCTCTGTTGCCCGGGCAACCCTGCCCTGGTCTCTCCAGCTCCGTGGCTGCCGGCATTTCTGTTTGGATTTGTTTACCTTCTATAATTGAAACTTTGTAGCTTGAGTGGAGGCTTAGGCCTGGCAAGGGTATGCGGAAAGCTTGGCTTCCTCTGTTGCCTGGGAAACCTTGCTCTCTGTGGCTGTAGCCATCTTGGTTGGGTTTATTTGCATACTCGCACTGATTGGCTGGTGGGCGTGGCTTGGGCTGGTGGGCATGGCTTGGGCATAGCGAAGGTGCGGTCAATTTGCATATTACCCTTTTATTAGGTAGGATGGTTTATACTTCTCTCTTTTTAAAAAATTATGTTTTAATTGATTTCAGAGAGAAGAAGGGAGAGGGACAGAGAGATAGAAACATCAATGATGAGAGATGTAGCTTGCAACCTGGGCATGTGCCTTGACAGGGAATCCAACCATGATCTCCTGGTTCATGGGTTGATGGTCAACCACTGAGCCACACCGGTCAGGTTATACTGCTCTCTTCAATTACAATTCAACACTGATGGTTCTTCCAACCTTCTTCCTTCCTCACTGGTGAATATTTTCTCTGGCAAGGAGAAACTTGGCTTCCATTATTTCCAATATTTATTTATTTGCTCAGCCACAATGCTGAGCAAAGGAGGAAAGGAAAAGGAAAGGAAAACAAGAGGAAAGGGAAAGGAAGATAAGAAGAAAAGGAATCCCCCTTTTCATTTAAAAATAAACATTGAGTTCTGGTTTCTTAAACTCTTAAAGTTCTGCCTTAAACTTGAGGGTAATTCTACCATATCCAGTTTAAAATTCTGCTTAGAAGTTTCTAAGTAAGAGAGGCATTCCTTAAGAAGCACAGGTGACTATCTTAAGCAATGAAGCAAAAGAAAAAACTGATTTATGTCAGCCAATGTGGAAAAGACATTTTCATCAGGGTATCTATAATAGATTTCATATTTATGAAGTAACTAGAGGCCCAGTGCACAAAATTCATGCATGGGTAGGAACCCTAGTCCTGGCCAGTGATCAGGGCTGATTTGTGCGGGCCCTGAGGGGTGATAGGGGAGTGGGGGGACCAGCCACTGGCACCTGCCTTGGCTGGCCTGGGGTCTGTAGGCTGGGGGCAGCTCCTGTGTTGAGCGACTGCCCCCTGGTGGTCAGTGCATGTCATAGTGACTGGTCGTTCCGCCGTTTGGTCGATTTGCATATTAGCCTTTTATTATATAGGATACTTTGAGAAAATATGATTAATTTCAACAGAAATAATCCTGATATGCTCAAGAGTACATTAAGGGCTCATTAAAATATGTATTTTCATTAAAGAGAGTTTCCTTTATTTGAGACAGGAGTCTGAATATTTTTAATTGTTGTAGTTTTTAATCTTCTCTTATATCCTGAAATAATGATCTCAAGGCCACGCCCTTTAGGTCCAGTTGCACACTTTGGGCACTGTTCATCTTTAGGGAAGCATCGTTCACATGAACTCTTATGCCTCTAATGTAAATACCCTCCCACCCGCCCAGATGTGCAGAGCTCAGCCTGGACAGCTAAGCACAGTGGCCCTGATGTTCATCACTAGTCTTTTCTTTTAGTGCCTTTGATACCCGATGAGCATGCATTGCCTCTGTGTGTGTGTGTGTGTGTGTGTGTGTGTGTGTGTGTCTGCTCTTCTTGTCTTCCCTTTCCACAAAGCCTTTCTAGACTACTGGCTGAAAGCAATAATTTGTTTCTTTATCTCATGCCCTACCTACCACACTAGTAGTCGCCCAAGCTAGCATAAATTACTTTTATTTGTGTTTAACTTTAAACCTCATCGTGGGTGTTCCAGCTCAGGCCACATCAGTGGTGATCTGAGTGTATTGGGTCCGAGTTTGGAGACTCTGTAGGACGAGCCTAACAGAAGCCTATTGACACATGTGACTGGGAAGCTTGCCCGAAGTGGAGAAGGACAGGTAACGTGGTTCTCAAAGGCCAGCTTAGGTCTTAGCTTGAGGTTAGCTGTCTGCAGTCGTAAGCCAGTCCCTTTTGCTTTGTATGAAATGGAGAATTGTATCTGTTAATTTGAAGGTATTTTCTAGCTCTAACATTCTTTGAAATAGTTTATATAATATAGAAATTATATATATTATTTAAAAATTTAGAGATCACAGAAAAGCTTAATAAATATATATTCAAGTAAACTTATTACCCAGAGAGGTTCACTGTTAACCCTGTGGTATATAGCCATCCAGACTATTCTCTTCATGTGCACGTACATTTGGCTGTCAGGGCATAAGCGGAGTGATCACAAATGGGACCACATTATGTGGTTTCTTTCATATACACCTTGTGGCCAGATTATTATGATCTCTGAACGCATAATAATCTGGCCACTCAGTGTATATCCTATATAATAAAAGGTTAATATGCAAATTGTCCCCTCGACCAGGAGTTCGACCAGCAAGCAGGCCGGCCAACTGCCCATGTCCCCTCCCCCTGGCCAGGCTGGCCAGACCCCACCCATGCACGAATTCATGCACCAGGCCTCTAATATATATATATATATATATACACACACACACTGAGTGGCCAAATTATTATGCATTCAGAGATCATAATAATCTGGCCACTCAGTATATATAAACATGCATACAGTGGTTCCCCCATATCTGTGGTTTCCCTTTCCACTGTTTCAGTTTTGGGGTATGAATATTGAATAGACATTTCTAGAAGTAAACAGTTTATAAGTTTTCAATTGAGTGCTGTTCTGAATAGCATGATGAAATCTCACTGTCTCCTCCACCCTGCCAAGGACATGAGCTGTCCCTTTGTCCAGCATATCCACATTGTATATGCTTTCCACCCAGGAGTCACTTAGTAGTCATCTGGGTTATCAGATCAACTGCCATTGCATTGTAGTTTTGTGTTCAAGTCATCCTTATTTCACTTAATAATGATCTCAAAGTGCAAGCGTAGTGATGCAGGCTACTGGGAAATGCCAAAAAGAAGCCATGAAGATCTTCCTTTAGGTGAAAAGTTTATGCATGTACAGGAAAAAACAGCATCTAGGATTTGGTACCATCTGCTGTGATAGGTATCCTCTGAGGGTCTTGGAATGTATCTTCTGTGGATACGAGGAGATGACTGTACATACATATATAAATTATTTATATGTACACATATTGTGTGCATAAATTATATATATGTGTAGATTATGTATATAATGCATACATATACAAAATAATTGTAAAGTCTCATATATAATTTAAGATATATCTTGGAGATCTTGTATAACAATACTCCATACTGTTTCAAAGTTTACTTTTTTCTAAAATTATTTTGTTTATTTTTCCATCCAAGATAATAAAAGGCTAATATGCAAATTGACCAAACGTCTGAACAACTGGTCACTATGACACGCATTGACCACCAGGGGGCAGACGCTCAATGCAGGAGCTGCCCCCTGGTGGTCAGTGCGCTCCCACAGGGGAGCACTGCTCAGCCAGAAGCTGGGCTTATGGCTGGTGAGCGCAGCAGTGGTGGCAGGAGCCTCTCCTGCCTCTGCAGCACTGGCTTAGGCCTGCTGGATATCCCCCAAGGGGGCCCACTGGACATCCCCCGAGAGGGCGTAGGACAGGCTGAGGGACCCCCCCAGTGCACGAATGTCTTGCACAGGGTCTCTAGTCTATATATATAAAAAGCCAGCAACTGAATGACATAACAACCAGAATGACCAGTCACTGTGATGCCCACTGCGGCCAGCTAACCGGCCCGATTTGCGGGGGGAGCCTTCTCCCTGGGCCGGCCACACCCCCAATTGGCCTGTCCCTCCCCAATCAGCCCACAGCACCTCCCCCTGGGCTGGCCCCACCCCTGATTGCCCCCCTACCCCAATATGGGGCGAGGCTGGCCAACCAACCTCCTGCAGCCCCTCACCCCACCCAGCCCCAGCCCAGATGGGCCCCCACCACCCAGATCGGCCCATGGCCCCTCCCCCCACTCAGCTCCACCCCGATCGGCCCCCCCCACTCTGATCAGGGACAGGGCTGGCTGGCCAACCACCCATGGCCCCTTCCCCAGGCCACTGTACCCTGATCAGCCCTTCCACCCCATTTGGGGGTGGGGCAGGCTGGCCCACTGCCCACAGCCCCTCCCCATGGCAGGCCCCACCCCTAATGCCCCCCCACTGGCCAATCACCCTCAGCCCCTCCCCCCAGCCAGCCTGGCTCTTATTGGGCCCCAATAGGGGTGGGCCAGCTGGCCAACCTCCCGCTATCTCCTCCTCCTGACAGGCCCAGCCCCAATCTGCCCTGATTGGGGCCTGGCTGGCTGGACCCCACCTGTGCACGAATTTGTGCACTGGGCTTCTAGTATCCTATATAATAAAAGCGTAACATGCAAATTGACCAAACAGTGGAATGACCAGCCAGTGGTAGGCAGGGCCGGCAAGCAGGCAGCATCAGGCCAGCCAAGGTGGGTGCCAGCAGGCAGAGGGAGAGGATGGTGATGGCGGGGGTGAGGCAGCAGCAGCCAGCGGAGACAGAAGGGCAATGGGGGGAGGGCGGGGCTGTGCTGGCCAGTGCTGTCCCCTGATCGGCCGCCCGGTCACCTCCTGCAGGGGGAGACCAGTGGCAGTGGAAACAGTGGGGTGATGGGGGTGGCGGCATCCCCTGATTGGCCTGCCTGGTCGCCTCCTGCAGCTGGAGGCCAGACTGCAGTTCAGGCCCTCTCCCTGAGGGGTGCAGACCTAAGCCATCAGTAGGACATCCCCTGAGGGCTCCCAAACTGTGAGAGGGCACAGGCCAGGCTGAAGGAGCCCCCCCAAATTTTTGTGCACCAGGCCTCTAGTTAATATAATTTCTACATAATTTTTCAGTGCTTTGTAGTATTTCATTGTGTAGTATTTCATTGAACCTTAATTTCTTTAACCAATCCCAATCAATTGAAGTTAAAAATTTCCATGTTGCTCAGGCTGGGTGCCTCAGTTGGTTGGAGCGTCATCCTGTACACCAAAAGGTTGCAGGTTTGATCCCCAGTCGGGGCTGCCTATAGGAGGCAACCCATTGATATTTCTCTCTCACATCAATGTTTCTCTCTCCCTTTCTCTCTCTAAAATTACATATCCTCAAGTGAGGATAAAAAAAAATTCCAATATTAATCATTATACATAATATATAAATATATCATATATGTTTAATATATAAATTATGTTTAATGTATACTATATCATAGCAATATATAATAAGTAATTTTATCTCATTGCTCTTTATAAAGAATTTTAGCCACTAATATGATCATGTAATGTATAAACACATCGTCATTATTTCTGCTTTTACCTCACATTTACTTCCTTTCATGGTAAGTCCTAGAAGGATTGCTGGGTCAACAGCCCTACCCCCTGTTTCTAGGGGACTTTTCTGAGGATCGCAGGCCTTCTCAGCAGTAAGCTTTCCAAGGAGCAGTCTGTGGTCAGGGCACTTGGGCCCCTTCCCCATGGGGAGCTGGGGAGGGTCCTTACGCCATCTCGAGAGAAAGAATGTCTGAGACTCACACGGGAGGATGAGTGATTGTTCTGTGGTGGAATTACATCTCTGACTTTCTGAAGGCCCATTTCCCTGAGCCCAGTCAGAGCGGGTGCAGCTGAGGATTCAGTAGAGCTGGAAGCAGAGCCAGTGTCCCGTTTCCCTTCCACGCCGCATGTCAGGCTAGCTGCAGCCCATCAGTGCGCTGTGCGTGGGCTCGGCGTGGCCGTGGGCCACGTGGGCGAATGCAGGGGAGCCCGGAGAGCAGGCCCCAAGCAACAAGAGCCCCGAGGGAGCCAAGAGAGGGCACTCCTTTGCTTAGGGCACTAAGTATCCCCAATTTTCCCGTGCTTGCAGTGGCCATGCCCATTCTGGACAATGGCCTGTTCCCAGGTGTGTCTGACAGCAAGCACCTTTGCTAGTCCCCCCAACCTTACTGGGCATGTATCCATCTCCCCTCCACTGGACCCCTGGGGAGTGTAGGCTTGTAGCTTCCTGGCAAAGCTGCCAGCCTGTAGGTTGGTTAAGTCGGTGAATTGTCTATTCCCAGTCCGTGCCTGAGATGACCTGATTCTGAGCCTGTGTGAGGAAGAGCCGGAGTGGGGATCCTCTGGAAGGGAGAGAGGGCAGGGCAGACATCCTACCCCGCAAGTCTAGTGCAGACTGGCAGTGAGAAAGGGTCCAAAAGAACGAAAAGGTCACGGCCTGTTGAGAGAGGAACCCACGGGCCAGGGACTCACACCGATGTCAGACCGCAGCCGTGAGTAACCAGGAGGTCCTGGGACTGCTCTCTGGATCCTGAAGAGAGAAGCAAATGGCACTTAAAACCTGATCTTGGATCTGAATCCCAGTTCTATGTCTGCTAGCTGTACACCTTGGCGAAGGTTCTTCGTCTCTGAGGGCGCCTCCTAGTCTGTGAAAAGGCAGACAAGGGCCTCCTTTGCAGGGCAGGCAAACAGGTTAGTGAGGTAATGGATGCAAATTATTCACATAACAGGTGCCAATAAATGGTCTTGTTCTTATCATGCCAGTTCTTTTAGTGTGCCCTGTGAACCCAGCGAGGTTCCGGGGAATTGGATCCAGGAACCCAGCGAGGTTCTGGGGAATCGGAACCAGGAACCCAGCGAGGTTCCGGGGAATTGGAACCAGGAACCCAGCGAGGTTCCGGGGAATTGGATCCAGGAACCCAGCGAGGTTCCGGGAATTGGAACCAGGAACCCAGCGAGGTTCCGGGGAATCGGAACCAGGAACCCAGTGAGGTTCCAGGGAATCGGAACCAGGAGCCCAGCGAGGTTCTGGGAAATTGGAATTAGGAACCCAGCGAGGTTCCGGGAAATTGGAATTAGGAACCCAGCGAGGTTCTGGGGAATTGGAACCAGGAACCCAGCGAGGTTCTGGGGAATTGGATCCAGGAACCCAGCGAGGTTCCTGGGAATTGGAACCAGGAACCCAGTGAGGTTCCGGGGAATCGGAACCAGGAACCCAGCGAGGTTCCGGGGAATTGGAACCAGGAACCCAGCGAGGTTCCGGGGAATTGGAACCAGGAGCCCAGCGAGGTTCTGGGAAATTGGAATTAGGAACCCAGCGAGGTTCCAGGAAATTGGAACCAGGAACCCAGCGAGGTTCTGGGGAATTGGATCCAGGAACCCAGCGAGGTTCTGGGGAATTGGATCCAGGAACCCAGCGAGGTTCCGGGGAATCGGATCCAGGAACCCAGCGAGGTTCCGGGGAATTGGAATTAGGAACCCAGCGAGGTTCCGGGAATTGGAACCAGGAACCCAGCGAGGTTCCGGGGAATCGGAACCAGGAACCCACCCAGCAAGGTTCTGGGAAATTGGATCCAGGAACCCAGCGAGGTTCCGGGGAATTGGATCCAGGAACCCAGCGAGGTTCCGGGGAATTGGATCCAGGAACCCAGAGAGGTTCCGGGGAATTGGAACCAGGAACCCAGTGAGGTTCCAGGGAATCGGAACCAGGAGCCCAGCGAGGTTCTGGGAAATTGGAATTAGGAACCCAGCGAGGTTCCAGGGAATTGGATCCAGGAACCCAGCGAGGTTCTGGGGAATTGGATCCAGGAACCCAGCGAGGTTCTGGGGAATTGGATCCAGGAACCCAGCGAGGTTCCGGGGAATCGGAACCAGGAACCCAGCGAGGTTCTGGGGAATTGGAACCAGGAACCCAGCGAGGTTCCGGGGAATCGGAACCAGGAACCCACCAGGAACCCAGCGAGGTTCTGGGGAATTGTAACCAGGAACCCAGCGAGGTTCCGGGGAATCGGAACCAGGAGCCCAGCGAGGTTCTGGGAAATTGGAATTAGGAACCCAGCGAGGTTCCAGGAAATTGGAACCAGGAACCCAGCGAGGTTCTGGGGAATTGGATCCAGGAACCCAGCGAGGTTCTGGGGAATTGGATCCAGGAACCCAGCGAGGTTCCGGGGAATTGGATCCAGGAACCCAGCGAGGTTACGGGGAATCGGAACCAGGAACCCAGCGAGGTTCTGGGAAATTGGAACCAGGAACCCAGCGAGGTTCTGGGGAATTGGATCCAGGAACCCAGCGAGGTTCTGGGGAATTGGATCCAGGAACCCAGCGAGGTTCTGGGGAATCAGAACCAGGAACTCAGTGAGGTTCCGGGGGATCGGAACCAGGAACCCAGCGAGGTTCTGGGGAATTGGAACTAGGAACCCAGCGAGGTTCCGGGAAATTGGAATTAGGAACCCAGCGAGGTTCTGGGGAATTGGATCCAGGAACCCAGCGAGGTTCCGGGGAATTGGATCCAGGAACCCAGTGAGGTTCCGGGGAATTGGAACCAGGAACCCAGCGAGGTTCTGGGGAATTGGAACTAGGAACCCAGCGAGGTTCCGGGAAATTGGAATTAGGAACCCAGCGAGGTTCCGGGAAATTGGAATTAGGAACCCAGCGAGGTTCCGGGAAATTGGAATTAGGAACCCAGCGAGGTTCTGGGGAATCGGAACCAGGAACCCAGCGAGGTTCTGGGGAATTGGAACCAGGAACCCAGTGAGGTTCCGGGGAATCGGAACCAGGAACCCAGCGAGGTTCCGGGGAATCGGAACCAGGAACCCAGCGAGGTTCTGGGGAATCAGAACCAGGAACCCAGCGAGGTTCCGGGGAAGCTGGGAGAGGCAGGATTCTTGCCCTTTATTGCACCCACTGTATAAGGTGAAAGGGCTTAACTGACTCGGCCAAAGACTCTCCTTCTCTTTAAACCTCACCATATACACCCCCACCCCCGTCCATCCTGGCCCTGCAGAGCTGCGCTGTTATGAGCAGAGGGAGGGAGGGCAGAAGGCCAGGCCCAGAGCACTGCGATGAACTTGGCTTTTCAGAATTCTCTAGACCCCTTCATCACTTAGTGTCCTTCTCCCCTGTTCATTTCTCCGTCCCCCAAACACACACACACACACACACACCATTCTCTCGTCAAGCAGGAAGGGGAAAGAAGAGGCATTTTAACAACGGGGGTGGGGGAGGGGGAGGTAAGGTCCCATGGGCCTCGGGGAGGGCAGGTCCTCGTCTCCATGGAGCCTGAGCAGCAGTTTGTATACTTGAGGCAACACTGGGGCTGCTTTTTGGAGGGCGCTATCTGTGTTCCTTCGGAAAATGAGCATTTCTCGTGCATCTCTGGGTGCCATTGTCAGTAAAATAGGGGGCGTTAGAGTTAATCTTGGCTTAAATGTCGCCTCTGCTCTGTGTGGACCTTGAACAAGTTACGGCATCTCTCGTGGTCTGTTTCCTCGTTTGCAAAACAGAAATAGCACAACCAAGACCCCTCTGCTGGATCCCAAGGCCAGGAAGGGAGCTCAGACGGACAGGGCACAGCGCCCAGAGGCTCAGCACGGCAGCATCCACTCTTCCTGGGCTGCCTACCCGTTGCTTTCACGGTGGCCTCTAAAAATCCCTCAGGAGACACTGTTTTTTAAGGTGACCTCAGAATCTTCAGGTGGTATTGTAATTTAAATATGAGCCTTTAGAATCAGATGGTCCTGGCTCTGCATGTTGGCTCCGCCACGTATCCTAGCTGGGGGCATGGGCCACGTCAGCAACTCTGTGAACTGCAGTTTCTTTACCGCATGTGGAGGATCAGCCTCACCTCAAAGGGCTGAGAGATAAATGGTGCCCCTCAGCCCCGGGAGTAGATTAAGGGCTCAATAAGTAGTAACTCACGATGATGATGAAGAAGAAGAAGAAGAAGAAGAAGAAGAAGAAGAAGAAGAAGAAGAAGAAGAAGAAGGAGGAGGAGGAGGAGGTCAGGAAGAAGATGGCAAGAATGATGCTGTGGATTGCATAAAAAAGTACAACAGAGTTTCACTTCCGGTTAGTTCTAGCAAGTTCACTAGAGATGCAAGGATGCAAGTCCTTGAAGGCAGGACCATGTCTGCTTTGTTTTCATTTTGTTCTTCATACTTAGACACTAGCATATAGCAGCTGTTCAATAAACATGTGTCTAATTAATCAATGAGCTGCTAAAGAAAAGCTTTGGTGATAGAAAAAGAAAGTATTGCACATAGTAACAGTTCTAGTTCTGAGTCAGATAAATGTGTTTATGTCTTGACTTAACCATTAACTACATGAACTTAGCTAAGTTACTGGATTTCTCTGTGTCTCAGATCCCCTCTCTGTAAAATGGGGATAATAACAGATTCTACTCATAGGCATGATGAGATAATGTATGTAAAGAGCTAGCACTGTGCCTGGAACAGTGTCTGCTCCAGGAAGTCAGCCACCATGCACCGTGCTGACAGGTCACTTTTGACCCGAACTATCCAGAGAGAAGCTCGCGGACCTCAGCTCACGCGAACTCTCGCCAGGCTTCCTAGGGTGCCAAAACCATCCCCCAAGTTGGGAACACACAAGTGTTTATGAAGCCTCACCCCTTCTAATACTCGCTGAGATGGCAAAAATAAATGTGGGGCCAACTCCCTCTGTGGAGTGCTCATGGCCCCCACTCAATAATTTGGTCCCAGAGCATGGTTAGATCAAACATGCCCAGAGCGGGTCTTTCAATTGTTCTCATTTCTGGTAAAGAGAGTATTTTCAATCTGCATCATTTGCCTCCATTTAGATAATGATGCCAACAGATTCCTCCCATGCCACTCTGCCTTTCATGCAGGGCCGTGCTCAGTGGCACTTTCAGAGGCCACAGTGACAGGTCACCTCCAGTGCTATGGAGTTGCAGGGATCCCGGGGTGGCAGGAAGCCTGAATCAACTTTGCCAATGACAATGCACAAACACCAGATTAGGAAAGCAAATGGCACATAACTCACCCAGTTGAAGGTTCTGAAGCCAAAAAGAGAGAAAATAAAACCACACTGAGTGGGGTTAAAACTTAGCCAGATTTCTAGTAACAAGGAGTCCACAAACTAATGCTACTTCCCCGCTCTCTGAACATCATGAAGTAATCATTTGGGGGACGACTCAACAGGAAGGAAGAAAAACCCACCTCGCTGTCACCGCCCGTACCCCTGTCACTCGATAATTCCACAATAGGCAAGAGAGTGAATGAATAAACCCTGGCCTTGCATTGCATGCGACGTAAACCCTCCCAAGCACTGATGTTTTGAGCATTCCCATGCTTCAGACTGAGAGCAGAGCATCCTGTGACTTCATTCTTCAGGGATGCTCAGGCCCAGGCTCATTTCTCTCAGAAGCCTCCATTCCCTTGGCTTTTGTTGTTGTTGCTTTGTCACTCAGCAGAGGAAAGATGGATCTGAGTTTCCTGCAGAGATTGAATTCTATGAGTAATGTTTAACTCTATCTCTGTGTCATAAATTCCTTTGGGAACATCATGGATGCTCTGGACACAAATGTCCACACACAGATTGATCACCATTTAGCATTTGTTTTAGAGGAAAGTCATTGAAACTTGCATTTTATCTGTGGACACCTGGTCAAAAACACCTATGCCATTGATTTCTACGGATATGTCTCTGTCTGATATTCATCTCTTCACTGAGTCAGGATTTACAGAATCATGAGTTCCAAGCACCATGCTAGGTCCTGGGATTACAAAGGTTAAAAAGAAAGCATTGGCTCAGCTTGTGTGGGTTCACAGGCTGAAAGAGGGTGATGATGTGTGATAACTGCCTCCACGAAGTATAAAAATACACTGGGGTGCGCGCAAGGAAGGCGCGCTGAGTGTGGCTCAGGAAGTCGGGAAGGGCCTGCTCAGGAAGTGATGTTTGAGCTCAGTGTTCAAGATGTATAAACCACCACGAGGCAGTCCCGCCAGAGAGGACAGCAGGGGCAGGACCTGGCGTTGGAACACGCCTGGAGGAGTGAGCGAACTAGGGTTTGGTTGACTAGACCAGAGTACAGGGAGAGAAATGCAGAGAGAGGAAGCGAAGACCAGGCAGAGTTTGTAAGTCTTGCTCATGTGAAGTTGGGACTTCATTCTGCGAGTACTGAGGAGCTCCTGACGGATTCAAAGCGTGGGAGAGTGACAAAAGTGCACTTGTGTTTTACAGAGAATTTTATATGATCTGAGTCGGAAAACGAACCCAGCCTCCCTGATGTCAGTGCAACTACATCACACGCAATTCTCCACGCCGGTGACGCACCAGAAGGAAGCATGAAGTTAAGTGAGCTTCAGGTGACTCCGAAAGCCCAGCGGGAAAGAAGTCTATTTTTGGAGTAATGCAGTGTCTGCTACCCAGGGGGATGGACACGCAATAGTAACATAAGATGACGGAGCTTCACAAAATTGAACCAAGAAAAACAGCTGCTACCTTGATCTAGTCATGAATAATATTTAAAGTTAAACACTAGCTGGTAGCACTTTGTGGATTCTGGGGTTATAAACAAAATTACCCTTGGAAATTCCTTAAATTGCACATAAAGTACAGAACACACATGGAGTATAGACCTGGAGTATATACTTATAAGCGATCTGTGCACAATAAGGTTTCTAAAAGAATACACATTGAAGTGTAATTTTGCTATTCCCATGTATATTTGAATTTGTTTGTCATATGCATGTACAATGGGAATGCCCCTGTAACACTTAAAACAGTAAAATTGTAAATAAATAAATTTTAAATTATTGATTAGGAGAGCTTTCAGGTTGTGTCCCCAGCCAGAGAAGTTGGCACAAGCAGGATGGAAAGTACACAGGCAGCTCAGACTTCTCCCAACTGCCTGCGCTGCAATGGGGGACCACCGGATAGTTAACAGTTACTATGGAGATAGGGACTGTTGCAGGCCTTTATCTCCCCTCAAGTTATTTTAAGATTCTGTCAAAATGCGGGTAAATCTGTTGTAGGCAGCAGGAAGGGCGCAGGTGTTAGACAGGTGGGGTCGGACTGGACCTGGGTTCAGCAACCTCGGTAGTTGGGTTCTGGCTAGGAAAGAATTCAGAGCCACGACTCCAACTGTAAGAGAACATTCATTTGGTAAATCACAGAGCTGGACGAAGTAATTCGTAGAAGAGATGGGCCAAGGAAACAAGTTACTGAGGCAAAGGAAGGGCCGTCAGAGCTTGGGAGTGAGGAAGGTGATGCTAAGGCGCCTGGGGATCGGGGGGGAGGGAGGAGGGAGACAGGCTCCCTGTGCTCCTGGGAGGGAGAGGCACTGAGCCCTCCAGCCTAAGGGTTTTAGGGTGAGATTTTAGGGGAAGTCCCGGGGGAAGATCTCAATGGAATATTCAGCAGCTTTCCAGGGGTGTCCTTTCAGGGTCTAGGTCTCCACTGATTAATGGGTCCGAGCCTGGAGAGGGGTCATTATTCAATGCAGCTGGTCCTGAGGTCAGCCATGAAGTTGCTGGTCTGGTTTTGCTGCTTTTCTGGGCCTGGAGCTGAAATATAATTGAGGCCTAAATGTTATCTCTAGGGAGAAAGGTCAGGGGTCCAAACCACTTGACCAGCCATATGCTAGGGGAGGAAAGGTCACCCTGGGGTGAGGTCCCACCCTACCACTGTCCTTTGCTAGGCGCCCAGGGCTTTCCACCTTCTGCACCTGGCCCATCTCCTTGCTCTGCTCATGTCTGTTTAACTGTCTACCACAATCCATTGGATGGTGCTTGTATTTGAACAACATTTGTCACCTGGCCTGGAAACTATTGATGATGAAGGCTTCGTCTAGAGACTTTCACAGGGCGCCGGGAGAGTGTCTGGAAAACTCTACAGTTGATACTAGTGTCCCAGATACCACTATGTCTGTGGTCGGCAAACTGCGGCTCCCGAGCCACATGCGGCTCTTTGGCCCCTTGAGTGTGGCTCTTCCACAAAATACCACGGCCTGAGCGAGTCTGTTTTGAAGAAGTGGTGTTAGAAGAAGTTGAAGTTTAAAAAATGTGGCTCTCAAAAGAAATTTCCATCGTTGTACTGTTGATATTTGGCTCTGTTGACTCATGAGTTTGCCGACCACTGCACTAGGTCAACACGAACATCCCATTTAAGCGGTCACCCTCAGAGCCACCCCTGCCCTCAGCCTCCTCCGCTGTCCCCCAGCTGCCACAGGGACAGGTGGCTGCGGTCCACACAGCCAGGCGGGCGGGGCTGTAGGATCTGGCTGCTCAGCCACAGGGGAGGGCTCTGGGGCCAGGGCGGCGTGGGAGGTGCTTCTCCAATTTCAGGGGCGGGCATCCTTTTCTGAAACTCTGGAGGCCGACCTCAGGGATCGTTTTTATATGTTTGGGTTCTGCAATGACCAGAAATGGACTCTGAAAGACCACAATGAAAAGTGTTTTTCCTCTTACTATAATTCCTACTGGGCAAATGGTGGGAGGGAGGGGGGGTGATAGACCTGTCACCGGGAGATTGATGCGTCCTTAGAAACCCAGAGGCATCTTCCCCGCTTCTCCACCGCCCCTGACTCCTCCCTCCTCCTGTGCTCTGCAGACCCCCGCTCCCGTGGCGGTTAGAGCCTGGGTTTTGGACGGGGCACACCTGGGTCCAGGCCCGCTGGATGCCGGGCACCTCCTGCTTCACTGCGCTCGGAGGTAAAACCGGGGAACGGAACAGCTCCTGCCTCCTGGGCTGTTTAAAAGTTAACTGCCACGGGTCCGTCCAAAATGGAAACCAAACCCACACGCCACGATATTTTGAATTTAATTTAAAAAATCAATTTGCAATGAATATTATAAAAATAAATATAGTACTCACAATTCAGGTGTTCTTGAATACTTTCAGCTGAAAACTCTCACAAAAAATGATTTTAAAGTTGGTCAGGGCTGTCACTTAGGAAAAACATCTTTTTTATAGACACGCGGGCGTGTTGGGAAGGTCCCCCACCTGCGTCTACAGAGGCTTATGGCGCACAATGGGTTAGTGCAGTGGTCGGCAAACTCATTAGTCAACAGAGCCAAATATCAACAGGACAACGATTGAAATTTCTTTTGAGAGCCACATTTTCTAAACTTAAACTTCTTCTAACGCCACTTCTTCAAAATAGACTCGCCCAGACTGTGGTATTTTGTGGAAGAGCCACACTCAAGGGGCCAAAGAGCCGCATGTGGCTCGCGAGCCGCAGTTTGCTGACCACGGGGTTAGGGGGATGAATAGGAAAACACACATACCCTGTTCAGCACTGTGCTTGCCACAGGGGACACGCTCAACAAACACTGCTATTACTTATTCCTTTATTATTCGATTGTAATTATACACTGCCCTGTAGCCTGCCAATATTTCATTATAGCAGCTGTAAAAGTGTCCTCACAATAAGAATATTTTTCTAAAATATGAGGCCGAAAGGTGGCACAGAATGCCGTGGTAGAAATATAAGCAGCAGCCTGGGCTGATGCCTTCCGAGCCCTGCTCTTCTCCGTGGCAAGAAGAAATGCTACTGAGGCAGCTAAGAGCTTGCCCTGGGCCCCTGGCCCACGGGTTTCTTTTCATTCAAGTAGATGAAGAAGCAGAAATTATTTTTTTTTGCAAGATTACTTTTCTCTGTAGATCAGTATAGATTCCATATAAAGAAACCTCTTTTTTTTTAATATCTCTCACAAAGTTTACTATCCTGACTATAAAACAAACTTGTTAATAAATCATTTCACCTCCCAGGTGCGTCCCCACAGGGCTCTGGGCTCCGCAGGGAGACGGGTACGGCTTTGCCATTTCAGAGTCTAAAGGATGACCTGAAAAGATGGTGATCACAGTTCGGTGAAACCCTTTAGCCCCTAATCATGTTAGTATCCATATTAAAGGAAAACACAGCTGACGAGATTGAGGACGAGGCCACGCCCTGCTTCAAGCAGAGCGGAAAAGAAACGCTTTGAAAATGGAGATGTGAGAACACTGGGGGGTATTCCTCCCACCTCTGACAGGAGCCAGGCAGTGATGACTGCCCTCCTTGTGTAGACAGGAAACCCGACCTGTCTCTGGCGTGTATTGACTGACGTGGCAGCTTCTGCTCCAGTCTCCTGCTGGCTCCAAGCCCTGGGACCACTTGGACGCACACCAGCTGGTTCTCGGTGCTTCTCTCCTGCCACAGCCACAGCCCCAGCCCCTCCGCCGAGTGGAGGCGCTCATGTCCTCACATGAGCAAGTGATTAGGAAATAGTGTGGGTTTGTAGAGAGAATAGTTTTTCTGAATAAAAATGCTTTCAATATTAAAAATGACACATGATCTGTATAAAATGCCTAATAAAATGGTGAAACATAAGAAAGAACAGTCACATCTCTGTAACTCCAAGGGGGTAGCACTTTCCCATGTATATGCATGTACAATTTGCCTTCCAGTTGCATAGTTACACACAAACACACACTTCCCTGACCTGGAGCTGTGCAGTTCTGTCATGTGTTCTTCACTTAGCAATATGAATTTATGAATATTAATGCTAATATTAATAATTAAGTAAGTAATATTAACCTATATCATTGTTTTTCATATCCGCAAAGTTCTGTTAACCAAAATTTATTTAACCCATCCCCTATTGATGGACATTGCTATTTTGCTTTTTTTTTTAATCATACAAAGGTGGTGAATCACTTTGTCATCCTCCTTTGTGTGCCCTCTGACTGCCTCCGTACAGGGAGCTGGAAGGGGATTGCTGACTCCGCGGACGCACTCCTTCTACATTTTGGTTCATAATTGGCTTTCCCAGCGACCATGCCGAAGAGCTTCCAATTCTTCCTGGTCAGCCAGGCTGTGAACTAGTTAATGGCATTTTCCTAGGCAACAAGGTGGAGGGCAGGGCTCCCCACAGGCCTGGGGGTGTAGCTCCTTCCCCTTTGCCCTGCTGGGCTCCCCGTTCATGTGTCCTCTGGGAATCACAGTTTGCAGTTGGGTCAACTCCTCTGCCTAACCTTGAGATGTTGTTTCCAGCACCTGCGGAGACGCATACTAGGATCCCAGGAAATATAATTGGCGGGTCTCATGGCAACCTGGGAAGAAACCACCCCTGCTGACGGACGATATTTAAAACAAACAACACTACCACCAGGTTGCTGCTGTGAGCAGTCCTCTGTAATTGCACTGTCATCTTTGTTTCTAGAAAGAACCAGCAGTTATTTCCAGAGCTTCACTCTGATATCTGGGATCAGAACAAATTCTCACGGGCCCGCTCAGAAACCCAGCCCTTCCAGGGTTCAGACCGGCGTCATTGCCCTATTGAAGCATGGGAAATCCACCATCTCTCTTTGACTCATTGATGCCTTAAATCTCATGAGTTGACATTTTCAGCATTGTTTCTTTCATCTCCCTCTGCCCCTCCCTCCATCTCTCCATCCCTTCCCTCCAACCCCCCTCCAGCTGGACTGCTACAAAGTAAATGAGGGGGGCAGATGCTTCCCTCAGCCAATGAGTGGACACTCTCCTTCACAAGCACCACCCACATCAAACCCAAGGTCACTACCATAGTCTCCTGGTGTCATCTCATGCTTCATGGTCATTAAACTTCCTGGCGCATCCCCCAAAGGCTTTTTATGGCTATCTATATATCTATACTAATAAAAGGGTAATATGCTAATTAGATTGGGAGACCTTCCAGGAGACCTTCCGGATGTCCTTCCAGACAAAGCCATGGTGGCGGGGCCGAGGCAGAGGCAGTTAGGAGCGATCAGGCCAGGAGGGGAGGGCAGTTGGGGGTGACCAGGATGGCAGTGGGGGAAGTTGGGGGCGATCAGGCTGGTGGGGGGGGGCAGTTGGGGGCAATCAGGCCGGTGGGGGGGGCAGTTGGTGTCGAGCAGGCTGACAGGGGGGGGGGGGCAGTTGGGGGCAATCAGGCCAGTTGGGGGGGCAGTTGGTGGTATGCGGGCTGCTGTTTTTGGCTCAGGAGCTCCAGACTGGGGAGCCCAGTTTGGGGTCGGGGCTTTGCTCCTCTCAGGGAACTCCCCTGCAGCCAAGGCATCCCTCCTCACTCCTGGCCACACTGTGGACGCTGGGCCTGCCCCTCCACTACCCAACCTTCCTGCGAGTCTCCAGGTGGTTTCTTCCGATCCTTGTTAAATTCTCTTCAGCTAGTCCTCAGTTGGTAAATCTAGGCAAATGTTTCCCAATTAATTTTACTTCCAGTCTGGCCCTGGGAGGAGGTGGAAGGAAGATCCACTGACTCCACCACCATCTTGAAAACCACATTGATTTTTTTATTTTATTTCTTAACTAGAGGCTTGATGCATGAAATTCGTGCAAGGGTCTTGGCCCCCTCCGCCATGGCAGCCGCCTCTGCCTCGACCCCTGCCCACTATGGCTTTGTCCGGAAGGAAGACGTCCAGAAGGACATCCGGTCTAATTAGCATATTAGGCTTTTATTATTATAGATTGACTTTTTGTGGTGACATTGGTTCACAAAACCATACAGGTTTCAAGTGTACAACTCAATGAAACATCATCTGCACACGGCATCATGGGAGCCGTTCTGCTGATGCTCCTGCATTCCGTATTTGTGAGACTGAGTCCGCTTCTTCAATCTTTCCCTCTGTTTCATAAATTCCCAGTAAAGCACTCTTCATTGTTAAATGTCAAATTCTTAACTAAAAAGCACAGGATGTAAATAAATAAATAAGTAAATGAATAGCAAAATAGCCCGCATCTTTAATTCTGTTGTTAATGGAAATGGTTGCCCTGATGGTGGAACAGTTATTAGGAGCTCAGCTTGACAGGAAAACAGAAGAGTGAAGACACTTCACACTTAGAATCCCGTTGGTGTAAAAGCTTGTGCCTGACATTTTTATATCTGGCTACAATTTCATTCACATGCACAAATTCTGGAAGATTTAAGCACTTGACTTTTGAGGAGCTTTTGCCAAAGACACTTAAAACTCCCACAGCTTCTTACAGTTATGGCAGATCTGGCTAGAAAATAGTGTTTTTTCTGCTATTTAAATGAAATTCAAGGAAATCTTGGAGTTCAGTTTTACTCAGAAAGTCCCAGAAGAATCAATAAGCTGCCCTCCATGACTAACCTGCCAATTTCACAAAACTAAGCTTCTGTTCAGACACTCAGGCAGCAGTTAGTTACCTGCCACATCCTGGCCCGCTGTAGCTAGTATCCTCATGAAATAATAAAACGAAGACAGGCTCACTTTGTAACATGCTCTGAAGCTGTAGAGTAACTGCATATCCAAAATCTGATGCAAATGGTCTTGTGAAAAGAGAAGAAAGTTAGGGAGCCTGCCTGACATTTTGTAAGATTCAAGCCATGTTCTAGTTGCCAAGTAGGCTGTTCATAATGCATATTCACAAACAGTAAGAAAACATTTCTTTGTGTACTTCCCATTCCCTCCAGCATACTTTGATTGGTTCCTTTGTGCAAGATATCCAGGGAACATGCATAGCCACAGTCTCCATCCTCAAGAAATTCGCTGTCTGGCAGGGGAGGCACTCACATGAACTGATGTGGTCAATAATCAAACGGTGCCCTAGGCTGGCCTGGATGGGGGCATGTTAGCCAGTCTGTTAGGCCTAGAAGGCTTATGGGAGAAGGACAAGTGGTCTCAGCTTTTCGCTTATCTATATATATAAAATCCTAATATGCAAATAGACCAAATGGCAGAACAACCGAACAACCGGTCACTATGACATGCGCTGATCACCAGGGGGTGCACGCGGAACATGGTGGGCATCGGCAGCAGGTGGCAGAGTGCAGAAGATGGCAGGCATCGGCTGTGGTGGGATGGTGGAGCAGGTGAACGGGGGTGCCAGACCAAGGCAGGGCACCGGTTGCTGTCATCAGGGCGAGCCTCTGGTGGTTATGAAAACTCTTTGCTCCCGTGCGCTGCAGTCCCACCGGGTGCTCACACCTGCTGCCAGCACCGGAACCACCACTCACACCTGCTGCCGGCGCCTGGCACCGTCCCCGATTGCTTGGCACTGTCAGTGGGTGCAAGTGGCGGCTGCCGGCCCCAATCACTCCTCAGGGCTTCTCCACCTCCTCTCCTCCTGAGGGTGATTGGGACAGCAGCTGCCACTCACACCCGCTGCTGGCGCTGGCCCCAACTGCTCCATGCCATCAGCCGGTGTGAGCGGGGCCGGTGCCGTCAGTGCATGGGAGTAGGGCTACCAGCAGACAGGGGACCTGGGGCTGCTGCGGGAGAGGCCTGTGGGAGGGGCCAGGCAGGGGCTTGGAGGATGGGCCGAGACCTGCCCATGTGCCCACCTCAGCCTTGTGGCCCACAGTTTCTTTCAAGGTGCACGAATTCGTGCACTGGGCCCCTAGTATGAGGATGAGAACCCAGGAGGTGGAAGGAAGCAGACTCAGACTCAGCCTTAGAGCCAGGACCCGAGACAAGACAAGGCTGGGGGTTGAATGTATGATACCCGTCTTCTAGTTTTGAGGGACAAGCATGAGATGACAGCATAAGCATGGTCTGGTCAAGAAGAACTCAGGTTGCTGTTTAGAGGTAATTGCAAATGCAGAGAGCGAGAGCATGCAGGAGAGAGAGAGAGAGAGAGAGAGAGAGAGAGAGAGAGAGAGAGAGAGAGATCAAACAAAATCTCCCACTTATGACATGCCTTGAAGACCAAAATTCCAAAACACAGGAGGAAAGGTAACACTAAGACAGCCAACAAGGTCAACAATTAGGAGAAAATTTCACTCCCTCCATACACAGTAAAAATATTAAAGAAATCTGTAACCAACTTTAAAATAATTGTTTAGGATTTCCTAAGAAAAAGACATTCAGACAAAAGGAATAAGAAATTATGAAACAAACCCAGGGAGGAATGGAAAAACAAAAGGGGGATTTGAAAACCTAGAAATTCTACAAATTAAAAAGTAATCATTGAAATACAAATAACCTCAGTGACTCTACAATGAGAGCATTTGTAAGTTGAAAGATAGTACTGACAACTTCACAGAATACACAGCATAGAGACCATGAGAGAAAAGTTGATCCACAGACAACAGATTGAGATAGTTCAATATATAGCTAATGCAAATTCCTAAAGACATTGGCTGAGCTCTGGCCAGTGCTCTCAGTGGTTAGAGCATTGGCCTATGAACCAAAGGGTCACACGTTCAATTTCTGGTCAAAGGCATGTCCCTGGGTTGTGGGCTTGCTCCTGGCATCCTAGTCCAGCCGCGTGTGGGAGGCAGCCATTGATATGTCTCTCTCACATCGATGTTTACCTCTGTCTCTCTCCCTCCCTCCTTCTACTCTCTCTGAAAAGCAATGGGAAAAATATTCTCTGGTGAGCATTAACAACAACAAAAAAAGTGATAGTGACTGAGAACTGAGTCCTTAGATTGAAATTAGAAAATGAGAAGAATAAAAATACACAGTAGCAACCTTAGAAATACCACTAGTAAAGCTAGAAAAAATAAAAACAAAAAACAATGAAGAGAAAATATTAAGGAGCAGAGAGAAAAGTCAATTTTCTGAGAAGAAAATCTATTTAGAATGCGTAGATTTATTATCAACAGATTTCAGAAGTCAATGGAGAGAGTACTTCATAAATCCTTAGCTGAAACTGACCATTAGGAAATACTGTCCCCCTAGAATTCTATACTCAGCTAAAACAATTTTCAAGCAAGAATGAGTCAATATAAGACATTCAACAGCAGGAAGAACTTACTATCCCCAGACCATCACTGAAAGACCTACTAACAGATGGACTTCAGGAAGAAAGACATTAAGTCCAGAGGGGAAAGTGTGCTGCATAAAAACATGGTAAATGCAGAAGTTGTATAAATATGCTGGTAAACTTAGTGAATTATAGACATTTTTAAAAGTTTATTTTTTGTGTATATAAATGGGTAAGAATAACAAATAAAAATGGGGGTATTTTGTTGTTGTTCAGTGGAAAGCTAGAAAAGCTTTGGGAATTCTATAGCTTCATTTAAAATTATGAATAACCACTAAAAATGGAAATATTTTCTTTAGCGTCCAAGTTAGCACAGGATAAAAAAACAGAATAAAGAAATACGCTACCACTGACTTCAGATGGCATGGAAGAGTTGTGAGCGGCATTGCTGACAATGTTCTAGAATTTGACCTGTTGCTTGTAAGCTGTGTGCATGTTTCAGAATGCATGTTGCATTGCATTTGAAAGTTTTCTTTTAAGTAAAATGTGTTTTAAATAATCACCTATATGTTCTTTGTTAGAGCATTCCTAAACAGAGAAATAAGGAAGGATTGAAAATACAGGGATAAAAATATGAAGACCAAGTATTTTTTCCTATTGCTGCTATGACTAATTACCACAGGCTTAGTGACTCAACACATGGGAACTCTGCCTTACAATTCTGGAGGTCGGAAACGGAAATGAGTCTTACAAGGGGAAAGAAGGTGATGGCAGGGCTGCGTTCCCTCTGGAGGCTCTAGGGGAGCATCCGCTTCTCGCCTTTCCCAGCTTCTAGAATCTGCCCACGTTCCTTGGAGCACGCCCCCCCCCCCCCCCCCCCCAGCAATTGTGTCACTTCAGCCTGTATTTAAGCCATTAGCCTTTTTCTGTGACTGACTCTCAGGCCTCCCTCCTGTAAGGGCCTTTGTGATTACATTTGGCCCACTGGAATAATCCAGCACTATCTTCCCACCTCAAGATCCTTAATCACTTCTGTAATGTTCTTTTTGCCAAGTAAGGTAAACATATTTACCAGGTTTCAGAGATTAGGACATAAACATATCTGGAAGGGCCATTATTCTACCTACCACATCAGGCAAAACTTAAAAAAAAAAAAGTAGCTAGCACAACAATACTAACTCCACAGAAAAAATTAGTACAAATATGATAATTAGGATGAATAAAGATCATTCATAATAATAACTGAAATTAGATGAAACAATCAGAAACTTGTATGCATTTAACAACATATCCTCAAAAACACAGAAAGGAAAAAAAATGACAGTATTATAAACATAAATTAACAAATCCATGGGAGATTTTAACACACTTCTATCAGAAACTGATAACGTACACACAAATGTATTAAGGATAATGCTGATTTGGACAACACGACTACACCAATTGTTATACATTCTTTTTGAACTCGTTTGGAATGTTTTCTAACTATTGACTGAACACTGTGTAACAGAGAAACAGAAGCCATTCAGCATTACTCAAGCACATGGTACAGGCAGAAGCAGTGGGAAACTAACTGCCCCAGTAGATGAGGGGCACATCCTAGAGGGTTTAACGCTCCATCTGTAGGAACTGGCGGAGGCTCCTGGGTTCTGCCCCTGTTCATTGGGGTAAGGCATGGGCCTTTTTATTATAAAAAGTTCTTCTGTCTTCCTGATGGACTGCTAATAGTGGAAATAAAGGGAAACCACTAAAATTTCAATCAGGGAAATAACATGGTCAAATGTATTTTATGTATTCTGAACCCTGAATGGGAAATGCATCTGTGGGGGTTAAGTGCAGAGCAGACAAACCAGTTAGAACACTACTGAAATCATCCAGGCAATAGGTCCTCAAGGCTCACTTAAACTAGAGGCAGATGAGCAACAAAAAGAGAGGAAGGACTTGTTAATACCATATGTAGGCCAAGGCAAGCAAGCCTTGAAATCAATCCATGGTTCTCAAATCAAGCTTGTACCAAGCTTGTATCAGAATCCCCTGGAGGGCGTGTTAACAAACAGAGTTCTGCCCTCCCTCCCCCTTAGAGTTTCTAATGGTGTAGATCTGAGATGGGGCCCAAGAATCCACATTTCAAAGAAGTTCCCAGTCATACTGATGCTGCTGGGTATGGGAACGGCACCTGAGACCAAGGACAGTTGCTATCTGCTTATGATGTCCTGGGTGACCCGGGACAGTATCCTCATCGCTAGATTTAATTCAGTCACATTGGTGCATATCCTTTTTCCCAATAAGGTAACATTTACAGGGTCCAGAGATTGGGGGTGGGGCCCGTTTTTCAGCTTACCATGGTGACCCAGGATTACCCTGGTTTTATACTGGAAGTCTGAGGGAGTTTCTCCCTCAGTCTCATATAAACAGGGACTTGTCTATTTGCCCCTTAGGTTTTTGTGTGCTTCCAACAAAGGGCGACCAATTGTTTCCATTTACCTGGGACTCCCTGAGTGTCGTGCTGGAAGTCCCACCTTCCTGGCGACCTCTCAGTTCCAGGCAAACAGGCTGGTGGGTGAGTCGCCCTAACCCAGTCTCCCTGTCAGCGTCCACACACCGGTGCAGGAAGAGTTGTCCTCTTCAAACTCGTTCCTAGAGCAGAGAATACTGCCCAATATTTGGAGCACAGGCCTCGGGCAAAAGGAGCCGGGGAGATACAGCCGATTGCTGCTAACTGCCATTGGTCCAACTGGAAAGCAAGGTTTATTTCCCAAGGAAAACAAAGGAGGTGGACTTAATAGAATGATTTTTAACAAATGGAAATTAGCTGCTTTGAAACTTCCGTAAGAAGGCAAAAGAAATGGGCAAGTTGCTGCAGGTGCGATTTGGGGCGAGGTTACAGCCTAGATGCGGGCTCCTGCCCACCGGGGCCTCCTTCAGCCCAGATATGTTAGAAATGCTGGTTCTTGGGCCTCGCCGCAGAATGCATACCCCAGACTCTTTAGGGCTGAGGTTTAGATATCTGAGTGTCAAACAATAAGTGTGTTTCCTGTTGTCCCTGAATGTGGGCTCACCCTTGGGCATGGCCACCTTCCTCAGCTGAGGGAGATGCCTGGCGAGGCCTGACCACGAGGGCTGTCAGAGGAGGCAGTGCTAGGGAGTCAGCACCTCACAGCACTCCAGCTGCTGAAACACAGGACACGCTTAAAACATGGTTCCTGGTTATTCCTATAATTCATGTTTATTATAATTCTTTTATAAATGATGCATGTCGAGTTTCCAAGAGCATGCTTTGCACTTAAGTGGCAATTGCTCTTATAGTCTGAGTGGAACAGCTTATGATTGGTGATGTAGTACTCATTCACTCATTCATTTGTTGGGGAAACACTCTTAAAGCCATTCATCCTTGAGAATCCATAAAATACATGATGGGATCATGAAAATGGAGATAAGAGGGGAAAAGGCAAGGATACGGCACAAGGTGAGAGCAGACCGTATGTTTAGGATCAGAGCACTCGGCGCCTTTAGGATTACGTGCTTCCTGGCATGCTGGTCTACATGCCCGACGCGGCCAGCACAGCAGTGTCAGGGAACAAGGAATGCTTCGGTCTCAGAGCATCTCAGCCTCCAGCACAGTGACTTGCAAGCAGCGTGCCACAGGGTTTTGAAAACTCTCAGTCAGGGGCACTGACCTCTTCCCCTTAGCTGGTCAACTAAAGAAACAACAGCCAACACAACAAAAGCTGTCTGGTGTGAATGAGTCAAAATTATACCTTTTTTTTTTGTCAGATCAGCAAAAAATATAATGTATATTTTGGTGTGCTACAGAATTTTAGTCATCAGTTTATGGGTGCCACGAAATGAGGAAGGTTGAAAATCGCTGCTTTAGCACTATATCTGACACGTACTCAAATGTTTATTGAATGAATGCAAGCATGAAGAGAATACAAAAATGAAGCTAAAGATGGTATGATGACTGATATTTCTTAGGAGCAGAGTGAATATGTGAGACCACATTTTCTGGCCGCCAACAAAAAAACAGAGGCGAGCAGTTGATCAAATCTTCATCTATAACATTAGAAAACAAATTGTGCCGAATAAGTACCATTGCTGGTCTCAAGCGCTGATGGGCATTTCCAAGGCGTCTCGGGAAGGAACGCTCTGCTGGTGCCCACGCACCCACCGCAAGGCCCAGCAAACACGTGCGGTCATAGTTCATAAGGCTGTTGTTTCTGTGAGCTCCCCACGGTGCCCGCTGATGGCCGCACGGAGAAGGGCTGTGAGCAGCAGCAGGCAGCCGGGTGTCTGCTCTTCTGACTTGATCTCGAGTCGCTTTTATTTTTGTATTTATTTATTTTTTAAAATATATTTTATTGATTTTTTACAGAGAAGAGGGGAGAGGGAGAGAGAGCTGGAAACATCGATGATGAGAGAGAAACATGGATCAGCTGCCTCCTGCACGCCCCCCACCGGGGATGTGCCTGCAACCAAGGTACATGCCCCTGACCGGAACCGAACCCGGGACCCTTTAGTCCGCAGGCCGACGCTCTATCCACTGAGCCACACCGGTTTCGGCTCGAGTCGCTTTTAGATGGAGAAGCAAATGGTGATAGTCCCTGGCCACGACCTGCAGGCAGTGTATCATAGGCACTGTGCGCTGAAAGCTTTTGGAGCTGCGTGTGAAATCGTGTCTGGCATCTACAATGATGTTACATGCTGTCACGGCAATTGAACACTGAGCCCAGTGGGTCACAGGGTGTCGTGTACAGGGAGATACAATTTACTGCAAGACCAGAAGCGAGAGGAGCCAGTGGCTGCTGAGCCAGCTAGAGAAGCGGATTATGTTCATCTCTTTCCAAGTTCATGTTCAGTGAGTGCATGTTGTTAGCCCAAAATCAGCCTGGGTGGGAGCATTTCCATTACAGCAAACACTACAAATGAGAGTTTTACTTCTCCCTCCAAGAGTCCATTTACAGTACACGGCGGGCTGTAGCTTCAGTAGATAAGAGCACAGTTAGCGGACGACAGGGCGTCCACACCGCCGTATCACGCAAACGGATGACACAGCACGCAGCGTGCCACCTGGGGACCCTCCGGGTGAGGCCATGCGGCAGTGCTGGCAGGGCTGTAATGTCCGCGACTTGTCTGGTGTCGTTGTGAGTCTCCAGTTCCCTTTCAGGAGGCTGCAAAAACGCCCCTGCCAGTGAAGTCTCATGGCTCCACTGGACTAAAAACCAAAACAAGACAAGCAGTTTACTGAGAGACGTGCACTCCATGGTCACCCTGAGGTGCGGACAAGAACTGTGTCAGCCAGCTGGCTCCCACCCCCTGCTCCCCCAGAGCCAGCATCTCTGTGCCGAGCGGTGCTGCTGGCAGAGGACACGGTGGATTCTCAAGCCGCCTGCTCCTCAGCGAGGCCAGTGTCCTCTGTCAGCCACAGACACAGCCATCTGTTCGGGGCAGGACCAAACACTGCTGGCCAATCGGTGGGGGGAATAACACTGTCCCTTATGACTCATGTAGAGGGCTTTTCCAAGGGGTGTTGACCTCACACCATTTTTAAACCCCGCACAGGATGTGATTCCGCAGAGCAGAAAGCAGACAGAGATACTGACTGGGATCTGGACTGCAGGCCCATTTCTGGGTGAACTCAGATGACTCGAGAGAATGAACTGGACTGGGTCCCTTCACACCTCCCGTGAAAGCTGAGGAGCCTGAAGAGGATTGTGCCTGACCCAAGACAATGCCCTTACCACACGGAGGGGGGTAGGGGGACCAACTGCAGCCCCTTCCGCGCGGCAACCACCGCGACCGTCACTGAACTCAGCACGCCTTATGGAACTGTCAGTGTCCATGTCAAACGCCTTCCCAAGGAAACAGTCAGTTTCCCTTCATTCAGCTCCCTGGCTGCTTCCCACATGAAGGTGCGCGGTGCAGACATCACCCTGACAGGACTCAACATACACTCATTGCACGTTTCCCATCGTACACTCATTGCACGTTTCCCATCGTACACTCATTGCACGTTTCCCATCGTACACTCATTGCACGTTTCCCATCCTACACTCATTGCACGTTTCCCATCCTACACTCATTGCACGTTTCCCATCGTACACTCATTGCACGTTTCCCATCGTACACTCATTGCACGTTTCCCATCGTACACTCATTGCACGTTTCCCATCATACACTCATTGCACGTTTCCCATCGTACACTCATTGCACGTTTCCCATCGTGCACTCATTGCACGTTTCCCATCGTACACTCATTGCACGTTTCCCATCATACACTCATTGCACATTTCCCATCGTACACTCATTGCACATTTCCCATCGTACACTCATTGCACGTTTCCCATCGTACACTCATTGCACATTTCCCATCGTACACTCATTGCACATTTCCCATCGTACACTCATTGCTCATTTCCCATCGTACACTCATTGCACGTTTCCCATCGTACACTCATTGCACGTTTCCCATCGTACACTCATTGCTCGTTTCCCATCGTACACTCATTTCGCTGGGTCCACGGAACTTCGAGGAATGCCTGTCAAGCAGGCCCGCCTGCAGGAGCGGACTCAGGGCCCACGGAGGCAGAAAGCAGGGCCATTGCCCTTGGGGCCTAGTGAGTAGCAGACGCCAAGGTTGTGAAGAGTTATTTATGTTGTCATCTTTTACCTTCACGTCTCTGCCTGTTTCTCTGCGAGGCTGGCACTGTTTCACAGAGAGTAAACGGACAAAATTAGGTGCCCCAAATGGCCCTTCCCTACCTGTCAATTAGAACATTGATTTTTTTTTTTTTTGATAGTCCAACAAACTTCTTTTTATTTTTATTTTTTTTTTATTGAGGTATTATATGTGTACATATCTTACTATTACCCCCCCCACCCCACACCCACACATGCCCTCCCCCCCCCAGAGTTTTGCGTCCATTGTTTATGCTTATATGCATGCATACAAGTCCTTCGTTTGATTTCATAACTCCCCCACCTTTCCCAAACTTTCCCCCTGTACTTTGAAAGTCTGTTTGATGCTTTACTGTCTCTGTATCTATCTTTTTGTTCACCACTTTATAATGTTCTTTACTATCCCTAAATGAGTGAGATCATGTGGTATTTTTCTTTCATTGACTGGCTTATTTCACTTAGCATAATGTTCTCCAATTCCATCCAGGTTGCTGCAAATGATGAGAATTCCTTCTTTTTTATGGCAGCATAGTATTCCATTGTGTAGATGTACCACAGTTTTCCGATCCAATCATCTGCTGATGGGCACCTAGGCTGTTTCCAAATCTTAGCTATTGTAAATTGTGCTGCTATGAACATAGTGGTGCATATATCCTTTCTGATTGGTGTTTCTAGTTTCTTCGGATATATTCCCAGGAGTGGGATTACTGGGTCAAATGGGAGTTCCATTTTCAGTTTTTTGAGGAAACTCCATACTGTTCTCCACAGTGGCTGCACCAGTCTGCATTCCCACCAGCAGTGCACGAGGGTTCCTTTTTCTCCGCATCCTCGCCAACACTTGTCATTTGTTGATTTGTTGATGATAGCCATTCTGACAGGTGTGAGATGGTACCTCATTGTTGTTTTGATTTGCATCTCTCGGATAATAAGTGACTTTGAACATGTTTTCATGTGTCTCTTGGCCTTCCTTCTGTCTTCTTTTGAAAATATTCTGTTTAGGTCTGTTGCCCATTTTTTTATTGGATCATTTATCTTCCTCTTATTGAGTTGCATAAGCTGCCTGTAGATGTTGGAGATTAAACCTTTATCAGTGATAGCATTTGCAAATATGTTTTCCCATGCAGTGGGCTTTCTTGTTGTTTTGTTAATGGTTTCTTTTGCTGTAAAAAAGCTTTTTATTTTGATGTAGTCCCATTTGTTAATTTTCTCTTTAGCTTCCATTGCCCTAGGGGCAGTGTCAGTGAAGAAGTTCTTGTGGCATATGTCTGAGATTTTGTTGCCTGTGGATTCCTCTAGTATTTTTATGGTTTCCCGTCTTATGTTTAAGTCCTGTATCCATTTTGAGTTTATTTTTGTGTATGGTGTAAGTTGGTGATCTAGTTTCATTTTTTTGCATGTATCTGTCCAGTTTTCCCAACACCATTTATTGAAGAGACTGTCTTGACTCCATTGTATGTTCATGCCTCCTTTGTCAAATATTAATTGAGCATAGTGGTTTGGGTCGATATCTGGGTTCTCTATTCTGTTCCATTGATCAATATGTCTGTTCTTGTGCCAGTACCAGGCTGTTTTGAGAACAGTGGCTTTGTAATACAGCTTGAAATCTGGTATTGAGATCTCACCTACTTTATTCTTCTTTCTGAGGATTGCTGAGGCTAGTCGGGGTCTTTTTTTATTCCAGATGAATTTTTGGAGAGTTCTTTCTAGGTCTGTGAAATATGCTGTTGGTATTTTGATGGGGAGTGCATTGAATCTGTAGATTGCTTTGGGTAGTATGGACATTTTAATGATGTTTATTCTACCAATCCAGGAACATGGTATGTTCTTCCATCTGTTTACGTCTTCCTCTATCTCTTTTTTCAGTGTCCTGTAGTTTTCTGCGTATAGGTCTTTTACCTCCTTAGTTAAGTTTATTCCTAGGTATCTTAATTGTTTTGGTGCGATGGTAAATGGGATTGCTTTTTTAGTCTCTCTTTCTGTAAGTTCATTATTGGTGTATAGAAAAGCCATAGATTTCTTGGCGTTAATTTTGTATCCCGCTACATTGCCGAATTCATTTATTAAGTCTATTAGTTTTTTGATGGAATCTTTTGGGTTTTTTATGTACAATATCATGTCATCTGCAAATAAGGACAGCTTCACTTCTTCTTTTCCAATTTGGATGCCTCTTATTTCTTCTTCTTGCCTAATTGCGATAGCTAATATTTCCAGTACTATGTCAAACAGGAGTGGTGAGAGTGGGCATCCCTGTCTTGTTCCTGTTCTTAGGGGAAATGGTTTTAGTTTTTGCCCATTGAGTATGATGTTTGCTGTGGGTTTATCATAAATAGCTTTTATTATGTTGAGGTATGAGCCTTCTATTCCCACCTTGTTGAGAGTTTTTATCAAGAAAGGGTGTTGGATTTTGTCAAATGCTTTTTCTGCATCTATTGATATGACTATGTGATTTTTATCTCTCAATTTGTTTATGTGATGTATCACGTTTATTGATTTGCGGATATTGTACCATCCTTGCATTCCTGGAATAAATCCTACTTGGTCATGGTGTATGATCTTTCTGATGTACTGCTGGAGCCGATTTGCTAGAATTTTGTTGAGGATTTTGGCATCAATGTTCATGAGGGATATTGGCCTGTAATTCTCTTTCATTGAGTTGTCTTTATCTGGTTTTGGTATTAGGGTGATGCTGGCTTCATAGAAGGAGCCTGGAAGTGTTCCTTCCTCTTGAATTTTTTGGAATAGTCTGAGGAGGATAGGTTTTAGTTCTTCCTTGAAAGTTTGATAAAACTCTCCTGTGAAGCCATCTGGCCCCGGGCTTTTGTTTGCCGGAAGCTTTTTGATGACTGCTTCAATTTCTTCCATAGTTACTGGCATGTTGAGCTGTTTAGAATCTTCCTGATTGAGTTTTGGAAGGTTGTATTTTTCTAGGAATATGTCGATTTCCTCTAGGTTGTCCAGTTTGTTGGAATAGAGTTGTTCGTAGTATTTTGTAACAATCCTTTGTATTTCGTCGGGGTCTGTTGTTATTTCACCTCTTTCATTTCTGATTTTGTTTATTTGGGTCCTCTCTCTTTGCTTCTTGGTGAGCCTGGCTAGAGGTCCATCAATCTTGTTTATCCTTTCAAAGAACCAGCTCTTGGTTTTATTGATCTTTTGTATTGTTTCTTTGGTCTCTATGTCGTTCATCTCCGCTCTGATCTTTATTATTTCTTTCCTTCTGCTTACACTGGGCTTATCTTGTTGCTCTCTCTCTAACTCTTTGAGTTGTTGGGTTAGGTAATTTATTACCATTGTTTCTTGTTTTTTGAAGTAGGCTTGTAGAGCTATGAACTTCCCTCTCAGGACTGCTTTCATTGTGTCCCATAGATTTTGGATTGTTGTGTTTTCATTGTCGTTTGTTGCCATGATGTTTTTTATTTCTTCCTTGATGTCTTTGGTAACCCAGTCATGGTTTAATAACATGCTGTTTAGTCTCCAAGTGTTTGATTTCTTTGGGTTGTTTTTATTGTAGTTGATTTCCAGTTTTATGCCACTGTGATCTGAGAAGATACTTGATATGATTTCTATCTTCTTGAATTTGGAGAGACTTTGCCTATGTCCTAACATATGGTCTATCTTTGAAAATGACCCATGTGCACTTGAGAAGAATGTATATTCTGTGGCTTTGGGGTGAAATGTTCTGAAGATGTCGATTAATTCCATCTGTTCTAGTGAGTCATTTAGGATTGATGTTTCTTTGCTGATTTTTTGTTTAGAGGATTTGTCCAATGGTGATAGTGGGGTATTGAAGTCTCCTACTATGATTGTATTACTGTCAATCTCTCCTTTGATATCTTCCAGGAGTTTTTTAATGTATCTTGGTGCTCCTGTATTGGGTGCATATATGTTTACCAGAGTTATTTCTTCTTCTTGGATTTCTCCCTTTAGTATTATGAAGTGGCCTTCATTATCTCTTGTTATGTCCTTCACTTTGAGATCTAATTTGTCAGATATAAGTATTGCAACCCCAGCTTTTTTTTCATTTCCATTTGCCTGGAAAACCTTTTTCCATCCCTTTACTCTCAGTCTGTATGCATCCTTTTTTTTGAGGTGGGTTTCCTGTAGACAGCAGATATCTGGGTTTTGTTTTCTTATCCAGTCTGTTACCCTGTGTCTTTTGATTGGGGCATTCAGTCCATTAACATTTAAAGTTATTATTGATAGGTACTTATTTGACGCCATTTTTATTCTATACCCCTGTGTACCTTCTTTGCTTCCTATTTCTTTCTTTCTTTTTCTTTTTTTTTTTTTTTTTTTTACAGCAGACCCTTTAGCATTTCTTTCATTGCTGGTTTGGTGGTGATAAACTCCCTTAGTCCTTTTTTGTCTCTGAAGCTCCTGATTTCACCTTCAATTTTGATTGATAGCCTTGCTGGGTACAGTATTCTTGGATTTAGACCCTTTCTTTGCATGACTTGGTATATTTCATTCCATTCCCTTCTGGCCTGATGAGTTTCTGTTGAGAAATCAGTTGCTAGTCTGATGGGGGTTCCTTTGTATGTAACTGTCTGTCTCTCTCTGGCCGCTTGTAAGATTCTTACTTTGTCGTTGGTGTTTGCCAACTTAACTATAATGTGCCTTGGCGTCGGTCTTTTGGGGTTCATTTTGCTTGGAACTCTGTGAGCTTCTTGGATTTGTGTGGGTTTTTTCTTCCCTATATCAGGGAAGTTTTCTGTTATTATTTCTTCAAACAGGTTTTCTATTCCTTGCTCAGTTTCCTTTCCTTCTGGCACCCCTATTATCCTGATGTTGTTTTGTTTTGTATTGTCCCGAAGTTCCCTTACGCTCTCCTCAATCTTTCTAATTTTTGTTTCTAGAAGCTGTTGTAATTGGGTATTTTTTTCCATCTTGTCTTCTAGCTCACTTATGCGGTCCTCTGCTTCATCTAGTCTACTCTTGATGCTTTCTATTGAGTTCTTTACAGCAGCGATGTCATTTTTCATTTCTTCTTGGTTCTTCTTCATTTCTTCTTGGTTCTTACTCATATTGTCGAATTTGTCTTCCATCCTTTTCAGCCACTTTATGACCATTTCTCTGAATTCTTTCTCTGATAGGTTGTTTGCCTCTAAATCGTTTACTTCCTTTTCTGGTGATGCCTGCTTCTCTTTCCTGTGGGGGCTGTTTCTTTGTCTCCCCATGGTCTCTCTTCTCCGGATGTCTGGTTATATAGATTTCTCTCTCTGGCGTTGATTTAAAGGTATAAAATACAACACAACCAGGCACAACAGACAAGGCACTGAACAGAATTGTATTCACGATATTAATAACCTCCAATAAAGGTAACCACCAGAGAAAGACAAATTAGGGAATAGGAGTGGAAGAGGGAGAGTAAAAAGAAAGAACAACAACGAAGAAAAAAAAACAACAACAAAGAGTGTGAATCTGAACTTGGGAAAAGAGCAGAAAGAAAGAAAAGAAATAACAGAAAAGAAAAAGAAAAGAAAAAAAAAGTAAGAGAGACAAGAATGATACTAAGAGAGAAAAGGGGAACAAACTATATATATGGGGAGTAAACTCCACTAGAACAACCACTATTCCCAGCAAATTCCAGCAACACGAGCCTGGAGATTAATACAAACTGCAACAGCAGCTAATATCAAGTGAGGCAAGGGAAAACAAAAGTAAAAAACAAACAAAAACAAAGCAAACAAAAGAACCAACCAAACCAACAAAAAGAATAATCAAAACAATCTCATAAAAAAGCATAAAAATTCAATCTAATCAACATTCAAGCAAACAACAACAAAAGGCCCGAGAGAAAAATAATTTTTTAAAGGTAGCGTAGAGAGAGGTTTGTATGGATTTGGAGCAGGGGGTTGGGAATTAGATATATAAGTAGGGTGAAGTTTTAGCAGGGAGTAAACTGAAAAAGTAGGGAAAATCTAAAGCCAGAAAGGGTTAAGATAAACTGGGGACCAAAAGGGGAAAGGTTAGGAGGAGAGTGATGGCATAATGTTAGCTTTGAGATAGGGTAAAGCGATTGTAAGGGAAAGATGCAAATCGAATGTAGGACACTAATCCAAAAATAAAAGAAAGAAAATCAAATGACATTAAAAAAAAAAAAAAAAAGTAAAATAATAGTAATAATAGTGCTGATTGAAAATAAAAATGTAATAATTAAAAAGGTGAAAATCAAGTGAGGAAAAAGAAAAAAAATATTAGTTTCTTAAGTAAAAGATGCAAAAAATGAAAATAAAAAATATGAGAATAAAAAATTTAAAAAATTGAAAAAAGAATTGAAAATTAAAAAATAGGAAGACTAAAATGTGCAGTAGCGGCTGTCATTCACTTCCTCTATTATTCTGTTTGGTACGCCTTTTTCCCAGTCTGGGCGGTATTTCAGTTCAGCTTCATTCCAGGGCTCCTCAGTGTTGGAAGCCAGTCCTGCTTTTTAAGCCAGCCCTGTTTTAATTTCTCGTATTTATTTTTGATTACACCAGAGACAATTAGCGTTTCAGCCCCTGGGTGGCAGTGTTTCTGAATTGACTTCCGGGCCTCTCTAGCTCTTTTTTTTTTTTTTTTCCCCTCTATGGCACTCACTACCGGTTTGTGGAGGTGTGCGCCTCAGAGCTTGTGGAGGTCTGCGCCTCAGAGCTGCCTCTCTGATGGTCACACGCAGCTCTGGCCCCAGGTTCTGAAAAAACACCTTCCCCCTGCAGTCTTTCAGGGTTTCCACCTGGGTTTGCCTCTGTATTGGGCTTAGCAATCAGAGTCGGAAAGAGCCCAAGTGTGCGGACCGTGGGTCTGTGCCCCAGACTAAGGAGCCTGCACTCCTTTGAAAATTCCCAGTCTGACCCTCCTCGTCAGATCAAAATGAGTTGCTTTCAAGAGGTCACTTCTGTTAGCAGCTCAGAAGACCCCCCTCCTCATTCACGGATCACGGCAGTTCCAACTGCCGCCGATTTTTCTAGGCACAGACCTCCCGGCTCCTGCCGGTCCTGCGGCTGCCGCACTTCCCTCACCCAGCGCTTCCCTCACCCACCGCGGGGATTAGAAACCGCAGCTTATTTCAGACAAAATCTGACCTTTCCGTGGTGCAGTGAAGAGTTTCTTTGAATCCAAATGTTTGCGCTGATAGGGGACCGGTGGTCTGGTGCTCCCAGCAGTTCAGTGTTTGCAGTCGTCGCGGAAAGTCAGGTTTCCACTAAAATCCTCCTTTCCTTGCAAGATGGCGAGGCGCCCGGCGAGCCCGCAGCTCCGGGAGGGGACCCAGCCCCTGTGGGTGCTGCGCGGTCAGAGGAACACTGCCCAGCACTCCCCCGCCTTCTCCTGGAGTTTAGCTGTCCCTTGGCTTGCCCACATACACTCCCTCTGCGAGCCTCTGCTGCTCCGACTCTCCGCCCCAGGAACAGACTCCAAACCCGACTCTATTCCGTCGCCATTTTTCTCTAAATCCTAGAACATTGATTTTAATAACAACTGAGAGTGGCATACATTTTAGTTACAGAGCTCCCAGACTGCTTAGCACGTGTAAGCCACCAGGGGCCTCTTGAGGAAAACAGTGACCTGAAGCCTTCGGTCCAATGTAAAAGTCCATCTCCTCAGCCAGCACCGGCCTGTCGGGGGAGCTACCCGCCTGGTGTCTGCTGTGGATTCCACTCGGCTGTGGGGGAATTTTCATTCAGCAAAAGGAGTCCCCTGGGCTCACACAGCGATAGGACATCCTGTCTCCTGAGGGGGAAAGCCCAGTGGTGACACCTGACACCTGACGGCTCTAACCGGGCAAGGAGGGCAGGGCCACCCAGTCCTAGGAGGCAGGAAGCTGCTCCTTCATCATGGAGTAAGGACCAGGGCGGGCGGGGGGGGGGGGAGTGGGATAAAAACAAACTTGGTAAACAATATTTACTAATTATTAGCACTTAGAAATAATAACAGGACTACACTCAAGTTTTAACTATGATTCAGAGTGAGAAATACATTTACAAACATAAATACGAGTTTATGTAAAACAAACCTGCTTCATGAATCACTGCTCTGGCATTTACTCTTCTAGGCTGTCGGTGCAGTGCAGGGTGTAGCCCGAATCAGTAAGTCCATGACCCGCTAAAGGCAGCCTGCAGCGCAGACACGGCTGGCAGTGTGCAGTGAGGAGCAGAGCAGGAGAGGCCAGGCCTGTGGCCTGGGCTGCAGGTGCTCTCCTCACGGACCACACCTGAGTCCTGCTCCCTCACGCCAGCGGCCTTCCCTTCCCTGTGCTCGGGTCCTTCCCTAGGGAGGGGGCTGGTCCTCTCAGGAAGGCGTCCTGAAGACTAAATCATGTGGCACTGAGAAGCTCCTGGGACTAGGCAGCATCCCATGAGCTGGGCCTGTTGGGAGATATCTATGGCCCCAGGAGTGCTACCTGAACCACCCCCAACTCTCAGGCAAATGTGTGTGGCTCATGAGTAAGGGGTTTAGCTCAGGCATGTCCTTCTCATGGCCTGAAAGAGAGGGAGCCATAGCAAGTTCAGTCTCCCAAGCATCATGTCTGCTAACATGTGCTGGCGAAATATGAGAGGGGGAGGGCCCTAGAGTTATGCCAGGAGGAGGTGGGGATAGAGAGGGGATCCAGAGAGAGAGGGGATGGGGATAGAGAGGGGATGGGGATGGAGAGGGGGTGGGGATAGAGAGGGGGTGGGGATAGAGAGGGGATGGGGATAGTGAGGGGATGGGGATGGAGAGGGGATGGGGATGGAGAGGGGTGGGGATAGAGAGGGGATGGGGATAGAGAGGGGATGGGGATGGAGAGGGGATGGGGATGGAGAGGGGATGGGGATGGAGAGGGGGTGGGGATAGAGAGGGGGTGGGGATGGAGAGGGGATGGGGATGGAGAGGGGATGGGGATGGAGAGGGGATGGGGATAGTGAGGGGATGGAGAGGGGGGTGGGGATGGAGAGGGGGGTGGGGATGGAGCGGGGGTGGGGATGGAGAGGGGATGGGGATGGAGAGGGTGTGCGGATGGAGAGGGGATGGGGATGGAGAGGGGATGGGGATAGAGAGGGGATGGGGATGGAGAGGGGGTGGGGATGGAGAGGGGGTGGGGATAGAGAGGGGATGGGGATGGAGAGGGGATGGGGATAGATAGGGGATGGGGATAGAGAGGGGATGGGGATAGAGAGGGGGTGGGGATAGAGAGGGGATGGGGATGGAGAGGGGATGGGGATGGAGAGGGGATGGGGATGGAGAGGGGATGGGGATAGAGAGGGGATGGAGAGGGGGGTGGGGATGGAGAGGGGGGTGGGGATGGAGCGGGGGTGGGGATGGAGAGGGGATGGGGATGGAGAGGGTGTGCGGATGGAGAGGGGATGGGGATGGAGAGGGGATGGGGATAGTGAGGGGATGGGGATGGAGAGGGGGTGGGGATGGAGAGGGGGTGGGGATAGAGAGGGGGTGGGGATGGAGAGGGGATGGGGATGGAGAGGGGTGGGGATAGAGAGGGGATGGGGTTAGAGAGGGGATGGGGATAGAGAGGGGGACGAGTCAGGGCCCCTGCTGCCATTAGCCCGAGCTGCGCTGAGGACCCTGGAGGCCCCCCTCTCTGTGCGGGGTGCTTTGTATAAATCAGGTTAAATCTTGACACCAGCTCATTACTATGATAACAAGATTTCGCAACTTCGGGTGACAGGGTGCCCATGTGGCCTGTTTTGAACAAAAGTCTATTTGACGGGGAAGGAACCAGTCAGGGTTATCAGAGTCTGAGTCTGTCACCCCTGGAGGTGGGGCCCAGTGGGATCTTGGGGGCACCCTCTGCCTCTCCGAACTGTTTTCCTGTGTCGCATCCATTACGAGACACTTTCCCCAGGAAGCCCTGTGGCAACTCCAGGTCTGCGTGGGCCCCACAGCTTGCAGCCTGAGTGACCATCGGTCCTGGCGTGTCTAGAGTTGCCAGGCTTCTGGGATGTGGGGCACCCAGCGCTAACCTGAGCAAACGCCGCTGCCTGTAACCAGCTGGTTAGTCATAACCGGAAGGGAGCAAAGGGCGGGCCAGAGCTAACAGGCAGGTCGTCTGGGCGCTTCGCCTGGAAGCTACTGCTTTCCACTCCCCTGGAGCCCGGGTCTAGTCCCCACAGATCACGGGGAAGGGCCTGGATGAAGAGAAGAACAGAGACATGCCCAGTAAAGTTGGGGTGACATAGGGAAGGCACCTGTCCGTCAGTCACACCTGGGAACAAGCCATGGGCCATTCCCGGGGTGGCCAGGCGCGTGCTGGGAGAGTTGGGGTATTCAGTCCCTAAACACAGGCCTCTCTCCGCTCTGGTGCTCACTCGGCTCTCGGGACTCTTGCTGCCGGGGTCTGGGCTCCCCTGCATTCGCCCACACGGCTTGCAGCTGTGGACTGATGGGCTGCCAGCCTGATGCTGAGCTGGGCGGCTGCAGCATGGCAGGGAGCTGGACACTGGCGCTGCTTCCCGCTCTACCGGGTCCCGGCCGCACCCGCTGTGACGGGGCTCAGGGAGACGGGACTTGGAAAACTCAGGGACGTGATTCCTCTCAAGTACCAATCACTCGTTTTCCCGTCTTAGAAAATTATTTTTCTCGGGATATTATAAGGACTGCACCCCGGCACTCAGTGGGCAAGGTGAGGCCAGGCCTCCGGATCACAGTCCTGCTGCAGCGCCCGCCCGAGGAAGCAGGGCGTTTGCCAGCGGACCTGGCGGGAAGGTGCCGCGGGCCCCTCGCCGGCCGGGGCCCGGGTCTGCTCCTGAGCTGCAGCCATGAGCAGTAGGAGGTCAAACCCCTGCCAAGTGAGGTCATTTTCCAGCACACCGTGGGTGATCCTTTCCGATCCCATGAAAAGTGGGGGGAGGAGGTGGAAACCCAAAGGAACGGGGGGACACTAAGTGAGTCACTTGAATGTTGTTGTTTCTGTTGGTTTAAATCCTCACCCGAGGATGTTTGTCCATTGATTTCTACGAGTGGAAAGGAGGGAGGAGGGGGAGAGAGAGAAACGTTGATGTGAGAGAGACACAGCGATTGGTCGCTTCCCACAGGCACCCTGACCGGGCCAAGGAACCTGCCACCCAGGGACGTGGCCTAAACTGGGAGTCAAACCGCGACCCTTCGGTCAGAGGGCCGACGCTCTGACCACTGAGCTAACTGGCCAGGGCTGGTGTTTCCTTTTACAGAACCCCCAAAGGCAAAATCCCGGAGAGGCCGGTGACTTTCCAGTCACATGACAGAGAGGGTAGCCGAGCCCCGCGAAAGTCACTGCCTTCGGCCTCAAGTCCGGGAGGCCTGCCTGCAGCGGCAAGGCCAGCGCCTGGGAGCCGATGCGCCCTGAGAAACCAGCCGTCAGGCCAGCGGAGCGGTGGATGCCTCCTTCCCGGCTCTCGGGGTACAGAAACAGAGGCCACCGTGGCTGACTCCCCAGAAGTCTTCCCACCAGAATATGAACTAATCGGCAGCTTAAGAATTCTTTTTGCTGAAACGAAGTGTGCAACTGGTTGGACAACTTAGAGGGGAGAGAGGGGAGAGAAAAGAAGAGAGAAAGGGGGGAGAGGGGAGAGAGGGGAGAGAGGGGAGAGCGTCCTGGCGCAGCGGGGAGATGGCAGGCCAGCGCACGCCCCTCCCTGGGCACCTGGCGCTTACAGAACAACAGCCCTTAGTCCTGAAAGGAGCGGAAGGAACGATGAAAAGTCGGTGAGCCAACAAGAACATGGAGCCACAGGAAGTGAGACAGATCGCCGAGGAAGGAGGACACACCGAGTGGCCGTGGCCCGGTCCGGCTGGGCCTGGCATTTAATGCCCCTTCACGGCAGCCCGCCCGGTGAGCGCAGGACCGCTGTCCCCCGAGGAGCGCCTCCGCAGGTGGTGTCCGCCCGAGGCCGGCTGGGCAGCGGGAGCGAATCCGTGTCCGCTTGCCCACTCGGCCCACGAGTTCCCTCTAGGCACGTGGCCTGCCAGACGGGACACTGAGGATTCTAACAGGAAATAGAGCTGAGTCCAGGTGACTATTATTGCAACGGGCTGGTACCTCTGCCATTGCTGATGTGTGCTCCTGTCCTGGAGACTGCTCAGTATTACCACGCGATAAACACCAATGGCTCAGCGGAGAGCGTCCGGGAAGCAATTTATTGTGTTTGTTCACGATGTTGTAATGGGTTTCTTCACGACCATTGCAATCATGTAACAATCCTGACTGGGGAGATAAGACGCCCTCATGACCCACGGCATCAGGACAGGCCATGGGGAACCAGTATTCCTTCCAACATAATTAGCTGGGCCAGTTAGGATTGCATCTGTCAGGTATGGGCTATCTTTCTTTGCCAAAGCAATGAGTGAGGCTCCACCACGTTCCTGTCAGTGTGAACCGCCCGCCGGGATTGCACAAGCAGCAGGAAGGCACCCTGGGCATCCCTTCTGATTGTCATGTGCAGCTGTCCTAGCCACGGAGCCGGTGTTAACCCATCCAGCTCCCACTCGGCCACAGAGCACAGTGGGTCTCGCTTCGGGCCAGTAAACGTAAGTCATCATCATCTTTTTTTTTTTTTTTTTTTTAACAATAGAACTTGATTTCTCACCTTCCGGAGGCTGGAAGTCTGAGCTCAGGATCTCACGTGGTCAGGTGAGAGGCCTCTGCGGTCTGTGTATTCACATGGTGCAAAGCCATCACTCATCCTCTGATTAGGGGAAGCAGCAGTGGACACTGCACCTGTAGGGTACAGTTTCCTTCAGAGCCTGGAAAAGAAAGCTACTGTGGTTGTCAGAATGTTGCTTTTGGTTTAGACGATTCCATAATCTTAATTCTGTTATGTCAGCTTCATTGCTGAGCAGTAAGAACACAAATATCCCCTTGAAAACTTAACGAAAACCAGGGCTATTCCTAGAAAAAAGAAAATTTTAGGCTTTTCTTGAGCTTAGACAATATGGAATCTGGGGACCTGAAGTAAAATTTATAATTATTGGTTTCCCTAGGATCTTGTATACTGCATGACCAATAAAGTTCCTAATAAATACTTATGGAATGAATGAATGAATGAATGAATTCAGTTAATGTATGAGACATTTGCAACTGTTTGTTTTGACTTTACAAAGTAAGTTCAATAGGTGTTGCTTACTGCTGCTTAAATTATTAAAGCAAATTTTAAGTTGCCAGTTGCCTCTAGGTAACTGGTAAAATACTTACACCTCTCTCAATGATTTTTCTTATATGCATCCTATATAATAAAAGACTAATATGCAAATTGTCCCCTTGACCAGGAGTTCCACCAGGGGGCAGGGCTGGCTGGCCAACCTCTCACATCCCTTCCCCCATGGCCGGCCCATCCAGATAGGTCCAATTGGGGTGGGCTGGCTGGACCCCACCCGTGCACAAATTCATGCACTGGGCCTCTAGTTTTATATAAAAGATGTCTGTGTTTTTTTAAATTATACCCTGAAGGCAAAAACAAGCTAAGTTAAGAATGGCACATATTACCAGTCCTCCCTCTGCATCATGGCAGACATCTCTAACAAAGAATCTTCTAGGACGATAAGCCACTGACATCAGAGGAAGACAGCTATCCCAAGACATCAACTAGACCTGTATACCTATGGATTGATATTGAACTTAGAATCCATTTTGTTTGATTGTCTTTACCTGTCTGCTAATGATATTAGTCATAATAATAGTTATATTTGTTCTTTGGGTTTTTCAATACAGTTCAAATTTTATGATAACTGAACATGTATAAGATAACTTCTAACACTCCATTTTGGCTTATGTAAATGTTATACTAGATGTCAAATACAGAAAAATGAGACAAGGCAAAACTCAGGTCATGGTAGTTCACAGGACAGAAATGATCCAGGATGGTTTTCTTCACAAGGAAGGCATTAATACCTGACTGCCTTCAATAAAAAAGAAAAAATTTTCACCAAAAAATATGAAAATAAAACTTTCTTTTTTATTGAATTTATTGAGGTGATATTGGTTAATAAAATTACATAGGCTTCAGTTGTATAATTCTATAATAATAATAAAAATGACTCAATTACAACAGCAGGGCCAACATAATGCACATAAGAGACATTTTTGGAGCACCCAGCTCAGGTGATCTGGGAGATTGTGTCCCTGGGCCCCATAGGACACCTACTATGTAAGACCACCTTACCAAGACTGGGAATTATCTAAACAAAGACAAGAGGCAACCAAAATGGGGAGACAAAGAAACAAGCTCCAAATGAAAGAACCAGAAGATTCCCCAGAAGAAGAGCTAAATGAAATAGAGTCAAGCAATTTATCAGAATACAGTTCAAAGTAAAGATTACAAGGATGCACAAGAGCATGAGAAAGGACATTGAAACAATAGAAAAGGACCAGTCAGAAATTTAAAAAATGCAAGATCTGAAATAAAGAATATACTGGGAGTAATAAACAGTAGGTTAGATGAAACAGATAATTGAATTAGCAATTTGGAAGACAAAGTAGAAAGAATACCCAATCAGAGCACCAAAAAGAAAAACCAGATAAAGACACAGTACAGAAAGAAAATTATAGCCCAATATCTCTGATGAACATAGATGCTAACATCCTCAACAAAATATTAGCAAACAGAATCCAGCAATACATTAAAATTATCATACACCATGATGAAGTGGGATTTATTCCAGGGATGCAAGGTTGGTACAATATCCACAAGTCAATAAACGTGATATCGCACATAAACAAAATGAAGACTAAAAACCACATGATCCTATCAATAGATGCAGGAAAAAGCATTTGATAAAATTTAGCACCTATTTATGACAAAAACTTTCAGCAAAATGGGAGTAGAGGGAATATATCTCAATGAGTAAAGGCCAATATGACAAAACCACAGCCAATATCATACTCAGTGGGCAAAAACTACAAGTGTTTCCCTTAATACCAGGAAAAGATAGGGATGTTCACTTTCACCACTCTTATTCAACATAGTTTTGGAAGTCCTAGCCATAGCAATCAGACAAGAAAAAGAAATAAAAGGCATCCAAATTGGAAAGAAGGAAGTGAAATTGTCATTATTTGCAGATGAATGATACTGTATATAGAGAACGCTAAAGATTCCACCCTAAAAAACTACTAGAACTGATCAATGAATTCAATAAAGTGGCAGGATACAAAATGAATATCCAGAAATCAGTTGCATTTTTAAAATCCATACCTGAGGATATATTTTTCATTGATCCTAGAGAGAGAGAGAAAGGCAGAGAGAGAGAGAAACATTGATGTGAGAGAGAGACATCAATTGGTTGCCTCCCATATACCCATAGACCAGGGACTGAACCTGCAACCTGGGTATGTGCCCTGACTGGGGATCAAACCTGCAACTCTTCAGTGCATGGGATACTACTCTAACCAACTGAGCCATGCCAGCCAGGGCTCAGATGCATTTTTATACACTAACTAGAGGCCCAGTGCAAGAAAATTCATGCACTCAGGGCATCTCTCAGCCCAGCCTGCACACTCTCACAATCCATGACCCCTCGGGTAGGGTCCAGTCCCATCGCAGCATGGCTCTGGTTTCCTGGGCCTGTGGGCTGGAGGAGGGGGAAGGACCCAGAGGCCAGTCCGATGGCAGCATGGCTCTGTTCCCACAGCTCCCTCTGGCTGCTGCACCACTGGGACCCAAGACTGACTCCCGCTGCGGGCAGCTGGGACCCAGGACTTACTCCTGCCATGCGCTGCCAGGCCACAGGACTGACTCCTGCCATGGATGGCTGGGACCCAGGACTGACTCCCGCTGCGGGTTGCTGGGACCAGGACTGACTTCCGCCGCACAGGCCGGAACTCTAGCCTAGTGTTCAGTCATCCGTCTGGACATTTAGGTCGTGATGGACCCTGGCTCTTTATATATTAGGATAATGAACTATCAGGAAGGGAAGCTAAGAAAACAATCCCATTCACAGTTGCTTCAAAAAGAATGAAATACCTAGGAATAAATTTAACCGAGGATGTAAAAGACCTATACTTGGAAATTATAAGACACAGAAGAAAGAAATTGAAGAAGAACAAATAAGTGGCAGCATATGCCATGTTCATGGAAAGTAAGAATTAACATCATTAAATGTCCATACTACCCAAGCAATCTACAGATTCTACACAATTCTTATCAAGATATCAATGACTTATTTCACAGAATTAGAAAAAATATTTCAAAAATTTACATGGAATAAAAAATTATCCTGAATAGCAGCAGCGATCTTGCAAAAGAAGAACAAAGTTGGAGAAATCACACTACCTGATATCAAACTGTACCACAAGGCCACAGAACCAGACATTTCGATCAATAGGACAGAATAGAGAGCCCAGAAATAAAGCCATGACTTAATAGTCAATTAATATTTGGGACATACAATGGACTAAAGATAGTCTATTCAATAAATGGTGTTGGGAAAATTGGACAGATCTGTGCAAAAAAAATGAAATGACCACCTTCTTACACCACACATGAGAATAAACTCAAAATAGACTAAAGACATAAATATTATACTTGAAACCATAAAAATCTTAGAAGAAAACATAGGCAGTAAAATCTCAGATGTTTTTGTAGTAATATTTTTTCTGATATATCTCCTCAGGCCAGGAAAACAAAGAAAAAATAAATAAACAAATGGGACTACGTCAAATTGAAATGCTTTTGCACAGCAAAGGAAACCATCAACAAAATGAAAAGACAACCCACTGAATGGGAGAACATATTTGCCAATGATACATATGATAAGGGGTTAATCTCCAAAATTTGTAAAGAATTTATAAAACTCAACACCAAAAAACAAAACAAAAAACAACAACAATCCAATTAAATAATGGGCAAAGGACCTGAATGAACACTTCTCCAAAAAGGACATACAGATGGCCAATAGACATAAGAAAAGATGCTCAGTGTCACTAATCATCAGAGAAATGCAAATTAAAACCATAATGAGCCATGGGTGATATGGCTCAGTGGTTAGAGTGTCTGTTTGTGCACCAAAGGGTCAAGGGTTTGATTTCTGGTCAAGGGAATATATCTGGGCATGTACTTGGGTTGCAGGTTTGCTCAGTGCCCCTGCTTGGGGCGCATGTGGGAGGCAACTAGTCAATGTGTCTCTCTTACATCAATGTTTCTTTCTCTTGCTTTCTCTTCCTCCTTCCCTTCCTTCCTCTCTCTCTGAAAAAAATGGAAAAAATATCCTCAGGTGAGGATTAAGCAAAAAACACACACAATAAAACAAAACAAACAAAAAAACCCCACAAAATAACCCCCACAGTGAGATATTTCCTCACACCTGTCAGAATGGCTATCATCAATAAATCAATAAACAGCAAGTGTTGGTGAGGATGTGGAAAAAGGAGAACCCTTGTGCAGTGTTGATGGGAATGCAGATTGGTGCAACCAGTGTGGAAAGCAGTATGGAGATACCGCAAAAATTAAAAAGTGGCAGCAATTCCACTTCTGGGAATTTATGTGAACAAACCCGAAACCCTAATTTGAAAGAAAATTGCATTCCTGTCTTCACTGCAGCATTATATACAATAGTCAAGATTTGGAAGCAGCCCAAGTGTCCATCAGTAGATGAGTGGGTAAACAGCCGTGGTACTCTACACAATGGGATACTGCTCCGCCAGAAAAAAGAGAAAGTTTTACCCTTTGGGACAGCTAAGTGACAACAGTCATTCAGAGAAAGACAAATACCATATGACTCCACTTGTGTGGAATCTAGTGAACAAACTGAACTAACAAACACAATAGAGACAGATTAATAGCAGGCTGACAGTTCTGGAGGGTAGAGCTGGGAGGTGGAAGGATTGAGACAAAAAGAAAAAAAACTTCATGGACATGGACAATAGTGTGGTGATTGTGGGGCTTAAGGAAGTGGGTGGGGGTAGAGGAGGGTATAGGGGGATAAATGTTATGGAAAAAAATAAATTTTAATTTAATTAAAAAGAAAAAAATATAATAAATGTACCAATATTTAAATATACATTGCTATATTTTCAAAATCTGTATACTGAAGATGCAACAAAATCTGTCCAACAAAGCTAAAAGTTTGCTGACTTACTTAATGGATGGCTGAATGAATTCTTTTTAGATTCCTTTTTTAACCATTGTTTGCAGATTTCTCTTATCCTACCTAATAATAGACAAATATGCAAATTGACCATACCTCCAACACACACAAGCCACGCCCACCATCCAATCAGAGCAAGCATGCAAATTAACCCAAACCAAGATGGCTACAGCCACAGAGAGCAAGGTTTCCTAGGTAGCAGAGGAAGCCAAGCTTTCTGCCTGCCCTTGCCAGGCCTAAGCCTCCACTCAAGCTACAAAGTTTCAATTATAGAAGGTAAACAAATTCAAACAAATGGCGGCAGAATGGAGCTTGAGAGAGCAGGTCAGGGTTGCCGCCGGCAACAGGGGAAGCAAAGCTTTTCACACACCCTGGCCAGGCCCACCCGCTTAACGCAACAAAGTTTCAATTATAACCCCAACACAAATGGCTGCCGGCCTCGGAGGGAGCCCCAGGCTTGGCTCCGCTCCAGGCTACAAAGTTTCAATTGTAGAAGGAAAATAAATTCCAGATACCAGGGCCTCCACTTGGGTTGTCAGGGGGCGTGGCTGGCCTGCAAACCACCACAGGCCCCTCGCTCAGGCCACCCCACGCCCCAAGGGAACCCCCACCTGATCCGGGACACCCTTCAGGGCAAACCAGCTGGCCCCCACCCGTGCATCAGGCCTCTATCCTATCTAATAAAAGAGTAATATGCAGATTGCTCATCACTGCAACACACAATATAGCTGCCCCCATGTGGTCAAAGATCCTGCCCCCATGTGGACACAGGATGGCCACCACAAGATGGCCAGCAGGAGAGGGCAGTTGGGAAGCACCTGGCCTGCAAGGGAGGGCAGTTGAGAAGGACCAGGCCTGCAAGGGAGGGCAGTTGGAGGTGATCAACCCTGCAGGAGAGGGCAGTTAGGGGTAACCAGGCCAGCAGAGGAGGGAAGTTGGGGGCAAACAGGATGGCAGCAGAGTGGTTAGGGGGTGATCAGGCTGGCAGGCAGAAGCGGTTAGGGGCAATCAGGAAGGCAGGCAGGCAAGCAGTTGGGAGCCAGCAGTCCTGGATTGTGAGAGGGATGTCCGACTGCCTGTTTAGGCCCAGTGGGATCGGGCCTAAAAGGGCAGTTGGACATCCCTTGAGGGGTCCCATATTGGAGAGGGTACAGGCTGGGCTGAGGGACAACCCCCCTCCGTGCATGAATTTCGTGCACCGGGCCTCTAGTACTTATTATAAAGGAGGATGGAATTATTAGAAAGGGAGAAGGCAGAATTTCAATTGGGCCAGTTCTTGAGTCTCTCAGATCCAATGTATTTTCTTTCTTTAGGTCTCAACTTCTTTCAAGAAGTGAAATAGATTGGACTAGACTATAAATAAAACAGCTGGCAAGAAGAAAATATTAGGGGTTGTTACCATAAAAGCATAAAATAAAAACTTGAAAAGAAAAATTGAGTAGATAAACAGCTTATCTTCCTCTTTATACTTGTTGATAAATAATGCTATTTAGAGACTTCGTGTCAAGTCTGTTCGCGCTGATGTGGATATAACTCAGGTTAATATCCCAGTACCTGTGACAAAATCCTCCTCTGTCACACACTGAGCCAGTCAGTGTGCTCAAAATAGTGCATTTACTGATGTGTTCCTTTTAAGTATTTGGGTCTTCACACCACTTTATAGAAAAACAACCCAGCTAGGAGTTTTCATGTGAGAGCGACGCTGATGGGAAAAACGGCCTCTATTGAGGCACCAGGTCTTCCCAGGCCACGGCTCATTTATGGAAGCTGCATCCCAGCTTTTTCATCTTCAGCATCTGATTGTCAGAATCGCAGCCCGGCATAGAAACATCTGGACTCACATTTCCCGCCCGACGGGCTATTTGTTCGTTAGTGCCATGTTCATTTCCCTCCAGAGACATCCTCTCTGATGTTTCAGCCTATTAGACTGCAAAACGTCTCCAGGCTTGAAGCGATGTTTACTGGGAAGGACAGTCTGTGGGAGGCGGCTTTCACGCCGCCTGAGTGGTCTGGTATCAGCCCCGTGACTGTCACCATGCTCAGTCCTGTGGCCAGAGAGGTTTCATGCTGCTCACAGCGTGGCAATCCCAGAGTGAGGATCATGGAAGGATTTCTCAAATTAGAGAGAGAAATATTAGATAGTTCTTAAGAGCTACCATATGCGCGGGTGTACATACCATTGTGATAATTATTTTGTTTTCTCGCAGCCTCTAGCTCTCCCTCTGCCACCCAAATCACCCAATTCTCCTTTGAGGAATCAACTCTCCATATTTGCAGCCATGAGGTGGAGGTAGGTGGGGTTGCCTTCACCCTTCAGGGATGGGTCCCCATTGCTTTGGAATGAAGGTATTTCTTTCCTCTGCCTCCAGTGATTGATTCGGGAGTGGGCACATGAATAAAACACCCTGAGTCCAGGTACTGGGCGAGGAAGCTGCCTCCCTCTCCCATGGATGCCACCATAAGGGACAACGTCCCTTTAGCAGCGGGTGTGGACGAGGATGCTTGGCCTGGAACTCTGCAGCCATTGTTGCATGATGAGTCATTCTGGCCACCAAGCCCGACACAGAGCAGGTCTGACACACCAGCTGGGTCACTCCGGCATCCACAAACTCTGCACCCAACAGTAGCCGGAGCAAAGCTCCTCTGGTAAGGGCGCCAGTAGATGTGCCCATTTTTCTTCAGCCAAGTTAGGTTTGTTTCCTGTTGTTTGCAACCCAACTTTCCCAGCTGATACACCATCTGGAATCGACCATATTCCCCTCACGATAAGCTTGTGAGGTAAGCACTGATTTTACAGCTGAAGATACCAACTCTCAGAGAGAGAATCCCAGGGAGGGAGCTGCAAGGTGGACGTAAGTTGTCTGAAGCCCATCTTATCAACCTCTCTGCCACTATTTCCTAAAGTGTGGTCCTGGAACCCAAGGAGAGTTCCTCCCCGATTCTTTCTGAGAATCTAAAAAGTCAAAACTGTGTGTATGATAGCGCTAAGACATTATTTGTCTTTCCTACTCTCATTCTCTTATGAAAGTGCAGTGTGCTTCCAGAGGCTTCAGGACTTCTGACGATGCCACTTCTGTGATGGCTAATGAAATACCAGTATGTGCTTCTGTGCTCCGTTGTTTTCTAGAATTTTCTAAGGCAGCTATTTGGGGTCCTCGATATTAAAGAATAAAGGGGTCTTGAGACCAAATACTTTGAGAACCAGTGCTCTAGGCTGCACTGTATGACTCAAAATGCTGAAAGCATTAGTAGTGATACTTTTTATGCAGCACAAATAAGTTTTCTAAATTCCCACCCGAGGATATGTTTCTTCGGATTTTTAGAGAGAGCTGAAGGGAGAGAGAGAAACATTGATGTGAGAGAGAAATATTGATAGGCTGACTCCTGTCTGCACCCCATACAGGGATGGAACCTGCAATCACATACCCTGACTAGGAATCAAACCCACAACCTTTTGGTGTATGGAATGATGCTCCAACCAACTGAGCCACATCGGCCAGGGCTAGCACAAATATTTTTTATAAATATTTTGTATAATTCAGATATCACCTCATTATCATTTCATAAAAAATGGAACAAGTGTTCCATTAGATTTTAGTGAAATTTTATAATTTTCCTTTACATTTAATTATATTTTTTCCTGCAGAATTCCAGAATTTGTGAACTTTGGGATATAGAAGACTTTTCCTGAACTTCTCCTCAGGATCCAATTTGTAAACTACTCTCAAGGCCGAAATAAAAATGTAAAAGATCAGTGCTTCAGAACAGAGGTGCAGCGATACGGGTGCATTCAGCCTGGTTAGAGGCAATACAGGATACATTTTCTGTAGAGAATTTTAAAACTACAATAACATCAATGAAAAGTCTACCGACGTTTTGTCTGACAATCCTAAACAATGTCAGTAATAAAACACTCCTCTGACCACTACCTCAAAATAAAAAACACTTGGGCCTGAGCTGGTGTCCTAGGATTTGAACTGGTATCAGAACCCCCTTTATTTTATCCCACCATGGGCCTCCTGACTTGGGTATAAAATCACTTCCTTCAGCTCATCCCTAGATAACTTAAAATGACGGTAATAATAAGCAACATTTGCCAGCATCTCTTCCTCAGCACTGCAGTTCAGGACCTTCTCTGCTCCTCACAGGACTGCCCTCCTCTGGTGGGGATGGGTCCTCAGACACATTTGATGTGCTGAGTCACTGTAACCAATAGTCCTGTGGGAACTCCAGGTCACAAGATATTCAGGTTTGAAATCCATGTCAAGTTTGCAGACACAACTGTGGAGAACCCTTCAGTATATTGCCTCTACCACTCCCCAGTCGCATCTCACACCCTCAATATGTTGTGGGCACACTAACCGCTTAGTCTCTCCATGTGTGTGCTCTCCCTCCTCAGGCCTTCACACATGCTGTTCCTTGGACCTAGATTGCTCTTCCCCTGTCTCTCCACCTGCTGGCTTCTTCTAATCTTCCAGCCTTCAGCTTAAATCTCACTTCCTTATAGGCCCTCTCTGACCAACCCCTCTGAAGTGTGACTCCCCTGTTGTTCTCTCTCATTATCCTTTACTTTTTCCTCATTTAACTACCATTTGTACATGCACTTGGTTCTTGTCTATCTCCCACATTGGACTGTAAACTTCTAAGGTTGGTCATCATGTCCATTTTTATTCTTCATCCTCTCAACCACTCATACTTTCCCTAACACAAGTTTGATACATATTTTGTGAACAAATATGTAGAATGCTGCTTTGTAAAGCCCTTTGAATAAGAGCAATTTTATTATTTTTTAAAATAAAACTGTTCTTGGATCCCTAAAAAACAAAAAATAACAGAAATGGAAAATGTAGCCCAATTCAGTCAAAGAGCAATCCATTGAAAAGAAATCAGTCTTACACTTCTCCAAAACAAACAAACAAATAAACAAACAAACAAAAAACAATGGCCAATCTATACTAATAAGAGGGTAATATGCTAATTAGACCGGGTTGACCAGACATCTTCCAGTCATCCAGTCCTCCTTCTGGACAAAGCCATGGTGGCAGGGGCCAAGGCAGAGGCGGTTAGGGGCGATCAGGCCAGCAGGGGAGGGCAGTTAGGGGCAATCAGGCAGGCAGGCAGGTGAGAGGTTAGGAACCAGCGATCCTGGATTGTGAGAGGGATGTCCAACTGCCAGTTATCCCCAGAGGGGTCCTGGATTGGAGAGGGTGCAGACCGGGCTGAGGGACCCCCCTCCCATGCACGAATTTTGTGCACCGGACCTCTAATAGACACATAAAAAGATGCACAACATCACTAATCAGATAAATGCAAATTAAAACCACAATGAAATACCCCCTCATACTGTGAGACTGGTTATCATCAATAAATCAACAAACAACAAGTGTTGGAGAGGATGTGGAGAAGAGGGAACCCTTGTGCACTGCTGGTGGTAATGCAGATTGGTGCAGCCACTTTGGAAAACAGTATGCAGTTCCTCAAAAAGTTTAAAAAGCAATTCTACTTTTGGGTATATATCTGAAGAAACACTAATTCGAAAAAATATATGCACCTCTATGTTTATTGTAGCATTGTTTATAATAGCCAAGATATGGGAGCAACCCCAGTGCCCATCCATAGATGAGTGGATGAAAAAAATTGGGTCCTGGCCAGTGTGGCTCAATTGGTTGGAGCATCATCCCATGCACTGAAGGGCTGCCCGTTCAATTCCTGGTCAGGGCACATACCTAGGTTGCAGGTTCGATCTCCAGACAGGGAGCAACTGATAATCAGATCGATGTTTCTCTTATTCTATCTCTATCTCTATCTCTATCTCTATCTCTATCTCTATCTCTATCTCTATCTCTATCTCTATCTCTATCTTTCCTGCTCTCTAATATCAGTAAAACATATCCTCAGGTGAGAATAAAAATAAAAGTAATGGTACATATATATAATGCACTATTACTCAGCCATAACAAAGAACATAATGTTACCTTTTGAGATAGCATGGATGGACCTAGAGGGTATTATGCTAAGTGAAGTAAGTCAGACAAAGAAAGACAAATATCATATTTTTTCACTTAAATGTGGAATCTAAAGAACAAAATAAATGAACAAACAAAATAGAAACAGATGCATAGATACAAAGAACAGACTGATGGCTGCCAGGGTGGTGGGTGACTGTTGAGGGACTGGATGAAAAAAGTAAAGGATTAAGAAGTACAAATTGGTAATTACAAAACAGTCACAGGAATATACAGTACAGCACAGGGTGTATAGTCAATAATATTGTAATAACTATGTACGGTGCCAGGTGAGTACTTGAAATATCAGGGGGACACTTTGTAAATTATATGATTGTCTAACCATCATGCTGTACACCTGAAACTAATGCAATATAGTATTGAATATAAACTGTAATTGAAAAATAAATAAAATACAGAAATCAATCTTATGTCTGGCTTCTTTGACAAGATAGACATGAGTTCATGCTGTAGATTTTATTCATAAGGAGTTCAAAACCAGGAAAAACTAATATATGGTGAAAAGTGATGGTTACATCTGGGGAGGGGCATGAGGGAAACTCTGAGTAGCTGGAAACACTCTATATCTTGATCTGGACAGTGGTCACATTGGAGTAGACACTTGTAAATGTTCATTAACCTAATTTGCATATATCGCTGCATGCATGTTACACCTCAAAGTTAAAAACTTTGTTTAGCTAAACTGACAAAAGAAAGTTTGGGGTGGGGGGAATGTTGACCAGACAAAATTGATGCTGTAGCTTCTAATACCAAGAAGCAAATTGTTTATCAAACGTCAACTAAAAACCGTCTTCAATTGCATCCTGGCAGATGGGTATCAGTATATGCATCACATAATTTAGAGAGACACACTTTGGGGAAAAAAATATATATATCTTTTAGGAACATTACCGAGTCAAACCAATATATAGTGACCAAAAAGGATTCCTCTTTGAAATAAAGAATTTAGTGTTACCTCTTGAAATCATTTTCTTTGTCAAAGATCAGGCATGGATGTCATAACTTTGAGCTTGTATCATTTCCAAAAGACAGAAGCAATGCAACTCACTGGCATACTCAATGGCTCCCAAATGAGGCAGGCTGGCCTCTGGCAGAAAAGTGGCTCATAAATTCACCTTTTCACATGGAAATTATGTCGCACTTCATTTTTTAGGGCCATGGCTATAAATAGAAAACAGGTCATTGTATCATGACAATTAATTATTATTATTTATGCACATTGAACATGAGAGAATGACTTGTCTTCATAAATTACCTCTTCTCCACGATTCATTGAATTCCTTCCGACCCATGAATAATGAGTTCCTTAATTTCCTACAAAGAATTGGAGAAATGAAGACAAAGCGAGGGGTGGAGGAGCCTGGAGAGAAGTTATTGAATTAAGAATTTACATAGCAAGTGTGTGAAGAATGGCCCCTGGCAGTCTTCACTGAGTCAATGTGCACCATTTGAAGAAGAGCAGCCTGGAGCCTCTATATTCCCCTTGACAAGTGTAAATGCTGTGGTTCTAACAATGGCACCAAATACTTTCTTGAGGCTGCTTGTTACATATAAAGGCTTACTTTCAGGAGCTCATATGTTGATAGCATGTGCAAGCCAGTCATTTTTCATACAATCCCAGCAAAAGCCTGTTTTGCCTACCACACACACTGTTTGTTTGCTCCTGACTTTAAGCATTTAAGAATGATGTTTTCATTAAAATCACAAAACACTCAAATGTTCAATCACAAACGTTATAGAAGAGCTGTAATAAAATACAAAACAAAAATGAGGTTTCTTTCACTTTAAAAGGACCATTGGATCCATTATGGACAGAATTGTATTTTTTCTCTAACAAAGGAAAACAATGAAGGCAGCGAAACCGAGACCCTGTCCAATTAGAAAAGATGGTTTTCCTGCTCTCACACAGAAAGATGTCCTCACTCCGACTGCACAACTGGGCATTCCTCATCATTCGGATACGTCCTCAGTTGGTTTTCTCTGTGGCTTCAGATTTAGAACAGCTTCTGATTAGCAGCCTGATTCATGCTTTCACAAGTTCCCATGAAAATACACGTGAAGACAAGATCAAGGTGAAAAATCAGAGCCAGAACCTAAACTGGGACTGAGGGTCAATCTAGAGCCATTATGCTGTCTGTGTACATTCCCACTTACTCTAACGCCCATTCAATCTAGAGCCACTATGCTGTGTACATTCCCACTTATAACATCCATTCAGTAGGACACAGAAGAGCCTTTATCTGCCGGGCCTCTCCAAAGTACCAGTGGGACTTACTAGTAAACTATGTCCCCCCTACTTTACAGGTGGATTTTTAAATGAAGCAGTAATATTGGTTTCATTCTCTTTTCATTCATCCTACTCCCTCAGTACCCCAGCAAGATCTCTAGTAAGACATACAAATAAGCTCCCATAAATCAAATGGATAGGAAGCCGAGTAAATGACAAGGGAAGACTGGGAAATGCCCAGGTACTAGCTGGGAATTGTAGTTTTTCATTATTTCATAAAACACTAGGTGGTGGTCAGAGGTTCAATCACATCAGGCCAATAGAGCTGAGCTTGATGAATCTGGGCGGGACACTGAGAGCGGGAATGAGAGCCATGTACATGCGTTACTTGCCCTGGTGATATCTTAGTCTTTTTTTGAGGCTGTTTTGAATAAAATAGGAGCCTCATTGAAGACACTCACATGTTAATAACATATACAATCAAGAGGACAAAGTATGGATTCACTGGCGTAAGGTTTGTTAACCTTAAAATCCTATTGGTTAACAAATGAGAGAAAATGGACTTTGTCACTTTTAGATGAATAAAGAGGGAAAAAAAACAGGAATCCATGAAAAGTATAGCAGAAAAGGGAAAGTAATCATTACTCTGAAGATCTGGCATAATTAGCTTCTGAATGACTTATCATAAAAATAGGAAGAAAATGAGAAAACCGGTGTTCTTAATGGAATGCAAGAAGATCTGTGGTGAAGAAGGCTGCCATAAGTAAATCAAAATGAAATGAAAATAAAATGGAATAAAATGAAAACTGAGACTAATGGGCTTAAGAGGGATTATAAGAAAATCAAAATCACAATAGCAGAATTAAATACTTCATATGGGTTCAAAAAGATGACAGTCACTGTTGACAATTAAATCACTGTTGTGGAAGATGAAGTTAAGATATTCTTCCAGTCTTAGAAGCAAAGGACAAAGTTAATGAGAGAAATCAATGGATTTGGAATGGAGACTATACTTAATCATTAATAGGTATTTCTGAGGAAAGAGCCAGACTGTTTTGAACAGAAGCAATCCTCAGTAATGAACTTCTTTAGCTGAAACAAACCACAAACATGAAATCCTGTGTATATGGCTATGAAAGGGTTTGCCATTGTTCATCTAGTTAGTGAAAGAATTAGCATATCCTGGAAGACTTTTTGAGTTTCAAGAATCTATATATATAAAAGGCTAAAATGCAAAGGTCCCCTCAGTAGTTTGGGAGACCGGGAGTTTGATTGCTTGCTATGACGTGCGCTGACCACCAGGGGGTGGTGTGAAACAAAGGAAGGCCCCGGACGACAGCCAGCAGCCAGGAAAGGAAGGCCCTGGCTGGCAGCTGGAAGGCCCTGATGGGCCCTGATCACTGGCCAGGTCTAGGAACCCTACCCCATGCACAGATTTCGTGCACCAGGCCTCTAGTAAACATATAAATCCTTAAAAGGCCTAAAGGTTGGTTGGTGGAGGAGATGTACAAGGTAACAAAAAATAAACTCAGCATCAGACATTTCTCCAGCACCAAAGAAGTCAGTCAATGTTTGTAGCATTTTATGGGGAAAACATTGTGAAACAAAATTGGACCCAAAGGAATAATGTATGTCTGTATTGATCATTCCTTCAAATTGTCTTTGTGACTTTAGGAATACATAGGTGAAGTGCAGTTTCACAGAACTGTTCACCCTTCCCCTGAAGGAAAAGGTGAGGGAGAGGGTAGAGAGAAGAAGGCTTTTGACTTTTTGAAGAAAGCAGCCATTATTTTCCTAACAGTTCTGGTTTGGTTAATTTTGGGTGTTACCTTGGCTAGGGGATGCCCAGGTATATGGTACGTCATTATTTCTGGTGTCTCTGTGAGGGTAGGTGAACTAAAGTAGATGGCCCTCCCAAATGTGGGTGGGTATAATCCAGGCCGTTGGGGGTCCAAGAAGAACAAAAAGGCAGAGAAAGGGCGAATTCTTTCTCTGCCTGAACTGAGATGTATCTTCTCCTGAACAGGGATGTTGGCACTCCTCCTTCTCAGCTCTCTCACTCAGCCTGTGCTACACTGCCAGCTTTCCTGTTCCCTACGCTTGCAGATGGCAGGTTGTGGGACTCAGCCTTCATAACTGCATGAGCCATTCTCATAGTAAATTAATCTCTCTCTCTCTCTCTCTCTCTCTCTCTCTCTCTCTTTCTCTCTCTCTCTCTCTCTCTCTCTCTCTCTCTCTCTCTCTCTCTCTCTCTCCCTTCCATCAGTTCCACTAGCCAGTTTGGTGTTGAAGTAGGAAAAGGTGACTTATTCTTTTATACTATACTAACCTCAAAGCATGTTTTCTGCTGCCTTGATGTTTTCAGCACAAAGACCTGAGACCAGGGATCCTCAAACTTTTTAAACAGGGAGCCAGTTCACTGTCCCTCAGACCGTTGGAGGGCCGGACTATAGTTTAAAAAACACTATGAACAAATTCCTATGCACACTGCACATATCTTATTTTGAAGTAAAACAACAAAACGGCAAAAACACCCGCATGTGGCCTGCGGGCCGTAGTTTGAGGACGCCTGCCTGAGACTTTCTGTCTTCATAGGCCTTTGACCTAGTCTCAGCCAAGCTAATGACCCATCTATGGCCTTGGCTCTAGAGCCAGTAATGCAAAGTTAGATATTAACTTTGATGGGAGCAGCAGTAGAATCCAAGCACTTTGGGAGGCAGGCCAAGCACAAGCAGCTGACTAATCAAATTGATGCTGTGGAATAATTTTGACTATGGTTCAGGCCACACAGTTCACTGAATTGCTGAGCCTGTTTCTTGTACTTGATGTGTCCTACTAATTCAATGGGCTATCTATCTTTCCAATGAATTTATTCTCTGTCTACACAGATCAGATTAAACTGAGCTAGTGGCAGACCCCATGCTGCACTCTAATGTTAAGCCAACCTTGAGTTCCTCGGACAAATCCCACGTGGTATGTATTATTTTTATATGTTGCTGGTTTCAGTTTATCAATATTTTGCTAAGGATTTTTATGTCTATACTAGCGGCCCAGTGCACGACATTCATGCACTGGAGGTGGGGTCCCTGAGCCCAGCCTGTGCCCTCTCACAGTCCAGGACCCCCATGAGCCTAAGCCAGCAGGCAGACATCCCCTGAGGGGTCCTGAGCGCTGCCGCAGAGGTGGGAGAGGCTCCCGCCACCACTGCTGCACTCGCCAGCCGTGAGGCTGGCTTCTGGCTGAGCAGCGTTCCCCCTGTGGGAGCGCAGTGACCACCAGGGGCAGCTCCTGCATTGAGCGTCTGCCCCCTGGTAGTCAGTGTGCATCATAGCAATGGGTTGTTCCACTGTTTGGTCGATTTGCATATTAGCCTTTTATTATATAGGATTTGTCTGGATTTGCTATCAGAGTAATACTGATTTCATAAAATGATTTGGGAAGTGTTCCTTCTTGTAAATGGAGCTATCTTCAGTGTTTCAGCTCAGGCCAGGGAAATGCTATCTTCTGGTGGAAAGGGACAGTATGCTGCAAGAGCCATAGGGCAGCTGACTTATATAGACAGAAATCTCCACCCCTGGTTCCTGATTGGTCTGTCTTGATTCAAATGATGACTCCAAATCCTTGCAGTTTGATTGGTCCAAAAGACACTGTCCTGATTGGTCAGAATGGAGCCACTTTGATTTGTTGATGAAGAAGCTGATGGAAATATAGCAGCACAGCTCCAATTGAGTGGGGAAAGCCTCAGTCCTGTTGGTTGAAATAGGATTCCAGGAACTCCTTTATAAGGGCTGGCTCAGATGCAGGAACACAGTGCAGGCCAGTAGTTCAGTATAGGAGGCAGCTAAGTGTAGAAATGCCTGCTAGGCTCTGGGTTTTTATTTTATTTTATTTTTTAATTTGAGCCCAGTTAGTCACCAGGAGCTTTTTTAGTAGGTATCTTCTTTCTCAGGGTCCACATTCTCTATTTTCTGATAAAGTTTTTGGATGTTTGCTATTTTTTTCTTTAAATATTTCACAAAAGGCAACACTAAAGCCTTCTGGTTAGGCTTTTCTATGTGGGAGGATTTTTATTTACTCATTCATTTTAAAACTTTATGTAGATCTAATTAGCTTTTCTATGTCTTCATAAGCCAGTTTAGTAACTTGTATCTTTCTAAGAATTAATTCATTTCTTCTAAGATATCTAAAAAAGTTGTGCATAATATTCTCTCTTTTTAAAATATATTTGTATTGATTTCAGAGAGGAAGGGAGAGGAAGAGAGAGATAGAAACATCAATGATGAGAGGGAATCATTGATTGGCTGCCTCCTGCATGTCCCCTACTGGGGACCAGCCCACAACCCAGGCATGTGCCCTTGACTGGAATTGAACCGGGACCCTGCAGTCCTCAAACTGACGCTCTATCCGCTGATCCAAACCAGCCAGGGCCATAGTATTCTCGTATCGTCTTTTAATTTCTGTACAGTTGGTAGCAATGACACCTTTCTCATTCCTTATTTTGATAATTTTTGTTGGTGTTAGTCTTCACCTGAGGATATTTTTCCATTTTTTCATTGATTTTTAGAGAGAGTGGAAGGGAGGGCGAGAGAGAGAGAGAGAGAGAGAAGAGAGAGAGAGAGAGACATTGATTGGTTGCCTCCCACACACACCCTGACTGGGGCCAGAGATCCAATCTGCAACCCAGGTATGTGCCCTTGACTTGGAATCAATCAAGCTGGGACCCTTTGATGTGTGGGCCAACACTCTAACCATGAGACACACATGGACCTTATTTTGATGTTTTGTCTTTTCATTTCTTGATCAGTCTAGATTATCAATTTTGTTGATCTTCCTAAGACACAAACTTTTGGTTTGATTGAATTTCTCTATAATTGTTCTGTTTTCTGTTTCATTGAATTCTGCTCAAGCTTTGTTTGTTTCTCGCCATAGAAGCTTATATTACTGGTTTGGTTTCAGAACTTTTTTTTCTGTTATGAGTATTATGTTATAAATCTTCCTCCAAGTCCTGCTTTCAGTATCTGTCAATTTTTAATATAGTATACATTTATTTTAACTGTTAAAATAAAATGGGTTATTTAGAATTATATTATGAATTTTTAAATATTTGCAGATTCCTAAAATTTCTTTTTGTTGTTGAGTTCTAATGTACTCAGTTTCTTGTCAGAGAAAGTACTACTTTGAATGATTTCTAACTTTTTTAATTCATTGAAACTGTTTTATGGCTTAGCACATGGCCTACACCAGAGAATGTTCCATGTGCACTTTAAACGAATATGTGTTCTGTTGTCATTAGGTGGAGTATTCTATAAATGTTTATTAGGTCAAGTAGTTTGAAGTGTTCAGGTCTTCATTGTTCTTGCTAACAACATTTCCTCTCTTGTTATTATCTTAATTATTTAAAATGGTGTATAAAAATTTCAACTAGAATTTTTGAATTTTCTATTTCTTTCAAGCCTGTAGTTTTTGTTTGTATTTGGGGACTCTTATTTTTAGGTGCATATACATTTATAACTATAATTTCTTGTTGGTATATTGACAATTTTATCTTTATTAAATCTCTTTGTCTCTAGTAATATTTCCTGTTCTAAAAAATCTATCTTGTCTAATATCAATATTGTTACTATAGCTCTCTTATGGTTATATGAAAATTATTGCTTTACTCAACCTTATATCATGTAAGAAATTAAGAGTAGAAAATAGAAAAATAGCCTATCTAATAAAAGAGTAATATGCAAATTGACCATCACACCAAGACACAAGATGGCCGCCCCATGTGGTCAAAGATGGCTACCCCCATGTGGACACATGATGGCCATCACAAGATGGCCTGCAAGGGAGGGAAGTTGTGGGAAGTTAGGGGTGACCAGGCCAGCAGAGGAGGGCAGTTGGGGGTGACCAGGCCAGCAGAGGAGGGCAGTTGGGGGAGACCAGGCCAGCAAGGGAGGGCAGTAGGGGGTGATCAGGCCAGCAGGGAAGGAAGTTAGGGATGACCGGGCCAGCAGAGAAGGGCAGTTGAGGGAGACCAGGCTAGCAGGGGAGGGCAGTTGTGGGTGACCAGGCCTGCAAGGGAGGGCAGTTAGGGGGGCCAAACCTTCAGGGGAGAGCAGGTGGGGGGGACCAGGCCACAGGGGAGGGCAGTTGGGGGGAGGACAAGGCCTGCAGGGTAGGACAGTTGGGGGGGACCAGGCCAGCAGGGGAGGGCAGTTGGGGGAGACCACGCCTGCAAAGGAGGGCAGTTGGGAGCCAGCAGTCCTGGATTGTGAGAGGATCAGACCTAAACGAGCGGTTGGACATCCCTCAAGGGGTCCCAGATTGGAGAGGGTGCAGGCTGGGCTGAGGGACACCCTCCCCCCGTGCATGAATTTCATGTACCAGGCCTCTAGTATTCATGTAAACTTTTATATTTATCCACATATTCATCATTTCTTGTGCTCTTATTTTCTTCTCATGGATTTGAGTCACTGCCTACAGATATTTCTGTTCATCCTGAAGCACTTTCTTTGTTTTATCTCATAAGGCAGGCATCAAGCAATTAATTTGCTCTATTTTATTTGCCTGAACATTTTATATTTTGCCTTTTTTACTTTAGATAAATTTTATTTTTCAATTACACTTGACATACAATATTATATTAGTTTTAGGTGTTCAACCCAGTGACTATACATTATATAACTTACTAAGTGATAACTCCCATAAATCTAGTTCCCATCTAACACCATGCATAGCTATTTTAATATTACTGATGCTATTCCCTATGCTATACTTTACATCCCTGTGACTATTCTGTAACTACTAATTTGTACTTCTTAATCCTTCACCTTTTTTATACAGTCCCTCAACCCCCTCCCATCTGGCAACCATTCTCTGTATCTATGAGTCTGTTCAGCTTGCTTTTTTTTGTTTTATTTTTTAGCTTCCACATATAAGTGAAATTATATGGCATTTTTCTTCCTTCATTTGACTTATTTCACTCAGCACAATAACCTCTAGTTTCATTCATGTTGTTGCAGATGGTAAGATTTTCTTATGGCTGAATCATATGCAAGTGTATATATGCACCACTTCTTCTTTATCCATTCATCTGTTGATGGATATTTAGGTTGCTTCCATACATGGGTGGGCAAAAGTAGTTCTACAGTTGTAAGTACAGGAAACACAGAGTTTATTCTTATATTCCTGCAAGACTTCCGGCAGGCTTCCCTCCTGCCACGGCCACCTCTCCCGCCCCCCCACCTTTCCTGCTGCGGTGGGTGGGGCGGGGCGGGGCGGGATGGGCGGGGCATGCCCCACCCATCCTGTCTCCCCCACTGCTGCACACCCTGCCCCGCCCTGCATGCGCTGCCAGCACTTTCCCTCCAGCAGCTGCCTTGCTTTCTACTTTCCCTCCCTCTTCCTTCTATGCTGTCTTCAGTCTTCACTCCTCCCTCCCTCTGCATATGCAAATTAACCACCATCTTTGTTGGGTTAATTTGCATACTCACTCTGATTGGCTGTGGGGGTAGCGAAGGTATGGTCAATTAGCATTTTTCTCTTTTATTAGTGTAGATTTGTTCTTGTATTATATATTTTCTATACAACAACTGTATGTTACCAACCCCTGTATATTGACTACTGTAAATAATGCTGCAATCAACATATGAATATATATGCCTTTTCAATTTAGTGTTTTGGGCTTCTTTGTATAAATACCCAGAAGTGGGTTCTTCTTTGCCTTTTGTTATGTAGCCTTTGTTTTAAAGTTTATTTTGTCTGGTATAAATATTGCTACCCAACTTTGTTTCCATTTTCATGAAATATCTTTTCCACCCCTTTACTTTCAGTCTGTGTGTCTTTCCATCTTAAGTCTCTCTTGTAGACAGCATATGTAAGGGTATTGTTTTGTTATCCATTTAGCCTTCATATGTCTTTTGATTGAAGCATTTAATACACTTGCATTTAAAGTAATTTTTGATAAGTAAGTATTTATTGCCATTTTATTATTCATATTTTTAATTTTTTTCTTCTTCTTAAAGAAGACCCTTTAACATTTCATGTAATATTGGTTTGGTGATGATGAACTCCTTTAACCTTGTCTTGAATGAGAAGCTCTTTATCTGATCTTTGATTCTAAATGATAGCTTTGCAGGGTAGAATAATCTTGGTTGTAGGTCCTTGCTTCTCATCACTTTGAATATTTCTTGCTACTCCATTCTGGCCTGCAAAGTTTCTCTTGAGAAATCAGCTGACAGTTGTATGGGTGCTCCCTTGTAGGTAGCTAACTGATTTCGCTTGCTGTTTTAAGATTCTCTCTTTGTCTTTAACCATTGGCATTTTAATTATAATGTGTTATGGTGTGGATTTCTTTGGATTTATCTACTTTGGGACTCTCTGCACTTCCTGGACTTGTATGTCTATTTCCTTCATCAAATTAGGAAAGTTTTCCCTCATTTTTTTCAAATGGGTTTTCAATTCCTGGCTCTCTCTCTTCTCCTTCTGGCACCTTCATGATGTGAATGTTGGTGTGTTTGACATTATTCCAAACATTGCTTATGTTGTCCTCATTTTTTTAGTTATTTTTTTTTTTGCTGTTCTGATTGGGTGTTTTCTGATTCCTTATCTTCCAAATATCTGATTTGATCCTCTGCCTCATCTACTCAACTGTTGAATCCCTATAATGATTCTTCATTTCAGGTAATGTACTCTTCATTTCTGACTGGATCTTTTTTATGTTTTCTATTTCAATTTTTATGCTTCTTATCTTTTTGTTGAAATTCTCAATAAGGTCATCTACTCTTCCCCTAAGTTCTTTGAGCATCCTTGTTTTGAATTCTCCATATTACTAGGCCACAATCTCAATAGCTTTTACAGCCAGAAGTTATGGGTACTTTTCTCACACTGGCACCCTGGTCTGTGGGTCCTGGTGTAGGGCTGGGACCCCTCACTCCTTAGGGGGGACTTCAACAGCTGAGATATTACTCCTGATTTTTATCTGCCACACATGGGTGTGGAACCAGTCCATCTACATCTCCACCCTTCCTACCAGTTTTGATGTGGCTTCTTCTGTATTTCCTTAGTTGTAGGATTTCTGTTCAGCTAGATTTCAGGTGGTTCTGAATGATGGTTGATCTGTAGTTTAGTTGTAATTTTGATGTGGTTGTGTGAGGGTTTGAATACTGCATTTACTGTACCACCTTGACCAGAACGCCTTGACTTTATTTTTTAAAGAATAGTTTTGATGAATATAAAATTATTGGTTCATAGTCATTTTCTTTAAGCATTCTGAAAAAGGTCTTCTGATAAGTCAACAATTAATTGTATAGCTGTTCCACTGTATATGAGTCATCTTACTGTTGTTGCTTTCAAGATCTTTTCTTTGTCTATCAACATTTTTTAATGATGGATCTAAATGAGAATTTCTGTGCTTATCTACTTAGAATTCATTGAATTTCTTGGACCTGTAGATTAATATTTTTAAGCAAATTTATATAGTTTAAGACATTACTTCTTTATATGTTTTTTTCTGCTTCTTTCTCCTTCTCTCTCTGGAATCCCAATTACACATTTGTTAATATACTTGATGTTGTCTGATAGATCTCTATGGTCTTTATTTTTCTCTCTCTTCCCCAGATTGAAGCAGTTCTATTGATTTATCTTCAAGTTCACTTTTTCTTCTGCCACCTCAGTTCTGTTATTGAGTCCATCTCATTAATTTTTCATTAAAAATTATTGTATTTTTTCAACTTTAAAATTTCTACTCATTTCTTTATGATAGTTTCTATTTTTTTCATTGATCTGCCCTACTTGTCAAATCATTGTCATCATGTTTTCCTTTGTTCTTGTAACATAATTTCTTTCAATTATTTGAACATATTTATAATAACTTCTTTGAGGGTTTTTTTTTTGTTTGTTTGTTTAATCCAACTTCTAGACCCATGCAGAGACAAATTCTATTTACTACTTTTTTATAGCTCTGATAATTTTTGTTGAAAACTGCATATTTTAGATAACGTAGCAATGCTTGATTCTATTTTTCCTTTTTCAAATGATAGTTTTTATTGTTGTTGTTTTTATTAATTGTTGCTCTTTTAAGTAATTTGCCTGTGCTTAATCTGCAGAGTCAGAGTGTCACCCACAGTGTGTAGCCTCTGATTTCTCTGTTTAGGTTTTATTTAATTTTTATTTTTTAGCCTGCATCTGCATAGCCTAGTGGTCAAGCAATGATTGGTCAGTGGTTGTACATAAATACCTTCAGCCCAAGAGAATTCCACCCTCTGCTGTTGGATCTATGTTTGGTTTAAAGAAAGCATTAAAAGTTGGGGCAGTTTTAGAGTTTGTTTTAGAATTTACTTTCCACTGGCTCTCTCAATTCTCCACCATGTTTGAGCATAGGCGTCCTGCCAGGGATCTATGGAATGCTTATTGAGCCTTTCAATGGCAATCTCATTTTATTAATAAAGTTCTTGATAGTCCTTTAGTGAGCCACTCTAGCCAGTAGAAACTGAAATCTCAGGATCAGATTGCTTCAGGCCTTTCTCATTGACCACTGGTCATAAATTTTCCATTTTCTGCTCTAAATCAAGTTAATCTCCTTCAACAACAAAGCTATTAGTTTTCATGGCCAGTCCTGTCTGATAGAACTGCTGTACTTACCAATTTAGGGTGTGAGCAGCAACAGGCAAGAAACCCACAGACTCCTATTATTCTTACTTAAAGTTCTATGTTTTTTTTTATGAATATATGTGTCTCAGTTTTTTTAGTTGACTTTCAGAACCCTGAAATGATTGGGTTTTTTTGACATTTTTTTCCTGGAGAATATATATACTTTCTTACTCTTTCATAACCAGAATCCACACACAATCTTAATCTTCATGTGTTTGTTTGTTTGTTTCCAAGATCCTCAAACCATAGCATTGTCAGAGCAAGTCCTGGGACACCAAGAACTTCTTCTACTCCAGATTCTTGCTTGAAAATAATTTATTGTTTCTTGTTAACTCTCAAGTGATTGGTTATGTAACCCATCTGAGAGCTGTATCTTGTCCAACTCATGTGAGCCCTTCTCCGCTTCCCTGCACAAACAATGTCTTCTGCCCCTGAAGCATATAAAAGTGATGGAGCATTCATAGAGGCTATGTTAGGGAACATTATAGAAAAGTTCTTTTTAAAAATCACAATCCTCTCAGCGAAAAACATAATAAGCCCCCATTTACTAGTCATTTTTAATTTCACCTTTCCTCTAAATTGTGGTCAGTTCTCTTACTACTCTCCTAAAGTTCTCTCTAACCATCCCCCAACACACAAGAGGTCCAATTTCTTCCTTCCCTTAATTACGCAGACTAGCTTCCCTTTCTCTTGTTAAAACTGGCCTCAAATTCTAAACTAGCACCTAAAGGCTTATAATTGACTCAGTAAAAAAATCTTTCAAACAATGATGGCTCTCTCTCAACAGGTATTTTTTACCATAAGCTAAGAAGATAAAAATGCTTCAATGTTAAGCTCTTTTTATAATCACATTCCACCACCTTAAATTTGCAAAATAACCCAACTTCTTATTTTAGTAAGAAGCTTGAGGTCATTTGACCTGAATCCTTTCATTAATGTGTTTGTCAGCCTAACACCTATTCTTTATGCTTCCCTTAGGTCTCAAAGAAAGGAGAGCGAATCTCTACATCAACATTTAGAGGCCCCATTTATGGGCCGTTTAGTGTTCTTTTGGTTGCATTTAACTTAGTGCCTTTGGGTTTAGGGAAATACTGATTTATCCAAGAAAGTAAAAAACAAAAACACACACACACACACACACACACACACACACAACCAAGACATAATAATGACCTTGGCAGTGGCTCTTTCCTCTGGAATGGTGCCATAAGATGATAGCATCAGAGTCCTTTCAATATTTTTAGTCTCAAGTTTCAAAATCTCAGAAAAGGCAGTTCCCTCAGCGGCTGCCTGAATGTATCTCTTGCTTCAACAGTGCTTGGATGGCACAGATGCACAGGCGCCCCTTCTCCCAGCCTCTCACCACCCTCCAACCTCTTTTCCAGTCGCCCTCCTCAGAGCCTTCTGAGTCATCTTCAGCCTCTGAGACCAACCAACACCATTTTTTGAGCTTAACTTCTTATTGTCAAAAACCCAAATTCATCAGAATTATTCCACCCAGGTCACCTACCTCACCCTGCATCTGCAGGCCTCAGACACCTACCTCTCTCTGGGATTCTATTTCTACCATGATGATGTGGCTCTGGAAAGCATGGACCACTTCTGAGAGTTGACAGAGGAGAAGCACACTGTCTCTTAAAGAGACAAAACCAGTGCATTGTCTGTGCCTTCTTCCAGGATGCGCAGAAGCCTTCCCAAGATGAGCAGAGTAAAACTCAGGAAGCCATGGGAGCCCCAGAGGTCCTGGAGAAGAGCCTGGATTTGCATGCCCTCAGTTCTACCTGCACAGACCCTCATCTCTGACTTCCTGGAGGGCCACTTCCCAGATGAGGAGGCGAAACTCATCAAGAAGACGGGCGACCACCTGACTCACCTCTACAGGCTGGCCACCCCAGGCTGGGCTGGGCAAGCATCTCTTCAAAAGGCTCACCCTCAAACACATCTATGAGCCTTTGGAGCCCAAAAGCTTTTGAGGGGCCCCTCTGCATTCCCCTATTGTTTGGCTTTTGCCTGAGCCTCTCCCAGAAACTACTAGGCATCCATGCTTTGGACCAAATAAAAACAATAAAGCTTTTTGCAGCAAAAAATCTCAGAAAAATCTATCTGGTTGGCTAAACTTTGTTCAGAGGCCCCTCCATTGACCAATACAGTGGGGTGTGGCAAGGGTTAGGGTTAGGGTTAGGGTAGTAAGGGTTGGGCCTTTTACTGGAGGAAAGGGGAGAAAGGTGCTGGATGGATGAGAGTAGTACAAGCATGTCAAACTCAAAGGCTAACATGGGCCAACTAAGCAAGGTTTAAGTTTATGTGGGCTGCAAAAAAACAAAAGCTTCAATTTTCATAGAAATGTAGGTTTATTTCGATAGAGACATGCTGAATACAAAGGGCTGAAATAAATGAGTAATCGTTAACAAAATAATTGAACATTTTATTAAAAATTAATATTTTTCTTATATATTAACTTATCAGACAGTGAATGACTGCACAAATTAATAAGTGTAATGCAAATAAACCTATTTTTCTTGTTCTCCGAAAGCAAGATATTTCCTGTTGTGCACATCAAACAAGTCAGCACAAGACTAATGACGTGGCAATCAAGCTGCTGAAATATTCAGTGCTAGTATTAGTGGAGAGAAATGGTGCGCCTTTGGGAAAGGCATGTAAGGGAAAATAATGCAACATGATTATAGTAATCAGGCATTAGCGAACATTTTAGTTTATTAATAAGTAGAGGCCTGGTGCACAAATTCGTGCACTGGTGGGGTCCAGCCGGCCCACCTGGTAGGGTGAGGGGCCGTAGGCGGGGCCGGCGGGGCAAGGGGCCACAGGTGTTCCAGTTATTCTGCCATTCAGTCGATTTACATATTACCCTTTTATTATATAGGATTATGTATAACAGGATATTGTAAAAATTGAGTTATGAAATTTTTATTAAAACATTTCTTACATACCGTTACATTGGCTGGGCCACAAAAATATTCGTTGTGGGCCACATGTGGCCCGCAGGCTGGGAGTTTGACATGCTTGGAGTAGTCCTACAGTGCTGCAGATACACTCTTCTCTCCTTGCTTTTCCTCAAAAGTCTTCAGTTTGTTACATCATCAGTGTCTCCACTTAATTGGTTCCTTCTTTGTGTCTTCAAACAAGAACAGATATTCCATAGCTTGAAAGAAAAACTTATTAGTTTTGTAACCTTCCTTCACTTCTCATCTTACTTATTTTTCCTTCCTTTTATCAAAATTCTTCCATTAGCCATCTGTTCAGGTACCTAGGCAGCTGACTTCCACTCCAGAAAGATGTTGTATATATGAATCCTCTTTACCTGCTTTGCTATCTCAAACTCTACCTTTAACAGAAAGCCCTGCCTGACATCTGCTCTCTCCCTACCTCCCCAAACCAAAAATTTCTAAAATACCCTTTGTTTAAGCAAGCATTATTGCATACATTAAATGCTGTTGATCTGAATTTCATTGATTCTGTAGCTTGTATTTAATTTGCTTATTCCCTTTTGTTTCTAACATGCTTTTATGTTTGTAAATATTTAAATATAATTATAGCAAAAATAATTCAAGTCAACCCTAGCAGTCTGAGAGAATACTTTTCTTTAAAGGAAGTCTTAAGTTTCAGAAAACTTAGGTCTATGACATTAATTTATCACTTAATTCACATATTCCTGGTAGCATATTTTTAAAAAATGTTTTTATTTCAGAGAGGAAGGGAAAGGGAGAGAGAAACATCAATGATAAAAGAGAATCATTGATTGTCTGGCTCCTGCACAAACCCCACTGGGGATTTAGCCTGCAAGGTAGGCATGTGCCCTGACTGGGAATTGAACTGTGACCTCCTGGTTACACTCAACCACTGAGCCATGCCAGTTGGGTCTGGTAGTGTATTTAACCTCACTAGTGATATACCCCAGAAAAACACTAAAAAGTCTTCAAAGATAGGAACAATGAGGTTTGCATTTCTTTGTGTATATACCTCCAAATATCTAGTGGTATCTCAAAACTATATTTTATTGAGTGAATACATGGAAGTTTTGATTTTGAAGAATTGCTCTGAAATTATTTCATAGATGAGAACGATCTTTTATTGATTGATGAGTTTTATTAAGTGCTAGGAATTATTTTATGTGATTTAGATAGTATATCTCAGTCCTCAAAACAATCTTGTAGAATATGACCTAATTAATATAACCATTTTACAGATGAGAAAACTGAGGCTGAAAGAGATTACATAAATTGCCTAAGGTGATATATGTGGTAAATACAGAAACTGGATTGCCTATGAAAAATGATTGTTAGAGAACTAAGAACAAAATAATTTTCATGATAAAGAACTTTTTATTTTATAAGATATGTATATTTAATTTGGTCTTTAGTCTGTAAAAATATGATAATTTTATTTCTTTTTCTCACTGAATACTTGTAAAGTGGTATAAAGCTACTTAGTATTTATATAGTCATAAATGCATTTAGGTTTGTGATATTGTTATCAACATTAAGAAATTATACTCATTTAGTAGAACAACTTTGTTATTTAAGTTTCTCTTGATAAGAACATATTTTGATGTTTTAGGCTATGTTTTGTAATATAGGAAATGCCATGCCAACACGTCATTAACAGCCCATTTCTGCCCGCTGACTTTCCATCCCAGGATATATGTGCTGTGGTGATTACCGAACAAAGAGGACCAATGTCGCTAGTGTTCAACCAGTGAGTGGCTAGTAAAACACACTATAAACAGAATCTTAGCATAAATGGAGCAGGCGTGTCTTAGCTCAATCTTTGTCTGGTAATTGCTACATTTATCAATTTCCAGGCAATTATACATTATAAAAAATCATTTCCAGTACTTTAACTCTTTCTTAATGACTTTGTTTCACATTTCGGATGGCATGGATTAGCTCATGGGAGGAAGGGGGGAAGTGTGGTTAGTGTGCATCAGCACATAGTTTGGTCATGGCTGGGTTTTCCACCCCTATGTGTAGTCAAACATGTGGTCAAAACCCTTCTGCTCCATTCAATTATGCTATTTTGCTAACTTTTAAAGATAAAAAGCCTAATAGTTAGAGTTGTCTTTATTCTATAAAATAGATGTTTAAAGAGAAGGCAGTGACTTCCCATGTTGTGAGGAAAACTATGCAAAATTCTCATCATGGTCTAGAAGTCCGGACCTGCCCTGGACAAGCCTGGAGCGCTCCTTTCCTCCCCTTGACAGCCCGCGTAAAGTCGCTGTTCCTCAGCCTGGGCGCTCTTCCATTCCCCGCCCACCCCTGTCACCCCTCCTCGTTCTCCCTATCGCCACTAAAGTGTTGAAGGCTCAGAGAAGTCTTCCCCAAATAAGTCAGGACCCGAATCATAGGCTTTCATTGCAAACTGAACTATGACCGTATTTGGTAGCACTTATGGCTAGAATTAGGGATTTATTTTGAGAACAGGCACTTTGGCAGACAAAACAACAGATGTTCTCTCAAGTCTACCTGGAGAGGGAGAGAGGGGAAGAATAAACTTATAGAGACAGAGACACACTGACAGAGAAAAACAGAGAGCAGAGGAGGGGAGGGGAGGGAAGTGGAGATGAAGAAGAATGGTATAGTTCTGCATGGAGAAGCAGACAGATGATCTAGCACAAGGGAGAGAGGGAAAGAAAGCATAGCTTCTAGGGTTCCTAAACATTACCCAGCATTTTGTTTATTCCACCCTCCATTTCCTGCTTATGACAGAGGCTGCTAGTGCTGACCAGTACCTATGTTCTCTTATTCCTGCATACCAGTCAGACTGCATTGCCCAGATTCCCTGCACTTAAGTCACACCATGTGATGAGTCCCAGCCACTGGAATATGAACAGAGGAATGTCCTTACAGACATGGCTTCCAAATTCTCCCATGAGCCCTGCTAAGCTCTATCTTTTCTTTTTTAATCCTCACCCGAGGATATGTTTATTGATTTTTTAAAAAGTTATATTTATTGTTGAAAGTATTACAGATGTCCATTCCTTTCCTCCCACTGACCCCCTCCACCCTGCTCACGCCCTCCCCAGGCCTTCACCACATTATTGTCTGTGTCCATGGATTATGCATATATATGCATATAAAGAGGAAGGAAGAATCAGAGAGAGAGAGAGAGAGAAAGAGAGAGAGAGAGAGAGAGATGTGAGAGAGAAATATCAATTGCTTGCCTCCCGTACATGCCCTGACTGGAGATCAAACCTGCAACCTTTTGGTGTATGGGACAACACTCCAGAACAGAGCCACCTGGCCAGGGCAAGGCTCTATCTTTATTTGCTCACTGACTGGTCAATGACCAGGATCCAACAGAGGATTCAAGACCCAGTAGAGCCATTAGGTAGAAGGAGCCTATGTCGCTCAGTCACTTTGTGGGAGTGAAGACCCTATTGGTCTATACAATGAGTAAGAAACAAACCTTTATTCTGTTAGACCATTGAAGATTTGGTGATTGTTTTAGCTGCTAACTTTAATTCCCATGCGACATCGCATTGTCTTATAAAATACCTTTATTTGACTTATATTAGGTATTTTAATTATTTACTACCGAAATAGCCTTGACTAAAATAGCTATTAAAAATGTTTTAAAGATTTGTGATTTGCACCACTAGTTCAAGAGAAAATTACTATTCAAACCAAATGAACCATATATATGAAAAATTTAGAGTCAGAGATATTAACTCAGCAAGAGTCAAACCTAAAATCTATTACTCTATAACCAAAAGAGGCAAAAACAAAAGGCAACCTAGATGAACAATAAAATAGTCTACAAATATTATATATATTTATATGTCAATATATGTTTATATCTAATATTTTTTCCAATACACAGCTAAGTTGAGAACCATTGGTCTGGAAAAATACACACTAAACCATTGGCAGCATTTACTGCTGGGGAAGAGGCTACAGAGGAGGAATGTTGAATTACTTTTATCAATGTGTAGCTCTGCATTTTTGTTACCCAAACCATGTTTTTTAAATTAAATTTTTGCTTATGTAAAATGTGTACATAATACGAAATTCTTTTTTAAATTCGTAAATATTTATTGTTAAAAGTATTACATATGTCCCCTTTTTTCCCCCATCCTCCTCCTCCAGCCCACCCCAATCCCCACCCTAGGCCCTCACCTCCCCACTATCTGTGTCCATGGGTTATGCATACATGCATACAAGGTCTTTGGTTGATTGCCTCCCACCCACCCTTCCCTGCCTTCCCTCTGAGATTCCGCACTCTGTTCCATGCTTCCATGTCTCTGGATCCACTCTGTTCATCAGTTTATTTTGTTAATTAGATTCCACATATGAGTGAGATCATGTGATACTTGTCTTTTTCTGACTGACTTATTTCACTTAGCATGATACTCTCCAGGTCCCTCCATGCTATCTCAAAGGGTAAGAGATTCTTCTTTTTTACTGCTGCATAGTATTCCATGGTATAAATGTATCACAGCTTTTTTATCCACTCATCTATTGATGGGCACTTGGGATGTTTCCAGATCTTAGCTATTGTAAATTATGCTGCTATGAACATAGGGGTGCATACATTTTTTCTGATTGGTATTTCAGGTTTTTTAGGATATATTCCTAGAAGTGGGATCACTAAGTCAAATCGCGGTTCCATATTTAATTTTTTGAGGAAGCTCCATATTGTTCTCCACAGTGGCTGCACTAGTCTGCATTCCCACCTGCAGTGCACAAGGGTTCCTTTTTCTCCACATCCTCTCCAGCACTTGTCATTTGTTGATGTGTTGATGGTAGCCATTCTGACAAGTGTGAAATGATACCTCATTGACTTTAAATTTGCATCTCTCTGATGATCAGTGACTGAGCATTTTTCATATGTCTCTTGGCCATCTGTATGTCCACCTTGGAGAAGTGTCTATTTAGGTCCTTTGCCCATTTTTTAATTGGATTATTTGTCTTCCTTTTGTTAAGTTGTATGAGTTCCTTATATATTTTGGATATTAATCTTTATCAGATGTATCATTGCCAAATATGCTCTCCCATACAGTGGGTTCCCTTTGCATTTTGTTGATGGTTTCTTTTGCTGTGCAGAAGATTTTTATTTTGATGTAGTCCCATTTATTTTCTCCTTAGTTTCCTTTGCCCTAGGACAGTGGTCAGCAAACCGCGGCTCACGAGCCACATGCGGCTCTTTGGCCCCTTGAGTGTGGCTCTTCCACAAAATACCACGTGTGGGTGCGCACATACAGTGCGATTGAAACTTCGTTGCCCATGCGCAGAAGTCGGTTTTCAGCCTGGGTGAGTCTATTTTGAAGAAGTGGCGTTAGAACACTCAAGGGGCCAAAGAGCCACATGCGGCTTGCGAGCCGCAGTTTGCCGCTCTGTTGACTAATGAGTTTGCTGACCACTGCCTTAGGGAAAAACACTTAAAAAACATTTTAATAATGTGCTAATGTCTTTAACCTGAAGTCAAAGCCTTACTCAGTGGTCGGCAAACTCATTAGTCAACAGAGTGGCAAACCGCGGCTCGTGAGCTGCATGTGGCTCGCGAGCCGCAGTTTGCCGACCACTGCCCTAGGAGATTATCTGTAAACATATTGCTATGAAAGATGTCTGAGATGTTACTGCCTATGGTTTCTTCTAGAGTTTTTATGGATTCCTGACTTACATTTAAGTCTTTTATCCATTTTGAGTTTATTCTTGTGTATAGTGTAAGTTGGTGGCCTAGTTTCATTTTTTTGCATGTATCTGTCCAATTTTCCCAACACCATTTATTGAAGAGACTCCCTTGACTCCATTGTATGCTCTTGCATCCTTTGTCAAATATTAATTGAGTGTAATGGCTTGGATCGATTTCTGGGGTCTCTGTTCTGTTCCATTGGTCTATATGCCTGTTCTTGTGCCAGTACCAGGCTGTTTTGAGTGCAGTGGCTTTGTAATATAACTTGATGTCTGGTGTTGTGATTCCTCTAACTTTATTCTTTTTTTCTAAAGATTGCTGCAGCTATTTGGGGACTTTGTTGGTTCCATATAAATTTTTGAAGTGCTTGTTCTAGATCTGTGAAATATGCTGTTGGTATTTTAATAGGGATTGCATTGAATCTGTAGATTGCTTTGGATAGTATGGGCATTTTAATGATGTTGATTCTACCAACCCATGAACATGGTATATTCTTTATCTTCTTGTATCTCTTTTTTTCAGTGTCCTGTAGTTTTCTGAGTACAGGTTTTTGCCACCTTGGTTAAGTTTATTCCTAAGTATCTTATTTTTGTTGTTGTTGTTGTTGTTGCAATGGTAAATGGGATTGTTTGTTTAGTTTCTCTTTCTGAAAGTCATTATTGGTGTATAAAAAGTCATTGATTTGTGAGTGTTAATTTTGTATCCTGCTACATTGTTAAATTCATTATTAAATCTAGTAGTTTTTTGGTGGAGTCTTTAGGGTTTTTTATGTACAATATCATGTCACCTATGAATAATGACAGTTTTATTTCCTCCTTTCCAAATTGGATGCCTTTTATTTCTCCTCCTCCTCCTCCTCTTCTCCTTCTTCTTCTTCTTCCTCTTCTTCTTCTTCTTCTTCTTCATCTGATCTCTGTGGCTAGGACTTCCAGTACTATGTTGAATAAGAGTGGTGGAAGCAGACATCCCTGTTTTGTTCCTGTTTTTAAGAAAATGCTTTTAGTTTTTGCCCATTGAGTATGATGTTCACTGTAAGTTTGTCATATATGGCCTTTATTGTGTTGAGATATGCTCCCTCTAATTCTACTTTGCTGAGAATTTTTAATCAAGAAAGGGTGTTGGATTTTGTCAAATGCTTTCTCTACGTCGATTGATCTGACCATGTGATTTTTGTTTTTCAGTTTATTTATGTGATGTATCACATTTATTGATTTGAGAATATTGTATCAACCTTTCATCCCTGGAATAAATCCCACTTAGTCTTGGTGTATGATCTTTTTAATGTATTGCTGGATCCGGTTTGCTAAAATTTTGTTGAGGATTTTAGCATCTATGTTCACCAGGGATATTGGCCTGTAATCCTCTTGCTTTGTAGTATCTTTATCTGGTCTTGAAATTAAGGTAACGCTGGCCTCAAAAAAAGAGCTTGGAAATGTTACTTCCTCTTGGATTTTTTGTAATATTTTGAGGAGTATGGGTGTTAGTTCTTCTTTGAATGTTTGGTAAAACTCCCCGGTGAAGGCATCCAGACCCGGGCTTTTCTTTGCTGAGAATTTTTTTTATTTTGTTTTGTTTTAATCACTGCTTCTATTTCCTCAGTTGTTATTGGCCCATTCAGGTTTTCTGATTCTACCTGATTCAGTTTTGGGAGATTGTATTTTTCTAGGTATTGTCCATTTCCTCCACATTGTCCTGCTTATTGGCATACAGTTGTTCATAGTATTTTCTTACAATCCTTTGCATTTCTGTAGTGTCAGTAGCTGCTTCTCCACTTTTGTTTCTGATTTTATTTATTTGGGTCCCCTCTTTTTGTTTCTTGATGAGTCTGGCTAATGGTCCATCAATCTTGTTTATCCTTTCAAAGAACCAGTTCTTGGTTTCATTGGGGAAAAAAAAAAAAAAATATATATATATATATATATGATCTCTATCTCATTTATTTCTGCTCTAATGTTTATTATTTCCTTCCTTCTACTTACTCTGGGTTTTTCTTGTTGTTCTCTTTCTAGTTCTTTAAGTTGTAGAATTAAGTAGTTTATTGTTAGTTTTTCTAATGTTTTGAGGTAGGCCAGTAGTGCTCTGGACTTCCCTCTCAGGACTGCTTTTGCTGTTTCCCAAAAATTTTGGGTTGTTGTGTGTTCATTTTCATTTGTTTTGGGCAGTTTTTTTTAAATTTCTTTCTTGATCTCTTTGGTAACCCATTCATTGTTTAATATCATGCTATTTAGCCTCCAGGTGTTTGAATGATTTGGTGTGTTTTTGCTGTAGTTGATTTCTAATTTCATTCCACTGTGATCTGAGAAGATGCTTGATATGATTTCAACCTTCATGAACTTGTAGAGATTTGTTTTGTGTCCTAACATATGGTCTATCTTTGTGAATGATCCATTTGCACTTGAGAAGAATATATATTCTGCTGTGTTGGGGTGAAATGATCTATAAATGTCTATTAAATCCATCTGATCCAGTGTGTTCTTTAAAGTCACTGTTGCCTTGTTAATTTTTGTCTGGAAGATCTATCCAGTGAAGCCAGTGGGGTGTTAAAGTCTTCCACTATGATTGCATTATTGTCAATCTCACCCTTAAAGTCCTCTAGAATTTTTGTTTAATATATTTAGGTGCTCCCATATTGGATGCCTACATGTTTACCAAGGTTAAATCCTCTTGTTAGATTGATTCCTGTGGTATTATTTAGTGACCTTTGTTGTCTCTTGTGATGGCCTTAATTTTGAAGTCTATTTTGTCAGATATGAGTATTGCTACCCCAGCTTTTTTTTCTTTTCCATTTGCATGGAAAATATTTTTCCATCCTTTCACTCTCATCCTGTGTGAGTCTTTTGTTCAGAGATAGGTCTGTTGTAGACCTATAATGTTGGATTATGTTTTCATATTCATTCAGCTACCCTATGCCTTTTGATTGGAGCATTTAATCCATTTACATTTAAGGTTATTATTGATAGGTACTTATTTATTGCCATTTTAATTCTGTATGGTAGGTTTCACTCTCTCTTTCTTCTCATGACAGCAGTCCCTTTAGCATTACTTGTAATGCTGGCTTGGTGGTGATGAACTCATTTAGCCTTTTTTTTTTTTGGTCTGGGAAGCTCTTTTTTTTTTTAATTTCTTTATTGATTAAGGTGTCACATATTTGTCCTCATCCCCCCATTCCCATCCCACCCCTCTCCCCACGTATGCCCCAACCCCCTGTTGAACTTAACCGTTGGATAGGCTTATATGCTTGCATACAGGTCCTTTGGTTGAACTCTCCCCCTCCCCCCCACCCTCCCCTATCCTCCCTCTGAGGCCCGATAGTCCGATCGATGCCTCCTTGCTTCTGGTTCTGTTCTTGTTCCTCAGTCTATGTTGTTCATCATTTCCCCTAGATGAGCGAGATCATGTGTCACTAGAGATATACTTATAAGAACTGAATGTGAGACGAGCAATAATAGTTATGCTGACAGGCAAATGAATCAGTCTGTAGCGAGCTTCCCCCTGGACCAACAGTTCTTTTGAGACCCAATTTCAATGTCCAGCAGTTCCTTATGTGTACATGTCAGCACTGACCCCTCAGCTCTGGATGGTGGACAAATGGTGGTAACGGAGGTCCGACTCCCTCTGGTTTGGTCTCGGCCGGACCCAGGGGCACGGCGTCATCCAGATTAAGGGGCACGTGGCCACACCCATACCCAAGGGGCGCGTGGCCTCACCCGGGCCTGAGACCCAGCCTCACCCGGATGGATCCAGGGGCACACGGCCTCACCCGGACCCAGGATCCGGCTTCACCCGTACCCAGGGACGTTTGGCCTCTCCCAGACCCAGGAGCACGTGGCCTCACCCGGGCCTAGGTGCACGAGGTCTCACCCGGATCCAGGGACACATGCTCTCACCCGGACCCAGGGACGCTTGGCCTCTCCCAGACCCAGGGGCACGTGGCCTCACCCGGGCCTAGGTGCACGAGGCCTCACCCGGATCCAGGGACACATGGTCTCTCCCGGACCCAGGGACGCTTGGCCTCTCCCAGACCCAGGGGCACGTGGCCTCACCCGGGCCTAGGTGCACAAGGCCTCACCCGGATCCAGGGACACATGGTCTCACCCGTACCCAGGGACGTTTGGCCTCTCCCAGACCCAGGGCACGTGGCCTCACCCAGGCCTAGGTGCACGAGGCCTCACCCGGATCCAGGGACACATGGTCTCACCCGGACCCAGGGACGCTTGGCCTCTCCCAGACCCAGGGGCACGTGGCCTCACCCGGGCCTAGGTGCACGAGGCCTCACCCGGATCCAGGGACACATGGTCTCACCCGGACCCAGGGACGCTTGGCCTCTCCCAGACCCAGGGGCACGTGGCCACACCCGGGCCTAGGTGCACGAGGCCTCACCCGGATCCAGGGACACATGGTCTCACCCGGACCCAGGGACGCTTGGCCTCTCCCAGACCCAGGGGCACGTGGCCTCACGCGGGCCTAGGTGCGCGAGGCCTCACCCGGATCCAGGGACACATGGTCTCACCCGGACCCAGGGACGCTTGGCCTCTCCCAGACCCAGAGGCACGTGGCCTCACCCGGGCCTAGGTGCGCGAGGCCTCACCCGGATCCAGGAACACATGGTCTCACCCGGACCCAGGGGTGCGTGGCCTCTCCCAGACCCAGGGGCACGTGGCCTCACCTGGACCTAGGTGCACGAGGCCTCGCCCGGATCCAGGGACCCATGGTCTCACCCGGACCCAGGGGCGCTTGGCCTCTCCCAGACCCAGGGGCACGTGGCCTCACCCGGGCCTAGGTGCACGAGGCCTCACCCGGATCCAGGGACACATGGTCTCACCCGGACCCAGGGATGCTTGGCCTCTCCTAGACCCAGGGGCACGTGGCCTCACCCGGGCCTAGGTGCACAAGGCCTCACCCGGATCCAGGGACACATGGTCTCACCCGGACCCAGGGACGCTTGGCCTCTCCCAGACCCAGGGGCACGTGGCCTCACCCGGGCCTAGGTGCACGAGGCCTCACCCGAGTCCAGGGACACATGGTCTCACCCGGACCCAGGGACGCTTGGCCTCTCCCAGACCCAGGGGCACGTGGCCTCACCCGGGCCTAGGTGCACGAGGCCTCACCCGGATCCAGGGACTCATGGTCTCGCCCAGACCCAGGGACACTTGGCCTCTCCCAGACCCAGGGGCACGTGGCCTCACCCGGGCCTAGGTGCACGAGGCCTCACCCGGATCCAGGGACTCATCGTCTCACCCGGACCCAGGGACACTTGGCCTCTCCCAGACCCAGGGGCACGTGGCCTCACCCGGGCCTAGGTGCACGAGGCCTCACCCGGATCCAGGGACACATGGTCTCACCCGGACCCAGGGACGCTTGGCCTCTCAGACCCAGGGGCACGTGACCTCACCCGGGCCTAGGTGCACGAGGCCTCACCCGGATCCAGGGACACATGGTCTCGCCTGGGCCCAGGGGTGTGTAGCCTCTCCCAGACCCAGGGGCACGTGACCTCTCCCAGACCCAGGGGCACGTGGCCTCACCCGGGCCTAGGTGTGCGAGGCCTCAACTGGATCTAGGGACATCTGGCCTCACTCGGACCCAGGGGAGTGCGGCCTCCCCCAGACCCAGGGGCGCTTAGCCTCACCCGGGCACGGGACCCAGCGTCATCCGGGTCCAGGGGCACATGGCCTCACCCGGACCCGGAATCTGGCCTCACCTGGGCCCAGGGGCACGTGGCCTCACCCAGACCCAGGGACGTGAGGCCTCACCTATACCCAGAGGCGTGTGACCACACCCGAGCCCAGAGGCGCGCAACCCCACCCGCACCCGGGTCCCAGCGGGGCCCCGTTTTCCCGATCCCAATTCCTGCCGGTCAACCCCCCCTCAGCAATTCCCCTGGCCATCCTTCCAGAGCTCCAGGACGGCTGCTGCAGAACTCGTCGGGCGGCGGCTCGGTGAAGCTCCAGTGCGCCCGGTGCATGGCGGCGGGCCGGTCCGGCGTCGCTGCGTCGGCCCTTGGGTCTGCAGCGGTGGCCGGTCGCCGAGCATGCGCACCTGGCCGCTTCCGGGGCGTTGAGATTCTTGACGGACTCGGAGGTCAGCAAGCGCGGAGTCTCCCACCCCATGTCTCATAGGGGCTCGTCTGTCCGTGCTCGGCAGCCAGTGGAGCCGTCCCCTCAGCCGGAGACCGCCGGGGGAACTGCGCCGAGCACGTTCCAGGCCGCCGTTGTGTCGCCTGAGCCGTAGTTCTTAAAGTGTGGTCTTTGGGTCACCGGCATCAGCATCATCCCTTATACCCCTCTTTTATTCTAGTTGTAGAGCATCCACTCAGCCAGCCCTATGGTGGTCTTGGATGGTGTCTGCTCTGCTCTCCTGTCGTAGTCTCAAAGTTGTTGTGGTAGGCAGCAATCAGGCTTCCGCCCTATGCCTCCATCTTGGTCCTCCTTTGTATAGTTAAGTCTTGATTGTTGTTGGTGTTACTGGGAGGGCTCTCTTTGTCTATAAAGGAAGAGTTGCTGTGCAGGAGACATGTTTATGGGCCGGGTCTTGGTGCAGCAAGGCTTTGGCGCTCACTGAATGTGTCACTTATGCGCGTGGTTGAAATCTGGTGTCATCTCCCACAGACCACTAGATGCCCTCGTTTCTGGGTCTCCAATGGGGTGTAGATCAGCTACTGCCTTAGGCACTCAGCAAGGATTACAGCAAAAACTGTAGTTTCCTCCTCCTGTCTGAGTGGCCCTGGAGCAGTCCGACTAGAACAGCAGTTCATCTGGTCCGCTGCCAGAGGGCAGGCCACCCACATGCATAAGCCGTTGCTTGTGGCGCAGGTGCGCCTGCAAGACTTGCGGGGTGGGTCTTCAAAACGTGCGGGCATGTCCCAGGGCGGGGCGGGTCCCAGGGCGGGGCGGGGTCTCAGGGCGCCAACAGGCCATGGTGCGGCAAGCCGCGATGGCTGCGAGTCTGGTCCTTCTGCCTTCCACGTTTCTAAGTCCCCTTGTTCCGCACTCCAGCGCAGCATACACTGATTGCTGGGCGCACCTCCGCAAGAGTCCCGCCTCTCCCCGCAGGCATCTGGGTCTCCCGCGGGTCCCCAGAAGCTGGATTTCAGGGTGATGGAGAGCTAATCTCCCCTAGGTTTGGAACAAAAGCCCCTTTCCCCCGCCACCAGCCAGACCCACGTGCCTCCACACCTCATCCCCTCCGATTTCGCTGGATGTGAGGCAACAGGTCAGCCTTTCACCTCCGCCGCCATCTTTTTCGAACTTCCCAATTTGTACTTCTTAATCCCTTCAATTCAGTCAACTCTACTGAAGTCTAGCGCCGCCAGGAGGTGCACGGAGAGGGCGCCCGGGCCTCCGTCCGGTGTGCGGGGCACACGGCCCGCGGAACCAGGCGCGCGGGGGCTGCGCGGTGGGGATGGGCGCTGAGTGGCCGCAGGGCTCCAGGCGCCGCTGCCGCCGCCGCCGCGTCCCCAGCGCCCCGGGCCGGGCGGCCTGCGGGGGCGGCGCAGTTGCGAAGGTGAGTGAGTATGGAGTCGGAACTTTCCTTGGTGGCCGCGATTTCTGGGCAGCGTCTGGGGCCCCTCCCGCCTGCTCCCCAAGCCCCCGAGCCCGCTCCCTCTCCGCACCTGGGGCCTCTTAGCCGCCGTCTTGATTCTCCTCCGTCAAAATGGCTAGAGGGCTTGAATGTCTGGGAAGCTCTTTATTTGATTGTCTATTTTGAATGATAGTCTTGCTGGATATAGTAATGTTGGTTTCCAATCCTTGCTTTCCATTACCTTGAGTACTTTATTCCATTCCCTTCTGGTTACTAGAGTTTCTGATGACAAATTAGATGTCAATCTTATGGGAGCTCCTTTGTAGCTAACAGTTTGCTTTTTCCTTGTTGCCTTTAAGATTCTCTCTTTGTCTTTAATTTTTGGCATTTTACCTGATTCAGTTTTGGGAGATTGTATTTTTCTAGGTATTTGTCCATTTCCTTCACATTGTCCTGCTTGTTGGCATACAATTGTTCATAGTATTTTCTTACAATCCTTTGCATTTCTGTAGTGTCAGTAGCTGCTTCTCCACTTTTGTTTCTGATTTTATTTATTTGGGTCCCCTCTTTTTGTTTCTTGATGAGTCTGGCTAATGGTCCATCAATGTTATTATGCGTCTGGGCATAAGCCTATTTGGGTTCTTCTTGGTTGGGGTTCTCTGTGCCTCCTGAACTTGTGTGACTTTTTCCTTCATCAGGTTAGGGAAAACACCATGTTAGATGTTTTCTGCATTATTTCTTCAAACATGTTTGCTGTCCTTTTCTCCCTTTCTGCCTCTTCTGGCACATATGCTATTTGAATATTGTTATGTTTCATGTTGTCCAGGAAGCACAGAGTCCCAAACAAGAGGAACCCAAAGAGGCCCACACCAAAAACACATCATAATTAAAATGCCAAGGGTTAAAGACAAAGAGAGAATCTAAAAAGCAGCAAGAGAAAAACAGTTAGTTACCTACAAGGGAGTGCCCATGTGACTGTCAACTGACTTCTCAACAGAAACTTTGCAGGCCAGAAGGGAGTTGCAAGAAATATTCAAAGTGATGGAAAACAAGGACCTACAACCAAGATTACTCTACCCAGCAAAGCTATCATTTAGAAATGAATGCCAGATAAATAACTGCACAGATAAGAAAAAGCTAAAGGAGTTCATGATCACCAAACCAGTATTACATAAAATGTTGAAGGGTATTCCTTAAGTAGAGGAATAAGAATAAGACTAATAATAAGAACAAAAAGAAGAAATAGAAGAAGAAAATATTAATGATAAAATGGCAATAAATACATATTTATCAACATTTGAATCTAAAAATCAAAATAAATGGCCCTAGTTAGTTTGGCTCAGTGGATAGAGTGTTAGCCTATGGACCAAAAAGTCCCGGGTTCTATGCTGGTCAAGGGCACATACCTTGGTTGCAGGCCCCTCCCTGGCCTAGGCCCTGGTCCGGGTTTGCACAGAAGGCAACCAATCGATGTGTTTCTCTCACATTGATATTTCTCTCTGTCTTTCTCTCTCTCTTCCACTCTATAAAAATCGATGGAAAAATATCCTCGGGTGAGGATTTTAAAAAATTAAAATAAACAAACAAGGAATCTAATGAACAAAATAAATTGATGAATAAAATAATATCAGAAGCAGGGAAACATGGAACAGACTGACAAATCTCAGAGGGAAAGGGGAAAGGGGGGGTAGAAGAGATTAACCAAAGATTTTATATGCATATATGTATTACCTATAGGCACAGAAAGTAGGGTGGTAAAGGCCTGGGGAGGGGTGGGAACTGGGTGAAGGGGGTAATGGGAGAAAGAGAGGGACATCTGTAATGTTCTCAACAATAAAGATTTTTAAACACAATCCCATTTACAATCGCATCAAAAAGAATAAAATACCTAAGAATAAATTTAACTGAGGATAATTTTCTGAGTACAGGTCTTTTAAAATAAATTTAAAAGACCTGTACTCAGAAAATTATAAGACACTGAAGATACTAATAAATGGAAGCATATATAATGCTCATGAATAGGAAGAATTAACATCATTAATATGTTCACATAATCCAAAGCAATCTATAGATTCAATGCAATCCCTGTCAAATATCAATGGTATTTTTCACAGAATGAGAGAAATAATCATAGAATTTTTATGGTACCACAAAGATTCTAAATAACCCCAGCAATTTTGAGAAAGAAGAACAAAATTGGAGGTATCATGCTACCTGATATTAAACTATATTACAAGGCTATAGTAATCAAAACAGCATGATTTGGCATAAATACAGACATATAGATCAATGAAACAGAATAGACAGCCCAGAAATAAACCCATGCGTATATAGTTGATTATCCCATGCCAAGGGAGGCAAGAATATGCAATGGGGTAAAGACAGCCTATTCAGTAAGTGTTGGAAAAACTGAACAGATACATGAGAGAAAATAAAACTAGACCACCTTCTTACATCATATACATGAATAAACTCAAAATGGAATAAAGAATTAAATGTAAGATTTGAAACCATAAAACTCCTAGAAGAAACATAGGCAGTAAAATCTTTGACATTGCTCTTAGCAATAGTTTTTTGAATATGTCTCATCAGGCAAAGGAAACAAAAGAAAAATATAAAAATTAGACTACATCAAATTTTGAAGTTTTTACACAGTGGATAAAACCATTAACAAAACAAAAAGACAACCTATTGAATGAAAGAAGATATTGGACAATGATACATCTGATAAGTGGTTAAATGCCAAAATTTATAAAGAATTCCTATAATTTAACAACAAAACAAACAAAAAAACAAAAACAACAACAACAACAAAAACCACCACCAAAAACAAACTATCTGATTAAGAAATGGGCAGAAGACCTGAGTAGACATTTCTCCAAAGAGAACATACAAATGGCCAATAGACATAAAAAATGCTCGTAATCACTGAAAATCGGGGAAATGCAAATGAAAACCACAATGAGGTATCACCTTACACCTGTCAGAATGTCTATTATCAATAAATCAACAAACAAGTGTTTTTGAGGATGTGGAGGAAAGTGAACCCTCATGCACTGTTGATGGAATAGAAACAGCTACTATTGAAAATAGTATGGAGGTTCTTCAAAATTAAAAATAGAGCCCTGTCACCCTAGCTGGTTTGGCTCAGTGGATAGAGCGTCGGCCTGTGGACTGAAGGGTCCCAGGTTCGATTCTGGCCAAGGGCACATGCCCTGGGTTGTGGGCTCAATCCCCAGTAGGGGGCATGCAGGAGGTAGCCGATCAATGATTCTCTCTCATCATTGATGTTTCTATCTCTCTATCCCCTCTCCCTTCCTCTCTGAAATCAATGAAGAAATATATATATATATATTTTTAAAATAGAGCCCTGTCCAGGTAGCTCAGCTGGTTAAAGCATCATCCTGATAAGCCAAAGTGAGGGCACATACAAGAATCAAGCAATGAATGCACAAATGATTGGCTAGATTACAACAAATTGATTCTCTCTCTCTCTCTCTCTCTCTCTCTCTCTCTCTCTCTCCGCTCTGTTCCTTTCAAAGCAATAAATACGTTTTTATTAAAAACTACTATATTACCCAGAAATTCTGGGTATTTATCTGAGAAATTAAAAAAACTAATTTGAAAAGACATATACATCCCTATGTTTATTGCAGCATCATTAACAATAGCCAAGATATGGAAGCAACCTAAGTGCCCATCAATAGACAAGTGGATAATAAAGCAGTGGTACATATATACAATGGAATAGTACTTAGCCATAAAAAAAGGAAAATCTTGCCATTTGCAACAATATGGATGACCTAAAGGGTATTATGCTAGGTAAAATACAATAGAAGGAAAAGACAAATGCCATATGATTTCACTTACATGTAGAATCCATAAAACAAGATAGACAACAGAAACAAAGTCATAGATACAGAGAACAAATTGATGGTCACCAGATGGGAGGTGGGGGTGGAGGGATGGGTGAAAAGGTGAAAGGGATTAAGAAGTACAAATTACCAGTTGTAAAAACAGTCATGGAGATGCAAAGTACAGCATAGGGAATATATTCCATAATATTGTAATAACTATGTATGGTATCAAATGGGAACTAGACTTACCAGGGTGATCACTTCGTAAGGTATCCTATCTAATAAAGAGGGAATATGCAAATTGACCGTCATGCCATCACAAAGATGGCGGCACCCACAGCGGAGGCGGGGGTTTCTGTAACACAAGATGGTTGCACCCACAGCAGAGGCCGAGTTCCCTTAACGAGCCTTATCGAGCAATCATCAGGACCTGAGGCTGCATGGCGCTGGGCTGGGGCAGGGGACCTGAGGCTGTGCCCTGCGCCTGGTGGGGCTTGACAGCGGACCTCAGGCCACACCCCTGCCTGGCAGGGCTTTACAGGGGACCTCAAGGTGTGCCCCCAGCCCCGGTGCTGGGCCGGGGGACCTGTGACCATGCCCCCTGCCTGGCAGGGCTTGACGGGGACCTCAAGGTGTGCCCCCCATCCCAGTGCTGGGCAGGGGGACCTCAGTCTGCTCCCCCTGCCCTCGGCCGGGAGACCTTAGGTAGTGCCCCTGCCCAGAGCACAGTGGGGCTTGACAGGGGACCTGAGGCTGCACCACCCCCCACCCAGCACCAGGCCGGGGGACCTGAGGCTGCGCCCCCCAACCCAGCAGAGCTTGAAGGGGGACCTCAAGGCACACTCCCCGCCTGGCAGGGCTTGACAGGGGACCTCAAGGTGCAACCCCCCCCCCCCGCCCCAGTGCTGGGCCGGGGAACCTCAGGCTGCTCCCCCCACTCCAGGCCAGGGGACCTAAGGCTTCACCCCCCCCCCCCCCCACCAGGCGTGGCTTGACAGGGACCCTAAGCTGCGTCCCCCCACGTGGCGGGGCTTGATGGGAATCTCAGACCGCACCCCACCCTGGCAGGGCTTGATGGGGGACATCAAGGCAACCCCCCCTCCCCAGTCCAGGCTGGGGGACCTCAGGCTATGCTCCCCACCCCGGTGCTGAGTCAGGGGACCTCAGGCCACGTCTCCCACCTGGCGGAGCTTGACGGGGGACCTTAGGCTGCACCACCTGCCCAGCACCAGGCCAGGGGACCTGAGGCCTCCCCCCCACCCCAGTGCTGGGCTGGGGGACCTGGGAGTGTGTCCCCCGCTTGGTGGGGCTTGACGGGGGTCCTGAGGCTGGGCCCGACCCCCCCCCCCTGCCCAGCACCAGGCCAGGGGACCTGAGGCTGCGACCCCCCAACCTGGTGGGGCTTGACAAGCGTGGGGCCGGCCGAGTCTGGATCTCGCCCAGTGGGGGTGGGTCTGGCTGGGTCTGGGTCTCGTGTGATTTTGAGGTGCCGCGGGTGGGTGGGGACTTGACTCTGGGTCCTGCAGCGCGCCCCAGACTCTGACAGGAGGAAGATTTTCATACACATTTTACTAATTTTCTTTCATCTCTGACACCTCTATTATAGCAATATTCAAATATTTCCTCTAATTAATCTCCTTTAATTTCGTGCACTGGGCCACTAGTATAATAAATAAATACCTAATCACTATGCTGTACACCTGAAACTAATATAACATTGTATGTCTACTGTCATTGAAAAATATGTTTAAAAGGGGTTCATAGTGTAAATGAGTCTCTTATCTCTCCTGTCTGTGGGGACCCACTTCAGACCTGGACGGCAGAGGAAAGCACATCTACCAGCATTTTGTGTATCTTACTTAATCTGAAATGCATGCATTTGTTTTATATTTTATGTATGTACATTTCCACATAAGCAGAAAAATAGGGTTAATTTTGAAACAGAGGAGATGAAACAGGGATGTCTCAAAATTAAATGTATTTATGTGTTGGACTATAAATCATTTTAATTAATTTAGTTGATTAGTATAGGGTTTATATCACAGTGGCTCTCAGCCTGAATTCATTCCATTTTGATATATCCTAACTTAATTTCAACTCTCACAATCTCAATTATAGAGACCTTTTCCATCCTGTGTGCAGCTCCCTCACCTCCTCCCAAGCGTGCGTGGGGTGTGTGTGTGTGTGTGTGTGTACACGCTCACAAGTGGCTGATGTGGGCATTGACCCCAGGCACCAGGAGTGAGAGACAGGTGAGGAGTGACAGAGCAGAGCGGGAGGGACAGACATGTGAAGCCACTGCTCTGTGACCAGGCAGGTCGTCCTAGACCGCCCAGGGGCCTGTGAAACGCACCTCAGAACCCTCTGCCTCGGGGCACCATGGCGCATGCGTGTATGATGAGGCACCCTCAGCTCATTGTGCTCCTTTCACTTCTGGATTTGCTTCCTAATGGTCCCCAGGCAAACTGTCTGGTGGCGCAGATGTTAATTATTGAGACTCCTCTTAATCAGCCGTGTGAGTTACTCATCTGGAACCCTGACGGAAAGCTCAGCCGGTTGGTCCCTGGAGACAGACCCAGCGGCGGGCGGGAGCTCAGCGCCGGACCCTCCCTCCGCGTCTGTCTCCGCTCAGGAACCAGGGCGCTTCAGGTTTGTCCGGCCCTGAGGCCTCCGCCCAGGGGCCGGGGGAAGGAAATGCTCAGGATGCACGGGATCTGTGAAAGCTCTTGCACCTGCAAGCTCCACGCTCTGTGCTGGGGCCCCGGGAAAGCCTTCAGACCCCGACCAGCGGCTGTGAGGCCCGGCGGGCCCGGGCGAGCTGACATCCCTTTCCCGCTGGCTTGCGATTCCCTTGCTCCGCTGGCCCGCGAGTTGCCATGTGCCATGTACGGAGCACATTGAGGAGCGCGCTGTGCAGATCAGTCCATTAAGTGCTAATCTTCCCATCTACGTGCACAGAACTGGGTGCCAGGGAGGCCCCTGGTGGCATCAAGTTCCTGGCTCCTCCTAGAATGCTCATAGGAACAAAGGCGGGCATTTTGAAAGAGTTCACTGGAAGACACTGCTGGTCTGTCCTTCTGGGCCCCCTCTTTCTTGGACCAGAACAACTGGTAGCAAAACAGCTTCCCTCACACTGCAGAGCAGCTGCAGGCAGCAGGAGGCGGCGTGCTGGGTCAGAAAGCATGGGCAGGAGGGAAGGACAGGCCCCTTAGCCAGGAGGCAGACAGACCCAGAGTTCCCTTCAGAGCCTGTATGAGCGCTTGGGCGGTAGGGGGAAGAGAATGTGATCTCTTATAATCAGAGTTTAAACTGTGCTTTACAAAGTAAAGTGGACTCTTAAGGAGGTAGTCCAATACACACCACCATGGAAGATAGCAGGGTGTCATAAAAACAAGCAAGGGACAGAGCAGCAGGCACACTATAATCCCATTTGTGTAAAGTCATATTATTACAAACTATATAGAGTGAACATATGTTTATAAATGGATCAAACAATGTCTGTTGGGTAATACGCCCAGCTACTTGTGTGTTTCCTCTGGGAGAAGCAATTGATTGTAGGGGAGGGAAGGAAAGGCCTTTATTTGTTACTAGAGGCACGGTGCATGAAATTTGTGCACAGGGGGGGGGTTCCCTCAGCCTGGCCTGCACCCTCTCCAATCTGGGGCAGTCGGACTTTCCTCTCGCAATCCATGACCAATGGCTCCTAACTGCTCACCTGCCTGCCTGCTTGCCTGATCGCCCCTAACCACTCTGCATGCCTGCCTGATCGCCCCTAACTGCCTCTGCCTGCCTGCCTGATTGCGCCTAACTGCCTCTGCCTGCCTGCCTGATCGCCCCTAACCCCTCTGCCTGCCTGCCCGATTGCCCCTAACTGCCTCTGCCTGCCTGCCTGATTGCCCCTAACCCCTCTGCATGCCAGCCTGATGCCCCTAACAGCTCCCCTGCCAGCCTGATCACCCCTAACCTCTCTCCCCTGCTGGCCTGATCGACCCTAACCGGCTCTGCCTCAGACCCCGCCACCGTGGCTTTGTCTGGAAGGACGTCCAGAAGACGTCTGGTCTATCCAGTCTAATTAGCATATTACCCTTTTATTAGTATAGATATTACACCAAAATGTTAAAAATATATTAGAGAGGAATACATTTTTAAAAATTACCTAAAGAACGTTATTATTGCAAAACACTGTTTTGACAGTTAAGCTGAGGCCCTAAAACATTTTGCAGCAAAAGAATTGGAGAGAACCAGTGACATGGATTTCATGATTTTGAGGAAATCTTAGGAAGACAGAGCTCTTCACTGCAAGAGTGTTAAACTGCAGACTTGATGAAAAGTTTGTGGTTTTAGAAATCTAGTATATTCTTCTTACATTAAAAGCATGACGCTACTTAAAAGGAAGCATGCACGGGGTTTGGAGTCTGAGAACTGTGCTCAAATCCTGCCTCTGTGCTTCCGAACTGCATGACTCCGCAGCACACTCATCCTCCCCAGCCTTCGATGTCTCACCTGTCAAATGAGGAGGCAGACAGAACTGGATCATAGTACCATTTAATTAAGAGAATGTATATAAAGGGCTTAGCTTATTGGCTGGTGAAAATTAAGCACACAGTAAATGCTAGCTATTTGTAGGTGCAGAATGTTGTCCAGAATAGCCCATACACCCCTGGGAGGTTTATACACTATATCCCAGTTCTGCTGAACCCAGGAGCGGCCAAATGACTTGCTCTGCCCATGAATCATGGCTGAAATGATCATTTTGAAGAAGACACTTCAAGATCCAGCTCATAACTCACTGTTTCTCATCTCTCCCGTGGCACCAGCTGCTCCAGGAGCCTGAATCTTGTAGTGAGACCAGCAGGAAACCCAGAAGCCGATCCCTGGCAGCCATGGCATGTAGCACGAGAAATAAACTTTGGTGGCATGAGTCACTGAGATTTTGGATTGTTTGTTATTGTTTGTTACTGCAGCTAAACCTAGCCAACCTGACTGACAAACACACTTCCCTCTTGGCTAAAGTTCCTGCGTAGGTTTTTTGCTATTATCAGTCAGAGTCCTTAGTTGTACACACGAGAAATATCTCCACTTAGTTTAGGCAGAGATGTAGTTTATTGAAGGCTTTTGGGTGGCTCACTGCATCTCTGAATGGCCCAAGAATAAAGCTCTGTCTATTCAGCCAGGAACGACGAGCAAACCATGTTGCATGCCAGCTGCAGCGGATCTTGCGGCCACATTTCACGTGGCCCATTGCCGCCTGTCGCAAGTGGCTGTTTTCAACAGCACAGCTACAGAACGTTCCATCACTGCAGGGTGTGCTTTTGGACAGCGCCGATGGAGAACTGAGCTGGCTGCTGCTTTGAACTCATCGGCCTCATAGAGATGGCTGTGCGGTGCAGTGAGGAGAGCTTTACAGTGACAACAGCACCGCTCTATGGTGTTAGGCAGATCTTGTGAAGACTTGATGTTCACATCTGTCAAACAAGGTCACGGTAACTGCCGTGGAATAAGTCCACTCAGCCAGCCCCCAAACAAGAGTCCCACAATTGGCCTCCTGCTGCCACTTGTACTGCTGTGTGCCTGGGTCACAGGCCATCAGATGGAGAAGGTGAGGGGTGGGTTTCTACTCTACAGATGAGCCCTTACGGAGAGTAACCTCGGCTCCTCTTCTTTTCAGGTGGATACCTTCTTGTCCCATTTTCTGTGCAGAGCTGAGTTCACCATTACGTTGGCTGCGAGGGACTTTGCAGGCCAGCAGTTCAGAAGAAATAAGGATAATTATCAACCACAGTCTCACATGGTCAGTGTTGTTTAGCTTCTGTTTCACTCCTGTTGAAAATTGGTGCCTCCAGCCTCCAGCTCTATTCTTTCTTGCTGCTTCACCCAAATTCTGTCCAGTGCTAAGATCTTCTCTTTCTTACCCTCCTTTTCCAGCCCAGGAAGTTCAAGGCTCTCTTCTCTTTGAGTATTGGTCAGCAGCAAGACTCCAGGTAAAAAGCAAGAGCCAGTTCTTTGAGCTCTAACTCATCCTGAACCCATTCACTCCTCTCCCCTTCACTGCCACCTCCTAATCCAAGCCACCAGCATCTCTCATTGGGTAGGCTGCTGGTTCCCTCACTGATTAATGAATTAAGTAAAATCTTTAACAAGTATTTATTTTATACCTCTATGAGAGTCATAATTTTTCCCTTTTGGGAAAATCATTTTTATCACTGTTCTCGCCACGTGGCTGTGGCTACACTCCGTACAGTTCTTCCTTCACTCAGCCAAAGTGGTTCTTATCTAAGGAGGAAACAAACGTGCCTCCTCTGGCTTTCCACCCTCTCATATAGGCTTCTGTTCTCCTTAACGTAAAATCTAAAGCCACTGCTTGGTCTAGAGGCCATGTAAGATTGGGGTCCTGGCCACTTCTAGCTCATCTCTGATCATTGTCCCCCTCAATCAGATCATAGGGAAAAATGTGCTTCCATGGAAAATTGTACATTATTTAGATTTTTTTAAAAACATCCCTTCAAAATATCTGATTCTGAGTCTATGGAAGTATCTCACAATTCTGAAATTTGACAATGCAACACAATTCTTATCTCTAGACGTACAAACCTGTCCAGTCGAAGTTCTATTGACTCCTCTCCCCACTGGTGGCAAAAGTTGGTTTTGCCTCCCTTCGCACACTCATTTCAATATTCCTTTACTCCATGTAAATTTGTGCTGTTGTGAGTTCTTCCTTATTTTATTTTGTTTGTTTTTTTAATCTTCATCCCAGGATATTTTTTCATTGCTTTTTAGAAAAATTGGGAGGGAGGGAGGGAGGGAGGAAGGAGAGGGAGAGAGAGGAGAGAGAGAGAGAGAGAGAGAGAGAGAGAGAGAGAGAGAAAGAGAGAGATCAGTGTGAGAGAGACACATCAATTGGTTGCTTGGTTGCCCGGGATAGAACCTGTAATCCAGGTACATACCCTTAACCAGGAATTGAACCTGAGACCCTTTTGTGCGCAGGCTGATGCTCTAACCATTGAGCAACACCAGCCAGGGCATGACTTTTTTAAACCATTGTCCTCTTCTGGTACCTAGCTAAGTGCTTAGCACATGGTCAGACTCAATAATTAGCTCTGGTGTGTAGTAGGCTATACCATCTAGGTTTGAGTAAGTGTACACTATGATGTCCGTAGAATGAGGAGACAGCTTAAAGATGCATTTCTCAGAACGTGTCCCCTTCTTTAAGCAGCGCGTGACTGTACTTCATGGTTAAAAACAAGGGCTCTGAGATAAAATGAACTCTGGATTTGATCACGGGTGTGCCACTTAGTATCTGTGGAAGCTTGGGCAAGTGTTTAACCTATTTGAACTTCAGTCTTTGATATAAAAGGAAACAATACTAATACCGTTAACTCTAGGGTTTTCATGAATATCCAAGTAAGATAACATAGGTGAAGAAGTTAGACAATGAGTGGAATACAGTAAACGCTCAAGAACATAGAAGAGTTGGCTTGGCTTGATCCTAGCTCGATTCTTGGAGGCTTCGCTCCTCTTGCTCTCTCTGGCCACTTTACAAGGAAATTACATTAGCAGTCATGCAAAGTAAGGGTTTTGAGCTTGAAATATCAAAGAGTCCTCTTCCCTGGGGGGAATAACCCATATTCAGAGTATTGTTATGGGGATTCAGCAGGTAAGACAGAAAGGAGTTCATTTTCATCTTAATTTTAGTAGAAATATTTGTGAAAGTAAAAGGACATTGACAAATGACAGAGGCAGAAGCTTGATAAAAGACGGAGGAGTTAGCGTTTGTAAACAGCTTGATGGGGTGGGGGACCGACATCAATTTTCATTTCAAAGTGAAGGATGGAATAAATACCCTGCAAAGCCATCTTTTACCCTACATATTGACAGAAAACAGCTGTGTTTCTGGAAAGGGAAGCACCACTCAAAAAACCTGAGGGCCAGACAAATAAATGTGAACATTATGTTGTAAGTAATATATGGGGGCTTCTATTTTTCATTCTTCCATGCTTACAATTCTCAAATAGAATGTGAATTCTACAATCCTATGTGTTTGCTCATGAGTGCCTAACCCAGGTAAACATTTTCTCTTAACTAAGTCTTTACTTCTCCTTCATGCCATTTTCTCTCTGAAGATTCTTTGCAGGAAAGATCATAGAATGCAGGTCCAAGTTTCATTCGTTGGTAAAACAGGACCAAATCTATGTGCTAAAGAGCTGATTTTAATGGGGTCATTTCTGTTCTCATAAATGAGCGGAATAAAAATAATATGTTGTGTGCACGTTTACTTTAACCTTTTTGATGCAGAATGTAACGATTATGGTGGAGAATGGGGAAGGCAGAGCACAGGGAGAAAATAGTACGGGAGATGCCATTGAACCCAGGGGATCACCTTCTGCAGTCAGAGGTACAAATGCACACACTTGGCACTGATACACCGACAGGAAAGGCTGTTGCCCCCTCTCCGAGCCAGCGCGACCCTGCACCACGCTTCTCAAAAGAGCCGGGGTTGTTTGCAGTGGGATGCTTGTCCGGGGCGGTCTCTGACCTCTGCACCTCTCATCTGTAAAACCAGAGGGAGAGGAAGATCGTCTGGTTTGTCCCAGCCCCAGTGCCAGCTCCGCATGCTGGCTGTCTTTTGCTTGTTTAGGTAGAAAAAGAAATCGCTTTGACTAACATTTGAACCTGAATTGGAGGGTTAGGACAAAGGCAGACTTTACGTTACATTCTTTCAGTTTAGATGCCATGGATATTTCCAACAATGAGTGATGATGATATACAGTAAATCTCAGTGTGGCCATATGATGGCTCTTAAGCAATAATTAAAAATTATATTCACAAGAAGACTTACGGGCCTCGGAGAATGTTCTCTATAAAATGTTAAGAAGAGAAAGAGAATCAGGAAACTAAATGACATGAACAGATTTATAGCAATGATCAAAATTATAGAAAGAGATCAGTGTCCACATTTTAACAGTAGTGACTCCTGTCAGTGAATTATGGCTGAACCATTAGTCTATTTCTCTGTGTTCACCCTTTTCCTAGACTATTCTATATATTAAATAGTCTTTCTGTTCGCTGTTCGTTTCTACAGGAGCGTGTTCTATTTTCTGGTCGAGGATGTGCACGGTGAGCAGTGCTCCCTGCGCCGGATGATGGATTTCTGTGTCTGCAGTCTACGGCTCCCGTGACAAATGGCTGAACCTGCACAAAGGCCAGCCGGTTGGGGATATAGCCTGTCCACGAGACGGAGCAAAGCACTTGCAACTAAATAGTATTGAATCCCTGGCCTTGGTGTTATTAGGGCCATGCACCGCGCAAAGGAACTAGACAACCATAAATGACCTTTAAACTATTGAAATTGAATAGATCCCCCTGAGCTGGAAATAGGCCATTGACACTGTAGGTGGTTAGGCTGCCATACAGGTGTTTCAAAGAACTTATTTATGATACATTATTCTTCCTCTGGTAAAGGAGAATAGAAAGTGCCAGAATCAAGTGCCAGTAGGCACTTACTGAAAATATGTTTTGTGCCAAGCCCTGTGTGAAGCTCTGAGGATAGAGGATGAATTAGATTGAGTCCTGATCATTAAGAACTCACATTCTAGTTGATACAGTTATGCTGCCCTGTGATGAGAGTGAAGATGGGAACAGGCACAGAGAACTGTGGGAGCTCAGCCAGGCACCTCTGAATTAGCCAGGAGATGAGTGAGAGTGTGAGGATCCCTCCCAGAGGAAAGGCCCCTGCGCGGAGAGGAACAGTGCAGGAGCTGGTCTGGTGGAGAGCTGGGAGAGTGGAAACCTCAGGCAGTGGGAGCAGCATAAGCAAAGCCGGGAGGCCGGAAACAGCATGGAGCTTGACCTACAAGCCACGCAGCCAGCTGCAAAGTGGGAGCAGAGAGCGGTGAGAAAGGAGGCTAGAGAGGACCGAGGGGCCAGGTTAAGCAGGGCCTATCACTCGGTGAGAAGAATAGACCAAGAAGTTAAAAACTATGGCCTGCTGGCCAAATATGGCCCATCACTAGGTTTTGTAAAAGCCACAAGTTAAAAATGGGTTTTTCTACCTTAACAATTTAAAAATATTTATATAAATACCTACATAACACCCTAGGCCAGCAAAGCCTAAAATATTTACTATCTTGCCTTCAAGAAAAATTTTCCTGGATTAAATTTTACGCTAAGGAAATGGGAAGCCATGGAGGGACATGGACTTGGGAGTGAACTTGGGAAACATGACTGGAGTCAGGGAGACAGCTGGGAGGCTGTGGAAGTGACAGGTGACCTGTGTCTCCATGGAGGCAGTAGAGGAGAGAAGTGGATCTCCGAGGAGATCTTCAACTCAGTTTTCCCTTTGTTCCCTGAAATGCCTGGGGACATGGGCATTCACCAGCTGCTGCATACGGAAATCTGGGTTGAGCTCTAGTCTCAGAGGCCTCAGCCAATGGGGCACTGGAAATATGCAAGTGGATGGGACCATCTGGATTAAGGACACGCCTGAAGTGAGGAGGTCAGGGGACCACCGGCAGAATTTGGGGAAGGATGAGGAAATCAGAAAGGAGAAGAGAATAAGTGGGGAGAGGTAGAAGGAGAACGGGCATATGCCGAAACCAGTTTGGCTCAGTGGATAGAGCGTTGGCCTGCGGACTGAAAGGTCCCAGGTTCGATTCCGGTCAAGGGCATGTACCTTGGTTGCGGGCACGTCCCCAGTAGGGGGTGTGCAGGAGGCAGCTGTTCGATGTTTCTCTCTCATCGATGTTTCTAGCTCTCTATCCCTCTACCTTCCTCTCTGTAAAAAAATCAATAAAATATATTAAAAAAAAAAAAAGAACAGGCATATGTTTTCACAGAAGCCAAAGAAGCCAAAGATTGCAAGGGGAAAAAAAGATTGATGGACAAGTATTTCCAAGTGGCTAAGTCTTCCAAAGTATTTGGGACTGAGCAAATGTCCTTTGGATTTGACCATTGGGATGATTGGTAAAGTTACAGAGTTTCCATACAGGAAAGGTTGGATTTTCTTAGAGGAAACAATGGATAAAATTTCCCCCATAATTTCTGTGTAGATTCCTGAAGCTATTTGTTGATCTTGAGGTTTATAGAGTCATGGGATTTATTCATTGCCATTTGTAAAAAACATTCTAAGAGAAGGTATTAAAACAATCTGACTTAGTCAATGGATCAAGAGCTTATATTTGGATTAGTGATAAAATGATTGTGCCAGTCGATGTAATAGACAACTCATACAAAGATAATACATGACTTTCCCAAAGCATAATTAAAAAAATGCTACTTTAAAATAAAAGGAGCAGGTGGCTTAAACAGGAAGGCTAGCAATGAACCCATGTGCTCCCAGCAGTAAAGTCCTGGAAAAAACAAGGGAACAACTGAAATTAAAAATGCAATCATGGATAAAGTTAGAAGAATGTACGTATTACCGTAAGAAAGCGAAGTACTGATGGAGAAAGAGGCTGGGCTGTTAGCAAGCAGGGGACAGTATGGACAGTCTCTCTTTGCTTGCCAGAAACCCCTCGGAAACACATCCCAACCCTCTCACTGAGAAGCCCCTTCTTTCATTCTTTTAGTTCAGGAGAAACACGTGCCATTCACAGCTCTGGCCGAAGAATGCCCAGCTCCTGGCCAGTGAGGGCCCGCATCTCTTGCTCCACAATGATTGGTTCAGGGATGGGCTCCTGACCCGTGTGGACCAATGAGAATCAGGCTTGGGTGGTTCCCTAGCAAGAAAGAAAAAGCCAGGCTCTTGCCCCTGGGATTTCTAAACCAGCAGGGAGCATGCTGGGAGCCAGTGGGGACTGTCTGCCACTCTGTGGCTTCCTGGGAATGAAGCTTTCAGAGCGGAAAATGGAGCCGAGAGAGGGAGAGGCACTCTCCTGATGACGTTACTTAGGTCACCAGAGTCAGCCATTCCAGAGGCCAAACCTGGGAGTTTCGGTTACAGCAGCCAAAGTCCCCCTTTTCCTTACGCTGGTTTGGTTTCCGTTTCTGCCCTTTGCAATGAAAATAGTCCAAAGTGACCGCGCTAGGGATACCTGGGACAGGAATGGTACCACTTTCAGGTATCCCCAAGTTATAAATGTTCCAAAATGTGATCATTAACTAAGTCAAGCATTTGGTTTAAAGAGGGTGAAGCTCCACTGCAGGGCAAATACAGAGGAGATTATTGCATCAAGCCCAGGATTGCTCACAAAACTCAAGAGCACGAATTAAGGTCAGGCGCCACAATGGATAATAAATTATCTCCAGAAAGCCAGCAGGAGCCAAGAGATGCCGTGGTTACGGGTGTGCATACCTCAGTTCAGCCTGCAGGAAACTGAGCCAGGCCTTTCAAGTTTCAGTTCTAAAACCCTGAAGGGTGCTGGTGGTGAGGAAGCGCGATAGATGAACGCGACTGGCTTAGCCCGGCATAGGGACCCCCCTCTGATCCAATCGGCTGGGGCAGAAAGACGTGTCCCCGCCTCTGTTGCCAAAGAGCCAAAGCAGTTGTTACCCCCAAACCGACAGAATTAGAAAAAGAAAAGACACGAGGAGGCACAGAGGCTCCACCGGGCAAGCCCGGATCGGCGGCCCCGGTCCTAGACAGACCGGCTGCGTTGCTGTCCGTTTCCTCCCTTCTCAGACCTGCTGCCCTGCTCGGCCCCGCCCCAGCTCTGTGCCATCAGAAAACAATGAGTGAGGCTGTGTGTCTGAAAAATCACTGTGAAAGTATATCAGTTATTCTTATGGATCCAGGTATGCTGAAACAAAAGGTCTGAATGAGCTCACAGAGTAGAAAGAACGTAGCTTTGGGGTCAGATATACGGTGGACTTCAAATCCTAACGGTGAAGGCACTTCTAGCTGTGTGACCTCAGGCAAGTTCTCCAAATATAATTTCCTCAACACAAAACAAGGATAAGGATATCTACCTTACAGAGCGAGTGTGGAATTTAATTAAAATGTCCCAGATATGAATTACCTAGCCCAGTACCTATGGCACTCAGTAAATGTTAACTGCCATCGATATGAGTTATGCAGGCACATTATTATTATTTATCCCAAGGTGTATCCACCCCTAATCTAAAAGAGCTTTCACGATGGTGCTTCAATAATCACTTCTCTTGGGAAAAGCTCTGTGACAAAGGTTCCCTTTAGACACTGGCTCTTAACCAGCAAAAATTCCCGGGGATCTTTTTACAATTGCCAGCGCCTGGGCCCCACTTACTCCAAATGAATCGCAATCCATCTCTAAGCCGGGGCCCTGGCTCCGTATTTAAGAGCTCCAGGGTGGAAGATTGAAAGGTCACTCCGTGTTTGCAGAATGAATGAATGTCTGAATAAATAAACAAGTGAGAGAACTCCACAATGAATACAATGATTACTAATAAACTGGGGCAAAAAGGTTACATTCTGTACTCTGATACACGTTTTAAAATTACATTTACACACAAATAAAATGTCTAAAACAACTGCCCAAAGAGCGTGACGCCGGATGTATCAAATCGCGGAGCACCCTGTCCCGCCGCGGTGGCGCCGTCTTCAGCTCGTGAGACGTGGGGAGCCGGACGTGAGGCGCAGAGCGCGGGACCGCAGCACCGAAGGCCCGCGCAGAGCGGCGTGCGTGGCGCGGGGGCAGCGCCGCCCCGTCTGCAGCCCGTGCTTCGTGGTTGTGTGTTGGATCCTCATCCTCGGCCCTCGGAGCGGCAGCTGTTGGCAGCCTGGGAGGCCCAGCCAGCGATGCTCAGCGAGTGTCCCCTCCCGGACCAGGTTCTGGAGTTTCCTCTCAGTTGGCACGCAGACCACTTCTCCTTCCAACACGGAATCCACCGCTAGCAACTGGAGATGCTGGTAAGGAAAGAAGGAGCTTTATGTGGGCCCTTTGGCTCAGCTTCACCCATAAAAGGTCGTGGGGAGAAAAGCCCTCCCTAAGCAGAACCCTGAACGGTGACCAACAGCTGACGTGCGCCGCGGGGTCACTCACAAGGCACACTGGGAGCCGGCAGCGTGTGAACTTCAGAAGTGGACCCTCAGGAAATAAGCAATGAATTAAAAGGATTTTAGATGAAATATATCATAGCTATTGGGAGAAGAAAAATTGCTTTCATTTTTATTGGAAGTGAGTAAGTTATCCTGCTAGAGAGATAAGAGAAAATAAAGTAGTAACTTAAACTGGATTGATAAATCACTTGGTAAAATTATTGCCTGGCTGAATAAAAAGGAAAGGTACGGATCTCAACCTTTTGCACTCGGATGTCGAGTGTGACTCGACACGGTTAGCATCGGTAGCAGCTCGTATGTGGAGCCACACTCGACACGTAGTTTCACCACGGGGGGAAGGGGGATTTTTGTCTATTTTTCCAGTATCTTTTCTTGTTTTCATTAGCATGGAAGGACAAGTAAAATGTAAATGCCGTCTCAACTGATGCCAAAAGAAAAAATGAAAAACCGATAACGCATGTGAAATTTATTAGGAAACTAGTACATGATCTTGTTGGAGAATTCAGAGATGGTACACTAACTTCCAGGGGTAGATTATTATCCACTAACTTAGAGCAACGTTTAGATGGAAAGCTCCATATAATCACACCTCACCCTAACAAAAAACACAAAGATTGTGTTGTTTGTTCTAACAGAAAAATCAAAGGAGGAAGAAGAGAGACGATTTATATTTGCGAAACATGTGAATGTAAACCAGGTCTTCATGTGGGTGAATGTTTCAAAAAATATCACACCATGAAAAATTATAGAGATTAAAATTACTCTTTGAATGTATCAATAATTTGAAATATAAAAAAATCCAAATAAATAAGTTTGTATGAAAAGAAACTCCAGTTTTTTATTCTACTGCCGTGCTTTGTAAAATCTGGGGTATTTAAAAAAATTAAATCCCCAGTAGAATAAAGGAATCGAGAAAAAAGCAAGCGAGTACAAAGGGTTAAACACACTGGGAGTCAAAGGAATGAGACACACCGCACATCAGGCCAGGTGACTACAGGGCGTTTGGATGAAGGGTTGGGTGTAAAATAATAGGGGAGCTGGGATGTAGGCAAACTAGAGTGTGCATTCCTTTTGTTTGTTTGTTTGTTTGTTTTTAAGGGAGAGTGGAAGAGAGTGGGAAAGAGAAACATCAATGTGAGAGAAACACATGGATTTGTTGCCTCCTGCATGAGCCCTGACCAGGGCCCAGGCCAGGGAGGAGCCTGCAACCAAGGTATGTGCCCTTGACCAGAATTGAACCTGGGACCCTTTGGTCCACAGGCCGACACTCTATCCACTGAGCCACACTGGCTAGGGCTGCATCTCATATGTTTAAAGTGTCCACCACTTGGTTTTAGTCATGTCACCAGGTAGGACATATGCCACAGCCTCTAGTCCTTCAAAGAGAAATTGGAAATCCAGTCTTTTTCAACAATTTTTAAATGTTGAAAACAAATTCAAATATTTTAAGTGCACTAAATTCTCCAAATGAAGCGTGTCGGTAGGCTGGGTCTGGCCCAGGGGCTACCATTTTGAGAACTCTGGGGTAAGAATCAAGTATGCACAGGCCTCGGACCCTTCCGGAACTGGGTTTGGATCCCATTGAACACAGAGCAGCTGCGCCTTGGGAGGTTAGTGCTGGCCTTTGGAAGGCGCTGCCTCGTCTGTGAAAGGAGAACAGCGTCCTCCTCTGGCTGCTCTGAAGACTGCAGCAGCTCAGCCTCCGGCTCCAGGCCCCAGGCAGGGAGCGCCACCCGCCTGTGACCACTGCCCTCCACCGGAGAGGCCTGCACATCCCAGGAAAGAAACTGTCTTCAAAGTTCAGAGCATGAAAGAATCTTAAACACAAAACAAGTGGGGAAATCTGAGTCATGACTTACTGAGTAATGATTTAAAAAATCACATTAGAAGGTAAAAACAACAAAATCCACCCTGCCTTCCCCCGCAAAAAAAAAAAAAAAAAAACACACTACGAATTGGCTATCTCTTAAAGTGGTGTTTTGCAACCTGTTTTTCATTATTACCCCCTTAATGAGCCTTTAAGCACTTTTTTTTTCTCTAATCATTACCCGCAAGTGAAAATTTAACAGCACAGGTACCCGCATACCTCTTTAGGTACTGTGTGTACACCTGCGCACTGCACACAAAGGAGTAAGTTCATTTCCTAAGGGTTTAGAAGAATTAGTATCATCAAAATTTCCATACAAGCCAAAGCCATCTACCAAAATTTCAGTGGCTTTTTTTTTTTTTACAGAAATTGAAAAGACAGTCCTAAAATTTGTATGGAACCAGAGACGACTCCAAATAGCCAAAGCGATCTTGAGAAAGAAGAACAAAGCTGAAGGTGTCCCACTTCCTGTTTTCAAACTGTAATTCGAAGCTATACAAATCAAAACAGCATGAGAAGCAGACACATAGACCAACGGACAGAACCAAGAGCCCAGAGTAAACGCACCCCTAACATTTGATAAGAGAACTCAATGGGGAAAACATTGTCTCTTCAATAAGTGATGCTGGAAAAACCGGATATCCACACGCAAAAGAATGAAACTGGTCCCGTATCTTATGCCACTCACAAAACTACCTCAAATGGGCTAAATATGTAAATGTAAGACCTAAAATGTAAAACTCCTAAAAGAAAATAAAGACAAAAATCTCCTTGACATTGGGCTTGGCAACAAACAGGTTTTTGGATGACACCAAAAGCAAAAGCAAAAATCAACTAGTGGGACCACATCACACTAGAAAGCTTCTTTCTTCTCAGCATAGAATACGTCAAACTGAAGAAGTATTTGCAAATTACATATCTGATAAAGGGTTAATATTCAAAATGCATAAAGAATTTATACAACTCAACAGCAAAAAAAAAAAAAAAAATCAAATAATTCAATTTTAAAATGGGCAAAGGACCTGACTAGACATTTTTACAAAGAAGACATACAGATAGCCAACAGGAACATAGAAAGGTGCTCAAAGTCATTAATCATAAAGGAATGCAAGTGAAAACCATAACCAGATACCGCCTCATATCCCTTAGAATAACTATTAGCAAAAAAGGTGTTGGCAAGAATGTGGAGAAAGGGGACTCCTTGTGCACAATTGGTGAGACTAGGAATTGGTGCAGCCTTTATGGAGGTTCATCAAAAAATTAAAAATGGAACTACCATATGATCTAGCAATTCCACATCTGGGTTTATATCTGAAGAAATGTAATCACTATCTTGAAGAGATATTCAAATGTCCGTTGATGGGTAAAGAAAATTTGTTATAGCCCGGCAGATATGGCTCAACAGTTGAGCATCGACCTATGAACCGGAAGGCCACAGTTCAATTCCCATCAGGGCACATGCCCGGGTTGCGGGCTCAATCCCCAGTGGGGGGTGCAGCCAATCAACGACTCTCTCTCATCACTGACGTTTCCATCTCTCTTTCCTTCCTCTCTGAAATAAATTTTAAAAGGAAAATGTGTTTATAGAGAGAGTAATGTTTACCCCAAAATCAATTTTCACCTCTTCCTAATGATATTCTTTCTGCTGAGAATGCATATTTTAAAAAGACCCACAGCACAGATTGAGTTCTGACATTTTCACTTCACTTTGGAATTAGAAATAATGGATATAAACCTATTGTTTCACAACTGGAACATCATAGATGCACAATAAATTATGGCTATTATCATACACATTAATCTATAATAATAAAAGTGTAATATGCTAATTAGACCAGATGTCCTTCCGGACGTCCTTCTGGGTGACCTTCCGGACGAAGCAATGGCCTCCCAGATCCCAAGTGCCTGCTGGTGGCAGAGGGAAACCCAGGTTCCAGGTGCCAGAGGGAAGCCGGTGCCGGCAGCTGGGGAAAGGAAGGCCTTCTCTTGCATGAATTCCGTGCATTGAGCCTCTAGTAAGATGTATGGAGGTTTAGGAGGGCAATTCCGTGGAGCACTGAGTATCATGAGATGTCCAGAGACATGCCCCCTTAGAGGACGGATGGCCCTGCTGCAGACCTTTATGAAGGCAATTTTACAACAGATCAGAAACTCCAGCGGTCCCTCTGCAGATGTCAATTCCCAGGAAACCCTATTCCAGTGATGGGCGACCTTTTGAGCTTGGTGTGTCAATCTTCGCCAAAAAACTGAGCATAACTCGGGTAGTGTGTCACTTTGAGGAAAAAACTAACTCCAAGACTCTAGTCGCAAATGTTTCATCCTCAGGAGCAGCAAATGTTTCATCCTTGGCATGCGGCCGCGTGTCATCAGAAATGGCTACGCGTGTCAGTGCTGACACACGTGTCATAGGTTCACCATCACTGCCCTATTCTCTAAATGTCATCGGTGGGGTGCCTACTGCATCCCCACCTGTTACCGGTGGGACTGGGGTTCTTGTGATGTTTCAAGGAAAGAAATTTACTGAGACTCGCATGGGAGGATGAGTGATCCTTATTTCCATGGAATTAAACCCCTGGTCTCCAATGTCCCATTTCCCTCCATCCCACCGTGGAAAATGTCCAAGCTTGTCTTCAGCAGGCCAAGAAGCAAGGCCCCTGCCCAGAGGCCCTGCTCCATATTGAAGTCCAGTCCAGGCCAGCATCTGGCCAGCTTAGCTTGTGTCCCCAGCTGCGGGCCATTGCTGTGGGGTCCACATGGCCAGGGGCCATGCAGCTGCTTAAGGCCACATGGCGGGTGAGTGCAGGTCATGGAGCAAGAGAGCACAAGACGGAGCGAGGGCAAGCCTCTTTGTTTACCTGGGATTATGTATTCTCAGGCTTGGGAGGAACCAGAAACTTATTCAAAATAGCTAATCAGCTTCCCACATCTTTGTGGGTTTGTTTTGGGGTCCACCCTCCTCGCCAATGGTCTTTTCCCCAGGCGAGACTGACAGATGAGCACCTTCCCTATGCCACCCCTACTTCACTGCTCATTCATCCATTTCCCCCTTTGCTCGATTCCTTCCCCCACTGGTCTGCAGGGAATGGTCCCCTGGGGAGTGTGCGGTTGTAGAGGCCTGTGAAGCTGCTCAGATGACCATGTTTAAAATGTCTGGCCTCCATGTGTCCCTGGATCCGGGTGAGGCCTCACGCACCTAGGTCCGGGTGAGGCCACGTGCCCCTGGGTCTGGGAGAGGCCACGTGCCCCCGGGTCCAGGTGAGGCCATGTGTCGCTGGATCCGGGTGAGGCTGGGTCCCGGGTCCGGGTGAGGCCTCGCGCCCCTGGGTCTGGGAGAGGCCACGCGCCCCTGGGTCTGGGAGAGGCCACGCGCCCCCAGGTCCGGGTGAGGCCATGTGTCCCTGGATCCGGGTGAGGCCTCGCGCACCTAGATCCGGGTGAGGCCACGCGCCCCTGGGTCTGGGAGAGGCCACGCGCCCCCGGGTCCAGGTGAGGCCATGTGTCCCTGGATCCGGGTGAGGCTGGGTCCCGGGTCCGGGTGAGGCCACGCGCCCCTGGGTCTGGGAGAGGCCACGCGCCCCCGGGTCCGGGTGAGGCCATGTGTCCCTGGATCCGGGTGAGGCCTCGAGCACCTAGGTCCGGGTGAGGCGACGCGCCCCTGGGTCTGGGAGAGGCCACGCGCCCCCGGGTCTAGGTGAGGCCATGTGTCCCTGGATCCGGGTGAGGCTGGGTCCCGGGTCCGGGTGAGGCCACACGCACCTAGGGCCGGGTGAGGCCATGCGCCCCCGGGTCCGGGTGAGGCCATGTGTCCCTGGATCCGGGTGAGGCCTCGCGCACCTAGGTCCGGGTGAGGCCACGCGCCCCTGGGTCTGGGAGAGGCCACGTGCCCCCGGGTCCGGGTGAGGCCATGTGTCCCTGGATCCGGGTGAGGCCTCGAGCACCTAGGTCTGGGTGAGGCCACGCGCCCCTGGGTCTGGGAGAGGCCACGCGCCCCTGGGTCCAGGTGAGGCCATGTGTCCCTGGATCCGGGTGAGGCTGGGTCCCGGGTCTGGGTGAGGCCACGTGCCCCTGGGTCTGGGAGAGGCCACGCGCCCCTGGGTCTGGGTGAGGCCATGTGTCCCTGGATCCGGGTGAGGCCTCGCGCACCTAGGTCCGGGTGAGGCCACGCGCCCCCGGGTCCAGGTGAGGCCATGTGTCCCTGGATCCGGGTGAGGCTGGGTCCCGAGTCCGGGTGAGGCCTCGCGCACCTAGCTCTGGGTGAGGCCACGCGCCCCTGGGTCTGGGAGAGGCCACGCGCCCCTGGGTCTGGGTGAGGCCACGTGCCCCTGGGTCTGGGAGAGGCCACGCGCCCCTGGACCCGGGTGAGGCTGAGTCCCTGGGCCCGGGTGAGGCCACGCGCCCCTGGGTCCGGGTGAGGCCACGCGCCCCTGGGTCCGGGTGAAGCCGGATCCCGGGTCCGGGTGAAGCCTTTTGCCTCTGGGTATGGGTGAAGCTGGATCCTGGGTCCGGGTGAGGCCGTGTGCCCCTGGATCCGGGTGAGGCTGGGTCCCAGGCCCGGGTGAGGCCACGCGCCCCCTGGGTCTGGGTGAGGCCACGTGCCCCTGAGTCCGGGTGAAGCCGTGCCCCTGGGTCCGGCCGAGACCAAACCAGAGGGAGTCGGACCTCCGTTACCACCATTTGTCCACCATCCAGAGCTGAGGGGTCAGTGCTGACATGTACACATAAGGAACTGGTGGACATTGAAATTGGGTCTCAAAAGAACTGTTTGTCCAGAAAGAAACTCACTACAGACTAATTCATTTGCCTGTCAGCATAACTATTATTGCTCGTATCACATTCAGTTCTTATAAGTATATCTCTAGTGACACATGATCTCGCTCATCTAGGGGAAATGATGAACAACATAGACTGATGAACAAGAACAGAACCAGAAACAAGGAGGCATCGATCGGACTATCGGGCCTCAGAGGGAGGTTAGGGGAGGGTGGGGGGAGGGGGGAGAGATCAACCAAAGGACTTGTGTGCATGCATATGAGCCTATCCAATGGTTAAGTTCAACAGGGGGTTGGGGCATCTGTGGGGAGGGGTGTGGGATGGGAATGGGGGGATGAGGAGAAATATGTGACACCTTAATCAATAAAGAAATTTAAAAAAATAAATAAATAAAAATAAATAAATAAATAAAATGTCTGGCCTCCCCTTTGCTCTCTTTCTATTATTGGTATTAATAACTAGCTAATTGTGATCCTATCTAATAAAAGAGTAATATGCAAATTAACCATCACTCTGTCACACCCACAAGCCATGCCCACCGGCCAATCAGGAGTGAGTATGCAAATTAACCCAACCAAGATGGCTGCAGCCATGGAGCGAACAGAAGGCTTGGGTTTCCCCGGCAATGGAGGAAGCCAAGCTTCCCGCACACCCTGGCTGGCCCTGGACTCCACTCAAGGCTACAAAGTTTCAATTATAGAAGATAAATAAATACCAACAAAAATGGCTGTGGCCACGGAACAAGCAGGAGGCTTGGGTTTCCCTGGCAATGGAGGAAACCAAGCTTCCTTCACACCCTGGCCGGCCCAGGCCTCCGCTCAAGGCTACAAAGTTTCAATTATAGAAGATAAATAAATCCCCGATACCAGGGCCTCCACTTGGGTTGCCAGGGGGTGTGGCCAGCCTGAAAACCACCACAGGCCCCTTGCCCAGGCCACCCCATGCCCCAAGGGAACCCCCACCCTGATCCAGACACCCTTCAGGGCAAACCAGCTGGCCTCTACCTGTGCACCAGATCTCTATCCTATCTAATAAAAGATTAATATGCAAATTGACTGTCACTCCAACACACAAGATGGCTGCCACCATGTGGTCAAAGATGGCTGCCCCCATGTGGACACAAGATGGCCACCTCAAGATGGCCAGCAGGGGAGGGCAGTTGGGAGGGATCAGGCCAGCAGGGGAGGGCAGTTGTGGGCAACAGGCCAGCAGGGGAGGGACCAAGCCTGCAAGAGAGGGCATTTGGGGGCAATCAAGCCTGCAGGGGAGGGCATTTAGGGTCAGGGGTGACCAAGCCGGCAGAGGAGGAAAGTTGGGGGAGACCAGGTCTGCAGGGAAGGGCAGTTGGGGGGGACCCAGGCCCGCAGGGGAGAGCAGTTGAGGGGGACCAGGCCTGCAAGGGAGGGCAGTTAGGGGTGACCAGGCCTGCAGGAGAGGACAGTTAGGGGCAATCAGACTGGCAGGGGAGCAGTTAGGCATCAATCAGGCTGGCAGGGGAGTGGTTAGGGGGTGATAAGGCTGGCAGGAAGAAGTGGTTAGGGGCAATCAGGAAGGCAGGCAGGCGGGCAGTTGGAGCCAGCAGTCCTGGATTGTGAGAGGGATGTCCGACTGCCCGTTTAGGCCCGATCCTTGTAGGATCAGGCCTAAACGGGCAGTCGGACATCCCTTGAGGGGTCCCAGATTGGAGAGGGTGCAGGCTGGGCTGAGGGACAACCCCCCCCCCCACATGCACGAATTTCATGCACCGGGCCTCTAGTGATAACATAAAAGATATTAGCAACCTTGCTGTTCTTTGCAATACTCAGCATGTTTGTAAAATTCAAGGGAGAAAATCATCTCAGCAAATATGTCAGATAGAATCATCATCTTTGCTTAAACTTATTTTTGGCCAGCAACAAACTCTTGCTTGTTTTGCACCCAAAGGTCAGCCTTCATCTTCTTAGCCTCGTGACACCTATGCCCCAAAGCCTGAAAGCACGAGGCTCTTCTGCTCAGCTTTGTGCCTTTGCGCGGGTGCTGCCAGTACACTCCTTACAGGCCTGCTCCATCGTGCTGAGCAATTAGCCGGACTCCGAGAGAAAGGAGGGCCACTCTACTGTAGCCTCTTAGTGGTCTGACTACGCCTCAGAACAATTAGATATTAAACGTTGCAGACTCCACGATTATTAACAAGCTTGGGAAAACTAAGAAGGGTGAGGACATGTCCATGCTACCTGCCTTGCTCAGATGTGTAACTTACCAGTAAATGTTCTTTACCCAGAGATTTCAGGAGTTTCCAACTGTTCTAATAGCTGAGGCCTGGGATTAATGACAGCACACATGGAAAAGAAACTAAAAAAATTATAATTTGGGGGAGATTTCTATTTTAGCTCTCATCTTGTACTTTAATCATCTCTGTTTGTTTTTTTTTCAAATAACTTGAAGACTCCAAAGTAGGGAGACTACATTTTATCACCCAGTTCACTGCCAGAAACATCACTCTTAATAAGAGCTTGCTATAATTGTTACTAAACAAATAATGAACCTATACCACCATTGATAAGGGGTAACTATTAGTATTCCCTTCAAAAAATGTATGCTTTTAAGTCAGATGGAGGAGTTTGAATTTAGCCTCTGTTTCTTCACCTGTAAAATGGGAATAACGATAGTGCCTGGAACTATAGAGTTGCTGGGAAGATTAAGCTAAAGCATATGAGCTTTACATTGTAATGCATTTAGCTCAGTGCTTGGCACGTAGAAGGTAATAAATGATAACTATTATTACTAAGTCATTATTATATGGTATAATAATTGATATAATATGATAATTGTTAAGAAGTTCCATCTGATAAAGAGATCAGCTTTTAAAATTAGGAAATATGCTTAAAAATCATACATATTCAAATTTCCCTTGAAGATCCATTAATTGTTCTTAAGTCATCAGAACTCAGACTCCAGGAAAATAAAAAACCAAGAATTAAGTCCCTTTATTTCTTTTGCATTTTGGCTGTGGCTTCTCTCCTCCTGAGGCAGTAGAGGCCAGGATCTCATTTGAGGGGTGCAGGGGGTGAGGGAGGAAAGCCCAGCTCCCCGGCAGGGTCTGAGCGGGTTGATGGGCCCCCACTGCTGCACAGCTCTGGTGCCGTGAGTGCTGACATTGGAGAGAGGTCTCCACACAGAGCAGCAATGGCTCAGAGAGTGAAGATCTCATAGAGAAGGCTGACCAGCCACGGCAGGCAGGAAGCGGCATGGCATCCACACCTCACCTGGATATCTTACTGCCATCCCCGGGAACCTCGGTGATGGATTTGCCCGTTGTGTGACGGAGCCATGATTGACTATCCTTGCCTTAAGCTCAGGTGTGGAACCTCCACTAGCCCTGGCCATTTCCCTTTCAAGAATGTCAACATGAGCAGACTCAATCATCGCCACCATTCAGAGAACATCTGAAACGTCCCCGGGCACCCGTGTCAGCCGGGACCACCATTGCAAAACACAACTGCAGGGAACTGGCCAGTCTGGTCCACCAGCCTCAGAATTCTAGGAACTGAAGGAAGAGAGTGTGGGGAGAAGAGGAGAGCAACCTGGACCTAGGCTCTTTGGAGAGCCAGCGGCTTGCAACCTGGAGGCTCACAGGCCAAATCCAGCCCACGGACATATTTTGTGTTGGTGCGCACAGTGTGGACTAAACTTTTAATTGGCAGCCAACATTTCAAGATCAGGAGCATCCCCTGGCCGGTGGCTCAGCTGGTTGAAGCATCGTCCCATACACCAAAAGGCTGCGGGTTTGATTCCCTGTCAGGGCACATACCTAGGATGTGGGTTCGATTCCCGGTCGGGGTATGTAGGAGAGAAAACCAATTCATGTTTCTCTCTCGCACTCTCTCCCTTTTCCTCTCTCTCTAAAATCAATGAAAAAAACATATCCTCGAGTGTGAATTTTTTAAAAAATCAGATCTCTCTTAAATGTTGTAGTTTCTGGCTCCCCTTGAAAAACCAGATGCTCTGGCAGTACTGGGCCTGGGTCCCACAGGGTCCCACAGGGTCCCACAGGGTCCCACAGGGTCCCACAGGGTCCCACAGGGTCCGGTGGCTTCGGCTGGCGGCAGCGCTCGGCTCCAGGGATCGGGGCCCCCCCTCCAGTGCGCCCAGGGTGCCCCAGCCTTAGCACTCCCCGGGTTCCTCTTTGCTGAGCTCATGTTAGTTTGTACACCGCTGTTACATTTCCACGTCATGAGGTTTGTAACGCTATGGTCACACTATATCATGACGTTCTTTAGTAAAGAGAAAACGTGTGTTTTTACTCAGAGCAGGGACTGGAAATGACTGTGTGGCTTTTTAAAGTCGTATCCCTCTCCCTTCAGCTACAGTGGTGGGCTGACCCACACCAGGGGGCACTACTAGTGCTCACACTCTTCTAGTTGGTGAAAAGCCCTTGTCCCGTGCCCTCTGTGCCTCAGCGGCCCCCAGCACTCAGCCCCTCCTCCGGGCCCAGGGACCGGGCGGCGCGGCCTTGGCAGGGCTGTTAGGACCCCACTCAACCTCCTCTGTAGGTTGACAGTGGCAGGTTGGGTTTGCCTATGTTTGTCCTTGTTTCTGCCTCTCGGAGACATCTCACCTCGTCAGTATTCCACAGGTGGTGTCCCAGCTGGTCCACAGCCTCCACCCTCACAGCGCCCAGAGCTTCCTGGTCCCACTGGTACCCAGGCGGGGAAAGTGTAAACTCCTCTCCCAAGATGCTGCCCCGGAGGGACCGCAGCCTCGGGGAGGACAGGGCACCAGCCTCTGCTGAGGACACTCCATTTTAACATGCTTCTGTTTGCTTCCTATTCTTCCACCATGTCAGTTCCCACATGTCACCCTGGTCCTTTTGCCTAGAGCCTTCATGATGCTGCTGCCAGCCCTGAACTCGACATTTCCCCAGGCTCGTTCCTTCCCGTGGCTCAGGTATCCAGCTCAGCCTCCCTCCTCCAGGACCACCCTCCCAGCTGATGGGTGTCCCGCAGCACCCACTGCCACCACAGCACTGTGCTGCCCCTACCTGTCGCATGGCTACTTCCGGTGCACCATTCTCTCCGGATCTCTGTACAGTGCGTGATGCCAGGGTCGTTCTCCACATCTAGAAGGGTTCAGGAATCTGGAGAAGGGCTGCGAGTAAATTAATAAAGAGACTAGACATGAAATATAAATTTGGAAGGCATTTTGGGGAGCCAGAGGAGACCTAGCTTCAGTAGCCAAGTTCTCTGAATCTCTGCACCCCTAGCTTTTTATTAACACAAATTGCTCCAAAGCAAAGCAGATATACATATCAAAGGTAAGGTTTGGTATACAGTAGGCATTGTCAGGTTGGGGGAACTGCCTTAGGCTGTCCCAGTAGCAGGCAATAATATGTGCAGTTATTTAGGTTTGGGGAAATGCTTTCAGCTATTCCAGCAGGGAATAATATGTATCTTCAGCTCTGCTGAAGCCTCAAGGTCCACCAACTTCTAGAATTAGCCCCCAGCAGCGTGGCACAGGATAGAAACTCAGAACGTACCTGCCGAGTGAATGATTGACTGAGTGAAAGTTTCAGATTCCACCACTGCACGTGCCCTTCCACCTCAAGACTGAGGCAGTGGAGGCCACGGGCCCCTCACACCTGTCACCACCAGTGCCTGCTGCTCCACTCAGCGCTTCTCACATGGGACCTTGGTCAGGGAATGGCGTTTGGGAACTGCAACCCCCACCCCAACCCAGAGAAGCCGGTGACAGACTGTGTGGAAGTACCAAACCCCAGCTCCTTGTCCTCCAGGTGGGACCGGGCCCCGGGTGTCATTTCTGCTCCAGAGCTCCCTGCAGGGTCGCGCTGAGGCTGGGGCTGACCTGAGATCTCACCTTTACCTGGCCTTGTTCCCTTTCCTGCCCTCCTCACCCCACTCCTCAGCTGTGTCTCTTCGGAGAACCTGATTCTTGGCTTTGGGTCTGCTTCTAGGATAATCCATTCTAAGAAAAATTGGCAGCTGAGCATGTACCAAGCAGCTCCTGTGGATAGTACATCATTGTCAGGGAACAACAAGAAGGCTGACTTGTGCTCCATCCCCCTTGGCCCACATCTTTGGGGACAGAGCAATCCTAAAAATAGTGAAGCTTCAAGGATTCCAATTGAGCCAGTGCTTACTTACTTGGGCATTTTTAGAATAAAAACTCACCACAACAATGTGCAGCCCATTAAAAAGTAAAGAGCTCTAGAAAATCGATAGCCTTTTCTTTGAAGTCCTAGAGAAGGTGCCAACTCCAGACTCCGGTGGATGGCTCTTGGGGGAACTGTCACAAGCTAGCACTGCATGGTTTTCCCAGGGACCAAAATAGAGGCGTTATTTGGAATGGAGCCTTGATGCTGGGAGTCTTAATGAGGAAATCATTGATTTCCCATTAATATTTAAATCTGCTTGAAAGATAAGAAAGTATTTGTTTTGCAAATACTAAAAACTATCTGTCGGGCATATACACATTTTGTTCTATTAATGCTAGTGGTAAAAATCGCAGACCAGGGTTTCTCAACCTTGGTAATATTGACATTGGAGCTGGGTAACTCTCTGTTGAGGGGCTGTTCTTGTGCCTTGTAGAATATTTAGCAGCATCCGTGGCCTCTACCCATTAGATGTAAGGATCCACCTCCCACCCTGGCTAGTTGTGACCACCAAAGTATCTCCAGGCACTGTCATATGTTCCCTGGGGGCAACATTGTCCCTGGGCATGGAGAACCATGGATCATAGATGGTATATTCCCAGGAAACTAAGGCTAGAGGTCTGAGGTTCACAAGTGGGAGAACGGGTATCAAAAGAAGCTCTTAGTTTGTTCCTTTAAGTGGACTTGTGAAGGATAAAGGATGTCCTCCAGATCCTGGAGATTATAAACAGAACCCTCTCCATAAACCGGCACCACCGTGGAGAGCTGAGGTCTGCTCCAAACAGGACAGGCATTCGTACAGTGTCCTTAGAAAAGAGGATCACGTACGAGAGAAGATGGTTTAAAAATGCATGCCATGATTTGCCCTGAATGATTAAGACTATCTGGGAACTAGGTAGATCAAATCTAAACACTGATTAAACAGATTTCTCCCTAGCACTTTTGGGTCAGCTTCTCTTTACTGCCTTCTAAAAGCAGGCCATAAACATCTGTTTTGAGTCCCTGGAAACTTGAAAATATTAAAATAAAATGAAAAAATAAACAAAGCTTCTTTTGCCATCTGTTTCTTAACAGCCTCTTTAAATCGCTAGAGTTATAAAGAAGGACGGAGTTTTAAGTTCTCCGAGTCCTGAAGTAACCTGGTGCAGAGGCCTTGGGGGAGAACGTCCTAGGCAGTGAGGGTGATGTAAACCTCTTTTTATTTTAAATCCAATTCAAAGAGTGTATTTCCAGTCTCTCAGTGATGTACCTGTTCGAGTGAAGTGCACTGGCACCGAGCAGTCTATGCTACATCAGGCCTCCATCAACTTAGACTCTGTTAGTGAAAAGAGTAGAATCCCAAAATAAAGCCTTGGGTATTGGATTCTACTGAAAATTTTAGAAAACAATCTGAAGGACACATGAACTTCCTTGATCTACTTTGATCTGTTTAACGTCATAACAAACGACCTCGATCCTCCTCGTTGGACTCATCAGAAAGGAGTGAAAGGGAAGGAAGGTTTTGTCCATCATTCCAGGTGTTGAAGAGCTACCATTTTTCTAGGAAGGTTTTCTTTTGACCATTACATAACCCTTCTCTCTGTCTTTTCTTCACTGTAGGTGGATGTGCGCATTTATTCTCCCTCTTAGCTGAACTCTATTCCTCTCTCAAATGGAGAAGTTGCTGTTTTCATACGTATTACTAGAGGCCTGGTGCATGAATTCATGCACCAGTGGGGTCTCTCAGCCTGGCCTGTGGGATCGGGCCAAAACTGGCTCTCCAACATCCCCCAAGGGGTTCTGGGTTGGGAGAGGGTACAGGCCAGGCCGAGGGACCCCACCAGTGCACAATTGGGGCCGGGGAGGGACACGGGAGGTTGGCCAGCCATGGAGGGTCTGGGGGAGGACTGCAGGGCGTGTCTGGCTTGTCTTGCTCAGTCCTGATTGGGCAGACCCCAGCAGCAAGCTAACCTACTGGTCAGAGTGTCTGCCCCCTGGTGATCAGTGCATGTCATAGCAACTGGTTGACCAGTTGACTGCCCCTGGTGGTCAGTGTACCTCATAGTGAGTGGTTGAGTGGCCTTAGCATATCATTAGCATATTACGCTTTGATTGATTGAATGGATGACAGAACACTTAGCATATTAGGCTTTTATTATATAGGATGCTTAGGTCTTCCAGGATTCAATTTACCTATCCCTTCCCCCAACCCCAATCATTACCCAAAGCCATAGGTATGACCACAGCAAAATTCTTTTCTGTATTCCTGTGTTTGACCATTTTACATATTGACTCTTTGCATTTTGGGATTTGCTTCTCAGGCTCTGTTGTGCCTGGTTAAATGGCTAAATATCTACTCTGTTGTGTTTCTTCCAGAGAACTATTATTTGGGTTTTTTCTAATCTAATTAATTATCAACTCCATGTATAAACCGGCAAAGTCAACAGCTAAGTGACCTGCCTAGTGCCACTTTTTGTAGGGTGATGGGTAAGGTTTTGTGCATTTCAAATCCCAAATTCTAGTCATTATCTTGTAATCTAGACATTAAGCAAAGACTCACACAAATAAATGTAAAATTACAATCTGTTTAGAGCAGGGTTTTTCAGACTCAATGCTATTGCCTTTGGGGCTGGATAACTCCTCGTTGTTGAGGGGTTGACCTGTGCATTGCAGGATGTGTAGAAGTATCCTTGGCTTTCACACACTAGGGGATGTCCACAGCCCTCCTCTCCAATTGTAACAGCAGACATTGCCAAAGTCCCCTGGGGGTCACAATCATCCCCAAATAAAAACCAAGAGGATTTCAAGGGGAGAGAGAGATTCAGGCATTGTCCGCAATGTGCAGTTGGTCATGCGACAGAGTCTGCTGGTTGGGGAAGATTTCCCCAAGGCTGTGGTGCATGATCTAGGATCCAATGATTAATAGGACTTAACAAAGCAAAGCGGGCAGGGAAAGCACTTGATTCTTTTAAGAAGTACTTAGTCTTAAAAAGTAAAGCAAAGTTGAAGGAACCACACTACCTGATTTTAAGATGTACTGCAATGCTATAGCAATCAAAACAGTGTAATATTAGCTAAGGGGTTTTCAAAGAATGCAATAAAACCAAATGGAGAATCGAGAAACACTCACACAAAAATGGCCCATTGAGTTTTTACTAAAGATTGTTTAAGACAATTCCATTGATAAATGTTAGCCTTTTCAATTAATTTATTGGAACAATTAGACATCTATATATTTAAAAAGTGAACCTCTTGCCTAAACTTCACACTTTGAACAAAGATATACTCACTATGTATCATAGTTCTGAACGTTAAATGAAAAACTATGCAACATTTAAAAGAAAACATAGAGTCAAATCTTCATGACTTGGAGTTGGGAAAAGAGACCTTAAACATTACACCAAAAAGCATGACTAAAAAGCCTACTTAGCAAATGCCTGCTCTGTGCCTGTTCTATTCCAGGTCCTGGTGATCCAGCAACAAGTATGTGAAAACCAGTCCTATGCTTACAGGCTTTCCCTATGGTAAGGAAGACAGTTAATAAACAGGTAAACAAGTGAGATAGACAGTGTGGGTTTTTCGCTAAGGTTACTTCACAGCGAGGAGGTGCCAAGGGTGTGGATCTAGATCAGAGGCCGTGTCCTGGCCCCGTGTCTGTGGTTGCATGTCCTGGCAGCGGTGCGGTGCATGCACGAGACGCAGAAGCAGCTGCGGAGTCTGGTGCATGAAATCGGCCTGGAGCTGAGGACCACCGCTGTCTGCTCCCATGTGCAGACACGTGGGATGGCTTCTTCACCCTGGACGATGCCCTCCTGAGGACCCGGTGGGCCCTGTACAGCATCCAGGACGCCGTCCAGGCCACAGCCTCCCAGGGGGCAGCCGAGCTGGAGAAGAACTTGAGGCTGGGGCTGGGCACACAGCAGCTCCCTGGTCCAGGCTGGCAGGGGGACAACGAGGGGCCAAGCTCTGCCTTGGAAGGCTGGACAGCTGGTGGGGCAGCAGGTGGGTAAAGATCAGAGTTGTTGATGAGCTGGCACGGATGACTGCAGAGGGAGTAGGGGAAGCTTTATTACATGTGACGTAAACCTTTGAAGCTGTAGGAGAAAACACTTGACCCAGCTGAAAAGGAAAAGCTTCTATATGGAGAAAAAGACAACACACGCATGTCGGACTGATAAAAATATTTGCAATGTTTAACGAAGAACTGATATCCGTAATATATAATGAGCTCTTATAAAACAAGAAAATTGGGCAAATGACATGAATTTTATGTATATATTAAAAATAAATCTAGCCTGGCCGGCGTGGCTTAGTGGTTAAGCATTGACCTGTGAACCAGGAGGTCACGGTTTGATTCTGGTCAGGGCACATGCCCAGGTTGCAGGCTCTATCCCCAGTGTGGGGCATGCAGAAGGCAGCCGATCAATGATTCTCTCCCTTCATTGATGTTTCTATCTCTCTCACCCTCTCCCTTCCTCTCTGAAATCAATAAAAATATATTTAAAAATTAATTAAAAAATTAATCTAAGCCCTGTCTGGATGCTCAGTGGTTAGAGGGCCAGCCCATTAAAAAAAAAAAAAAAAGAATGTAGATGACTACCTCATCTAGAGTGGGCTGGGAATACTCTGCAGAGGTGACCTTTTTGCTGGCCCCTGAATTATGAGAAGGAGCCAGCCAAGCAAGGACGTGGGGGGAAGGATTTAGTGAGGAACAGCAGCGTGCACATAGCACCATCGCAGAGTTTGAGGAGATCCAGTACCAAATCCCTTTCCATCCTGTGGAGTCCTGACTATCTACATATATAAAAGCCTAAGTGACCGAACAACCGAATGACCAGTCGGCCAGTCGCTATGATGCACACTGACCACCAGGGGGCAGATGCTCAATGCAGGAGCTGCCCCCTGGGTGGTCGGTGTGCTCCCACAGTGGGAGCGCTGCTCAACTGCCTGACGGGCGCCAAACCCAGGGCTCACAGCTGGCTGCCGCAGCCCGAAGACAGAAGTGGGGTGGCAGTGAGCCTACCGAGCAGCGGAGGCAGGCGCAGCGGGGCCGGATGAGCAGGAGCGGCAGGCAGGAGCAGCAGGCGGCGTTGACTTCCAGTTTCCTGCCCCATCCCCGCAGGCCATGCTTAGGGCCTCCACCATGCATGAATCCATGCACTGGGCTTCTAATAAGATCAGGAAACTGAAAACCAGAGCTACTTAATGGCTAAGCAGTTGCCTTAACGATTCCTATTTCAGGGGTCCACCTCTCTACAAATGCGCTTGTGCCCATTTCACCATTGGCACAACAGAAATCAAAGAGACACACCGTTGTTAGTGGGATTGGCATGACTGTATTTTTCAGAACAATTTGTCCCACATCACATTGTTCACATAGTTGAGAGTAGTTTTCGTCGGCCTCTCTGTTCGGTGGCAAAGATGAAGAGGTCTTACTATGTCACTGGCTGTAAATCTGGCCCCCTTTCCTGCAGATGAAATTTACAAGAGAGATGAACAGCCTGCAGTTCCTGTAACAGAGCCTGGAAGATGGCTTCATAATGAGGAAGGCAATTGACAAGAACATTTAAAAAGGAGTAATGTGGCGGAGGCACCCAGAGGCTATTTCTAAAGAAGAGGTTGCTTCAACGACAAACAGCATTTAGCAGAGCACTTCCTCTGTGTTTATTTTCCCCCAAATAGCAGCAGCTTCCAAACGTTAGTCTCCCACCCCCATCCCGATAACCCCTGGATTCAGCTGTCTAGGATGCCACAATATGTCAGAGGTAGAAGGATCCAACCATCTTGTTTTACAAAGGAAGGAATAAGGCTCAGAAAAGTCAGATGACCTTTTCAAGGTCATAAAATAACTTGTAACCTCGCCAGACAAGACCAACCTCTGGGCGTCTGGTCAGTGCTTTTGCCCTGCATGGACTCATGCCTCCGTTTTGCAGGTTGCTCCTTGAGGAAGAGCTGAAATCTGCAATGTCCTCCCTGCAGCTCATTCATGCAACCAGCGCTACTCGCCTGGGAACTTGGCCCTCCAGGGGACGCCTGGCAGTGTCTGGAGACATTGCGATGGTCACATCTGTGGGGAGAAGTCCACTAGCAATCACCCCACAGGTAAGCTCTCGGGGATGCTGCTGAACCCCTGCAGTGCACAGGCTAGCGGCCACAGCACAGGATCCCCCAGTGTCAATGCGTCTCCATTTGGGAAGCGCTGAGCTTTGGCGGTGCCTTAAGGTCCTAGAGAGCAGGTGGGGCTCAGCGGGGAGGGGCTTTTCCTGACTTATTCTTGTCCCTGCCACTGGCAACTTGCACCAGCTCCCGGCTTTTAGTGTCTTCTCAATGCTTAACCGTTCGATTTAATTTAATTGTAAGCACAATGAAAGATGGAAATTTCTTCAACAAATGGTGGTGAGCGGGGGAGTGCAGAAGCCAGTGCTTACTTCCTACGGCAAGGAGGGACATTAAAAAGAATGCTTCTTCATCCTTTGGGGGCACAGGTAACTCTGAGACTCTCACAAGAGCCATGGAGGCCACCTTTAACAATACCATTCATAACAAATTTTTCATACAATAGTGCAAATGGACCGCCTCCCTGGTACACTGGAGAGGTTAGGAGTTCCAGATCTAGAAAAAACTATAATCTCTTCTATTCCTCCTCATCCTTGAATAATATAGTGAACTCCTGGTTCAATTCCGGTTGTCATTCTTTTCAGGAAAATTACATTCAATATTTTAGAATAAAATAATTCAAATATTGGAAATGGCTAGATAGCCATCCACTGAAATGAACGATAAAATGTAGACTCTCTTACAGTGGTTGAAAATTGATCCCTATCCATCTACTTGGATCAATTCTTTTAAAAATGTGTTATTAAGTGAAACACAGAGGCTATGCTATCTTTCATGTGGTGTAATATTATGTATGTAAATTTAAAAACACAGATAAAACAGTACTAATAGGACTCCTGGGTACATATGACAGTTTGGAAGGATTCACACAAAATGCATGATAGTAGTTGCTTCGGGCCTTGGTGATTAGGATGGGATTGGAATAGGTGGCAAAAGGAACTTCAACTTGGTGGTACGGTTTGTTTCCTCTGATTGAAAAACCAAGGACGATGAGCAAACATGTAAAAACTTCCAGTCCTGCCTGGCAGCTGTTGAGATGCCTGTTATATTACATTTCTGAACTAGGGCTCTGGGGCCCTTACAGGTCCCCTGTGCACAGTGTTAGCTTTGGCAAAACAAGCAAACTGCCCTGCAGTGCTCTGTCTGCGTGGCTGGGGCTCAGCCTGCGCTTCACCGCGTGTTCTGCTCCTGCTCACCCAGTCTTGTCCGCGAGAGAGAAGTCAGCACGGCTCCTCTGAACCGTTTTACCTTTCCTCTGCACCTGGCCAGACTTAGCAAAGGATGAAGGGAGAACAGTACATGAATGGAAACCAAATTATACTGGTCTCATAAATGTTAGGACCAATTTTGGTTATGTGATCATGTGACTGAAAAGCCATTTATTGCAAATTATGTGCTCCAAAGCCAGTTAATATCATCATCCTTATTTTTAATAATATGCAACCTTTGAAATTGTGTAATTAGGAACGTCATTTAAATCTTAGCAAGAAAACAGGAGCAGATGTTTGCACTGGAGCCACCCTGGGCTGGGATGCCAGTGCCAACACCCCACTCCCGCTTCCCCTGCGGAACAGCATGTGCTCCGGACAAGCCGCCTGCACGCGGAGCCTGCGTGTCCTGAGCTGCAAAATGAAGGGGATGCATTGGACCAGCAGTCACAAACGGGGGCCCTCGAGTCATAGCAGGCCTGCATACGCTTTGTCTGGCCAAGTGTTTAAAATGGTTTCAAATTCGTTGTCAGCATTTAATAGTTAAGAGATTTTAGTAAAAACCAGAATCCTGGATTCTCTTGCAAAACAAATCTGGCAACACTTCTTCTCAACAATGGGCTGTTTCTGAGGAGGGAGGGCCCTATAGACAGGCCACAGCTTTCCAGTTTGCCAGAGTCCCCACTATTCCCTATTGCCACACACTTGGCCCACTGCACCCATTTATGCTCTTGCCTGGCCACCAAAAGCCCTGAATTTGTAAACCCTGGGCCAGAAGTTCTCTAAATTCCTTTAGGTTTTATTATTTCTTGAGATAAAAGGGTTGTGGTAAGTCAACAGGGTCCCCAAACTGAACCAGAAGAAAGGGAAATGAAATGAGGCCCTTTCTGTTTGTTTCTGGAATGGGGGACCACATATTCAGCTAGTGGGACTTTTGCTTCCCTCTTTCACTCATTTCTAAAGGAAATCATGAAATATACATTTTTATGAAATAATCCTAGAAATAGGAAAAGAAAGTCCAATAATTAATGCGTTTTTATAAAATTAGCCTATCTAGAATAACATTTAAAAATCTCCTTTTAGAAATAATGGAACAACACCTAATTGTAGAGTCTGGATTTTGAATCTTCCTCCAAAGACACTCAGGTACGCCCACACATGCATTCAGACCTTTATGCGAAAATTTCCAAGTTTGCCACCTCTCCTGTGACAGTCCTTCCTGCGTCTCTCCCACAGCCTCCACTCCAGCAGGGTTCAGATCTCGGTGAGTAGGTCGCATGCAAACAAAACAGCTGGGAACCTCTGTTTTCCCGCCCTTCGGAAGGAAGGCGATACCCTCTAAGCTGACTTGGAGTCCACTGGCCCTCAGCAACCACGCTCTCCTCTGAGGAGCCGGAGTACAGTGCTGGCCTCTCTCCAAGGCGTTCCAGCCAGTGAAATGCCCACGGATATTATTAAAAGCATTTTCACCTGTAAAAGTACCCTCAAAAGGCAGTCACACATGAATTTTTGTGAGGTTCCCATTCGATTATATTACTCTGGAACCTGGAAGCGAGGGCGACCAGTGAGCCCAGTGACACAAGCTCACAGCACAGCTCGCCATCAGCAACGACTTCGGGTGTGTTGAACCCCATGGAATTACTGAGATTTGACTTTTAACCAGAAAAGGCAGTTTCCTGTGATTTAAGCTAACATCAGCCTCTGTATAAATTTCTTATTTTTTACTTTTAGGGCATGATAATTAGCACACTGAAAACAAAGCACTATGTATGTTTATTTATATCATGTGACATATTCAAAGATTAGAGATAACGACCTAAGACTTTGGTGCTACATTTGATTGTAAAGCCACAGCAGCCTTGGCTGGTTAGTGAGAGACTTTGATTTCATCTCAAGGGGGTGACTGGAACGGTGAGGCGTCAGTTATAACAAACACTGCTCAAGGAGGCGGTCCATAACGCGCCACCCTGTTGTTACTTAAGTAACTTCGGGGCACAGAATGTATAGAAAGCATGCCCCATGGGCCCTCAGAAAGGGTCAGAATACCTGGAGTGTATTAACAGATGCCAGTTACTCTCATCAATGGGTTTCTTAGTTATGTGACGAGTACTTCAGAAAGGAACACAAGGATTGGCCTTGAACAAGAGTACAGTGTGGATTTTGATTTGTCTAATATCACTGTGATGTGATTTCCTTAATCCCTTTTGAGAACCCAGATAGCAGTATGATCTGCCTAAGCTATGACATAAGAACAAAAGTATCAAGAGAAGCTGGGCCTCCTGTTGTGGAGGGCGAGACCTCTACCTCCAAGGTCAGACACCTGGGGTCACACCTTAGCTCCCGCATCGCTGGCTGTGTAACCTTAAGCAAGTCAGTTCCCCTCTCTGGGCCTCTGTTTGTTCCTGTGTAAAATGGAGAGAACGAGACTGCTTACTTCATAGGGTTACTAATGAATGAGACTCCACACATCAAGTGCTTAGTGCATGTGTTGCTAGTACAAAGTAATGAACATTTGCTCACTCACAAGCCTTTAGCTACAAAATGTGCAATCAGTACATATGTTCTTATCCCAAATCTGAATTTTCAGCAGGAAATCTTTGAAAAGCACAAACTCCCTGAAGCTAAGAGCCCCAGAGTGCTGCAAGGATGGTGTACCCTCCCTTAAGCTTTGGTTTTAAAATTGTTCAGAAAACAAAAATGATCAAAGAAGTGCAATTGTACACCAATACAGCACCAAGGATTGGGTGAGTAAATTAGGCTGTATCAATTTACAAGATGACTTTTTTTTTTTTTTTTGCAACAACTGGTGAATCAGTTAGGAATTGTGTTTGGTTGTATGTAACAGAAACCAGCCACCAAGCATGCTGCTATTTCAAAGAAGTACAGCCCATTCAGGTGGCTCAGTGGTTGAGCATCGACCTCTGAACCAGGAGGTCATGGTTCAATTCCCAGTCAAAGGCACATGCCCAGGTTGCAGGCTCAAACCCCAGTGTGGGGTGTGCTGGAGGCAGCCGATCAATGATTCTCTCTCAGCGTTGATGTTTCTATCCCCTTCTCCTTCTCCCTTCCTCTCTCTGAAATCAATAAAAACATATTTAAAAAGAAAATGAAGTGCAGAGAAATGCATTCCCGCTAGCCCAGCGATTCCACACTATCAATATCCAGGGCTGTTTTTGCTCTCTTTTCCGGTTATCGCTGTTTGACTCGCATTTCATGGCCACAATACGGCTCCTCTAGTCGTACATGTGTGTCATAAGGAGACAGACAGAGAAAGGAGGGAAGCAATGACGAGGGCGGGGAAAGCAAATCACTTCCAGAAGCATGCTAAGGTATTACAGGCCAAGTTGGCTCTGCCACAGTGAGTTGCAAAGGAGTCTGGGAGATGTACTGTTTTTAGCAGCATTTCCCCAAGGAAAGAATTACATTGGGTTGGGGTGAGTAAGAGAGAGTTGGATGGGATCAATGTACATTTTTAAAGTCTAGGAGCATATAGGTTAAAGGTGCTCATTCAGAGTGGCGGACTTGTGGGTAATTTTCAATTTCTATTTACATATTTTTGTACTGCCAAAACCCTGTCCAATAAGTATATATCTCCCTTCAGCACAAACAAATACTTACATAAATTTCTTTTATTATTATTTTTTATTGTTGACAGTATTACAGATGTCCCCCATTCCCTGCCCTCTTTGCTCCTCTCCACCCAGCCTCCACTCCACCCTAGGGCCTCAACACACTATTGTCTGCATCCGCGGGCTATGCATACGTGCATATAAGTTCTTTGGTTAATCCCTTCCAGTTCTCCCCACCCCCCTTCCCTCTGAGATCTGTAAGTCTGTTCCATGTATCCATGCCTCTGGTCCTATTTTGTTCATTAGATTCCACACATAAGTGAGATCATGTGATATTTGTCTTTCTCTGACTGGCTAATTTCCCTTAGCATAATCATCTCCAGGTCCATCCATGCTGTCGCAAAGGGTAAGAGTTCCTTCTTTTTTTATAGTCACGTAGTATTCTATTATGTAAATGTACCACAGCTTTTTTTTATCCACTCATCTACTGATGGGCATGTAGGCTGTTTCCAGATCTTGGCTATTATAAATAGCGCTGCTATGAACCTAGGGGTGCATATATTATTCATGATTGGTGTTTCAGGATTATTAGGATATGATATATTCCCAGAAGTTGGATCGCTGGGTCAAATGACAAATCCATTTTTAATTTTTTTGAGGAAACTCCATAAAACAGTTTTCCACAGTGGCTGCACCAGTCTGCATTCCCACCAGCAGTGCACTAGGGTTCCCTTATCTCCACATCCTCGCCAGCACTTGTCATTTGTTGATTTGTTGATGGTAGCCATTCTGGCAGGTGTGAGGTGATACTTCGTTGTAGTTTTAATTTGCATCTCTCTGATGATCAGTGACTTTGAGCATTTTTTCATATGTCTATTGGCCATCTGTATGTCCTTTTTGGAGAAGTGTCTATTCAGGTCCTTTGCCCATTTTTAATTGAATTATTTGTCTTCCTGGCATTGAACTGTGTAAGTTCTTTATATGTTTTGGAAATTAACACCTTATCAGATGTATCATTGGCAAATATGTTCTCCCATACAGTGAGTCCCCCTTTCATTTTGTTGATGGTTGCTGGGCAGAAGCTTTTTATTTTGATTTAGTCCCACTTATTTATTTTTTTTCCTTTGTTTCCCTTGCCCTGGGATATGTATCAGCAAAAATATTGCTACATGTGATGTCCGAGATTTTACTGCCTTTGTTTTCTTCTAGAATTTTTATGATTTTGTGACTTACATTCAAGTCTTTTATCCATTTTGAGTTCATTCTTGTGTATGGTGTAAGTTGGCGGTCTAGTTTCATTTTGTTACATGTGCTTGTCCAATTTTCTCAACAGCATTTATTGAAAAGACTCCATAGTATATTCTTGCCTCCTTTGTAAAATATTAATTGAGTGTAATGGCTTGGGTCAATTTCTGGGTTCTCTGTCTGTTCCATGGATCTATATGTCTTTTCTTGTGCCAGTACCAGACTGTTTCGATTACAACATGATCTCTCCAACTTTGTTCTTCTTTCCTAAGATTGCTGAGGCTATTCCAGGTCATTTTTGATTCCATATAAATTTTTGGAATATTTGTTCTGTATATGTGAAATATGTTGCTGGTAATTTTTTTGTTAATCTTCACCTGAGGGAATTTTTTATTCATTGATTTTTAGAGAGAGTGCAAGGGAGGGAAGAAAGGAGGGAGGGAGAGAGAGAGAGAGAGAGAGAGAGAGACAGAGACAGAGAGAGACAGAGACAGAAACATTGATGTGAGAGAGAAACATCAATTGTTTGCCTATTGAATGTGCCCAAACCAGGCCAGGGATCAAACCTGCAGCCTGCCCTTGACAGGGACTCGAGCCCACGAGACTTTGGTGCATGGGCTGACACTCTAACCACTTAGCCACACTGACCAGGGCAATGCCTTTGGTATTTAAGAGGGATTGCATTGAATCTATAGATTGCTTTGGGAAGTATGGACATTTTAATGATAGTAATTCTTTCAATCCATGAACAACTATATGCTTCCACTTGTTTATATATTCCTCTATTTGTTTTTTCAATGTCCTATAGTTTCAAGTACAGGTCATTTATCCCCTTGGTTAAGTTTATTTCTGGGTACCTTATTTATTTTGTTGCATTGGTAAATGAAAATTTTTGTTTAGTTTCTCTTTGTGAGGTTTATTATTGGTGTATAAAAATGCCAATAATTTCTCAATGTTAATTTTGTATCCTGCTATTATGCCTAATTCATTTATTAAATCGAGTAGTTTTTTGGTGGAGTCTTTCAGGTTTTCTATGTACAATATGTCATCTGCAAATAATGACAGTGTTAACTTCCTCCTTTCCAATTTGGATGCCTTTTAGTTTTTTCTTCTTATCTGAATAAGAGTGGTGAAATTGGACAACTCTGTCTCGTTCCTGTTCTTAAGGGAAAGGTTATTCGTTTTTGTCCGTTCAGTTTAATGTTGGCTGTAGGTGTGTCATATGTGGCTGTTATTATGTTGAAGTATTATCCCTCTATTCCCACTTTGCTGAGAATATTTATCATAAATGGGTGCTGGATTTTGTCGAATGCTTTTTCTGCATTTATTGATGTGATCATGTGATTTTTATCCTTCATTTTGTTTATGTGATGTATACGTATATATATTTTTCAGTCTTTATTGTTGAAAGTATTAGAGATGTCCCTCATTCCCTCCCTCTCCCATTGCTCTCCTACATCCAATTCCCACCCCTCCCCAGACCCTCACCAACTTATTGTTTGTGTCCATAAATAATGCATATACGCATGTAAGATCTTTGGTTAATCTCTTCCAGCTCCCACCCCCCTACCCTCTGAGATTCATCAGTCTGTTCCATGCTTCCATGCCTCTGGTTCTATTTTATTCATCAGTTTATTTTGTGCATTAGATTCCTTGTCTGTTTATTTTGATATTCAATTGTTGATAGATATGTTTTAATTGTCATTTTATTGTTTATATTTTTATTTCTTCTTCTGTTCTTCTTGTTCTCCTCCTCCCCCTCCTCCTCTTCCTCCTCCTCCTCCTTCTCCTTCTCCTCTTCCTCCTTATTCTTATTCTTAAAGAAAACCCTTCAACATTTCATGTAATATTGGTTTAGTGGTCATGAACTCCTTTAGCTTTTCCTTGTCTATGAAGCTTTTTATCTGACCTTCAATTCTAAATGATAGCTTTGATGGGTAGAGTAATTTTGGTTGTAGGGCCTCCCTATTCATCACTTTGAATATTTCTTTCCACTCTCTTCTGGCCTGCATCGTATCTGTTGAGAAATCAGCTGACAGTTGTATGGGCACTCCATTGTAGGTAACTAACTGCTTTTCTCTTGTTACTTTTAAGATTCTCTCTTTGTCTTTAACTCTTGGCATTTTAATTATGATGTGTCTTCATGTGGGTCTCTTTGGGTTCCTCTTTTTTGGGACTCTCTGTTCTTCCTGGACTTGTAAGTCTATTTATTTCACCAGGTAGGGGGAAATTTCTGTCATTACTTCTTCAAATATATTTTCAATATCTTGCTCACTCTCTTCTCCTTCTGACACTCCATAATGTGAATGTTGGTACACTTGAAATTATCACAGAGGCTCCTTACGCTATCTTCATATTTTTGGATACTTTTTTCTTTTTGCTCTTCTGATTGGGTGTTTTTTCTTTTCTCATATTCCAAATCATTTATTTGATTCTCAGAATCCTCTACTCCACTGTTGAATCCCTGTAAATTGTTCTTTATTTTAGTTAGTGTATGCTTAATTTCTAACTGGCCCTTTTTGTCTTTGAAATTCTCACTAAGATCTTGAACATCTCACAAAGTCCCTTAAAGCTCTCATTAAGATCCGTAAGCAACCTTATAACCACTGTTTTGAACTCTGTATCCAGTAGTTTGCTTGCTTCCATTTCACTTAATTATTTTTCTTAAGATTTCTTCTGTTCTTTTATTTGTGACATGTTTCTTTGTCTCCGCATTTTGGCTGCTTCCCTGTGTTTGTTTCTATGTGTTAGGTAGAGCTGCTATGTCTCTTGGAATTGGTAGAGTGGCCTTGTGTTGTAGGTGTCCTATAGGGCTCAGTGGTTTAGCCTCCCCAGTCACCTGAGCTGGGCATCTAGGTGTGCCCCTGTGTGGGCTGTGTGTGTAGTCTTATTGTAGTTGAGCCTTGATTGTTGCTGGTGTCACTGAGAGGAGTTGACTTCCATGCCAATTGGCTGTGAGGACCAGCTGCGACTATAGTGGAAGAGCTGCTGTGCAGGAGACACCCTTTTGGAGTATGACTTGCTTTAGCGGGGCTTTGGTGCTCACTGAGTCTTCCCTTTGAGTGTGTCATTTTTGGATGTGTAGAGTTGTAATCTGGTATGGTCTTAAGCTGTCCACTGGGTGCATTGGCTCTGGGGCCTCCCGGGAGATGCAAAGTCATTCATTACATGCGGCCACCCAGCAGGAGCTACAGAGCAATCTGCAGATGACTGCTACTTGTATTGGGCTTGGAGGTGCCAAGGCAAGGCCTAGCTGTGAAATAAGGCAGGCTGATGCTAGTGCTGGGCCTGGCACCTCTTCTAGAGAGGTATGGAGAATGCTATCAGCAGCTGCTGCTTGTTTGAGAGATTTTAGGAAAGTCTGAAGCCTGAGCCAGAACAAGACATTCATATGGAAAAGCCACTGCAAACAGCTTGGGTGGGGCTGAAAATTGAATGAGGCGGGGTCTCAAGGAATTTTAGCAAAAGGGAACAGTGTGAGTCAGGCTGATGAAAACTCACTTATGGCTGCCAGTCAGCTCTGCCACAGGGGAGGTCCCAGCATGGGAACCATGATCCATGTGAGCACCCCTTTCTGGGAGAAAGCTGCCCTTAGTTACTGCCCCGATGCCAGACAATCCAGTTCTTCCCCCTATGTCTCTGGTTCCCCCAATGCTTCCACCCATCATTGGAGCTCAGAGAGAGCGGGACCATCTACGTTTGTGTGCCAGCCCTTTAAGAGGAACTCCAGCAGCCTCCCTGTCCCTCAGCCACAGTCCCCACTGGTTTTGACAGCCCAGAGTTATGGGGACTTCTCTTCCCAGCTCTGGAACCTTGGGCTGGGGTGTCTGGTGTGGAGCTGGGACCCATTGCTTCTCACAGGAAGCCTCCACAGTGGAGATATCACCCCCCCCCCCCCAAAAAAAAAAAGTCACATGTGGGTGTTGGGCCAGCCTGTTCCGTACCTCCATCCCTCCTACTGGTCTCTGTGTGCTTTCTTCTTTACTTTCCTGGTTGTAGGATTTCCATTCAGCCAGTTTTCAGGCAGTTCTGAATGATGGTTGTTCTGTGTTTTAGTTGTAATTTTGATGTGGATCTGGGAGGCAGCAAGTACTGGCACTTACCTACGGTGCCATCTTGGCTCCTCTGTATCACATATTTGATTTGGGAGGTGGTACCTGGCTTGCATCTCTGGAATAAATCCCATTTGGTCATGGTGTGTGATCTTTTGAATGTATTGCTTTATCCTGTTTGCTAATATTTTGTTGAGGATTTTAGCATCTATGTTCATCCGGGATTTTGGCCTGTAGTTTTCATTCTTTGCAGTGTCTTTATCTGGTTTTGCAATTAGGATAATGCTGGTCTCATAAAAAGGTCTTGGAAGTCTTCTTTCCTCTTGAATTTTTTTGAATAGTTTGAGGAGGATATGTGTTAATTCTTCTTTGAATGCTTGGTAAAATTCACCTTGAAGTCATCCAGTCCAGAACTTTTGTTTGCTTAAATTTTTTTCTTATCTGCTTCAATTTCATTAGTTGTTATCCATCTATTCAGGTTTTCTGATTCCTCCTGATTGAGTCTGGAAGATTGTATGTTTCTATGAATTTGTCCATTTTGCCCAGATTGTCCAATTTGGTGGCATATAGTTGTTCATAGTATTTTCTTACAATCCTTTGTATTTCTTTGGTGTCAGTTATTACTTCACCTCTTTCATTTCTGATTTTATTTATTTGGGTCCTCTCTCTTTGTTTCCTCATGCATCTGGCTAAAATTTCATCAACCTTGTTTATCTTTAGAAAGTATCAGTTCTTGGTTTCATTGATCTTTTGTATTACATTTTTTAGACTCTATGTTATTTATTTCTGCTCTGATCTTTATTATTTTCTTCCTTTTACTTACTCTGGTCTTTCTTTTCTTGTTCCTTTTCTATTTCTTTCAGATGTATGGTTAGATTGTTTATTAGAGATTTTTCTTGTTTCTTGAGGTAGGCCTGTAATAATATGACCTTGCCACTCAGAACTGCTTTCACTGTGTCCCATAGATTTGGGGTTGTTGTGTGTTCATTTTCATTTGTTTCCAGGAAGTTTTTCTTTTTTCTTTGATCTCATTGGTAGTAACTTATTCATTGTTTTATAACATACTAGTTAGCCTCCATGTTTTTTAATGTTTTGGGGCATTTTTGTAATTGATTTTGTTTTATGCCATTGTGATCTGAGAAGATGTTTGCTATGATTTTAATCTTCTTTAATTTTTTAAAACTTATTTTGTGTCCTAATATGTGGTCTATCTTTGAGAATGTTTCATGTACTCTTGAGAAGAATGTATATTCTGCAGCTTTGGGATGAAATATTTTGTAAATATCAATTAAACTCATCTGACATAGTATGTTGTTTTCTCATTCATTTTTTTGTCTGGAAGATCTACCCAGTGATGTCAGTGGAGTGTTAAAGTCCCCTACTATGACTGTATTACTATCGATCTCTCCCTTAAAGTCATCCAAGAGTTTTTGTTTGTTTGTTTGTTTTTTAGGTGCTCCTATATTGGGTACATATATATTTATACCAGGGTTTTATTCTCTTGTTGGATTGATCTCTTCAGTATTATGCAGTGAAATTCTTTGTCTCTTGTTTTAAAGTATATTTTGTCAACTTAAGTATTGCTACCGTAATTTTCTTTTCATTTCCATATGCATGGAATATTTTTTTCCATTCCTTCACTTTTATCCTGTGTGTATCTTTTGTTCTGAGGTGTGTCTCTTGTAGACAGCATATATATGGGTCAGGTTTTCTTATCCATTCAGCTATCCTATGTCATTTGATTGGAGCATTTAACCCATTTACATTTAAGGTTGTTATTGATAAGTACTTATTCATTGCCATTTTTATTCTTTAAGCCTATGTTCCTCTTTCTCTCGATTTTTTTCTTCTTAAAGCTGTACCTTTTACACTTCTTGCAATGCTGGTTTGGTGGTAATAACCTGTTTTGTTTTTTTTCCTTTGCTTGTTTGTTTTTTGTCTGGGAAGCTTTTCATTTCACCTTCAATTTTAAATAATAGCCTTGCTGGATAGAATAGTTTTGGTTATAGACCCTTGTTTTTCATTACTTTGAATACTTATTTCCATTACCTTCTGACCTGTAGTGTTTCTGTTGAGAAATCAAGTGACAACCTCATGGGAGCTCCCTTGTAGATTACCGACTGTCTTTCTTGCTGCCTGCAGGCATGTTTCATTTTGTGTATAGAATATTTTTAAATTTTTTTAAATATATTTTATTGATTTCTTACAGAGAGGAAGGGAGAGGGATAGAGAGCTAGAAACATCGATGAGAGAGAAACATCGACTAGCTGCCTCCTGCACACCCCCTACCGGGGATGTGCCCGCAACCATTGTACATGCCCTTGACCGGAATCGAACCTGGGACCTTTCAGTCCGCAGGCCGACACTCTATCCACTGAGCCAAACCGGCTTCGGCAATATTTTTAAATTTTTAGTTGGTTGTCAAGCTTTATAAAACATTGGGAGATTTCATACCAAAACCTAGATTTCCAGCATTGTTTGTGTTTTAAAATCAAAGCATCTGATCAATTAGACCAACATTCCCATATGGCAACAGTGTGCTAGGAATGACAGTGGCTGCCTCCTATAGAAGAGGAGAATATATTCTTATTTGTCACAGTTCCCACCACTCCCCACTGCCTTGTAGCTATTTAGTTCACTCATTCATGTTACTTTCCTGGTCCCTGAGTTTGTCACTTCTGAGCAGTTCCAGTTGATTCCTCACACTTACAGCCTCAGGGCTTCGCTGCTTTCTGGCTGGCCTCTGACTATGCTGCGCAATAAGAGCGATTTCCTTCCCGAAAGCAGCTGGGAAGTGCTGCCTCCTTCCTGAAGCCCTTTCTGGTTTTCCTCCTCCAGATTCAACCTTTGAACCTCTCTTCCTCATTGCTTTCTACCTCGTCTACCTGTAAAGCACCAAGGGCTTGTTGCACATTGTAAGAGCAAAAACACCGTAACCTTTTTATTACAGATTTTCATGTTCTCATATTTTCTTCCAGATTGTAAACTCCCTGCTAGCATGAAGTGTTTTATTCAACTTTATACCCCAATAATGGTGATTTGTGCAAATGTAGAATGAAATAAATGTGCATGGAATTAAATAGGAATGCACATACATCATTGGATTCATCACAAGAGTTTAGCAACTTAGGATGGAAAAAATCCAGGGGTCAGCGTGTGTGGGAGGGTGGGGGGAGGGGGTAAGCAACAAGGAGTGTAGTTGGAAGGGCAAAGCAGCATTCCTCAAGTGGACTCCTGAACAGCTTGTTTAAAATGCCGATTTCTAAAAAAATAAAATAAATATATAAATAAAATGCCGATTTCTGGTCCATGAACTTTGCAGAGCCCGGGTCCGGGAATCGGAGGCTTTATCCAGCTCAGCAGCGCATTCCTATGTGCACCAATGTCTCAGTGCTTCTGTCCTGTCTGTATAGTAAGTTCACTACGGGGCCTGATCCCGTCTGCTGGTAGAAATTGTCTCCAGTATTAAAAACAAAAACTCTCTCCTCTAATATGCAGTCAGAGTTGATGATTCTATACTAGTGTAAGCATTAAGAAAAACGTTTTCTTTGTTTGTTCTATTGTGTTGTGTCTTTACTTAGTTGTTTCTGGTATTTTGTAAATATTTATTTATCAGGAGATTGAAGTTGGAAAGAAAGCTGTACCCCTTTGATAATAATAGCTAATGTTTATTAAGTATTTACCATGGGTCAGGCACTATTCCAAATGCTTTCTATGTATTAACTAATTCAGTCCTTTTAACAACCTTATAAAGCTGATATTATTACCTCTATTTTTAGCTTGAGTAATTACAAAAGCCGGGTTTTAAACCCAGATAGAACAGCCCTGGAACTCCCATTGTCAAACCAGGGCTCCTAGGAAATCCAGTAATCATCCCACATCTTCCAGAAAATTCTTCTGGACTACTCTGACCCAGTCAATCTTACATTGCATTTTCATATTAGGCCAAGTCTAGATTTTACCCCAAACATATACTGAGCACTTTTTACACGCCCAGCCTGTGCAGCTCACCTCCCCGCGTCGCTCGGCTGTGCCTGACACTCCCTGCGTCACTCTAGTGACCGTGCCACATGCACACTTCTGAGGGCTGAGCGAGCTGTTCCTCTTTGCACGTCCCTCTTTCCTGGGGCCCTTATGGGGCTCTTCAGGTCGAATAGACAGTACTGTGCAGTGATCAGGCATTCGTCATGAGAAGGCTAAAAGGCTAATTCCAATGTAACCCTGATATTTGGGGGGCTAGCAATCCGAATCTGTGCCAGCAAGCTAATGTACATTCTTGATAACCTATAATTAAGTCATTGTCCCTTTCTCCACAAACTGGTCTTGCAAGACCTGTGACCTAAATGCTCACATTTCACAGAGGCCATAAACCATGAACAGCACACAGCCCCCGGAGGGGGTTATCAGCGCTGGCGCCAGGCCAGGCCCTTAGGTATGGTCTCAAGACCCCCAACACCTGGGGTTTTTTGCAGAGCCCGTGAAAGGTCCGGAAGTATAATCCATATTTGGGGGACCAAGACACCAAAAGGGCATAAAGGAAAAGCTCCCACCATATTGCTTTGCTCAGATTTTGGAGGCGACACCTGAGACCGCGGCGTAATAAAGCTGTGTGACTCCATTTCTCTAAGCGTCACTTGGGTTTCTTCCGTCTTCTACAACATCCAGACCTGAGTTCAATGACAGGCAAGACCACTCTCTAGTTCCATACTTTGGGGCAGGTCAGTTTACCTCTCTGAGCCTCACATTCCTCCTCTGCAAAATAGCTGTCCATGAACTCACCTGGCACTGAACGAGCCATTGCTGCAGGCCAGGACATGCACCAGGAAAACAGACACTCGGCCTCATCAGGCTTCCAGTCCACCCCGCTTCTCCAGGAGAATCAATGAGATGATACCAAGTAGGTGCTTACTTAGCTCAGGTCTGGGGGGCATGTAATAGCTACTCAGTAAATATTAGCTCTTCACTCAATGTATTCTATTTAATTATAAGCAAGCAGTCCATTCCACATCAGAAGAAAATTTAATTGGCCCTCACCACGCACAGATATACTAGTAGCCCCACATGAAATCACCTCCAGCTTTTCCTACCTCAGAACTTGCTTTGCACTTCATGCCAGTAGCAGCTGGGCCAGGGCCAGGGAGAGCAGGAGAGCTCCCTCTCTGCCACCTGGTCCTTCCTGTGGGCTGGTGACCTGTCAGAAGGAGGAGGAGGAGGGGAATGAGGAGGGGAAGAAGGAGGAGGAGGAAAAGGCAGAGGAGGAAGAAGGTTAAAACCAGGGTTACAGAAACTGAGGACTCTCAAGTATTATTACTGGATGAATCAACTAAACTTTTACCAAAATACTGAGCTATATAATTGTGTAGTCACAAGATAAGTATTTTAAAAAATAAATTTAGTTTTAAAAATGAACTAATTCATGGTGCACAGAGAAGTGGGCTTGGTGGAGGGACACACATTTAAATCCTTGTGGGAAGTGTTTCTCCCAGCCTGTCAGTGCCTCAGGGGCTCTACCCGTCAACTCGTCTGGAGATAATGTGAGCATCTCCATGGGCGACCCTCCCCTCTTCCTCCTGGTCTTCTAGCAGGTGTACCTCAGTCAGGACAGATCAAGTGGGAATCCTCAAAAAACAAAAATGGAGCTGCCTATGACCCAGTGATTCCATTTCTATAACTATATCCAAAGAAACCCCAAAAACATGAATTCGTAAGAAAATATGCACCCCTGTGTTCATTGCAGCGTTGTCTACAATAGCTAAGATGTGGAAGCAGCCAAGGGCCCATCAGGAGATGGATGAGTGGGTAAAAAAGCTGTGGTACAGTTACACAACGGAACACTGCATAAAAAGGAATGAAATCTCCCCTTTTGTGACAGCATGGATGAACCTAGAGGGTATTATGCTAAGTGAAATAAGTCAGAGAAAGTGTGTATGGGACCAGGTGAGTATTTGAAAGATGGGGGACATTCTATAAAGTACATGATTTTCTAAGCACTATGGGGTACCTCTGACGTTAATGCAGAGTACTACTGAATGTAAATGTAATTGAATAAATAAGTAAGTTGGAATCCCTATCCTGTCATTTACTAGCTGTTTCGTGTTAACCTCTCCAGTTCCACCAGATGAAAAGAAAGCACAACTAAACACTCCCGAATCACAGAACTGTTCCGAGGATGAACGCCGGCACGGGTCGCGCTCTCTCTCTCTTTTCTTCCCCTTTCTCTCCCTCCTTCTCTCTCTCCCCCTCTCACTCTTTTCTTTCCTACTCTCTTCTTACCCGCCTTCCTTCCTCTTCCTTCTCTCCCTCTCTCTCCTGGGCAGAGGCCCGGTGGACCCGCTCCCATCCTGTCTAGGTTCTGCGTTTCCTGCAGCCGCTGGTGCTCCTTCCCTGTATTCGACGGGTCTTCAGGTCCTGGGATGCGGGAGCCCGCGGGCAACACCGAGCCCTCTGCGCTCTCTGCGGGGGAGGGAGAGACGAAGAGGCGCGGGCTTTGTCCCCTTCTCTCCCCGCGACTCCCCGCAGCGCCAGCCGCTCCGCGCCCCTGGGCACCGGCGCCTTTTCTCTGCCGGGAGGGCGAGCCCAGCCCGCAGCCGCGCGGGGTCCAGGGCGCCCCCTCCCTTCCCCCCGCCCCCTCCTCCCTCCCTCCCGACACAATGCCTGGGCCGGAACAGCGCATCCGCGGAGTCTCATTGGCAGAGGCCGCACCAGCCCCCGGGAGGCGGCGGGCGGGGCAGCCAGAGAGGAGCCCGGAGCCGGGCTGACAGCGCGGAAAGGCGGGCCGGGCGGCCGGACCGCAGGACGCCGGCGGGAAGGACGCGAGGGAGCGGCCCGGAGCCCAGCTGTAGGTGTGGATCAGAGCGAGGACGTGCGGCGAGCGGCGGGGCGACGGGCGCCCGGGCCGGGGATGCGGCGGGCGCCGGCTGCCCAGCGAACCGGGGAGCCGAGCGGCGCGGCTCACGTGCCGAGCAGGACCCTGGGCAGAGGAGGAGGAGGAGGAGGAGGAGGAGGAGGAAGGCGGCCGCCGGGGCCGGCGCGGCGCTGAGAGGAGTTGCCGGGCGGGCGCAGAGCCGGGACCCCGGTCGGGCGCGGGGAGCGGCCCAGACAATCAAGTAGCGGCCGACGGCCCGGAGCGCGGAGGGAGGCGGCGGCCGAGCAGGTAGGTGGGCGACGGCCCGGTGCCGAGTGCGCGCGGGGCGCGACCGTGAGACCGGCCCCGGCGGCGGCCCCGGCGCGCCCGGGCGGGCGCGGTGCGCGGGTTCGGAGACCGGCGGGTGGGGAGGTGCGGTCCCGGCTCCCGCGAGCAGGAAGCCCCGCCCCGCGGCTCGGGCTGCTGCGTCCGGGAGTCCCCCGGGCGCTCGGCGCGGGGTTTGCTCGCTTTGGCGGCGGAGAGACCAGAAGTTTGGCGGTTTCGAGGCGTTGGCGCTGGTGGTTTACCGACGCGCCACCAGGGACCATGTGCTTCGGTGGGAGACCCGCTGATGGATCCCAGAGCCGCTGCTCGGAGACCCTCTCCGAACGGGGCGGCGCCGTGGAGGGGGTCCGTGCGCCGGCGGGGCGCGCGGAGGTGGGTTTGGCCGCCCCTCACAGAGGCGTGTCCCCTCCCCGCCTCCCCTACGCGGGACGGGCTGTGCGCGCGGGTGGATCGCACTCTGTCTTCCGGAGCATTTCACTTTTCACTTTCGTCTGGGAGAGAAGAACAGAGTGACGGTTCGATCGGTGCCATTGGACTGGGACTGGGACGAGGGGATAAACTCGTCCTCGGAGCTGGATGTCCTGCGCTCCGGACGGTCCTCCCGGGCGGTGCGGGCCGCTCCCAGGGTGGAGCTGGAGCCCGGTCTCCCGGGCCGGAGGCAGCCGCCCGGGCGGTCTCGCTCTCCTTTGTGTGGCCGCTCCCCTCCCGCTGTGCGGGCCGGGCCGGGCCGGGCCGGGCCCCCGGGCGGGTGCTCATTGTGCTGAACATTCCTGCGATCCGCCGGGACTTGTAAACACACCACCGCCAGCCTCTGAACTTGGCAGACCCACTTGGTCTGTTCGCTGGCACACAGCCGGCTGCGTCCGGAGGGCGGCCCCTTGGGGCAGTGCTGACAGCGGGGCTCCCGAAAGCTGGGAGAGCCTTCAGGGTCAGCTGGCCTTTGCCCGGACGCTGACCTCCACTCGGAGGGTGCCCACGCGTCAGCGCGTTCAGCGCAGTCCCTGCCAGCTGGTCCGTCAGGCCTTTCAGACGCACAAAGGGGGTGCTCACGGAGCGCCCCGTCCCCGGCGCCACTCTGGGGGCGTCGTCCATAGTCCACGGAGCGGTAACTGAGCCCGGCCACACCGGTCACCCGGGCTCTGCACAAGGGCCGATTCCAGAGGCCAGGGTCTGACACCATGACAGTGCCTCTAGCCTGCGGATGCTTTCCGTAGGATTAAATAGGATGATGTTTGAAAGCACGACTGGCCGGAGGTATATATTTTGGTCTCTGAATTTAAAGCCACAGTCTAGGCGAGAGGTGTGTTGTTGTTTTTTGACAAACAACTTTTCCTCTTTTTAAAAAAAAAAAGTTTTATTGATTTCAGAGAGGAAGTGAGAGGGAGAGAGACAGGAACATCAATGATGAGAGAGAAGTATCCATCTGCTGCCTCCTGCACGCCGCCCCCTACGGGGACCCAGCGGAAACTGGCACCTCTTGGTTCATAGGTGGATGCTCAACCACTGAGCCACACGAGCCCGGCTGGGAGATAGGTATTTTTATGATTCTATGATTCTCTTTTCTCTTTTGTATGTCTGAAAATTTTGTAATAAAAAGCAATGCGTGTGTGTGCGCGCATACAGAGACGCACACACGCACACATGCACACACGCATACACCTTGTGAACAGTGCTTACATTTCTTAAAAGAGAGCCAAACAGTTTAGCCAATTTCAAGGAGAGCTTTATCTCTTCTTCATGACATTTGCAAGTATTAATCCAACACTGTAATTGCTTAAAGTTAGTAGTGAGGTGGAATGTATTTGAACACTCTAGTGATGGCGATGAAGAAATCTTCCTAAAATACCTGACAGTGAGGTTCGATTTTCACTAACACTTGGCAAGCTCCCAGCAGGCACTTCTCCTGAGCCTGCATCTGGTTGCCTTGGGCTTCACTCTGTTTTGAAGTTAATACATTTCCATCTTGGTGGCAGGAGAGTCAGTGGGCTTCTCAAAGAGGCAGACATTGAACAATCTGGGAAAGGGGGGAGGAGGTAGCCTCCAGCCACTCCCGCATGTCCAGCAGCCAGCTTCTCAGTATCGTTACTCTCACTGCCTCCATTTCCAGCAAGCCTGCAGATGGGTGGGTCACCACTGGATCCACAGAGGGAATCAAGACTGCAGTGCTCTTGAGCAGACATGAGAAGGAAGCTCTGGCTCACTAACAACACAAATGAGATCCATGGGAAACAGTTACAAACACCCGACTGTCCTATCCAGCCCGCAGTCCTGGCTGGAACTTCAGGAGCTGTTGGTAGCATCTTACAGAGCTCGCACACACAGGCAGGCCGGGGCTTACCCCGAAAGTGTTCAATCTCCGCCCGCCCCCTTCTGCCTCCCTCCCTCCCTTTCTCCCCAGATCTGCCCCAGAGGTCTGATCTTATCATGAAGGCACTATTTTTACATACTCAGCAGTGCTGAGCTTCACGGAAATTACTATCTTTAGCCTGTAATGTAGATAAATAAATCATGTCACTTAGCTCATCGGCAAGACTTAGATGTCTCTTTCCTTACCCAGGGTGGGGAGAAGTACGTTTATAGTTGTGAGTGTGTAGAACACAGTTTATTCTTGTATTATTATTTATTAATTATTGTATTATTTTCCATATGAACAGCTGTAAACCTACTTTTGCCCCACACTGTGTGTCTCACATCTTTCTCTTTTTAGACATGGTTTGTATATTTTATTTATTTATTTAACATTTTTATTGATTTCAGAGAGGAAGGGAGAGGGAGAGAGAGATAGAAACATCAATGATGAGAGAGAATCATTGATCAGCTGCCTCCTTCATGCCCCCAACTGGGGATCGATCCCACAACCCAGACATGTGCCCTGACCTTGACCTCCTGGTTCATAGGTTGATGCTCAACCGCTGAGCCACACCATCCAGGCTATATGTTGTTTTATAAGGCTCTTATCTTTTTTTTGTAATTCATTTATTTCTAGGTCAAGGTTTTTTCTTCTCTTCTGGTAAACATGTGAGCTGGCAGTCAGAGAGAAATGGTGAAATAGCAATTTTCTGTTGCTAGATACTTGATTTAGGGACCAAACCTCCTATTTTCCTCAATAACGTGATTTACTAAAATGACGATGTCATTTCTTACCTCATTCTTCCTGGTGAAATACGTTTTTAACCTAATCTCATACAGCAGTATTTTTCAAAATGAAGGTCATGAAATCATTTGACCACTTTTTTAAAAAAGCATTTTTTAAAAAGCATAATAGGACAGAAAATATCAGCATCGTCGTATGTGATAGGGGTTCTGCCATTTCCTGAAACCTTGAGGCAGTTCCATATCTGAGTTGCAGTTAAAAAGCAATATTTACTGTGAGCTGCTGTCAAAGAAGTTTGAAAGCTACTGCCACCTTTTTATAAGCGATAAGCACCCAATTTACATGAGTGAGGGTGTCCCTTCATAGACACAGGCCACTGGAAGGGACGCAGGAGTGGCTCCAGAGCCTCGTGCTCAGGGCCGAACAAGGACCGGGATCTGCCTTCTCCGTTTCACCCTCAGTCTACCTCTCTCCCTTCCGCTGGGCATTGTGTTCCTTGGTGGCAGGTGACTGGAGCAGTTGCTGGGTCACACAAGTCCAGTTTCAAGTCCAACAAATAATGGAACAAAAAATCTCAAGGTCAATTGGCCCAATTGGCCTGGCTGGAGGAAACCTTTGTCCGAGGGGGAGCCCCCCAGACCGTGTGCATGTGGGCAGAGGGCTGGACCTCAGTGAATAGGGCGCCTTCCAGGGTGGCTGCCGAGGGCACCCTCACTGCGGAGCGCGTGCCGCTCTCAGTGCGGTCTGACTCCGGTTCCCTTCGAGCCCAAAATAATGCAGGATGAGCAGCAGTATATTCGGGCGCATCGGCGACCAGGGACTAGCCTTGGCTGTCACTTCTCACGTGGTCGGTGTCAGGACTTAGACCGCAGAGCAGGTCACAATGAGAGTCGCTGTGCTTTCCGATGACAGCAAGGGGGAAGGACAGATGAACTGATCAGAAACCCACTGCAGACCCTAAACCTCCTACAAGGGGCGATGATGTTCCTTTATGTGCAGACCTTGGGGGGCGTTTACTGCAATCAGTTTGCTGTGCTAATGTGGCGGCGGAGTGAAGTGGTGGCTGGGAGTAAGTTTGAAGAACGTGCGCCCAGGCCAGCTGGAGCCTAGCGCTGCTGCTCTTCAGCCTGAGGCGTTCATTTAGGTCTCCGTGCCTTTGCCGTGGGGTGGGGCTGCTTTCCATTGTTCTCCGTCACTTCAGGCACCGTTATCAGGTGAGGATGAAACTCAGTCACAGCAGAGGTGCCCAGGAAGTGGGTGCTCGTGCTGCCTTGTCCAGGTCAGTCCTGGCCCTGGTCTGGGCCTCCAGTTCGATGGTAAGTTATGTGGTCACCTCACCTAGGAGCCTTGACTAGGGATCCTTTACTGGATTCATTGATAAAGAACGCCTTTCACCCGGCAAGATTAAATGACGATGGTTAAGGATGGATGCTAATGTGGTAAAATTATAAAGGAAAGCAAGAGAGTGACTACCAAAACGCTCAGGATGGCGCAGTGGTTCTCAAGCAGGTGGTTGACCCCAGGGCACCCCTGCTGAGGTCTAGAGAAATGGCTGTGGAGGTGCTGCCGGAATCTAGTGGGTGGCGGCCAGAGAGGCTGGTCAACAGCCTGCAGCGCACAGGACAGCCTCCAGCAAAGACTCACTCAGCCCAGATGCGAACAGGGGCGGTCCAGAGCCCTAGGACAGGGGTTGCCTTTGAAGAGGCGGGAGGGGAAGTACTTAGCAGTGTCTGGGGCAGCAGAGTGATGGAGGCATGCCCGTTCCCTTGGAGACGGTTACAGTTCTGTATTTACATTTTGTTCACCTTTTTATGTGTGTTATACTTAAAAATTTAAACAGCATTAAAAAATAAAGAAGTTCTTACCGTAACTAAAGCTGAGACTCCTGATGCCTGGAAGCACCTTGTTCTAACCTGAGGGCTCAGTAAGCAATAGGAGAACAGTGAGCACCTGTGCTGGGAGCCACTCTGCTGAGGTCACACGTGTTTGACGGTGGCAAAGTCCGTGTGCTGACTACAGAGCGGCGGGGTAGGCGGACACCGTGGCTGGAGACACACAACCTGCCCTCCACTCCAACGGCACCACTTAATAACTGTGTGACTTAGAGCAAGGGCTTAACCTCTGTGCCTCCTGCTTGCCGGGTTGTTGAATGCAGGGCCTCCTATGTGTTATTTGTGCTTTGTGGAGGCTGTCTTATTTACTGAACTCTGACCACTGCTAGATTTTACTTGAAGGATTTTTCAGTTATCATTTTCTTCATTGCACATTCTGTGATATGAGTGTCATGTCCATTTATTTCTACTATTTTTATTTAACAGGTGAGGATGTGGAGGCTTAATGACTTTGGCAGGTTATGGAGCCTTAATTTCAACCCCCAGTCATTCAGACCCAGAGCCTCTGCTCTCGTTGATGTTGTCATATTGTTAGACTTGAATGGGATCCTTGAGATCAGCTACCCCACGAAGTTCAGCCCCCCAGAGGGGTCTGACTCAGCAAATTATGAAGGGATAGTGCAGGGCCACAGCCCAGGCTCGCTGCCACTCACGGCCTCCCATGTCCCCTGCACGTCCACCCCCAGGGCCAGCACAGGGCGCAGCAGGCCGGGCCCAGGGAGTTGGGTCAGGAGTTGGGGAGACGCCTTCTAATCCAGCTGCAAAAGGTCTAGAGCTGTGTTTCCTTAAGGGGGGCAGGTGAACTCCTGGTGGCCGGTGAGCTAATTTTAGATGACAGATGGACAGTCATTTTCATATAACGGCTACTTATTCATTTTAATGCATATAAGAAAAAATGTTTTCACTTAGACCTTCAGCTCTATCAAATAACATATTCTTTCTGCCTTGCCACATCAACTATTAACAGACTGGATATTATTGCTTAGGATGATGTTAAGCAAGACATCGCGACAATGCAAAATCATTTAAAAGACACGTATTTGGTAAAACATAGAGGGGAGATTGGAAAATGGCTGAGCAATGGAGGGAAGAGGTGCAAGGCTGAAGTCTGGGCAGTGTTCCTCCAACTTCGTGCACTTGAATCATCTGGGGATCAGCTTCTGACTCGGCAGGTCTGTGCGGAACCCGAGAGTCTGCACTTTAACGAGCTCTCGGTGCTGCTGGTCTGGGGACCACACTTTACCAGACCAGGGATCAGAGAACCTAGAGATGCCTGCACGTGTGCCCAGTGCTCTGGGGCAGCGTCACCAACCTTCCGGACATCACGGACCACCAGGGGTCCACACACCACCAGCTGGCGCCCGCTGCTCTGGAAGACACAAAGAAGAGGTCAGGAGACCGTCTCCTAGAAGCTCCATCTGCTTGGACAGAAAAGCTGTGAATGGACGTGGCAGGTGAAGTCCCCGTGCAGAGAAGGTGCCACAGGGGAGCCGGGTAGAGGTGCCACAGGGGAGGCTGGGTAGAGGTGCCACAGGGGAGCCGGGTACAGGTGCCACAGGGGAGCCGGGTACAGGTGCCACAGGGGAGCCGGGTACAGGTGCCACAGGGGAGCCGGGTACAGGTGCCACAGAGGAGCCGGGTACAGGTGCCACAGGGGAGCCGGGTACAGGTGCCACAGGGGAGCCGGGTACAGGTGCCACAGGGGAGCCGGGTACAGGTGCCACAGGGGAGCCGGGTACAGGTGCCACAGGGGAGCCGGGTACAGGTGCCACAGGGGAGCTGGGTACAGGTGCCACAGGGGAGCTGGGTACAGGTGCCACAGGGGAGGCTGGGTAGAGGTGCCACAGGGGAGCTGGGTACAGGTGCCACAGGGGAGCCGGGTACAGGTGCCACAGGGGAGCTGGGTACAGGTGCCACAGGGGAGGCCGGGTACACGTGCCACAGGGGAGCCGGGTACAGGTGCCACAGGGGAGCCGGGTACAGGTGCCACAGGGGAGCTGGGTACAGGTGCCACAGGGGAGGCCGGGTACACGTGCCACAGGGGAGCTGGGTACAGGTGCCACAGGGGAGGCAGGGTAGAGGTGCCACAGGGGAGGCAGGGTAGAGGTGCCACAGGGGAGCCGGGTACAGGTGCCACAGGGGAGCCGGGTAGAGGTGCCACAGGGGAGCCAGGTACAGGTGCCACGGGGAGCCGGGTACAGGTGCCACAGGGGAGCCGGGTACAGGTGCCACAGGGGAGCCGGGTACAGGTGCCACAGGGGAGCCGGGTACAGGTGCCACAGGGGAGCCGGGTACAGGTGCCACAGGGGAGCCGGGTACAGGTGCCACAGGGGAGCCGGGTTCAGGTGCCACAGGGGAGCCGGGTACAGGTGCCACAGGGGAGCCGGGTACAGGTGCCCAGAGCTGCTGCAGGGACGGCCTGCAGGCAGGCGGGTGGGCCACTGCAGCCTGAGATTTGTGCAGCAAGTGGGAGGTTAGAGACAGGCTGGCAGAGCCCGAGGAAGGGTTCGAGCAACAGCGAAGACCCCAAAAAGTGTTTGCTTGTGCAAAGTGGATATCTCAGCAACAATCTGATCCACACAGAGACTCTAACCTTCGGCTAGAATGACCTTCCTCTCAACAGAGAAGCCCCATCGTCTGGAAAACCAGTCCCCATCTGCTGAGTACTTGTCGGTACCAAACACTTTCCAGTGCTTTCCATGTAGTATGTCGTGTCTGTGTCTACACGACGCCGAATGGCCTGCACTTTACTGAGGTGGAAACTGAGGCTTGGAGGCTGAGTGACTTGTTCAGAATCAGAGCTGGTACGTGACAGACCTGGAGTCCAGTGAGCCTGCGCGCTCTGCCACATCCCTGCCAGTCCCGGCCCAGAGCCTCACCCTGCACGGGAGCTCCCAGGAGGGTCGCGTGGCCCGTCCTGTTGCAGATGCGGATTTGCTCCCACAGCATCCTGAGCACCAGGCCAATGCTGGTGAGAGTCCTCTCTGCCTTGCCCAAGGAGCTGGAGTGTGGGGCACTGTGACCTTACAGAAGAAGTAAGTGCGACACTGGCCCTCGCATACCCGAGAGGCACTGAGTGTTCTGTTTCAGTAGAGGCGCGTTCCTTTGGAAATCACCAAGCAGCCTGGACAGACAGTCCTTGGAAATAATTATGCCTCTGCCACAGCACGGGGCCGTCCCAGCCCTCCTGACCCAAAAGGTCTTTCTGGAACAGCAGCGTCTCTCTCCCAGCTGGGCTGATAAACGCCGACAAGACAGCGGGGCCGGCACCGCCCAGGGGGCAGCCTGAGGGTGGTTTCCAGGCTTCCCTGTGGCACCTGACTGATGCCCATCAGTCCAGTCCTTGCAGAAGAGCGGGCGGCCCTATGTGGCCTGAATGGAGGCTGACACATGCTCTGGCCCAGGTACATCCAAGTTGAATACTCTGGCTGGTTCTGCCATGTAAGGTAACATAGTCACAGGTTGCAGAAATCACAGTTTGGACATCTTTAAGGGGCTGTTATTCTGCTAACCATAAAGCTCCACATGATTTCACTCATGACAGAAGTTAACTCCAAAAGTTATGGTTTAATGCACTGTATGGCATTAACCATTTTTATACCTAATTTAGCAGTCTTTAGCAATATTTTTTCCACTTTAAACATAAATATATATGTACATCTATGCATATATGTATGTGTGTGTATGATGCACATATATATGTGTAGTTTATACAACGTGTGAATATATGCGTTCTATACACATATATACACGAGGAAGTCAGATATGCATGTGTGTGTGCAGCGGTTTTTGTATCTCCTTTGAACTATTTTGTCATCCCCTGGCTTCCTCGTTAGTTAAGTAGATCTTTTGATGCATGTTCTCTATATATTTGTAAGATAATTATGTCTGATATTTTGAGATACTTGACCACATTGCTGGAGGTATGTCATAGGGACATCGGGGCCACCTGAAAGCTCCACTGGCCAAAGCTGGAACAATTCCCACAAGTACCCATGAGGCAGTGATGTAAACACGTGGTTGGATGCGACAGCCTCCCTCAGACCCTCTCTTCAACAAGAACAGTGTGGAGTTCATCCACAGACAGAATTACTTTGGAGGAAGCTGCTGGTTACCATATGTCACGTGACTGGAGGAGTCTTGCCCAAATGGTTTCTTTAGTGAATTCTGCCAAACATTTAAATAAGAATTATTGCCAATCCTTCTCAAACTCTTCCAAGAAATTAAAGAGAAGGGAACACTCTCAAACTAATTTTACTAAGCCAGCATTGCCCTGATATCAAAGCCAAATAAGGACAAGAAAAGAAAACTACAGGCCTGGCCAGTGTGGCTCAGTGGTTGAGCATCGACCCATGAACCAAGGGGTCACTGGTTTGATTCCTGGTCAGGGCACATGCCTGAGTTGTGGGCTCGATCCCCAGTACAGGGCATGCAGGAGGCAGCTGGTCCATCGATATTTCTATTTTTCTATCCCTCTCCCTTCCTCTATGAAAAAAAATCAATAAAAACATATTTTAAAAAAGAAAACTACAGGCCAATATCCTTGGTGAATGTAGATGCAAAAATTCTCAACAAAATATCAGCAAACCGAATTCAATAGCACTTTAAAATGATCATACAACATGATCAAGTTGGATTCATCCCTAGCATACAAGGGTCCTTTCACGGTAAAAACTGTACAAATTGGGTATAGAAGGAGCATACCTCACTGTAATAAAGACGGTGACAAACACATAGCTAACATCATACACAATGGTGAAGGGTGGAAAACTTTCTCTAAGATCAGGAGCAAGAAAGGGTGCCCATTCTCACCTCTCTTATTCAACACAGTGCTGGGAGTCCTGGCCAGAGCAGTCAGGCAAGGAAAAGAAATGAGGCATCCAGATCAGAAAGGTAGAAGTAAAAATCTCTTTGTTTGCAAATACAACATGATCAAGTAGGATTTATCCCTAGCATACAAGGGATGCTTCAGTGTCTACAAATCAATAAATGTGATACATCACATTAATAGAATGGATTATAACAATCATGTGATCATCTCAATATACGCAGAAAACTCATTTGACAAAATGCAGTGCGGGGCGCTGGACATGGCCCTGATCGCAGGACATGGCCCTGATCGCAGGCTAGGCCTAGGGATCCTCCTCGTGCACGATTTCATGCGCTGGGCCTCTAGTATCTAAATAAAGCTGGAAAACTGAAATGCTCATGAATCCATACTGGGAGAAATAAAAGACTAAGTTGATAAATGGGGGAGAATAAACAAATCTCGCTTGCAAAGGAATTCCAAACAACTCATGCAATAGGCCACCTCCAGGGGAGCAGAACCTCCCACTAAGGTGTTGGCTGCACATGGACTTTCTTCCTGAGAGTACAGTATGGAGGGGGAGGGAGGGAGTGGCTGCAGTGGAGCAAGCTGTCTCAGCTAGGGATCCAGGTCCATGTCAGTATGATGTCCTTTTGATAGCCTGTATCCTTCATATGATGTGATGATGACATTTTATCTTTGTGGTCTTCCTTCCCAAACACATAACCCCAGACTATTCCTGAGGAAAACATCAGATAAACGCCAATCGAAGGGCATTCCACAAAGTGCTTGACCAGCGTTCCTCAGTACTGTTAAGGTCATCACAAGCCAGAAAAGTCTGAGGAATTGTCCAAGCCAAGAGGAGCCTCAGGAGACATGACCACTAAATGTAAAGTGTGAATAGAGTATGGACTTTGTTAATAAAAATTATGTATCAATATTGGTTCATCAATTGAACAGTGCACCATAATAATGTAAGAAGCTAATAGCCAGGATATTTAGTATGGGGTATATGAGAATTCTGTACTAACTTCACAGCTTTTTCTGCAATCTATGGAGAGAGACTCATAGATAGAGAGCATGCTGACAGCTGTAGGGGAAGGGTTGAGGGGCTGGGTGAGGGGTGGAGGGATTGAGCAAAGAAGAAAAAAAGAAAAAAATCATGGACATTGACAAGTGTAGTGATTGCTGGGGGCAGGGAAGTGGGGGAGGTAGAAGAGGGTGTGTGGGGGGGTAAATGATAATGGAGAAGACTGACTTGGGGTGGTGAGCACACAGTACAGTGTACAGATGATGTGTTGTGGAATTGTGCACCTGAAACCTGTATCATTTTGTTAACCAGTGTCACCCCAGCAAATTCACTAAAAAGGAAATGAAGATTAAAGGAAAGAATTCAGACTCTGGATCTAGATTGTTGTCAGGGTTAAAAAAGTAATAATAACAATTTTATTTTAAAATAATAATTTGAGATTCTATATCACATACTATAAAATTCATCCTTTTAAAGTGTCCAATTCAGTCTTTATTTTTTGAGCATGTTCATAAGGTTGTGCAGTCATTACCACTAATTACAGAACATTTTCACCACCTCAGGAAGAAACCTTGTATCCATGACAATCTTTCTTCCCCCAGCCCCTAGCAACCATGAATCTACTGTCTGTGTGGATAGATTTACCTATTCTGGAAATTCCATATAAATGGAATCATAAAATATATAACCTTGTGTGTCTGGCTTCTTTCACTTAGCTTAATGTTTTCAGGGTTCATCCATGTTGTAATGGAGCAGCATTCCATTCCTTTTTATGGCTGAATAATATCCTGTTTTATGGATATATCACATTTTGTTTAAGCATTCATTCATTGATGGATATTTGAAATTTTCCACTCTTTGACTGCCAGGAATAATGTTGCTCTGAACATCCACATACACGCATTTCTGTGAACATGTGTCTTCAGTTCTCTTTAGTATGTACCTAGGGATGGAGTCCCTGGGCCATTCCTAGGTTTAACGTCTTCAGGAACTGAAGCTATTGGATATTCCCACCAGCAGGGTCTGAAGTGGGAATTTCTCCATACCTTCACTAACACTTGTAATTTTCTGTCTTTTTTTATTATAGACATCTAATCAGTAATGATGCTGAGCAGCATTTCGTTTGATTATTGGCCATTTGTGTAGCTTCTTTGGAGAAATGTCTATTCAAATGTTTTGCCCAGTTTTAATTGAGTTATTTGTCTTTTTATTTCTGGGCTGTGTTCTTTTTATATTCTGGATACGGGACCCCTATTTGGTATATGATTTTCAAGTGTTTCTCTCAGGCATTAAACTGTCTTTTCACTTTCTTGATATATTCTTTGAAGCACAAAGTTTTTAATTTTGATGAAATTGATTTTATCAGTTTTTTTTTGGTTGCTTGTGCTTTGGGTGTCATATTTAAGAAATCATGGCTCAATTCAAGGTCACAAAGATATGTTACTTTGTTTTCTTTTACAAGTTTTATAGTTTTGTTTTATTTTTAATTTATTTATCTTTATTATTGAAGGATTACAGATGTTTCCCCACTTCCCCCATCACTCCCTGCCACCCAGTTCCTGTCCCACTCCAGGCCTTCACCACACTATTGTATGTGTCCATGGGTTATGCATATATGCACATAAGTTCTTTGTTGATTTCTTCCCTCCCCCCTCCTCCCTTCCCTTTGAGATCCCTCAGTCTATTATGCTTCCATGCCTCTGAACCTATTTTGTTCATCAGTTTATTTTGTTCATTAGATTCCACATATAAGTGAGGTCATGTGATATTTGTCTTTCTCTGCCTGGCTTATTTCACTTAGCATAGTCATCTTCAGGTCCTTCCAGGCTGTATCAAAGGGTAAGAGATCCTTCTTTTTCATAGCTGCATAGTATTCCATGGTGTAAATGTACCATAGCATTTGATACCAAGTTTCATAGTTTTAGCTTTTACATTTAGATCCATTTTAAGTTAATTTTTGTATATGGTATGAAATAATGATATAAATTCATTCTTTGGCATGCAGATATCCAGTAATGAGTTTTGAAATTGGGAAGTGTGAGCCTTCCAATTTTTTTCTTTTTCAAGATTGTTTTGGATATTCTGGGTCTCTTATGTTTCCATATCAATGTGAAGATCAGCTGAGATTCTTACAGGGATTGTATTGAATCTGTAGGTCAATTGGCGGAGTATTGCTATTTTAACAATATTAAGTCTTTGAATCTGTGAACATGGCATATCATTCCATCTATATAGATCTTTATTAATTGCTTTCAAGAATGTTTTGTTTTTTTTAGAGTACAAGTCTTGTATGTTTTTAATTTTATCCTTCATTTTATTTTTGATGCTATTATAAATGGAATTATTTTCTTAATTTTTGTATAATAATTGCTATATATAGAAAAATCTAATTTTTTAATTTCACTGATCACAGTGAATTGCAATTGCCTGTCTTCACAATAGAGTGTTAGCTCCACAGGGGAGAGCCTGTGTCGTGTTCCCTGTTGTATCCCTGTGGCCTGGCACCGGGAATACAGGAGGAAAGTGTCCCAGTGTCCCACTGACTATCCCTTTGTATCCATTCTCCCCCACCCCTTTTTTGAAGCTGTTAAAACTTTAATTTTACACACATACACACACACACACACACACACACACACACACACACACACACTCACCTACAGTTAAAACTGGGGAAATCTGAAAAAGATTGGTCAATAAAGAATTGAGTGAGATTAATGTTGATATCCTTGTTGTGATATTATAGTATGGTTCCCCTCATAGTTTTTTAAAATTGTGATAAAAATGCATAAAATGTGATAAAATTTATCCTCTTAACCATTTTTAAGTGTACAGTTCAGCAGGGTTAAGTACGGTGAACCCTTGAACAATACAGGAGTCAGGGGCACCGACCCCACGCAGTTGAAAATCCGTGTGTAACTTTTAACTCTCCCAAAACTTCAGTCATCCCTGGTATGGGCAGGGACTGGTTCCAGGACCCCCCACAGATACCACAATCCATGGATGCTTAAGGTCTTTGTATAAAATAGCATAGAACAATGCATATAGCTGGTCCTCCACAGCCAGATTCCCAGCCACTGGTCAAAAATGCTGTTTTCATTGTGCAGTTGGTTGAATCGGTGGGTGTGAAATCCATGGATATAAGGGCTGACTCTTGTATTTATTGGGGGAAAAATCCAGGTATATGTGACCCTTCACAGTTCAGACCCATGTTGTTCCAGGGTCAGCTGCATATTCAACGTACTGTGCAACCCATCTCCAGTTTTTCATCTCGCAAAACTTCAACTCTGTACCCATTAAAGAACTCTCCATGCCCATCTTCTCCCAGCCTGGCAACCACCGTTCTTCCTTCTGTTTCTATGCATTTGCCTACCCTAGAGACCTCATAAAAGCAAAATCATACAGTATTTGTCTTTTTATGACTGACTTATCTCAGTTAGCATAATATCCTCAAGATAGATCCATGTATTTACATGGGGCAGGGTTTTCTTTCTTTTAAAGGCTAAGTAATATTCTATTGTACGTACATACCACATTTCTGTGTATGTGTGGTTTATCCATTTGTGTGTCCGATAAACATCAGGGTTACTTGAAGCTCTTGGCTATTGTGAACAGTGTGGCTATGCACACGGGTGTGAAAATATGTCGTGAAGAACCCAACTCCAATTCTTTTGGGTATGTACCCAGAGGGGACATTGCTGGTGAGTATGGTAGTTTTATTTTTACTATTTTGATGACCTGCCATACTGGTGGCACATTTCCATAGCGGCTGCACCATTTTACATCCCCACCAGCAGTACACAAAGGTTCCAATTTCTCCACATCCTCACCACCACCTTTTTCTCTGCTTTTTTTTTTTTAATAGTAGCCATCCTAATGGGTATAAGTTGGTACCTCATTGTGGTTTTGATTTGCATTATCTTTGCCCATTTTTAAACCAGCTTACTTGGTTTTCTGGGTGTTAGCTTGCAGGAAATCTTTTTATTTCTAGGTACTAACCCCCTATCAGATATATGATTTGCAAATATTTTTTCCCATTCCATAGGTTGCCATTTCACTGTTGTAGTTGATTGTGCAAATTTTTTAATTTTATGTAGTCCCTTTTCTGTTTCTGCTTTTGTTGCCTGTGCTTTTGGTGTCATATCAGAGAAATCATTGTCAAGACCAGTGTCACGAAGCAGTTCCCATATGTTTTTTTAAAAAATATATCTTTATTGATTTCAGAGAGGAAGGAAGAGGGAGAAAGAGATAAAAACATCAGTGATGAGAGAGAATCATTGATTGGCTGCCTCCTGCACGCCCCCTACTGGAGATCAAGCCCACAACCCGGGCATGTGCCCTTGACCGGAATCGAACCCTGGACCCTTCAGTCCCCAGGCTGATGCTCTATCCACTGAGCCAAATCAGCTAGGGCAGTTCCCATATGTTTTCATGCAGGAGTTTTATAGTTTGAGATCTTACATTTAGGTCTTTCATTAATTTTGAGGTTTTTTTGTTTGCTTGTTTTTTGGTAGATGGTGTAAGATAAGGGTCCGACTTCATTCTTTTTCACATGGAAAACACCGTTTGTTGAAGAGCCAGTCCTTTCACCATTGAGTGGTCTTGGCATCCTTGTTGAAAACCATTTAACCATACACGGAAGGGTTATTTCTGTGCTCTATCTCCATTTCATTGGTCTGTGTGTCTGTCTTTATGCCAGTGCCGCAGTGGTTTGTTTGCTGTAGCCTAGTAATACGTCTGAAATTAGGAGGTGAGCATTCTCCAGCTTTGCTCTTCTATTTCAAAACTGTCTGGGCTATTCAGGGTCCATTTGGATCTCATATAAATTTTAGGATTTTTTTTGTTTCTACAAAAATTCTGTTGGAATTTAGATAGGGGTAGTGTTGGGTCTGTAAATTGCTTTAGGTAATATTGACATCTAATAACATTATGTTTTCTAATCCGTGAACACAGGATGTCTTTCCATTAATTGTTTTAATTTCTTCCTGTAATGTTTTTTAGTTTTCAATATATAAGTCCTTCACCTCCTAGATTATGTTTATTTCTACATATTTTATTCCTTTTGCTGCTTTTGTAAGTATAATTGTTTTCTTAATTTTCCTTTTGGGTTGTTCATTGTTGGTATATAGACATGCAGCTCATTTTTGTGTTTATTTTATATCCTGCAACTTGGCTACATTTATTCGTTCTGTCAGGTGTGTGTGTGTGTGTGTGTGTGTGAGAGAGAGAGAGAGAGAGAGAGAGAGAGAGAGAGAGAGAGAGAGAGAGAGAGATCTTTAGGTTTTCTATGGACAGGGTCATGTTATCTGTGAAAAAAAAAATCATTTTGCTTCTTCCTTTCCAATTTGGATATCTCTTATTTATTTTCCCTAGTTGCTTCTAATACTATGTTAACTAAAGATGGCAATAATGGGCATCCTTGTTTGGTTCCTAAACTTAGAGAAAATGCTTTGTCTTTCACCTTTGTGTATGATGTTAGCGTCGAGATTTCCTGCGTGGCTTCATTCTGTTGAGTCAGTCTCCCCCTGTTCACAATTTGTTGAGTGTTTTTTTAATGAAAGGGTGTTGGATCTTGTCAGTTGTTTTTTCTGCATTGATTGAGATTAGCAAGTGGTTTTTGTCCTTCGCTCTCTTAACGTGGTGTATCATATTGATTGGTTTTCACATATTGAGCCATCTTTGCTTTCTAGTAGTAGATCCTACCTGGCTGTGGTAGGATTTTAACATGCTGTTGAATTTAATTTGCTAGGATTTTGTTGAGGTTTTTGCATTCAAGGATATTAATCTGTAGTTTTCTCTTCTTGGAGTATCTTCATCTGGCTTTGGTATCAGTGTAATGGTGGCCTCATGGAAGGAGTTTGGAAGTGTTCCCTCCTCTCATTTTTTTGGAAGAGTTTGGTGGAGGAATGATGTTAATTGATCTTTAAATGTTTGGCAGAATTCTCTCCAGTGAAACCATCTGGTCCTGGGCTTTTCTTTGTTGGGAGGTTTTTGGTTACTGATTCGAGATCCTTGCTAGTTGTTGGTCTGCTCAGATTTTCTATTTCTGCATGATTCAGCCTTGGTAGGTTTTGTGCATGCGTTTCCTCTAGATTATCTAATTTGTTGGCATGGTGGTCTCTTGTAATCCTTTTTATTTCTTCGGCCTTGGTTGTAATATCTCCTCTTTCATTTCTGATTTTAGTTATTTTAGTCTTACTTACTTTTTAAATCTAGTTAAAGGTTTATCAATTTTGTTGATCTTAAAAAAAAACACAACTCTCAGTTTCATTGATTCTTTTTTCCTGTTGTTTTCTATTTTAGTTATCCCTGCTCTAATCTTTATTATTCCCTTCCTTCTGTTAGCGTTGGGTTTACTTTGTTCTTCTGAGCTGTAAACTTAGGCTGTTGATTTGATTCTATCTTCTATTTTTAATACAAGTGTTTACAATTATAAACTTCCCTTTTAGCACTGCTTTCGCTGCATTCCTTAAGTTTTGGCATGTTGTGTTTATGGTTTCCAATGTCTGAAGGTATTTTTAAAATTTCCCTTGTGATTTCTTCTTTGACTGCGTGGAGAGTGGGAGGAGTGGCACGCGGAGCAGCCGTGTTGGAAGCCAGGCGTGGAAGGTGGCAGAGGCGCCCCCCCCCCCCCCCCCCCCCCCGCCATTCCCATCATGGATCTCCGTGCGGTCCTTCAGGTCAGAACTTTCTACCTGCCCTAGACTAGCCGCTTCTATTCAGACTGTTACGTAAAAGATCAATACATATTGATCCCTCTTCAACCGTCGCAATTTAGGGTCTATTTGTCTAAGTTGCTTAGCCTTGTGTCATATTAATACTTTAACTTTACCCAAAGTGCTCCTTTACCCAAGGAATCATAGAGTGTTGGCTTTCTTCTTTGTGGGCTTCCTTATTAAAACTGAATGAATAAATACATTTTTAAGGAAAATTAAATAGGACCCATGGCTACATGGGATATTTTCTTAATTCAGGCCCCATGAAGTGCCTCACTATGGTGGGTAGGAGTGGATATTTTCATTTATATCTTTATCTGGTCCTTGCCTACCTCTAGACAGTCTTCTGTTTCTCCCTCTCTCTCCCCCCCTTTCCCTCCCTGCCTCCCTCTTCCTCCTATTCCAGGCAAATTACCTAAAGCTCTCTTTTCCCCCTCGTTTTTCCTAACTGGATATGCTCTGTCCTGTGATGGAAGGTTCGCACAGACAGCTCATATCACTCTGGAATGTCCTTCTTGTCCTCATTGCCTTCTACTGTACCGGCATCCCTGCTCAGTTAGCACTCCTCCCAGAGTCTCCCCTGGCCCCCCAAACTAGGTGATGCTCCTCTCTTACATGCTCTGTTATTCGGGTCCTCTGAGAAGCAGGTACCAAAAAGGGGTGAAGTGCGAGGGATTGATTAGGGGGAATGCTTATGCAGTTTAAAGCCTGTGGTGGGAGGAGTGGGAGGAGAAGCCCTTCAGCCCGGGATGCGATGCGTGTCTGGATCCTTGGAAGGGGAAGGGAAAGGAGGGAGCAGTGGGTCAGAAGAGCCTCATACTCGAACTCCAGTAGAGGAGTCTGCTCTCCTCCTGAATGAGCCCCTCTGTGCTCGGCGTGGGCTGGAGCAGTGTGAAGGCCCAATGTCAGTGATCCTACATGTGTGTCTGAATGGGCTCCATATTCCTCATGCTTTTCCTCTCTAAACTCTCCAGTCTATGAGAGAAAGGATTGTATGCGTTTTGCATGGAAGCTCTAAAGCCTAGAACAGTGTGTGGCACATTTTAAACAAAATCAACCTGAACATGTTTAAGGTTAATTTAAAATTCTTCCAGTCCGGGCCGGGTAGCTCAGGTGGTTAGAGTGCTGTCCCAATACGCCAAGGTTACAAGTTCTATCTCCAGGCAGGGCACATAAAAAATCAACTAATGAATGCATGAATACATGGAACAACAAACTGGTTCTCTCTCTCTCTCTCTCTCTCTCTCTCTCTCTCTCTCTCTCTCTCTCTCTCTCTCTCTCCTCTCTTTCTCTCTCAAATCATTTTTTTAAAAAGGAAAAGAAAATTCTTTTAAATTAAAATTTTTTAATTTATTTAAAAGTTTTTTCAGCCTGTTTTAAAGAGGATTGTATTTTTTGCGGAAAATACAAAGTTCAAAATAGATATAACTTTTGTGAATAAACGTTTTCCAATTTTTCAGTAGGTACCTAGAAGAGGAGTTGCTGGGTCATATGGTGACTCTAGTCTTAATTTTTTGAGGAGCCTCCATACTGTTTCCCATAGTGACGGTACCAGTTTATATCCCACCAGCAGTGAGTGAGGGCTCCTTTTTCTGCACAACCTCTCCAACACTTGTTATTACCGGTCTTGTTGATAATAACCATTCTAACAGGTGTGAGGTGGTATCTCATTGTAGTTTTTATTTGCATTTCCCTAATAGCTAGTGATGTTGAACATCTTTTCATATGTCTGTCTTCTTGGGAGAAGTGGCTACAAAGATATATGCACCCCAACTTCATTGCAGCATTATTCATGGTAGCCAAGACAACAACTTAAGTGTCGTTTGATTGACGATAGGATAAAGAAGTTGTGGTACATGTACACATGAAATACTACTCAGCCATAAGAAAAGATGAAATATTGCCATTTGCAACAACATGGATGGACCTTGAGAATATCATGCTAAGTGAAATAAGCCAGTCAGAAAAAGTTAAGAATCATATAATTTCACTTATATGTGCAATATAAAACTAAAAGTAACAAATAAACAAATTAGAAAAATAAGCAAAAACTCATAGATACACAGTATAGTGGTTAATAGAGAGAAGGGGGTGGGCGGTAGTAAAAAGGGTAAATGGGGTCAAATATAAGGTGACGGAAGAAGATTTGACTTTGGGTGGTGACACACAATGTACAGATTGTGTATCATAGAAATGTTCACTTAAAGCCTACATGATCTTATTAACCAACGTCACCACAATAAATTTAATAAAAATATATATAATCTGCAATAACGTACAACTACTGTACATTAACCTGAAAATACCTATCAGATGAAATTTAGTGAAATAAATGTTCTTATGGTAGTTGATCAGGTCAAATGCTAGAAACATCTAATTCCAAGCGAATCTTAAACCCAAGAATGTATTCATTGTACTTGAAAAGAAAGATGGTTTTTGATCTGAGATATCTTTAGGAGTTTAATGAAGTACTCTATTTATAAATGACCCCTACATGTAAATAAAATGCTTTGTTGTTCTGTGGGGGGAAACGTGGCCAGATTTATTGGTTGACTATAAAAATTCTCCCATGTGCACTGCTTTGAAGTGAGGCAGAGAGGAAGTGTCAGAAAAGGGCAGGCACGAAGTCTGGGCACTGTGACAGAACTACATGAAAACTCTTGGCTTACCCTGTGTGGTAACTCGTCAGTAGGTAACTGTAGGTGGTCTCCAAACTGCTTGCTTAGAGTGTACTGTGGGGGGAAGGGGTTTATGGCTGCAAGTGCCATTATTGCACGTGAGCCTGCCTGCCGTGGTCGTCAACACGTCTGCTTCCCTCTCGGCTGTGTGTGCTCACCTCACCCTCCAGGGGTAAGTCTGGATCAGTGACTTACTTCGGGGGCTGGGCCTGTTTCCTCTTACAGGGCATGGAGTCAAGTGTTTAGAGTCCAGCTTACCCTTGATTTGTAAGTTCAGATATAGCTAAGCTTTATTAAACTTTCTTTACGCCAAATGGAAATGGCTTTATTGTTTTATCTGATAATAAAAGCAACATTAAAGCAATTCACTATCAAGAGATAAAATAAAACATCTATAAAAAACACCACCAGGAGAGAAACTCCTGAACAGTTTGTACTGAGACTTCTGGACTGACTTCATTTCTGATCATCATTTGGCCATGGCTTCTGACACTATCATTTTATGCTATGACTAGAGGCCCGGAGCATGAAAATTCATGCACTGGAGGGGGGATCCCTTAGCCTGGCCTGCCCCCTCTCACAGTCTGGGAGCCCTCAGGGGCGGGAGGCGACCCAGTGATCAGGGGAAGGTGACGCCCCCATCACACCTCTGCTGCATAGAGACAAGTGTCATAGACTAGAGAGTTTAGAGTTTACCACTGCCGGCAGTGCAAGCCTCAGCTGGCCCTGGTTACCTGAGTCTCAGGCAGCCCTGGGCAGCTGGGCAGCTGATAGCCGAGGCTTGCCTGCACCTCAGGCAGGCCCTATGTGGCTGAGCAGCCAACATCCAAGGCTTGCCTGCACCTCAGGCAAGCCCTTGGTGGCTGGGGGCTGAGGGCGGGTCCAGCCGCACTGTGCACTGCTGCCCCCCTTCCCCCCCTGGCTGGGCTGAAAGGACTGTGCGACTCCGGCAGCAGGCGCAAGGAGCGTCCGGACCCACCTGAGGGTGGGTCCGGCTGCACTGCGCGCCTGCCACCCCCCCCACCCCCAGTGGGCTGAAAGGACTGGGGGACTCCAGCTGGGCTGAGGGGACTGGGCGCTGCCATCTTGTGGCTATGGGCGCCGCCACCTTTGTGATGGCGTGATGGTCAATTTGCATATTTCCTCTTTATTAGATAGGATATTATCATCTGCATAATTTTTAAGAAGTCTAATCTAATAACTAAATAGCTATTATTAACACTTTCAGTCAAGATGGTGAAGGAGCAAATGCTGTGTCACCTCCTTCCACAACCACATCAAAATTATAGCTAAATGACAGAACAAGCATCATGGAGAACCGCCTGATGTCCACCTGAACAGAAGGCCTATAACAAGGGAGATACAGACACAATAAGCCAGGCTGAGACTGGGAGGAGGGTGGAGATCCAGACGGGCTGGTCCCAGAGCACATGTGGCAGTTGAAGGGACTTCTTTAAGAAGAAAAAAAAAATACCTATGAATAATAAAATAGCAATAGCTACATACCTATCTATAGTTACTTTTTAAAGTGCCAGTGGGGGGTGCAAGGGAAACATGGCCCTAGTCCTAGAGCCACACAACTCAGTCTGTCCCCGATTCTGCCCCGACCTTCCGGAGAGCCTGAGCTTGTCAGAGTGGGGCTGCCAGGAGTTGGGAGGTGTGGCTAGTGGGTCTCTCTTGATATTGAGGCACTGGTCAGGCTCACAGGAAAAGTAGGGGGAATGGCCCCCACCCTAGAGCCACAAAACTCAGTCACTGACCCCTGGATCTGCTTGGACCTCTACACCAGGGCCCAGGCACCTGACTCCTCCCCAGGGGATGATCTTCACAGGGTGGGCCAACAGGGCATCCAAAGGGAGTGGGGTGGTGGCTATTTCATAACAAGGGGAATGCTCCATTCAAGAAAGATGTCATCTGGGATGTGGGAGAGGGACTCAGCACAGGGACCCTGGTGGCAGTCCCGTCAGCTCTCTCCCCAGAGTTGCGAACCCAGTTTCTCCTCATATTACTCTAGTCTGCTCCTCCCTCCCTCTGTCAGAGCCCAGGGTGAGTGGCTGCAAATGAGATTTGGTGCGTTAGCCTTTTTAGCGGGTGCTTTTTTCTCTAATAGACTCTCATCTCTCCCTGGTGGACAGAATCCTTGCTGATTTTTACAGCCAGATGTGATGGGGCATCTCCTCCTGGCTCTGGTGGGTCTGGGGAGCCCCCATCACTCCTCAGGGGGAACCCTGAGGATATTTCCCCAGATCCTCAGCCAGTGCCCATGAGAGCAGAGACAGACCTTTTCGCCCTTCCTGCCAGTCTCAATGTGGCTTCTGTAAACCCCTGCTTATAAGACTTCCATTCCGCTAGTCTTCAGTTGGTTATTCAGGCGATTGTTCTATATTTTAGTTGTAAATCTTGCTTGGTTCTGGGAGGAAGTGAGTGTAACTTCCATCTACTCACCCGAAATCTTGGATCTCCTCAATAAAAAGGCATAGGGTGGCTAACTGGATAAGAAAGGCAGCCTTGCCCAGTTGGCGTAGCTTGGTGGTTGAGCATCTACCTATGAACCAGGAGGTCACGATTCAATGCCTGATCAGGGCACATGGCCAAGCTGCAGGCTCAATCCCCAGTGTGGGGCTTGCAGGAGGCAACCGATCAATGATTCTCTCTCATCATTGATGTTTCTGTATTTCTCCTCCTCTCCCTTCATCTCTAAAAACAATAAAAATATATTTTTTAAAAAAGAAAGCCAGACTTTAATATGCTGCCTACAAAAGACTCTTCGATTGAAAGACCAACACAGACTGAAAGTAAAGGGATGGAAAATATATTTCATAAAAATGGAAACAAAAAAAACCTGGAGTAGCAACACTTATATCAGACAAAATAGACTTTAAAACAAAGGCTATAAAAGAGACAAAGAGGACCCAACAATTTCATTTCTGGGTATTTATCTGAAGAAACCCTAAAACACTGATTTGAGAAGACATGTACATCCTGAGTTCATTTCAGCATTATTTGCAATAGCCAAGAAATGGAGCAAATAATATTCCATTGATAGATGAAGGATAAAGATGTGGTACATATAGATAATGGAATATTACTCATCCATAAAAAAGAATGAAATGTTGCTATTTGTGACAACATGGACTTAAAGGGTTTATTCTAGGTGAAATAAGTCAAACAGAAAAACAAATACCATATGATTTCACTTATATGTGGAATTTAAAAGTCAAAGTTAATGAATAAACAAAACAGAAACAAACTCATAGATACAGAGGATAATCTTAGAGTTGCTAGATGGGAGAGGTTGAGGGTCTGGGTGAAGAAGGTGAAGGGATTAAGAAGTACAAATTGGCAGTTATAAAAGTGGGAATGTGTAAGGTACAGCATGGGGAATCTAGCCAATCATATTTTAACTAGAGGCCCAGCGCACACTAAATCGTGCGCAGTTAGGGTCCCTAGGCCTAGCCTGGCCTCCGTCGCTGGCCTCTGCTACCCTGCGACTCTACGTGAAGCTCCCCGCCCCGGGATGCTCCTTGACGTTCGAGGCCGCTCAACTGCTTTGAGAGGCTCCCCCCGCCCCGCCACTGCTCCGCGAGGCTCCCCCCCCTGCCCCACCCCTTGACTTCTCTGTGAAACTCCCTCTGCCCCTGGACTGCTCTTCAAGGCTCCCCCCGCCCCGCCACTGCTCCGCAAAACTCGCCCTGACCCCACAACTGCTCTGCGAAACTCCCCCTGCCCCACGACTGCTCCTCGCAGCTTGCTGCCGCCCCTCGAAGCTCGCTGCTGGACGCTCTGTGAAACTCCCCCCACACACACACTGCACCACGAGGCTCCTCCCACCCTGCGACTGCCCTGGAAAGCTCCCCCCACCCCACGAATGCTCCGAGAAACCCCCCGCCCTGCAACTACTCCAAGAAACTCGCTGTCTCCCAGTGACTGCTCTGCTAAGCTCGCTGCCACCACTCAACAATCCCCAGTCCTGCCCGCTGGGGGGTGGGGGGACCAAGAGGTGCTCCATGCACTTCATGGTGACCGGTTGTCTGTTCGGTCATGACAGCACCTGGCTTTTTATGTATTAGGATAACTGTGTCATGTCAGGTGATACTAGCTTATCAGGCTGATCACTTTTAAATTATATAAATGTCTAGCTACTGTGCTGTACACCAGGAACTAATATAAAATGTATGTCACCTGTAATTGAAAACTTAGAAACTATTTTTAAAAGTAGCTATTATTATAATCAGTACACTACATGTTTTATGGGGATTGTATAATTTAATCCCACAACCACCCCTTGAAGTAGGCAAAAGTTTTCCACTCTTTGCAAAGGAGGAAACCCATGTTCTAATCTGGCCAGTCTCTCTGGTTTGAGAGGAAAGTTCTTTATTTGACATCCTCTGACTGTATTTTATGTATTATTATAGGCTACTTGTAAATTTTCCCAAAATAAAACATGAGATAAAACCCATACATAGCAGCATGTGTATTTGAGGGGATGCAGGGACCTTGCTTGGGGAATGAATACATGGCCAGCCCATCAGTGGCCCTGGGAGAAACCATTTGCCAAGGAACCGCTCTCCTGGTTTTACGCCTTGTAATTTCAGGGTTTTATGAGTGAGGACTCGCCTGCAATGACTCTGCACGCCCAGTTAGGCAGTCAGGACTTGGAACAAACTCTGGTGTTGGGTGCCCCGTCCTCTGACATGTCTGCAAGGTCTTGTGTGTCTGCTTCGTTCCTTACAAGCTTCCTAAGTAGACTTGCACCACGTCGGGGCCGTAAATATTGCCAGATGCACTTTAGTGCCCTTGGTCTTCGGAATGGGACGTGAATTCTATGTATTATGCATGAGTGCTTCAAAGATGAGAAATGTTTCCTTGGAGCCACCTCTCCACCTTCAGTCTCAGCTCTTCCATCAGGATTCTTAAGTGACTGGCTGACGTCTCTCTGAAGGGAAGGGCCATTACTTGAAGTGTTGGCAAGCTTCAATTCTGCTGCCTTGCAAGCAGCCAGCAATGTGCTTTATCTTATACACACTCAAGAGCACAAACTCACATTCATACACATAATGTTTAGCTTAATTTCTAGTTTAACATTTGCAAGAGGAATAATATTGGCCAATTAAACTTGCTAATTTATCAAATTATGGGTGGGGGTGGAGTGGAAGGATATCTTATCTACTGTCTCAAGTATTTTTAAAAAATATATCTCCATTGACTTCAGAGAGAGGAAGTGAGAGGGAGAGAGAGAGAGACATCAATGGTGAGAGAGAGAAAAAATTCATCGGCTACACGCTATCTGGGCTGTCTCAAGTATTTTAAAGATTAATTAAAGAGGCACAAACTCAAAATGCTGGTAATTGCCAATAAAACAGGTTGCACATGTGTATAATTAAGGCTGAGTAGAACAATAGGGAGAGGTGGGGCCTGGGGCAAACTGGAGAACAGTGTCCCACTTAAATTACTTTTGAAAAGATATTATGTTGGCCAAACAAAATGCCCCGAAAGCTGAATTTAGACCAGGACTGGCTGCCATTTGAAAACTTCTAGGGAGTGGAAAGGAAGCTTTGTACAACATAGGTAAACGTGTCAAGAGAAGTTTGACCATTGTCTTCAAGTAGACACCCCCCCCCCCTTTTCTCCCTACGCCGCTGTTTTCTTTATTTCCTTTCCGAGCACTTGTCACAGCCTCTGTCATTAGTTTCCTTTTGTATTTGTTTACTTATTTATAATCCATTTCTCTCTCTCTAAGCTCGAAGCTTCCCGAAGGCAGGGGCTGTGTTTATCTTCTCCTGCTTGTAATTGCCAGCACAAGCCTGGGAAAGGCATATCATTGGTCCTCATAAGTTGTTGAGGGCATGAAGCAAGAAGTGTGGTATGTCTTGTCGCCATGCAGTGTATCTTGTTCCTCTTGGTGCCCCAGCACGTTGTACAGCAGTGGTGATGTAAGAGCATCTGCTGAAGGGACTTGCTGGGGACCGTGGGTCACCACAGATGGGTAACCATAGCCAAGTGGTTTACACTCGGGGGCAGGGGCCGAGGATTTGAAATAGATGTGGTCAGTAGGCTGGGGAGATGTGTGGGCACTAGACCCCGCTCTGCCTGGAAGATAAGGGAGGCAGAAAGAGAGCAGTGTTTTATGGATACTCCTAAGGCACAACGGGTCATCTGAGCAAGCTCTTGGCGTTGGGAATGGTTTATGATGGATAAAAATAAGAAATTCAGAAAGGGTCGCCGTCCCCAGATGATAATAGTCTGCAGTCTGCCTCAAGTAAGCCAGCTGCTGATAGAACTAACTCCATAGTAGCTGAAGGCTCAGCTCACACACATGGTAAGAAGAACGGGGAGAGAAAACCCCAACAGGGCACAAGGGACTAAAGAAAAATTTAGGCGTCTAAGGCGGTGAAGGACTTGAAAATTCTAGAAATGGTTGCAAGGTGGATTCTTAGTCTCAGCGTCCAGGCAGAGCAAACCCTGAAGCCCAGGTCAGGACCACCAGCATTAGTGTTGGCTGGCGTCCGGCTCCCTAATGAATTCCATCCCCACTGAGAACACATTAGTGCCCGTGACTAAGGCGCTAAGATCTGCACGCTTGGCTGCAGGAAGAGCTCCCGGTCCTACTTTTTGTCCTGAATGAGTATGATCTTAGACTGTTTAATTTCCAGAACAGAACACGTGTGGGCTAATGCTGACATGTGACTTAGCAATCAGGACTCTTTGGTTGTAAGTAACAGAAAGACCATTCAAGCTGACTTTAGGGAGAAAGAAGACAATTGGCTCGCATAAAGGCACCCGGGCAGGCAGGAGTGGAGCTGGCCGTGGGGGGTATGCTCCCTCTGCCAAGCTGCTCTCCATGGTGGCTTCACTCTTACGGGTTGGAGGTGAGCTTCACCATAGAGAATGGTGCAGCCTGATGGTCAAGAGCATGAACTTGGGTAGTCCCACAACCCGAGTGTGACGTTCACCTGTGCCCCCTGACCTTAGACAAATTCTTCACCTATAAAATGGGCATAATTAATAACACCTGTATTATAGGTTCTTGCAGGATCAAATGAGTTAATAAATGTAAAACACTTAGAATAGTGCCTGATACATAGAAAGTACCCTGTTATGGCCTGGCCAGGTAGCTCAGTTGGTTAGAGTGCCGTCCCCATACACTAAGGTTGCAGGTTCGATCCCCAGTCAGGGCACATACAAGAATCAAACAATGAATGCATCAATAAGTGGAACAACAAATTAATGACTCTCTCTCTCTCTCTCTCTCTCTCTCTCTCTCTCTCTCTCTCCCCCCCCCCCCCCCAGGGTGGTACCTCCACCACAGGCTGATCTATTAGGAGTCCTTCCTAGAGATATTGTCTTTAGCCACACTACCCTCTAGTATCAGAGCTGATGCCTTATGAGCCAGAGCTGACAGTGGCCAATAACAGACTATTTTCCTTTTCTTTTTTTATCCACCTCTGACAGTGCATTTTGTTAGCAAGCTTTCCAGATATTTTGTTTAAAACTTTTTTTTCAATGTTTATTGATTATATATATATATATATATATATATATATATATATATATACATACATATATATACATATAAATATATATACATATATATACATATATATATATATATATATATATATATATATATATATAGCTCTGATATTAGAGGGTTGAGAATGCTTCACCCTGCCAGTGTGGCTAAAGACAACATCTCTAGGAAGGACTCCTAATAGATCAGCCTGTGGTGGAGGTACCACCCTGTAGAGGGTGGGATCTTCCATCAAAATGGGAAAATTGAGAGATGAGGCAGAGACGCCTCTGTCCGCTACAGTTGCTGGGAAGTGGCTGCCCAGGCAGGGCTGTATTGCCCAGCACGCTGTCCCCTGAATGGCGTGGGGAGGAGGGCATACACATGACTAGGTCTTGCCCATACCAGGTGAGTGGGAATGATGTGTGATACTCGGCAGCCAAGGCTGATAAGTAGCTGTGTTTTCTCCAGGACCTCCAAGACATAGTCAATGATGAGGACATTGGAACCACCTGGTAATCGTAACAAAACTAATGCCAGGCCTGAGAATAGACCAGTGGCTCTTAACCGGGGCCACCTTGCCTTCCCAGTGGGAATTTAGCAAAGTCTGAGGACATTTTTGGTTGTCACAACTTGGATCGAGGAGCTACTGGAATCTAGCAAGTAAAGGCCAGGGATGCTGCTAGACATCCTACAATGTGTAACACAGAGTCATCTGGTCCAAATTGTGTCGAGATTAAAAGTCCCGCCCTAGAGAATGGAGAGCTACAAAGCTGAGAGGCAGATGCGGCCCGAGAGCCTGCGTCATTGCATGGAGGAAAGCTGCCTGTCCCCCTGGAACGCCTACCGTGGAGAGGTCTCTGAGCGAGAAATAAGCTTCTATTTTGTTAAACCTTGGAAATTTGGGGTCTGTTTGTGACAGCAGCTAGCATTGGCTTAAGTAATACGAGGAATTGTGATTATTTAGCTTATGAAATAGACACACAGTATATTTTATTCTGTCTCCCCAGATTGAAATGGGCCATTGTTTTACATAAAATTTCCCAGTAATTCACAGCACAGGTTTCCATAGCCAAAATCACCCAAATTAGTATGCAATGGTTTTATGGGTGTGAATGGGCTATTTAGTTTGCATCCTGGATATTTCGGTCTGACCTTAGTTAAGTAAATCAGGTTATGTTTCAATTCAAATTTTATTTTATTTGGTGTTTTCTCTGTTTTAGTCAGTAGATAATAAGTTAATATTTCACATCATTTTATTATTATTATTTATAATGAAGACAAGTTAGATTTGTAATGTAAGAGAAAAAAATTGTTACAGATGGTAGCTTTAGTAAATATTGTAAAAATGCCAGACTCTCAAATCTGTTTGGCTATGCAAGTTACTGTGAATGCTTTGAAATCTGTTAATATTGAAACTCTTCAGGAATTTTTTTTATTTCAGTAATTTTAGTGGAAAGTTTCAATATTTTCTGTGCCTGGGGTTCAGAAAGGCCTACGTCCCACTCTGGAAGTGACCCAGGGCAGGGCAATTACGACGACAACAATGCACTCTCTGGTCATACTGATTGATTTAGAGGTGGGTTGGATACCAAAACTGATCCAGTTAGGGCAACCTTGGGACCTACTCAGAATCTATCAAAAGAGAGGTATTTTTTTGTTGTTGGTTTAGAGGTATAAGGCTATATAAGTCTTGCACTGTGGAAGCAGCTGTCCTACTTAACAGTAAAGCCAGCATAAAGAAGAGAGGAAGAGAGAGAGAGAGAGAGAGAGAGAGAGAGAGAGAGAGAGAGAGATGGATGGAGGTGGATTGGGTCCTAATGACATAATTTGAGTGTCTGGGCTAAGTCATACCTATAGCTCCATGGACTTTTCATTAGCACAGCCAATAAAGTCCCCCGTTGTGCTTAAGACCGTCTGTTGTTTATATCTACTTTCAAGTAACATGGATGAGATATGTTGATTACGTCTGACCCCAAGAACTTACATCTTCCTTTGTTATGGTAGATATGTTATTTAACTGGTTATTCGCTCCTCTGCCAGTAATGAGCTTGCAGCCCCACCCATTGTCTACCCTGTGGATGGAGAACACTTCTCTGAAGCAATGATGTCAAGTCCGGCCCCGTGACTTGCTTTGGTTAACAGGGTGTGGGAAGAAATGCCATATCCATGCTGGAGCTTCAAGGGCTATCACATGGTTCTGCCACCCTCCACCCCCCAGCCCCCACCCCCGCCTCTATTTTTCCTCTGCTAAGTGGCCATCAAATCCCAGGATGATTCCCAAAATGGAGAAGGTACTTGGAGCAGAGCCTCAGCTGACCCACAGCTGACAAGTAGCATGCATTAGAAATCAATTAATTTTCTTGTAAACCACTGATATTTTGTTTGAGGTGGTTGTTACTGAAGCGTAACCTAGCGAAAGCTGACCACTGTACTTACTATCTTTGGAAAGCTTGCCAAAGCTTATACTTGAGCATAAATCTAGTGTGCCTAAAATGGTGTTTGGCATTTATATCCTGAAAGTTACCACCTATGAATGTGGGATGACTGATGATGGTGTTGGTAGCCCTGTTATATGCAGCGGCGAGCGAGGTTGAGTAACTGGTGAGCCACTTGAACGACTTGAGTCTCAATGTCCTCCTTATAACAATAAAACCTTCTCATGGGGCTTCTGTACATACTGACTTACACACAACGCAGGGCACAGAACAACACAGTACATAGTAATTACCGTTTTCATCATCATAGAAGTGCCCTGGTGCTGAGCCGAACCCATACTAAGCACCACTCCCAACAGCTGCCATCCCGGGAAGTCCCAAGACAGTTCTTTAAAAAAAAAAAAATGATTGATTTTAGAGAGAGGAAGGGAGAGGGAGAGAGAAACATTGATTTGTTTGACCCCTGACCGGGGATCAAACCCACAACATTGGTGTATTGGGACCACACTTGAGCTACCTGGCCAGGGCCTCCCAAGACATTTTTTAAATTGGATCTGTACCATTCCAGGCCACAGAACTCAGGAGAATGCCTCTGAGAAAGGTGGATGGGAGCTGAAAGAATACATTGAAAAGGGGAATCCCATCTGTCCTTTGAATTTCTTTGTGCTCTGAAGCTAAATAAAAGTGAATGGCGCCAGCAGAGTTGGTCCTCAGGTCAGAATTGAGAAGAACAGCAGAATCTACTCTCTGTCCTTGAATAGTCCTCTGTATTTACAAGTGGCATTTGGCAAATTTGTTTTGTAGAGAGCAAAAGTTACAACCGTTGAAATTATTATTTAATATTCTTGGAAAGAAGACAAGGGGGTTTATAACAGGAATACTTCTACAACAGTTATCTCTGAATAATGAAGAGTAGCTTACTGAATGATTGAAAACTGTGTGTGTGTGTGTGTGTGTGTGTGTGTGTGTGTGTGTGTGTGTGTGTGAAAGAGAGAGAGAGAGAGAGAGAGAGAGAGAGAGAGAGAGAGAGAGAGAGAGAGATCAGAATATGAACTAGTAGGGGAACGGAGGCATTGGCCTGGGAATTGTGAAGAGTTCCAGCCTTCCGGTTTTCAATAAAGATTATTTTCTCAGGAATTATGTTCAGGTACTGTGTTAGGGGTAATGACATGGAAGCTCATTCTCTCATTCCTAAAGCAAATATTTACTGAGCACCTACAAAGTGCTTGGTGCCTGGGAATACAACAGAGGGTGAAGTCAGACATCGTCTGTGACCCTTATGCAACAGAGAGATTTGTCATAAAATAAATACTAGTAAGTAGGAAACTACACTGAGGATACCTGCAAGGAAGGAAAATTACAAGAGCCATGAGGATGTTTACCAAAGAAACATCAACGTGTCAGGGAGGTGATGCCGTCAGATCTGTGTTTTGAAAAGATTATTCTGACTTCATTGTTGAAATGAAGATTCATAATGAGTACAGACAGTCAGTCAGAAGGCTAAGCAAAGATCCTGCAAGAGATGTGGATGGCTTAGACCAGACAGGTGGTAATAGAGACAGAAGTGGACCAACTTCAGAAATCTTTAGGAGAGAAACTCAGTTGAACTTGGGGAAGAATTAGATGAGAGTGTAGGCAGTGATGTCAAAAAAGCCTTCCTCATGGGACTTCTGTACATACTGACTTAAAATCTGGGTTTTGAGGCTCCCTACCGGCTTCTGGGACCTCATCAGTGCACCATGGGAAGGAAAATGAAGCATAAGCCAGGGTAGCCAACTGATAGCAGAGGTAAGTGGGAATGATAAAGTGTCCCTTCACTGACCCTTGAGCTGAATTCCCTGAGGGCCAAGGTTGAAGATCAGCATATACTGTATTTGTTACAGAGGCCATAGCCAAAGGCAACACAACTCCCAAGGATAATGCACCAGGGAGGACAGATTTGGAATATCCAGCTCCAGGCCAGACTGTGCAGTCAGTTATAGACTGTGTGGTCCTGTAAGCTCCCACGGCCCACCCGCCCCGCGCTGATGCTTTTTGCTTGTCAGCTGTTCCACAGGCTGAGGGGTGTCACAGAAGGGTGTGCTCTTTAAGGAATTACCTTTGCAACTTAATGAGGAGAAACTGGTATGGCTTTGCAGTGCTGAGTGTTAATTTTTTCTTAGACTATGTTAGAGTTATGGCTTAGTTATAAAAGCATACATTTATATAAATAGCTCTATACTATAAAACTTATTCTTATAAGAGTCCTAAGAATGAACATTTAATGGGCACTTATTAGAATCTCTTATAAAAGAGAAAATTGAGGCTTATAAATATGAACTAACCTGCTAATGGACTACAGGTACTCATTATTGTTCAAAGTTATGGATTTGTTCCTTTGGAAAATATTTATTGAGTATTTACTGTATGCCAGGACTATTTCCAAGGAAATAATATAATCTAATAAATTCTTTATTCTCACGGAGCTCATGCTCTATTTGGGAAGATAACTAAGGAAAAAACATAATATAATTTCATTTAATGCCATGAAGAATAAAACAGGGCAAGGGGTAAAATGAGATGAGGCCCATTTAAAAAAGTGCTTGGTCAAAAAGGTCCTTTGTAAAGGGAAAATATTTGAGCTGCGACAGGATTGATGAGAGAGAATTCTGGAGGCAAAACACACTTCAGGCAGGGGAACAGCAAGTGCAAAGGTCCTGAGGCAGGACCGAACTTGCAGATTTTATAACAGAAGAAAGAAAGCCAGATGGCTGGAATGTCATGCATGTCATGAACCCAGGAAGGAGGATTATAACTGGGGGACAGAGACTCTTCCAGGCCACAGTAAAGAGCTTAGAGTTTATTCTAAGTACACTGGGAAGCCATTGGAGGGCTAAGCACATAGTCATGTGACCTGAGTAGGATTTCAGATCTTTCCAGTTACTTGGTGAAAATGGACAAGGTAGGTACACCAGAGTGTAAGAAGAAAGTCAAGTGAGGAGAAAGCCCAGGGTTTGGACCACAGCTGTAGGAACAGGCATACGGAAGAGTGGGCCAATGTGCAATGTCTGCTGGACAAGGCTGACAGTGTTTGCTGGTGGACTAGATGTAGGAGATAAAGAAAAAGCAGAAACAAGAGCAACTGCTAAGTTCCTGACTGAAGCAATTAAATCATGAAGCTTTGCTGAGGAGTCAACCGTATCTCAGCGTCCAGCAGCCTCTTGAAAGGCAAGTATCTAATTGCCTGTTCTGGGGGGAGCTCTTACTTTTGAAGTGCTATCTTATCCTATCTACAGGGAGAGGGAGGAGACTGGTCTTTATAGGTTGCTTTGGACTTGGGCTGCCTGCCTGGGGTGTCTGCACCCAGCCTCCTGCTGAGGTTAGTACCAGCTGTGGGGCACTGGCCCTGCCAGGCACCCTGTCTGTCTTGGTCCCCAGCTCCTCAGATCTAAAGAGGACGGGAGGCCAGGAACATCGGCCTTCTTGTTGCTGGCTTTTGCCTGCCATCTGCTTCCTGGATCCGGGTCATAACTTAGCGGGAAGACCCTGTGTGCATGCCTGCCAGCGTGTGACGACAGAGGGGGGTCTGGAAGAGAATCCGCACTGTGGCCAAGGGCGGCTGATGGTCCCCCGAGGCCCGAAGATGACAGCCTGGCCCTTCGGCTCCCAGACCTCAGTGGTCTGGTGGAGCTGCGTCCCCACTGTGGTTTGGATGGAGAGCTGGGTGGGCAGGCTGTCCCCAACTGCTCCAGAGTTGGCTTCAGACAAGAGAGTAAGGTCAGGCATGTGGTCAAAGTGCCACGTGCTCCTGGCAGGATTCATGTCAGGGCTTATGAAAATAGATGTTGTAACTTCAGCTGTGCTTGGCAGTGCCCGTTTCCGGGTGCAGATGCATGGAGAGTTCCTAGGGTGTGTCTCTCTCAGATGGAACTCTGCACTCTGACACCGAGTAGGCCAGCCTTACCCCATTGAAACTTGTCACGCGTCTTGCTTGGGCACAGAGGAGAGTGTCAGTCACTCAGGATCCTGGCAGGAGACAAGGCTCACCTCCGATGGTCCAAATAAAGAGAATGAAAGAGGGAACTGCTCCAGAGATTGGGGCGGGCAGAGGGTTCACAGGGCAGGGAGCCACCGGAGGCTGGAAGCCGGACAAGCCGTTGCTGCCTGAGGCCTAAAGGAGACAAGGCCACACTGAGTGAGGTGAGGACAGAGCCACAGCAGGGGCTGGGGGGCTGAAGGCCTGGAGGACGCAGTGAAGCCTGAGGTGCCGCCCACAATCCGGAGGATTCCTGTCTGCATCACCTGCCCGTCTGCAGGGGAGAGAGGGAAGGGGTGGGGGGGGTGGGGGGGACCAGAGGGCAAATGGAGACCCAGCAGTGCAAGAGGGGATGGGGGACGCCCGTCTTCACTCCAGGTCATAGGATCTGCACTGTCTTTCTACACACGCACAGTTCCCTCCTCTTTCTTTTCTCTTTTTCCTGATTTATCATAACCTTTTAAAATAACCGCCACATCCATAAACCAGCACAGGGGAGGAGGTGAGGGAGCTGAGAGTGAACGCGGTGTGTGGCAGCATGGGGGTCCAGGCGTCCGGGGCAGGATGGGCCGAAGGAGCCGGTGTGGACCGGAGGCCTGGCCTGCGCCCATTTGGCCGGCGAGGGCAGCGGGGGGTGGGGATCACAGCACGTTCCATGCGGACTAGGGGTGGGATGAGAGCTTCAGAGACTTCACCCCTGCACGGGAAGAGATGGGCTTGAAGATGGATTTAAAGCCCCCACGTTGGTGTCTTGTCCAGTTTCCTAAAATGGCAGCTCACCTTTTGGGGAAAATTACAGCAAAAATATCTGGTTTGGACTCAAGCACAGGACGGGGGCCAGTGGTGTGTAAAGCTCTGCGGAGCGGGGCTGGGGCCTGGCGGCTGCTGGCCGCGCCCGGAGCGGGCTGCCCCGGAGGCTGCGGGAGGGCTGCTGGTGCTGCTCGTTGTTATTTGGGCGGCGGTGCGGTGTGTGTCGAAGACACAGTTATGTTTTCGTTATGTATCTGTCTTACCGGTAAAACAGTGTCAGGCAAGCCACAATGTGCATATGGATTTGTAAGTCGCATATAGTACATGTGTATCATTACACTAATGCATGGTGCACAGGATGGCACTGTGGGTAAGCAGGGATCTGTACCTCAGTTTCCCCATAGGGTAGATCAAGGCTTGATATAAAGTCAATAAAATGTGGGTTGCTGCAGCATAAAACACCCCCTAAGCACAAGTCCTCTAAGAGTGAGATACAGCAATACACAGGGCAGTTTCCTGCGTTTCTCCATCCCCACTTGGCTCAGCTCCCGCTGTGGGGAGCACCCGTGTGGACTGAGTGCCTGGTGCCCGCGGACTGCTCCTGAGTGAGTCCCCCGCCCCCAGCCTGGCATCCCCATCCCTGGAATGACACAGCCAGCAGGGACTGCCCCGGGACTCGGACACTTAGCCCGCCCTGTCCGGCACGCCAGCGGCACTCAGGAAAACCTCACAGAAGAAATGGTCATTGCATGAAGTGAGCCAAGAGAAAAACGCCATTGTCCCACACGTGACATGTGAACACGGTAAAGAAGGAAGGTAAGCTGGTGAGAGGAGAAGATGGGGTGGAGCAGGCAGACCTTTCTCCCCTCCTCCCAGGGCCAGCCTGAAATAAAACTAAAGAGGGGAGCATCCACCCCAATTACCAACTGAGGCCCCGCTGAGGAGGAGACTGTCGAAGCGGGAGAAACACCCGGAGATGGGAGGAAGGGCGAGGCCGCACAGGGCGGACCCAGCTCCCACGGGCGGCCGGGGGTGAGGAGGGTCCTGGGTGCGAGGGGCCGTTATTTCCCCTGAGCGGACAGAGGCCCAGACCTAGGCTGGCCCCCTAGGCCAGGGCACCAAAGCGGAGAACAGAAGCCCACGTAACACCCAGCTGGGGAAGGCGGCGGGGCTGCTGGCCACCCCGGAGCCCATCAGAGAGAAAGCCACAGTGTTTTGTTTTGTTTTGTTTTGTTTTGTTTTGTTTTGTTTTGTTTTGTTTTGTTTTAAACTCAGACCATAGGATTTTCATTTGCAGCCACTCACCCGAGCATTTGGTGGAGGGAGGACAGAGCGGACTGGTGTTGCCTGAGGAGAAGCTGGGGTGGAAAGCATTGGGGAGACATGGAAAAGCGGCAACTGCGAGATCTGCAGTGGGGGGCCCCTCCCCCCAGGCCAAAGTGGCCATTTTTCCTGAGGCGCAGGCCCCACCCAGAAGCCACAGCTAAGGGAAAGGCAGATCCCTTGCCCGCTCGTCCCCGCCCTGCTGGCCATGCTCTGCACCTCAGCCTTGCAGAGGAGGCGGCAGCAGAGGCCGAGGCTACAGGGAGCCTCCGTGACTAGTTTGGGGGTGGGGACGTGTGCCCCCCTGCCTTAGGAACCTGACTGGTGCTCCCCCTCACAGCAGAGCTGCTAGAAACTCCTGGTTTCCATGCACCAGGACACCTTAGGGAGCTAGAGTGGGAGTCTCGGGTAGAGACTGAGGAGTTTGGCTTTGAAACGGACACCAATTTCCCTTCATTGAGTGCCCGATGGCGTCATCTCTACGTAGGAGGACCCACTAACACAACTAGGCTAGCCTGGGTCCACCCTAAAGAGTCTCTCAGAGGCTTTGGAGGAAGACCAGGCAACCTCAGGGGAGGCAGAGTAGCTGACAGGTGGAGGCGGTCCTCAGAGAGCCTCAGACCAACCACAGCTGCAACAGGACGCTCAGAGCCAAACTTGCAGAGTTCCTGACACTGGCTGACACGAAAGTACCACCAGGAGCCTGAAACCAGCACCCGAAACATCACCTGAAGGAAGTAAGAGAGCACGATCTGCCTAGACAGACTTCACCTGCTGGCTTTGTTTGGGTTTTTTCAATATTTTCTTTTTTTATGGCTTTGGTATTATCAGTGTTAAGATATTTCTCTTTTCTCTCTTGTTTCTTTCATGTCTCTTATTGGCCTCCTTCCTTTCTTACTCTGTCTTTTTTTCCTTATTTCTTTTCCATTCTTTCTTTCACTGTGCCTTTCTCTCTGTTCTTTTTACCTTTGCATAACTTTTTTCTTTCTGTCTGTCTTCTTGAAATTTTTTACTGTTTTCCTTTCCCTACTCTACTATTATTTTTTGCTCTCCCTTCTTTACTTTCAGAATATTTTTTCTGCCCCCTTTTCTCTTCCAGTATTCTTTTTATTTTAATATTAGTGATATTATCTTTTTCTCTCTTTCTTTTTTGTTTATTATTATTGTTCTCTCTTCTCGTTCCTAATTCTCTTATCTTTTGTGGTTGTTTTTGCTGTTGTCCTGGGGATTTTTTTGTATGTTTTTATTTGTTTCCTGTTTGTTTGGTTTGGTTTGGTTTGACCCTGTCAGTACCTAATCAACAGCTTACACAATACAGTTGTGACTGAGTCTTACAGTTAGCCAACCTGAGAGGAGAGCGCCCCCATGGATGGGAAAACAGCAGTCAAGACCCAGTTACAACAGGAGAACCCAAATAACCCACAAAAGAGGTCACTCCTAAAGCATCCAGCTCAGTAGTACAAGGAGATGGCACCACTGGGTCCCACAGGACATTCACTACAAAAGCCACCCCATGAAGACAGGGAGTCATAGCAGTTATATCTAATACAGAGAAACAAACACAAAGAGACAACTAAACTGGAGAGACAAAGAAACAACTCCCAAATTAAAGAAAAGACGTAATCGCCAGAAAGAGACCTAAATGAGATGGAGGTAAACAAGTTACCAGACATAGAGTTCAGAGTAATGCTTATAAAGATGTTCAATTAACTTAGAGAAAACTACAAAGAACATAATGGTAACTACAGGGAACTTAGTAGGAACTACAAGGAATTTAGTGGGAACCACTTAAACATGAAAAAGTCAGAAATTGTGAATAAGAGCCAGCCAGAAATGAGGAATACCATATCTCACATCAAGAATACGCTGGAAGAAATTGAAAGCAGGCTCCATGAAGCAGAGGATCGAATAATTGAATTAGAAGACAAGAGGGGGGAAATAATAAGAGCAACTAAAGAAAAAATACTTGAAAAGCTAAGGGACCTTTGGGGCAGCATGAAACAGAAAGGGGTCCGCATCAGAGGGGTCCCAGAGGGAAAAGAAAGTGAGCAGAGAATAAAGAACATGTTTGAAGAAAGAATGACAGACTTCCCTAAGCTGTTGAAAGAAAAAGCCACACAAGTTCTGTAAGCACAGAGGGTCCCAATCAAGATGAACCCAAGGAGACCTGCTCCAAGACACATCATAATTAAAATGGCAAAGATTAAATAAAAAGAGAGAATCTTAAGGGCAGCAAGAGAAAGACAGTTATCTATTAGAAAGCTCCCATAAGACTGTCAGCTAATTTCTCAACAGAAACATTACAGGGCAGAAGGGAATGGCATGAAGTATTTAAAGTAATGAAAAACAAGGGTCTAAAACCAAGACTATTCTATTCAGCAAGGCTAGTCTATATCATTCAAAATTGAAGGTGAAATAAGGAGCTTTTAAACAAAAAAGGATAAAGGAGTTTTGTCACCACCAAAACTGCAAGCAATGAATGTTAAATGTACTGCTATATGAAGAAGAAATAGAGAGGGGACTATAGCCAAAAAGAATTAAAATGGCAATAAATCAGTACCTACCAATAATAACGAACTTAAATGGATTAACTTCTCCAATCAAAAGATATAGGGTAAATGGATAAGAAAACATGACCCATATATATGTTGTCTATAAGAAACCCACCTCAGAACAAAAGATTCACACAGGATGAGAGTGAAGGGATGGGGAACATTTTTCCATGCTAATAGAGATGACAAAAATAAAAATAACTTGGATAGCAATACTTATATCTGACAAAATAGACTTCAAAACAAAGGCCAAAAGAAGAGACAAAGGTACTGGCACAAGAACAGGCATATAGATCAGTGGAACAGAACAGAAAACCCAGAAATTGATCCAAACCATTATGCTCAATTAATATTTGACAAAGGAGGCAAGAGCATACAATGGAGTCAGACAGTCTCCTCAATAAATGGTGTTGGGAAAATTGGACAGGTGCATGTAGAAAAATGAAACTAGTCCACCAACTTACACCAAACACAATGATAAATTCAAAAACGGATAAAAGATAAGTCTTGAAACCATGAAAATCTCAGAAGAAAACATAGGCAGCAAAATCTTAGACATCTCACATACCAGGATTTTCACAGGTACATCTCCTAGGGCAAGGGAAACAGGAAAAAAAATGAACAAATATATCAAACTAAAAAGCTGTTACAAGCTAAAGAAACCATCCTTAAAATGCAAAGGGGACCCACTGTATGGGAGAACATATTTGCCAATGATACATTAGATAAGAGGTTATTTTCCAAAATATCTGAAGAACTCAACAAAAGGAAGACAAACAATCCAATTAAAAAATGGATAAAGGACCTGAATAGACACTTCTCCAAAGAGGCCATACAGATGGCCAAGAGACATATAAAAAAGTGCTCGAAGTAACTAATCATCAGAGAGATGCAAATTAAAACACTAACTAAGTACCACCTCACACCTGACAGAATGGCTACCATCAATAAACCAACAAACAACAAATGCTCAGGAGGATGGAGAGAAAAGGGAACAACCCTAGTACATTGCTGGGGGGAATGCAGACTGACGCAGCCACTGTAAAAAACAGTGTGGAATTTCCTCAAAAAATTAAAAATCTAACTGCTATTTGACCCAGTGATCTCACTTCTGGGACTATATCCTAAGAATCCAGAAACACCAATCAGAAAGAATGTATGCACCCCTATGTTCATAGCAGCACAATTTACAATAGCTAAGATCTGGAAACAGCCCAAGTGCCTATCAGTAGATGAGTGGATAAAAAAGCTGTACATTCACACCATGGAATACTATGCAGCTGTGAAAAAGAAGGATCTCTTACCTTTTGAGACAGCATGGAGGGGCCTGGAGAGTACTATGCTAAGTGAAATAAGCCCATCAGAGAAAGACAAATATCACATTATCTCACTTATATGTAGAATCTAATTTACAAAGTAAACGAACAAATAGGTCCAGAGATATGGAAGCATGGCACATACTGAGGGATCTCAGGTGGAAGAGGTGGGAAGAGGGGGCAGGAAGAGATTAACCAAAGAGTTAATGTGCATGTATGCATAGCCCATGGACACAGGCAGTAGTGTGGTGAAGGTCTGGGGTGTGGTGGGATCCTGGTAGAAGGGGGAAAAGGGAGACATTTGTAATACTCTCAACAATAAAGATAAATAAAACAGCAAAAAATAATGTCATATTTTTAGACCTTTTCCTAAAGCTTCTATATACACACATACATATCTATAATAATAAAAGAGTAATATGCTAATTAGATTGGACAGCCAAAGGATCTTCTGGACATCATTCTGGACGTCCTTCCGGACGAAGCTGCCGCGGCAGGGGCCAAGGCAGAGATGGTTAGGGGCGATCAGGCAGGCAGGCAGAGGGGTTAGGGGCAATCAGGCAGGCAGAGGGGTTAGGGGTGATGTGGCAGGCAGGTGAGCAGTTAGGGGCAATCAGGCAGGCAGGCAGAGTGGTTAGGGGCGATCAGGCAGGCCGGCAGGTGAGCTGTTAGGAGCCAGCAGTCCTGGATTGTGAGAAGGATGTCCGACTGCCGGTTTAGGCCCGATCTCGCGGGATCAGGCCTAAACCAGCAGTCGGACATCCCTGAGGGGTCCCGGATTGAGAGAGGGTGCAGGCCGGGCTGAGGGACCCCCCCCCCCCGTGCATGAATTTTGTGCACCGGGCCTCTAGTTTTACATAATTGGAATCGTAGCATATATTCTGTTTGTTGGATCCTTTTTTAGTGTCTGTAAAGTAGAACATCCTAAAGACTCAGAATAATTTTTCATCCAACCCTGTTGTTGGTCGTTTATGATATTTTAATGTTTTTCTAATTTAAACCACACTGTGGTAGATAATCTCTTTTAAAGTTTTATTGAAATACAATTTATGTGACATACAAATCACTCACTTAATGTATACAATTCAGCTGTGTTTTGTGTCTTTAGAGTTGTATAACCATCACCACAATCTAACTGTAGGACATTTAGAACATTTTCCATTCTACATAGTAACCTGTACCAGTATAGCCATCCGCCGACCCTCCAGACTCAGGCAGTCAGTGATGGATCTCCTTTCTGTCTCCATCAGTTTGTCTATTGGGATCGTACAATGTGTCGGATTTTGGAACCGTCATGTTCCACGTTCGCCAAGTGTAGCACCCTCAGCACACTCTTCCACTAGATTGCCAAATTCCCCCTGGGGTGGCTCTGCCACATTTTATTCATCCATCATCAGTGACGGGTTGTGTCCATGATGAATAAACATAGATTAATCTTTGCACACAGCTTAATTTTCCCCCTGAATGCATTCCTAGACATAAAATGCTGGGTCAAAGACTATGTACATCATTTCTGGACGTCTATATATCAAACTTCTAATCCCATCCTTATCTCTCATTTGAGCACATTATTTCCTTTGTCACTTGAAGGGTCACTGCTCTCCATCCTGTGAATAAGAAGACCCTTTTGTGCTTCCTGTGGCACCAAGAGATATTTGCAACTTGTAATTTGAAGACCCCCCGCTCCCCGTCAGGGATTCTCTCCTATTTGGGGTGTCAGAGACTGGTGGACAGTGATATTTCTAAAGGGAACAGATTGCAGTTACTTGCATCATTCCTCATCATTTTCAACAAGACCGCCTAAAGTCTGGCATTAATGAAAATCAGCAGACTTGTAAGTGGCCAATAGTCGTGTTAATTATCTCACGTAGTCCTTTCAGTGCATGATCCCAGCTACTAATCCCTTGAAACTGTTTAATATCCAGAAAAATAATTTCTCATGTCAGTGGTATTTTGACGCAAGCTTTCACAACACATAGGCAGCTAAGTATCATTAGGTTCATAATTGTATTCATTTAAATGTTATAGGTGAACTGACTTCTTCCTTTAAAACTTGGAAGATAAGCGAACATTTGTTTTCTGCATGCTGTGATTTTTAATCCGACATAACTGTCACATGTTGGGGTGGCCTCCTGGGCCAAATGGACTCACGCTTTTTCTTTATTATGTGAAAGGATCCTGCAGGGAGGCAGCTGGTGCACAGACTTCAGGCCTCGGCTCAGCGGTGAGAGCTGGACACTGTTACAGACAGAAGGGCCGCTGCACAACCAGCCAGCAAAGGCTGCGCCATAGTCACAGTGGGGCCCGGTCTCCCCAAACCCTGACAGTGTTCACAGGGTGGAGGTGTTGGTGGGCAGTGATGGACATGACAGCTTTCTGTGCCTCACTTTCACCCCCAGACGCGCCCTCCCTCTACTGGCCTTTCTGGTCATAAGCAACAAAGGTGATTAAAATACTCTGTTCTTTGTACAAAGACCATCCACCGTCCCCCAGCCCCCCCAGTGTTGTCCTGGTGGTGCTGACGAGTTTGCCTTGAACTTCACAATGCTGCCTGTTGGCCTAGACAAGCACATGGTCTGCAGGGACGAGTGAGTGTTGTTCTCTGAGTGGCATGTAGAGAGGCATTCTTTGTAGGATATCCAATGTCAGCCTCACCCACCCACAGAGCAGGTGCTGCTGTGTCCCTCTTAGCGGGAGGAGGGTTGTTGAGGCACCGCTACTCTGTGTCTCCTGGCAGCTACAGCGTCCTGACATACAGCCTTCAGCATACGAAGTACAGAGACTAAACCAAGGTAACCCCATTGCTTAACTCCTACCTGTCGGTTAGATGGAGGGTGTGGTGGTGGCCAAAGCCTTTGAAAAGCAATGCTGCAACTTTGTGCCCTTCAAGGTGTGGCGTCCAGAGGCGAAGCCACTCAAAAAAGGGGGTAGGTTCCGCGGTCATGAACTTTGAGAAATGTTGGGTTAAATTAAGTTACATAAGATTCTTGATTGCAGACCTTGTCAGAGACTCTACCACCGGAGCATGCCCCAGATGAGCAGAGCAGAAATGCTTCTTTGTGGGACACTTAATAGCATTTTAAAGAGCTGGTTTTTGTGACACAGCCAGGATGCACTTCACGGCAGCCATTTTTTAAATTTAATTTTAGAAGAGGTAGCATCCACATGGCAAATTCTGAGGTATTCAGTGAAAAAGCATGTCTGCCTTTAGCCTGTGCCTCTGAGATTCTCTCTTGAGAGCCAGCCCTTGATTTCAAGGCCCGAGATGTACAGTCAGGCATGTGCAACCATGTTTGCATGGGGATGGGCACATATGTGTAGGTACGTGTATGCGGGTTTAATCTTGAACACACTGCCTACATTGTTCTGTACCTGCTCTTTTACTGGTAAATGTTTATCAGGTCACTCCAAATCTGAGAGCATGGAAAGCTGCGGCATTTGACTTACCGTCCACGTGGTATTCTAGTGGAGGGAGGCATCCTAGCCATTCACCCTGCCCGCCCTGAGGGCAGTTAGGTGTTTGCAGTCTTTTCCACCGGGCAGGCTGCAGTGGGCAGCTTGTACCTTCATCTCCATCCCATAAAGCTTCTTGTGTCAGCCTTCGAGAAAAGCCCAGGGCATGATAATGCCGTATGGCTGCGAATCAAGAATGTCCCGGTTTGCAGCCTTTTGATGATCTAGCCTGATCCAGAGGTATTTGGATAATTTAGGGTTCTGGAGAACTGTAAGCCGAAGTCCTAAGAAACATATAATAGTAGAAGTTGTTTAAAATAGAGAAAAAATATAGATTATTCTTTCAAATTTTTTTAAAGTCATTTTTTTAGGAAATGAAGAGATTGGGTTTTCTTTTTTTCTTTTTTTTTTTTTTAGTTTTCACCCAAGGATATGTTTATTGATTTTAGAGAGGAGAAAGGAGAGAGAGAGGAGAGAGAAAGAAACATTGATGTGAGAGAAACATCGATCAGCTCCCTCTCATACGCACCCCAACCTAGGCCTGAACCTGCAACCTAGGTATGTGCCCTCGATGCCGTCATAAATTGACCCGGCTATTAATAACTGGAAAGGAGCATTTGTGCAGCTTCCCCAGGTCTGTTCCACACCGATCCCCGAGGAAAGGGACTGGGCAGGGGAAGGGACGCATGCCCAATGAGGTCCGGGTGGATAGGGGAGGCCCGGTCTGTCATTGTGGCCACTGCGCGGGGGGAGATTTGCAGTGTGTACTAGTAAGCGCCCAAACAAAGGCGCTGGCTCTCTTGGTCCCGGCTCCTGTGCCCGTGGCTCCTGGCCTGCGAGGCTCTCGTGCTCCTGCCTTTGCCCACGTGGCTCACCGCCATGTGGACGCTGCACGCGGTGAACTGATGGGTGTGATCAGCCTGAGGCTGGGCCGGACCCGCCTCCCCATGGGAGGGGAACTCTGGACCCTGGCTTTGCTTCTGACTCTACTGACGCCCCAGCTGCACATCGCCCAGGACTGGACGCAGGGAGGTGGGATTTCAAACCCAGGGACGCAATTCCACTCTAATACAGGCCACTCATCCTCCCAGGCGAGCCCAGAAAGTTCTTTTTCTCGAGGTAGTGTAAGGACCCACTCCCATGAGCAATGGAGAAAGACCTTCCACGCATTTCTCCAATTACACCCCGACCTGGTATTGAACCTGCGACCTTTGGGTGTGCGGACGGCGCTCCAACCAACGGAGCCACCCGGCCAGGGCGGTTCGGAGTTTTTAATTGTAGCTATATTCCTGCTCATGGCAAAATGAAACTTAAGACATGAAACCTCCAAGAACAGGGATTTCTCACATGGATAACCTTGGATTCTCTATCCATTTTAGATAAACCAAGGCCTAGGACAGTGGTCGGCAAACTCATTAGTCAACAGAGCCAAATATCAACAGTACAACAATTGAAATTTCTTTTGAGAGCCGAAAACCGACTTCTGCGCATGGGCCACGAAGTTTCAATCGCACTGTATGTGCGTGCCCGCACATGGTATTTTGTGGAAGAGCCACACTCAAGGGGCCAAAGAGCCGCATGTGGCTCGCGAGCCGCGGTTTGCCCACCACTGGCCTAGGACAATCAAATTATTCCCTCCAGGCCACCCAGCTGGGACATTCTAAACCTAGAATTTGAACCCATTGTTTTAAAATCTTGCTCAAATTAGAGATAGCTTTATTCTCTAGACTTGCTCTAACCTTGATTCTTCTAAACCCGAAGCAAGGTAATCAGCGAAAAGAGGACAGAGGTTTTGTCACTGCTGCCCCCTGGCTATGCCAGCGGCATGGGAGTGGCCCCCAGCGCCCACCTCCCGGGGGAGCCAGCCCAGTGACCAGCTGACTCCTGCGAGGAAGATGCTCTGAGCCTCTCATTGCCCCTCCTGGACGGTGGTATCTAGTCATAATGCCGCGTCCCCCCTGGAGGTGATGCAGGGGCAGGCCCACGCCGTGTTCCCGTCCATACAGGCGCCAGCATTTTCCCTTGGCATTTATACCTTAGCCACTCCCGCCCTGTGTTGGACTCTGTGGAAATGGTCTTCTGGTTATGGACACACAGAACCCAGAATGACAGCAGGTTTTCTCCTCTGTGTCGAGGGGCTGTAAGAGAGTCCATGTTAAGTCTGAGCATTAAGACATTTGCAGGTTGTAAAGAGGAATTTGACCGAAGGGTTCCCAGAAATCAAAGTCGCATTTGGTTCTGATCCCGTGCTCCGAGCCGCTGCTGAGCGGAGAGTGTCCGGTCATTTGCATCTGTGCTCTGGGCAGTGTAGCCGCACCTGCTGCTGGGAAATCTCAGAAACCTTATGTCAAGGGAACGAACCCCTGCCGAGTGGTGGCTGGTGCCAGGAGCTGTTAGATGCTCCGTGCCGTCCACAGTGACAAGCAAAGCAGCCAGCTGCCCGTGCTCTCGGCCCGTGCCCAAACCAGGCTTCTCAGGCAGGCCTGGCGAACTCTCACTTCTGCAGGCGGTCATTCCACAGGCTCTGCCGCCTTCCCAAAGGGAGATGCAGAGATCAGAGGCTAGTTGATTGCAGGTTCAGTTTCCTGCCTGCAGGGTGTAATTGCAGGCCTCTGACAAGCGGATGCTAAACTTGTCCTTGGCAGAGCCTGTTGGGACGGGTGGGATGGGATGGAGAAGGGGAAGGGGGGCGTAGGTGCAAGATCCTTTTGTAATCTCTGATCTCCTCTTGTTTGAACATGAGACTATTTCCTGGATGATGGTCCTAAATATCGAGTGGTCTTTCTGACGGGACACTGGTCTTCAAATGCTCATGCCCGGAGACACGCTTACAACGTCTGAGTTGCTCCCCTGACCGGCACTCGGTCTTCCTCTCGCGTGTGACCCTGTCTTGAGGCTTGAGCATCAGCAAGTTACTTGGACGTGATGCCGCCCTCGGTGTGACAGGTAAATTGTGAGGCTCTTCAGACGTTTTTCTTATTGACGGTTTTCACTAACTCTGTCCTAGGTAAAAAGGAGTCAAGCATCAGTTGAATGGCTTTGTTTTCTTAACTTTGGCTATGGGGTTTTGTGTGTGTGTGTGTTTTGTTTCTGCAGAAGAGACATAAATAGTTTAGGAAACAGAGATATGTTGCTTTTTCATAAAGTCTATAAATTCCAGTAGGAGTCACTTCCTTTCTTTTGATGCGCTTACCATCCACAGGAGTGTTAGGTCGGGATGTGATCCAGCTTTTCTTGCCTTTTCTTTCCTCCTCCTTACCTCCCTCCGCTCCCTCTCCCCTTCTTTCTTTTTCGGAGATTGAGGATTTCCATGCTCTGGTTAGGGGCACAAAGGCAGCTGTAAACCTGGGAGGAACTGCAAGGTTAGCCAGTGTCACTGTCCTGTTTGCTGGAGTTACCGGCTGTCATTCTGTGGGGCCATCGCTCCCTGGAGGAAGCCACGCTGAGAGGGGAAACTCGCCCGCACCAGGGCTTCCTGATGCCTACCCTGCCCCGCCCCCTGCCCCGCCCCCCCTTGCTGGCTTTGATTTCCTTCCATCGGAAGCACGCCTCGCCTCTCTCCTCCGATTTCCCTCTCTCCTCTCACGGATCGCACTTCAGACTCTCCTTTTACTGAAACACAGTTTTCATCAAGACAGTGCTGGGACTCCCGGTGAGGAGAAAGGAACCTCCTCCTGAAACCAGCCTCCGGGGAAGAGCTTTTCAGTGTCAAACACAGTGAGAACATCTTGCTGCTTTGTGGAGTGGTGGGTGAGCTAGGGTGGAGTTTTGAGAGGAATAAAGCTCTTCTTCACCCTAATACAAGGTCAGAGCAGGCAGTCTTACTGTGCCCCATTCACCCTAGAAGTCCGTCAGCCAACACCTGATTCCAGGCTAGTGTGGTGGGGACAGCGCAGGCAGACCTCCCGCCCTGGGCCCTGCGCTTTGGTGCGGGAGGCAGACAGCCAGTCCCTAAGCAGGTGCACAGACCAGCGCAAATGTGAGTGGAGATTGTGGACGAAAAGGGGCCACATGCTAACCTGGCTAGCTCAGGGAAGGCCTGCGTGGCGGCCTTGCAAACTCAGAGACCTAAAGTAACCGCAAAGGATGGTCTCAAATTCAAACCTTTTAGTTAAAAATCAGTTTATAGACTCTAATATAATATAGAGGGCAGTAGGTGCTAGGCCAGTATCTTCCCTGACAAAGATCAGCTTCTGTTTTTACTGAGCCTACTGTCTTTGCATCTAAGATAACACACCTGTGGAATGTCAGGGTAACTTGCAACTCCCCTTTTTCCAGACCCCCCAGGGCACAACCAAATGGGACTGGGAGCCCAGACAGAGACCACAATTTCCTTCCTTGTTATTGTTATCATGTTAATTGTTGACTGTTAACTATCCTGCACCCACTAAGTAAAGGGAGCATGTGTCTGTCAGTTTTTATCCTATCTCAGAGGTTTCCCTGCTTTGCTCTCTCCCGCCTCCCTAATCCATCACCAGTGGAGTTCCTGTGACCCACTTATGTCTCCTCCTTTGATTGCAATGTCTAAAACAAGGTGAAAAACCGCCCTTCTCTGGAGCACTATCTCAATACCGTGAGATTCTGCTTCCTGGCAATTGTCGACAGTTTGGCTCAAATAAACTCACAAAAATTCTTTACAGGTTTGAGTGTATTTTGTTTGTCCGTTAACAACATAAACACGGGAACCGACTTGAGGTACAAGTGCATCCGCGAAGCCAAGCGGTGAGTGGTGGGTGGTGACCACGGGCTGCCGGAGCTGAGGAGGCCCACTCTTCTCTGTGGCACTGAACCCACATGATGAGAAGGAGGCCTCCCTGACAGATCAGGGGGAGGAGCCCTCCAAGAAGGGGGACAGGCCATTGCAAGTGCCAGGCAGGAGCAAGCCTGGCCCGTTGGGGAGACAGGAACCTGCGTCCCGGCTGGAAGAAGAGGAGCCAGTGTGTGGCGAAGAGAACCGGGGCGTCCCTGACAGGGAGGGCGGGGCAGAGGTCCTGACAAGGAGGCAGTCACAGCAGCAGGTGCCTGTCTGGCTCCTGCTGAAACTTCATGGAGTACGCGGATTTTTAAATAGCTTTAGTGAGGTGTAATTTATACACCGACGTCCAATGAAAAGTGTTGATCCATTTAAAGTGTACAGCTCAAGGACTTGAGTATATCCACAGGGTTGGGCAACCAGCACCATGACCTAACTTTAGGACGTTTTCATCATCCCCCAAAGGAATCCCTACTCCCACTCGCATCACTGCCATTCTCCCAGACCCCGGACAGAGGCCACCACTGCGCCACTTTCTGTCCGTGCAGCTTTGCCTGTTAGAACATTCCTTACACAGTATGTGGTCTTTCCTAGCTGCCCTATAAGAGCACTATCAACATTTCATCCCTGCTTCTTGCCAAATAATATTTCATTGTGTTAATACTCCCCATTTTATTTGTCCATTCATCAGTGGATGAACATGTGGGCTGTTCCCAGTTTTGGGCTATTATGAATAATGCTGCTACGAACATCTGTGTGTAAGGTTTTGTGTGTACATGTTTTGATTTTTATTTCTCTTGGGTAGATACCTAGGAATAGGAGTTTTCGGTCATATGGCAACTCCATGCTTAATGTTTTGAGGAACTGCCTCATTGTTCCTCACAGTGGCTGCAGTATTTTACATTTGCACCAGCAACGTGTGTGGGTTACAGTGTCTCCACATCCTTGCCATTCAAGTGGGTGTGAACTAGTTAGTATCTCATTGTGGTGCTGATTTACATTTGCCTAATGACTGATAATATTGAACATTTCTTCCATGTGCTTATTATCCACTCATATATTTTCTTTAGAGAAATGTCTACTCAAATGCTTTGCACTATTTTAATTGGGCTCTTGGTCTTTTTATTATGGAGGCATTGGAGTTCTTTTTACCTCCTGGAGGAAAGTTCCTTATTAGATACATGACTGGCAAATATATCTCCCCAGACGTAGGTTGTTTTTTCACATTCTTGATGGTGTCCTTTGAAGCACAAACAGTTTTAATTTTACTGAAGTCTAATGTATCAGTCTTCTGGTGTTTTGTTTGTTCTTCTGGTGTCTTACCTATGAAGTCCCGGTCATGAAGATTTACTGTTGTTTTTTCTTCTAAGGGTTTTACGTCTTAACTTCATTCTTTTTTATGCATCTGTCCAGTTGTCCCAGTATCGTTTGTTGAAAAGACTATTCTTTCCCTATTGGATTATGCTGGCCCCTTTGTAGAAAATCAGTTGACCATGAACATTAGAATTATTTCTGGGCTCTCAGGGGGAAGCATTTTCATTGGTGGCATCTTTCTAACATGGTGGGAAGCCTTCAGAGAGGCAAGTTCTGATTGGGTAATAAAGCAGCTGATAGCTGTCGGGAAAATTCTGGATTGAAGAGGCTTCCTTTTCTCTGGTTATAAAATGAATATATGGATGAAGGCTCTGGTATTATTTACTTACAGTACTGAAAAGAATCTGTAGGCAATTCTCAGGCCCTTAATAGGCATGAGTCTTGGAGGATGAATGCCCAATGTCCATGCTCCTTACAGCTTACCTCAAAAACCTTGCTAAGCTGAGAAACTATTCCCTTTGAATTTGTGTGATTAAGTGATCTCAAATATCCATACTTCCATTCACATAATTGGCTGCATCATCTAATTTAAATGTGCCCCTTATAGTAGGACCGTAAACCTCATCTCGTCAACCCAGGTCAAGTTTTAACGAAAGGAAGGTGGGGGTAGGGAGAGCTTTAGAATAGGTATTTCCCTGTCAAGGATGGTTAAGATGAGGACATCCCCTGAGGGCTCCCAGATTGGAGAGGGTGCAGGTTGGGCTGAGGGACCCCCACCCCCCCAAGCATGAATTTCATGCACCGGGCCTCTAGTTATTTTATATTAGTTTTGGGTGTATAGTATACCGGTTAGACATTTGGGTGTATAGCATACTGGTTAGACATTTATATAATTTATGAAGTCATCAATAAGTTTAGTACACACCTGGTGCAATACATAGTTATTACAATACTAGAGGCCCGGTGCACAAAATTTGTGCACAGGGGGTGAGAGGTGTGTGTCCCTCAGCCCAGCTTGCACCCTCTCCAATATGGGACATACCTCTCACAATCCAGGACCGCTGGCTCCCAACTGCTCACCTGCCTGCCTGCTTGATTACCCCTAACCACTTCTGCCTGCCAGCCTGATCACCCCCTAAACACTCTCCTGCCAGCCTGATCGATGCCTAACTGCTCCCCTGATGGCCCAATTGCCCCCAACTCCCCTCCCCTGCAGGCCTGGTCATCCCCAACTGCCCTCCCCTGCTAGCCCAGTAACCCCTAACTGCCCTCCCCTGCCGGCCTGTTTGCCCCCATCTGCCCTCCCCTGCTGGCCTGGTCCCTGCCAACTGCCCTCCCCTGCAGACCTGGGTCCCCCTCCAACTGTCCTCCCTTGCAGGCCTGATTGCCCAAAACTGCCCTCCCCTGCAGACCATCTTGTGGCAGCCATCTTGTGTCCACATGGGGGCAGCCATCTTTGACCACATGGGGGCAGCCATCTTGTGTGTTGGAGTGATGGTCAATTTGCATATTGCTCTTTTATTAGATAGGATTACTGCTTATATTCACTATGCTGTACAACACTTTACATCCCCATGACTGTTTGTAACTGCCAACTTGTACTTCTTAATTCTCTAACTTTTTTGCCCGGCCTCTTAACCCCCTCTCATCTGGCAACCAGCAGTTTGCTCTTTGTATCTATGAGTCTGTTTCTGTTTTGTTCATTTATTTTATTCTTTAGATTCCACATATAAATGAAGTCATATGGTATTTGTCTTTCTCTGTCCTACTTATTTCACATAGCATAATACCCTCTAGGTTGATCCATGTTGTCACAAATGGCAAGATTTTATTCATTTTTATGGCTGAGTGATATTCCATTGTGTGTATGTACGACCTCTTCTTTATCTATTATTCTATTGATGGGAACTTAAGTTGCTTCCATATCTTGACTATTGTATATAATGTTGTAAGGAACATAGGGTGCATATATTTTTTTCAAATTAGTGTTTTTTATTTCTTTGTATAAATACCCAGAAGTGGAATTTCTGGGTTATAAGGTAGTTCTACTTTTAATTTTTTTAGGAACCTTCATACTGCTTTCCAAAGTGGCTGCACCAATTTTCAATTCCACCAACAGTTGGTGAGGGTTCCCTTTTCTCCATGTCCTCACCAACACTTTTTCGTTGGTTTATTTGTGATAACATTATGACAGGTGTGAGATGATATCTCATAGTTTCAATTTGCATTTCTTTGATGGTTAGTGATGTCGAGCATCTTATCCTATGTCCATTGGACATTTGTATGTCCTTTTTTGAGAAATGTTTGTTCAAGTCCTCTGCTCATTTTTAAATGGGATTGTTTGTGTTTTTGGTGTTGTTGTATGAGTTCTTTATAAATTATGGATATTAACCCCTTATCAGATGTATCACTGGTGGATTTCTTTCCCCGGTAGGTTGTCTTTGCATTTTGTTGATGGTTTCCGTGCAAAAAATATTTAGTTTAATGTAGTCCAATTTGTTTATTCTTTCTTCTGTTTCTCTTGCCTGAGGAGATACTTTAGGAAAAATTTTACTAAGAGCATTGTCTAAGAGTTTACTGCCTATGTTTTCTTCTAGGAGTTTTATGCTTCCAGGTATTACATTTAAGCCTTTAATTCATTTTGAGTTTATTTTTGTATATGGTGTAAGAAAGTGGTCTAGTTTCTTTTATTTCTCTCTCTCTCTTCTCTCTCTCTCTCTCTCTCTCTCTCTCTCTCTCTCTCTCTCTCTCTCTTTCTTTTTTTGCATGTGTCTAGCTTTCCCAACAGCATTTATTGAATAGACTGTATTTATCCCATTGTATGTTCTTGCTTTCTTTGTCAAATATAAATTGACCATATAGGTGTGAGTTTATTTCTGAGCTCTCTACTCTGTTCCATTGATCTGTGTGTCTGTTTTAATGCCAGTACCATGCTGTTTTGATTACTATGGCCTTGCAGTATAGTTTGATATCAGGTAGGGTGATATCTCCAACTTTGTTCTTTTCTCTCAAGATTCTTATAGCTATTTGGGGTCTTTTGTGGTCCCATATAAATTTTAGAATTATTTGTCCTAGTTCTGTGAAAAATGTCATTGGTATTTTGAAAAGGATTGCATTAAATTTATAGATTGCTTCTTTATTTAGGGTTTACTTATTTTGAGTCTTTTCTTTTTTGTACTTGATGAGTCTAGTTAAAGGTCTATCCATCCTACTTATTGTTTCAGAGCACCAGCTCTTGGTATCATTGATATTTTTAATTTTTTAGACTCTATTTTGTTTACTTTTGCTCTGATTTTTATTATTTCCTTTCTTCTCATTTTGGGTTTTGTTTGTTGTTATTTTTCTAGTTCCGTTAGATGAAAAATTAGATTGTTTATTTGAGGTTTTTTGTTTTGTTCTGTTTTGTTTCTTGAGGTAGTCTTGCATTTCTATGGATTTCCCCCTTAGGACTGTTTTTGCTGTGTCCTATAGATTTTAGGTCATTGTGTTGTCATTATCATTTGTTTCAAGGTATCTTTTGATTTCTTTCTTGATTTCATTGTTGACCTCTCCCTTTATGTCCATCAAGATTTGCTTTATATATTCAGGTACTCTTCTATTGATGAATAAATGTTTACAAGGGTTATATCCTCTTGTTGGATTACTCCCTTTATCATTATAAAATGGTTTTCTTTGTCTCTTATAATCTTTTTAAAGTCCATTTTGTCTCATAAAAGCATTGCTATCCCAGCTTTTTGTTTGTTTGTTTCCATTTACATGAAATATCTTTTTCCATCCCTTTACTTTTAATCTGTGTGTGTCTTTCAGTCTGAGGTGGGTCATGTTTTCTTACCCATTCATCCAGCCTATGTCTCTTATTCGGAGCATTTAGTCTGTTTACATTTAAAGTGGTTATTGGTAGGTACATAGTTATTGTCATTTTATTATTCATATTTTGTTCCTTTTCTTCTTCTTCTTAAAGAAGTCCCTTTTAACAATAATTGTAATACTGGCTTGATGGTGATGAACTCCTTTAGCTTTTTCTTGTGTGGGGAGCTCTTTATCTTTTTTCAATTCTAAATGATTGCTTTGATTAGTTTTGGTTGTGGGTCCTCACCTTTTATCATTTTGAATATTTCATGCCAATCCCTTCTGTCCTGAAATATTTCTGTTGAGAATCATCTGACAGTCTTATGGGAAATCCCTTGTAGGAAACTGACTGCTTTCTCTTGCTGCTTTTAAGATTCTCTCTTTGTGTTTAATCTTTGCATTTTAATAATGATGTGTCTTTGTATGGGCTTCTTTAAGTTCATCTTGTTTGGACTCTGCACTTCCTGGACTTGTAAGTCTTATTTCCTTTACCAGGCCAGGGAAGCTTTCAGGCTTTATTTCTTGAAATAGGTTTTGTGGTGTGTTTTTTGTTTTTTTAAATCCACACCTGAGGATATTTTTTCCATTGGTATTTAGAGAGAGCGAAAGGGAGGGAAGAGGTGGTGGAGAGAAACATCAATGTGAGAGAGACATATTGATTGGTTGCCTCCTGCACCCCAGCTGATACAGGGGGGGATCAAACCTGCAACTCAGGTACATGCCCTTGACTGGTTATTGAACTGGGTATTACACAGGTAATGCTCTAACCACTGAGGGACACCAGCTAGGGCCAAATAAGTTCTTAATTCCTTGTTCTTGCTCTTCTCCTTCTGGTACAGCTATGATGTAGATGCTATTATGCTTGATGTTGTCCCAGAGGTCCCTTAAAATATCCTAATTTTTATTTTATTTATTTATATTTATTTATCCATTTATTTATTTATTTTGCTGTTCTGATTGGGTGTTTTCTCTTTTGTTTCATCTAATCTGCTATTCATTTCATCCAGTGTATTCTCCACTTCTGAATGGACCTTTATTATGGTTTTCATTTTTTTATACTAACTATCTATTTCTTGAAATTTTCACTACATGAGCATTCTCATGAAAAGTGTTTTGAACTCTGTATCTGGTAGATTGCTTTCCTCCATATTTTTAGTTCTTTTTATGTAGTTTTGTCCTGTTCCTTCATTTGGGACATGTTTCTTTTTTCCCCCTACTTTGGCTGTTTCTCTGTGCTTGTTTCTATGCATTAGGTAGATCTGTTATGTCTCCCAATCTTGGCCTGGTGGCCTTATGTAATAGGTGTATTTTAGGGCCCACTGCTGCAGTATCCCTGCTTTCTTGAGCCGGATGCACCTGGCGTGTCCCGTGTGAGTTGTGTGTGCCCTCCTGTATTGCTGTTGGCATATCAGTGAGTGTGATTGTCTCTCAGGCTGACTAGCTGTGAGAATTGGCCATGACCACAATGTATGAATTATTGTGTGTCATTGACCCTATGGAGCAGGATTTTATCAGCAGGCTGTGTTCCTGCTGAGATCACCATTGGGTGTGCTGCTTATGGAGTTAATACAGTGGTGCTCTGTTGTGGTCTGAAGCCAGCCATCAGGTGTGTTGGTTCTGAGGACTGTGGGGAAGAGATTCAGTGCAGGCCAAGGTCAGCCACTGCCTGTAACTGGCCTAGGGCTACTTGGTAGGAGCTACAAAGTGATATGAGATTGTTAGTCACCTGTGCTGGACCTGAAGGCACGTGGGGGAGGCCAGGCTGAGTACTGAGGCTGGCTGCAGCTAGCGCTGGGTTGGGCAGCTTAGGAAAAGGCACAGGGCACCCTGAAGCCTGCCACTACCTGCTGGCTGCTTGAAAGAGCCTCGTGCAGTATGAGAGTGGGGTGAGGCAGTGTCTCAGGGAATCACCAGGGTGGGGTGAGTGATGTTCACCATGTTAATGCAGATTCGTATTTGGCCTTGCAGGGCAAGGGCTCAATATAGGGACAATAGGGGCTTTCCCTCCAGCCTTTACCCAAAAGCCACACAGCTGTTTCTCCTTGTATGTCTCTGGTGCCTCCCAAGCTGCCGTTCCTTTTTCAGATCCCAGGGTGAATGCCTTCAACAAGTGAGTCTGTGTATGGGCCCTTTAAGAGGATGCCTAGGTTTCTAGCAGCCTTCTCTCTCACACAGATGGACAGAATCCCTGTTGACTTTTGCAGCTAGATGTTGTGGGGATCTCTCTTCCTAGCACTGGTGCTCTGGCCTGAGAAGCCTGGCTTCTAAGGGGAGATCTCTACAGCTGAGATATCTCTCCCAATTCCCAACTGCCACACGTGTGTATAAGAGCAGCCAGTTTCTTGTCTCATCTCCTACCAGTTTCAACGTGGCTTCTTCTTTATATCCTTAATTAAGGACTTCTGTTCAGCTAGATTTCAGAGGGTTCTCCAAGTTGATTGTTGTATAATTTGGTTGTCATTTTGATGTGGGCATGGGAGGAGGTGAACACAGCATTTATGTATTCCACCATGGTGACCGCAACTCTAGTATTTTGTTGCTGTGGGTTCATAATGCTGAAAGTGTCAAGGCTATTAATAGACAGCAGGAGACTGGCAAGATATACAGCACTTGGCTGTCTTTATCTCTGAGTATGACCCACAGGCCAGTAACCCTGGTTGGAAGAATAATGGTTCAGCCTGGATGGTGAAGTGTCGATTTGGATTCAGGTTGCTGAGCCAAATCTCTGATGGGTTTAGTTGACCTGAGAAAAGTGTGTCTCAAATATGGGCCTCACTTAAAGGTCAACAGGTGGTGGCTCCAGGCAGCAGTGGTCTCCTCTTCACGGTGGTTTTCCAAGTATGATTCCCAGACCAGCCACCTCAGTGTCACCTGGGCACTCGCTGGAAATCTACATCGTGGTTTTAAATGTTTTTAATTAGTTGTAAACAATTACACTTTTTTAAAGAAAAATCAAATTTTGGAGGATTCCAAGATGGCAGTGGGTTAAGTGGGAGCTACATTGACCTTTTCCCAGGACCAAATGAGAAGTACAACTAAAATATAGAAAAAACATCCTGAATAACCAACTGAAGACTAACCAGAAAGAACCCTTATAACCAAGGACGTGAAGAGGAGGCCACACTGAGACTTGTAGGAAATGCAGAAGCACAAGAGGACTGGCTGTGCTCCCACAGCCGAAGTTCTGAGGGATAGCTCAGTGGCGGAGGGGGTGTTCCCCGTGAGAAGTCTGGAATCTAAACTCCAAGCTGGGCTTCCCAGCTCAGAGTAACAAATCCAGGAAAGGTGCCCACATAACATCTGGCTGTGAAAAGCAGTGGGAGTTCTGATGGCGAGAAACACGGGCACTCTCTTAAAGGGCCAACACACTGAATTTGTTTGCAGACACTCACCTTGGGCTCCAGCAGAGGGAAGTCAGACTGGACTAGACCTGAGTGGGGAGAATCTGGGATTGGTGGCTCTGGGGAAAGAGCTGAGAAGACAGCTGCCAGGATCCTTGTGCTGAGTCACTTCCCCATACCGCAGAAGCCATCTTTCTCAGGCAGAGATTTCCCATCAATTTAGCTTTAGCCTAGGGAGAAACTATTGCCCCACCTGTTGGAAAACCTCTTGCCCCACCCTGTGGAGTTTATACCCTGTGAAGGACAACATTAAGTTACTGAGACTCACAATCAGCCTGCAGGCAGAGGCGGATCTCTGGGTGCTTTGAGTCTTTGCCTGACCTGCTGCTAGGCCCAGGGCTAGTAAAAGCAGACCTTGGTCCTTTTCATATGCACCAAACCCCAGTAGAGGGAGCCACAAGCTATGAATCACTGAGGGCAAGTAAAAAAAAAGTGTTGACATTGGCCTGCACCAGATCCCTCCAAAGAGGCCCAAAATCAATAAACCAAATGGCCAGCTTCAGACAACAACAGAGCAGGATCAAAAAAGCCTTACAAACATATATGCACAGGGAGATATGGCAGTCTCCAAACCAGCTGAGGTGAATTCTGATTCATGTGATAAGCACCTATACAGTAGCCATACTGTGTTGGGGGTTGAGCCTCACTGTCAGCCAGCCTGGGGGGTGAGCCTAAGCATGAACCGGCCAATAGCAAGCAAAACACAATTACAACAGGAGGGCCCAAACAGCTCGCACAAGAGACATTATTAGAGCACCCAGGTCCAGTGATCAGGGAGATTGCACTACTAGGTCCCACAGGTCACCTACTACCTAAGACCACCCTACCAAGAATGAGTTGTAGCAGATCTACCTAATACCTAGGAACAAACCCAAACAGGGAGCCAAAATGGGGAGGCAAAAAAGCAAATCCCAAATGAAAGGACAAGAGTATTCTCCAGAAGAGCTAAATGAAATGGAGATAAGCAATTTATCAAAGTAATGATTATAAGGATACTCAACAGCATGAAAAAAATATACAGAAATTATAAAAAAAGAACCAGTCAGAAATGAAGAATGACATAGCAGAAATAAAGAATACACTGAAAGGAATAAATAGCAGATTAGATGGAGCTGAGGATAGAATCAGTGAATTAGAAGACAGGGTAGAAAAAAATCTCTCAATCAGAGAACCAAAAAGAAAAAAAACAATTAAAAAGCAGGAGGACAGTTTTAGGAAGCTGAGGGACAAGATGTAACGTAACAATACCCACATCATAGGAATACAGGAAGGAGAAGAAAGAGAGCATGGGATAGAGAACCTGTTTGAAGAAATAATGGCAGAAAACTTCCATAGTGAAAGAAAAAGTCATACAAGTTCAGGAGACACAAAGAGTCCCAAGCAAGAAGAACCCAAACAGCACCCCCCCACCCCCAACACATCAAAATTAAAATGCCAAAAATTAAAGACACAGAGAGAATCTTAAAAGCAGCAAGAGAAAAGCAATTTGTTACCTACAAAGAAGATCCCATAAGGTAAGGTTGTCAGCTGATTTCGCAACAGAAACACTGCAGGCCAGAATGGAATGGCATGAAGCATTCACAGTAATGAAAAACAAGGATCTAAAACCAAGACTACTCTATCCAGCAAGGCTATTATTCAAAATTGATGGTGAAATAAAGAACTTCCCAGACAAAAAAAAAGGCTGAAGAAGTTTATTACCCCTGAACCAACATTGCAGGAAATGTTAAAGGGAGTGCTGTAAGAAGAAGAAACAGAGAGATAATAGGCATAAAGAATAAAAATGGCAATAAGTAAGTACCTATTAATAATAACCTTAAACATAAATGAATTAAATGCTCCAATCAAAAGACATAGAGTAGCTAAATAAATAAGAAAACACACAGGATAAAAGTGAAGGGATGGATAAAAATCTTCCATGCAAATGGACACACACACACACACACACACACAAAAGAAACAAACAACAAAAGAAAAACAAGGGTAGCAATACTTATTCTCTTATTCTGACAAAATAGACTACAGAGTAAAGGCCATAAAAGAGACAAAGAAGGTCACTCCACAATACTAATGAGATTGATCCAAAAAAAGACTATAACTCTGGTAAACATATATGCTCAAAATAAAAGCGCACCTAAATATATTAAAATAAACTCTTGGAGGACATTAAGGGAGAGATTTATAGCAATACAGTCATAGTAGGTGACTTTAGCAACCCATTGACATCACTGGATAGGTCTTCCAGACAAAAAAAATAAAAAAATTAACATAAAACAGCTACCTTAAATGACACACGACATCAGATGAGTTTGACATTTACAGAACATTTCACCCTAAAACTGTAGAATATGCACATGAATCATTCTCAAAGATAGACCACATATTAGGACTCAAAATAAACCCTAAAATAATAAAAAATATTAAAATAATGTAAAACATCTCAGATCACAATGGCATGAAACTAGAAATAAATTGCCAAAAAAAAAAAAAAACACTCAAAAACATGCAAACACATGGAGGCTCAGTAGTATGCTATTAAACAATGAATGAGTTACCAATGAGATCAAGGAAGAAATAAAAAACTTCCCCAAAACAAATGAAAATGAACTCAAAACAACCCACAGCAAAAGCAGTCCTGAGTGGAAAGTTCATAGCATTACAGGCCTAGCTCAAGAAACAAGAAAAATCTCTACTAAAATGTCTAATCCTACAACTAAAAGGATTAGGAAGAGAACAAGAAAGGCCCAGAGTAAGTAGAAGGAATGAAATAATAAAGATCAGAGTGGAAATAAATGACATAGATGATAAAAACATACAAAAGATCAATGACATCAAGAGCTTTTTTTTAAAAAAAAAAGATAAACAAGATTAATGAACCTTTAGCCAGACTCATCAAGAAACAGAGAGGACCCAAATAAATAAAATCAAAAGAGATAAAGTAACAACTGACACAATAGAAATGCAAAGGATTGTAAGAAAATATTACAAACAACTATATGCCAACAAGCTGGACAACCTGGATGAAATGGACAAATTATTAGAAACAAACAATCTTCCAAAAGTCAATCACGAAGAATCAGAAAATCTGAGCAGACCAATAACAACTAAGGAAATTGAAGCAGTAATCAAAACTACTCCCAGCAAACAAAAAAAGACTGGAAAGCTTCAGAGGAGAGTGTTACCAAACTTGCAAAGAAGAACTAACACCTATCTTTCTCAAATATTTTAAAAAATTCAAGAGGAAGGAAGGTCTTCAAGCTCTTTTTATGAGGCCAGCAGTGTCATAATTTCAAAACCAGATAAAGACACTACAAAGAAAGAAAATTACAGACCCATATCCCTGAAGAACATAGATACCAAAATTCTCAACAAAATATTAGCAAATTGAATCCAGTTACATGTTAAAGAAGTATTCACCATGATCAAGTGGGATTTATCCCAGGAATGTAAAGCTAGTACAATATTCACAAATCAATAAATGTGATACATCACATAAACAAAATGAAAGATAAAAATCGTATGGTCGTATCAATAAATGCAGAAAAAACATTCAACAAAATCCAGGAGCCATTTTTGATAAAAACTCTCAGCAAATTGGGAATAGAGGGAACATACCTCAAAATAATAAAGACCATATATGACAACCCTACAGCGAACATTATACTTAATGGGAAATAATTAAAAGTGTTTCCCTTAAGAACAGGAGTAAAACAGGGTTGTTCCCTTTTACCACATCTATTCAACATAGTACCTGAAGTCCTAGCCACAGGGATCAGACAAAAAGAAAACATAAAGGGATCCCAATAGGGAAGGAGGAAGTAAAACTGTCATTATTCAGAGATGACATTATATTGTACTTAGAAACCCATACAGAGGCCACAAAAACTACTGGAGTTAATAAATAAATTTGGCAAATTAGCAGGATACAAAATTGATATCCAGAAATTGATGGCATTTTTTATTCATCAATAATGATCTCTCTGCAAAAGAAACTTAAAAAATAATCCCATTTATCATTGCAACAAAAAAATAAGATACCTAGGAATAAACTTAACCAAGGAGGTAAAAGACCTGTATTCAGAAAACGATAGGATATTGAAAAAAGAAATAGAGGAACATACAAATAACTGGAAGAATATACCGTGTTCATGGATTGGAAAAATAAACATCATTAAAATGTCTGTATTACCCAAAGCAATCTTTAGATTCAACACAACTCCTATTAAAATACGAACCGCATATTTCACAGATCTAGAACAAATACTCCAAAAATGTATAAGAAAAAAAAATGATCTTGAATAGCCACAACAATCTTGTGAAAGAAGAACAAATGGGAGGGATCACAATACCAAATTATACTACAAAGCCATTGTAATCAAAACAGCTGGGTACTGGCACAAGAACAGGAATATAGATCAATGGAACAGAACAAAGAACCCAGAAATCAACTCAAGTCATTACACTCAAGTAATATTTGACAAAGGAGCATACAGTGGAGCCAAGACAGTTTCTTCAGTAAATGGTGCTGGGAAAATTGGACAGGTACATGCAAAAAAAATGAAACTAAACTACCAACTTACACCACACACAAGAATAAACTCAAAAGGGATAAAAGACGTAAATGTAAATGATGAAACCATAAAAATCCTAGAAGAAACAATAGGCAGCAAAATCTTAGACATTTCATATAGCAGAATCTTCATGGATATATCACCTAGGGCAGTGGTCGGCAAACTCATTAGTCAACAGAGCCAAATATCAACAGTACAACGATTGAAATTTCTTTGGAGAGCCAAATTTTTTAAACTTAAACTTCTTCTAACGCCACTTCTTCAAAATAGACTCGCCCAGGCCGTGGTATTTGGTGGAAGAGCCACACTCAAGGGGTCAAAGAGCCGCATGTGGCTCGCGAGCCGCAGTTTGCCGACCACGGACCTAGGGCAAGAGAGACAAAGGAAAAAATTAACAAATGGGACTACATTAAACTAAAAAGCATCTGCACAGCAAAAGAAACCATCAACAAAATGAAAAGGGACCCCACTGTGTGGGAGGATATATTTGCGGATGATACTTCTGACAAGGGGTTAATTTCCAAAATATATAGAGAATTCACACAACTTAACAAAAGGAAGATAAACAATCCAATTTTTTAAATGGGCAAAGGACCTAAATGGACACTTCTCCAAAGAGGACATATAGATGGCCAAGAGACATATGAAAAATGCTTAAAGTCACTAATCATCCAAGAAGTGCAAATCAAAATGACAATGAGGTATCACCTCACACCCTACAGAATGGCTACCACCAACAAATCAACAAACGACAAGTGCTAGCAAGGATTTGGAGAAGAGGGAATACTACTTCACTGCTGGTGGGAATGCAGACTGGTGCAGCCACTATGGAAAACAGTATGGAGTTTCCTCAAAAAACTAAAAATGAAACTGCCATTTGACAGAGTGATCCCATTTCTAGGAATATATTCTAAGAATCCCAAAACACCAATCAAAAAGAGCATATGCACCCCTATGTTTAAAGCACTATTATTTACTATAGCTAAGATCTGGAAACAGCCCAAGTGCCCATCAGCATGTGAGTGGATAAAAAGCTATGGTACATTTACACCACGGAATACTATGCAGCTATAGAAAAGAAGCATCTCTTACCCTTTGAGGCAGCATCGATGGACCTGGAGACTATTATGCTAAGTGAAATAAGCCAGTCAGAGAAAGAGAAGTAACATATGATCTAACATGGAATCTAATGAACAAAATAAACTGACCAACAAAATGGGTCCAGAGACATGGAATCATGGAACAAACTAACGAATCTCAGAGGGAAGGAGAGAGGGGAGGGGCAAAAGATTAACCAAAGAACTTATATGCATATACGCATAACCCATGGACACACACAGTAGTGTGGTGAAGGCCTGCGGGGTGTGGGGAGGTTGGGAGAGCAGGGAGTAGGTCAGTGGGGGCGGGGGAAGGGGACATCTGTAATACTTGCAACAGTAAAGATAAATTTTTAAAAAAGAAAAAATCAATTTCTAGCCAACTTGGAAGAATTCAAAACAAGGCTCTGTATTCACATAGGCAACTACATGGGTTTGCGCTGTAAGCTGCCCCATTTCACACATGCACGTGTGTTTCTTCCAGCACCACTGCACTGTGCCTGTACAGGTCTCCCCTTCATTCATGACATTCCCGGTACAGGCCTCCCCTTCATTCATGACATTCCCGGCACAGGCCTCCCCTTCATTCATGACATTCCCGGTACAGGCCTCCCCTTCATTCATGACATTCCCGGTACAGGTCTCCCCTTCATTCATGACATTCCCAGTACAGGCCTCCCCTTCATTCATGACATTCCCGGTACAGACCTCCCATCATTCATGACATTCCTGGTACAGGCCTCCTATTCCCAGTACAGACCTCCCATCATTCATGACATTCCCGGTACAGGCCTCCCCTTCATTCATGACATTCCCGGTACAGACCTCCCATCATTCATGACATTCCCGGTACAGGCCTCCCCTTCATTCATGACATTCCCGGTACAGACCTCCCATCATTCATGACATTCCTGGTACAGACCTCCCATCATTCATGACATTCCTGGTACAGGCCTCCTATTCCCAGTACAGGCCTCCCTTCATTCATGACATTCCCGGTACAGGCCTCCTATTCCCAGTACAGGCCTCCCATCATTCATGACATTCCTGGTACAGGCCTCCTATTCCCAGTACAGGCCTCCCTTCATTCATGACATTCCCGGTACAGGCCTCCTATTCCCAGTACAGGCCTCCCTTCATTCATGACATTCCTGGTACAGGCCTCCCTTCATTCATGGCATGTCCCATCTAGCTCCTGCAGAAGCTGTAAGATCTCAATTACCTCCTCTTTGTTGTTTTGAATTATTAGATTACTCCTCCATTGTGCTTCACTTTTTGTGTGTTTGTTTTCATTACACTGAAATTCTCCTTTTGTAGTACCTCCCATAAGATCTTGTATTAGTAAGTATTAAAAAAATGCATTAGAGTGATTTTACCTCTCACTCTTGGCTCAAAATATTCCACTCCTTGCTTTAAAGGATTAAAGGTAGTATTTTTAAATACCTGTACTACAAGAAAATAGAAGAAAAATTTAAATAAAGAACCAGAATCAAAGAAACTAGGAGAATGTAATAAATGTGGTAGCCAAGACTTCATGTATAAAGGGGAAAAAAGCTAAAATATATTTTATCTCAAGAACTGAATCTGCAAGCTAAACCAACAAAAGCCCTACTGAGCAGTGTTCTGATTTTATTATTTATTGGATGTAATTGGTTATTATCTTTAAATGATATTTTCTTTCAAAAAAGTAATCAATTTAGGGTTTTCGATAAGGTCATTATACTGGAAATTAAGTCTTCCATTTTTAAAATTCTGTTGATTTTTAAAATAACTGTACAGGCCCACAGTTAGTTGACATTTATTGCTTATTTTTAGGAGTTGGCAAAGATATCCGTCACTGTTTTTCCACCAGCAGTTTCCAGGTTTTCTGTGTCTTCTCCTCCTCATGAAGCTTCCCAGCATGAAATGTCGAGACTGTCTCACTGGTGGCCAGTTCCCAAGCCAGTCCCACATTTTCCACTGTTTTGTTGTTACTATGAGGCAAGGCAGTTTTATGTCCATTCTAAGTTTTCCATTAGTCCAGTCCTGAAGCTTGGCTTACTTTCCTCCTATCTTGGACTCAAGAGTATCATCTTAGACTAAGGATTTTAAGAGGAAACCTCTTCAGGATTCCCAGTGTTATAATTATTGTCACCAAGGTAAGCACCTCCAAGGGAACACCGTGCCTGAAGGAAATGTGTGCAGCGCTGGCAGAGGTCTTGAAATCCCCCGGCTCTCTTTCCTTCCCAAAATATTTGACTTACTAGTCCTCCCACACCGAGTTGGGTTCCGAACATAAGGTCTCCTTTTGACCTATGACTCTCAAAAGCATACTTGCTCAGTGACAGCAAGAGTACTTGCCATATCCTTGCTTTATTTGCTACCAACTACTCTTGATATTTTTCTTTAAATTTGCTGCCTTTTTAGACCATCCCCACAATTTAAAGGTAACATAAAGTGCCTAGTATAAAATACCAATATTCCTAGCCTACCCTGTGCACCGAAGGGTCGCAGGTTCGATTCCCAGTCAAAGTCATCGACCTCAGTTGCAGGATTTCAGCCTACGATGGTCTGACTTCAAAGCTGACTTGTTTTCCAGTTTTAGCATTGTAACCTCCCCATGGACGTTTCCTCGATTTTCTCTTGTTTGTGTGAGTTGCATTTTGTCAGGAAGGATGGAGTAGAGATGGACTAACCTGATTGGCATTCTCCCAGGGTCCTGGGACCTGTACAGACCAAGGGACCCTGACAGGTGCCGTCCTCAAGCCCTTGCTTCTTTCCGAGAGTGGGAGCTGGGCCCGCAGGACAGGGCGCATGCCCAGGGCCCCGCAGCTGCTGGAACTCGGACTTACCGCCCCACCGCAACACGTTTGCTCTTCCTTCAAACACAGTCTCGGTCTAAGTTTAAAAGCCACTTCGTCCACAAAACCTTTCAGCGCCTGGACCAGCTTAATTGCTTTGCTGGAGGCTTTCGCACCAGCGTCGCTCTCTCCATTCACAGCACTTTATTCCCGGCTTAAGTGCTTATTAAACAGCCCGTCTTCCCCACCACACAGTCGCCTCTGGGAAGGCAGGAACCCTCCTCTCTGGTTCATTACTGCCCTCACTGGCGTGTGCTAACGGTGCCTAAACGGGGCCTGAACCCCTGGGTGGAGAGCACGGGGACCTGCCGCCGAGGCTGGCAGCAGAGCAGCTGAGCCGCGCGGTCCTGGACCTTCCTCCCGGTTGTAGTTCTTTGTCTTTTGCTGTGTTGAACGCTTGCTGTTGTAATGACACGTGTAGCATTTAAACTTGTGTCTTTGGGGACAGACGTGCTCGGAGATGAAGTACCAGGAACCATGTTTCGTTATCCCTTTCTGGCTGAGCTCGTTTGCTAGAGCAGGTTTGTGGCCAGGTGAGACCAGACTGCGCTGAGGCAGCCAGAGGAGAGCGCGTAACCCCGCCTTCTCCCGTGGCTTCCACAGCTTCTCTCCCTCTAGCCAACATTGTGCAAAATCACCCCTGCAGACCTCTTGCCTAAAGCTAATTGGTTTTTACCTAACTTTTCATGTCACATTTAGCGGGGACAAACTTGCATAAATTACATTAGCCAGGTCAAACTCCTTAGTAAAAAATACTCCGCAGGCCCATGCAGGTGGATTACAAACCACCAGGTGGATTTTACAGATACAAAAACACAAGGATGTTGAAGAAATAGAGACACTTGCACTTAGAGCCCTGAGGGGAGAAGACAGGGCGGCTGGAGAGACGCGTTGCGGCCCAGTGCACGGGGCGCTGTGAACGCCCCTCCAGGTGCCGGGCACAATCCCCTTCTCTCCAGTTCACCGTGAGGAGTGAGGGGGGGTCAGAATCGGAGGTCTAATGATGAAGCCACACTGTGGGCCGGAAGCCAGTGGTCTTTATTATACTCCATCCCTGTGCACGGACTTGGGAGCCCAAACTTGGGATTAGTTGACATGGTGCGGTGTTAGCTTACCCACCACTTGAATAGAAGCTTGCACCTGCCTCGCCCTGGCCCCGCCTCAGAGCAGGCAGGGAGAAGGTGTGTGCTTGCTGTGGGTACGCAGTTTAGGGAGAGAAAAGGCCAAAGCAGGCAGAGGCTGTATATGAACAATCGGACTTCCCAGTTTTAATAAGACAAATCACTCCTGGACAGAGGCCTACAGGTTTCCCTCCAACCTTCGTCTCTTTTAGGGACGATCCTTTCTCTTCTACTTAGACTTAGGAGAAGTGGATTGGTAAGCAACCCCCCTCCCAAATATGGAAGTTAGATCCCAATTGTTTTTGTTTGTTTGTTTGTTTGTTTGTTTTTTACAAAAATGTGTGTGGAGGGAATCAGCCAAAACTACAATTCTCCAAAGACTGACTCGGGCTTGAAAAGCTAGCACAGCCACCACCCGTTTGGATGTGCAGTCCTCGGGAGTTCTTTACTTCCAGCATGCCCAGTTTGTCAATGCCAAGGCCATCCGACCAGGGCAAGCCCCTAAGAGACATCTTAGAACTTGACTGGTAGTTTGAAGCAGGACTTGCAAAGTAATGTCTTTCCATACGAAATCCTTTTCCAAGGAATGAAACCATTCGCAATGAAAAGCAAGCTCAACTGTTCAGTATTTCCTTGCCAGCTCATCGGGAGCGTGCTGGGGAAGGAAACACACATCTTGGCAACACAGGCCCTTCCCTGCGTGTAAACATGATTCCATAGCCTTCCCGATGGGACTGCGGCAGCCTCGGCTGCACAGAGAACTGCTTTGCTGCCCTAAATAATACACTTGTTTTCTGCACCAGTGACCTCTTCGGGGAATACACATCAGAAATATCCCCGTCCTCGTGGAGGCCTTAATGTGTTTTGCAGCTGAGCATTTTGGGGTGTATTTCAACAAACCTCTGAACTAGACTTTCTGATTCCAGAGAATCGTGCTGTGCTGCCGTTCATCTGAAACATTCACGGCATCACGGCAAGTTGGGGGCGTTATAATTGAAGCGTGGGACTTGACCCTGAGGGGACCCTGGAGGAAGGCATTTGCTTTGGTGGCTCTCATGCATCATTTAAAACCTGCTGCCACTGAATTAAAGTCTCGCTTATATCTTAACTAGAGAAACCCTTTTTTACAGCAATTTCAGCGGGGCTACAGACTACTGTACTTCTTGCCACTTCCATCATTTTTCTCTATTTGTCTTTATTTTTTCATAAGTTGGATTACTCTGATTAATAACAGCATCATGGAATGGGATTCTGGTGACTATCAAGCAGGACATGCCCAGCCTGGGTGGCTCAAGGCCCAGCTGGTGTGGCTCAGCAGCTGAGCATCAACCCAGGAGCCAAGAGGTCACTGGTTCGATTCCTGGTCAGGGCACATGCCCTCAGTACGGGGTATGCAGGAGGCAGCCGATCAATGATTCTCTCTCATCATTGATGTTTCTATCTCTCTGTCCCTCTCCCTTCCTCTCTCTAAAAATCAATAAAATTTATTTTTTTAAAGCAGAATATAATTACTCCATAGTTGTGCAGTCTAATTGAGGAAAAGGAATTTGTAATTAAGGGAAATCAATAAAATTCAGTTATTAATTTTATGTACACACTAGAGGCCCAGTGCATGAAATTCGTTCATGGGGGAGCCCCTCAGCCTGGTCTGCAACGATGCCAGCATCCCGCGCCCTGGCCGGTCTCTGGCCAGAGGCTTGCCCTCCCTGCGTCCACAAGCTGGGGTGTGCAGGATGCTGGGGCTCATCGTCGGGGCGATGCCGCCAGTGTCCAGAGCCCTGGCCACTATGGGAGCCGCCATCTTTGTGACAGAGTGATGGTTAATTTGCATATTACCCTTTTATTAGATAGGATAGTAGTAAACTGCTAACATGATTGTTGGCATCCCTTTGAGTTCCACCTACAAAGAAGAGATAAAAGGAATGTAAATTTTTACCTATTTCTAAGTAAGTAGGCTGGTAAATTATTGGGTGAGAGGTTGCTTAAGGACATTTCTTTTAAATCTGGTTTGCATTCTGAAGTTATTTTAATTAAAAAAGAGTCATTTGAGCCAAATAAAATTAACCCTCCTTGCCTCTTCTGTGCCCCAATATTCATTTCTCCCTTTTCCTTGTAGAAATAGAACTGGACATATGACCACCCAAAACTGTTCGTTGCCATGTGACTAAGTTCTGGCCAATGAGATGTGATGTGTGTGATTTATTCTGAGTTGTGTCCTGAAGACACTGGGTGTCTGCATCATCTCCACCTTCTCCCCTGTGGCTGGAGCATGCCTTGCTGGTGGAGTCAGAGCAGCTGACCGAGATAGGAGGAGGGAAGCTGTGTGTGAAGGACGGCAGGAGAAACTCGGTCCTGGGGACCACAGAGCCTCCGTAACCTGTCCAGGACCACCTATGCTAACTCTACATGGGGAAAAAAGCAACTTCTGTTTGGGTTAAGCTGCTCTCTCTTATGTCATCTCAATCGGATTTCTTACTTGGCTTTCAAAGCTCAGGCTGTACAGGTCATGGGTCTGTATTGATGGCAAAGCTGGGTGATTTCAGCTGCAAATGACAAATGCCTGGTGCACTCAGGCTTGGACAGTGAACTCTCAGAACATTAACTCTCAGAACAGAGTCCAGAGGTGGTGTAGGCATTTGGGTTGCTTGATTTAGCGACTCAGCTTCCTTCCCCCGTGTTCAACCATCCTCGGCATTACTTCATCTACAGTGCAGCTCTGAGCTTCAGCTCCAGGACAACAGTCGTAGGAAGAGGGGGACCATAATCTGTGGCTGCCTCATAGGAAAGCAGAAAATTTTCCAAAAGTATTTTGCTCCCCCAACAGTATCCCATTTATGTTTCAGTGGCCAAATTGAGTTGCATTCTTGACCCTGTTACTGACGACAATGAAATTACCCCTGGGCTAAGCAGGGTCACCATGAGGCTTCAGTGATCTTTGTCTCTGGCTACGTGGGAGAGGAGTGAGAAATGAATAAGATTAGATGGAATAATCGAGGAAATGGCTAATGGGTAGGCCGCCAACAATGTCTACTATAAACTGAAACATTATAAAAGAATCTAAAATATATGAATGAAGAGATATATATTGGGTATTTACTTCAAAATAACACGGGAAGGGGGTAGGTGGAGTATATCTCAAGGTTGTCTATGAGTTGGTAATTGTTGAAGTTCATGGGCGTTTATTACACTTTTCTTTCTGCTTTTGCATCTATTTGAAATTATCTGTAATTTGAAAAAACAAACTTAAATAACCCAAGCAAAGCAACAGAAGAAAAAGTAGCAGGAGGAATTTGGTCTATTTTCATCCAGCAGTAATGTTAGCCAGTGTTTACTGAGTGTTGCTCTTTGCCGGGACCTCCGTCAGGTAGAGTGTGTTAGGCAGCCGGAGAATGTCTTCGCTGGTATGGCCGAGACCTTCCGCGGGGGCTTCGGGCCCAGCGCAGCGCCGCTTCGGTTGTGCTCTCGTCCACATTGGTGGGCTCTCCGCTTTTCTGTTTGTCTTAACTTTGTATTATAGACAAATCCAAATACAAAGTGTATCTATCCATGTACATTTATAAATACAAAATCCATATATAAAAGACAAAATAGTATGATGATCACCCACCAACCTGCTTCAAAAATTATCAACTCATGACCAACTGTGCTGTATTCACATCCTCATGCTCCCCTCATTGTTTTGAAGCAAATCTGAGATACCATATTTTTATAAATATTTCAGTGTGTACCTCTAAAAGAGAAGGACTCATTTTCCACAAAGCCAGTATCACATCTTTAAATTGAACATTAATTCCTTGATGTCATCATACATCCAGCGCTTACCTTTCCATTTGTCTCAGAGATGATATATGTTCTTTTGCAGATTGTTTGACTCAAGATGTTAAATACAGCCATCCACTGGGATTGGTTGATATGTCTGCTAGTTTTTTTAAATATGCCTTTATTGGTTTTGAGAGAGAGGAAGGGAAAGGAAGAAGGAAGAGAGAGACAGAAACATGGATGATGAGAGAAACATCGATAGGCTGCCTCCTCCACGCCCCCTACTGAGGATCAAGCCCGAAACCCAGGCATGTGCCCTGACCGGGAATGGAACCAGCAACCTTTTGGTATATGGCGCAATGCTCAACTACTGGGCCTGTTAGTTTCTTTTCTTATTTTTAAATATATTTTTTATTGATTTCACAGAGGATGGGAGAGGGAGAGAGAGATGGAAACATCAATGATGAGAGAGAATCATTGATCGGCTGCCTCCTGCAAGCCCCACGCTGGGGATCGAGCTCGCAACCTGGGCATGTGCCATTGACCGGAATTGAACCTTGGACCCTTCAGTCTGCAGGCCGATGCTCTATTCACTGAGCGAATCAGCTAGGGCATGTTAGTTTCTTTTAATCTGTCAGTTTCCCCTCCATGTCTTTGTTTTTCCCCTTGCAATTTATATGTTGAAGAAACTGGGGTATTTGACCTGTAGAGTTTCTCACAGTCTGGACTTTGCTGATTCTGTCCTCATGGTATATTTCACCAAGTTCTGCTGTTCATTGGTCATTGGTAGGTGGATCTAAGGGTTTGATCAGATTGAGGTTCAATTTTGTTTTTTAAGACTACTTTACAGGTGCTGTGCTCTCCCCTCAGGAGCCCCAGGGTGCTGGGGGCTACTCCGTGATGCTGGTGGTCATTAAGGACTGCTAAACAGTGATATTCTAATCCTATCATTCCTTCTTTATTAGCAGGATCACTTCTATAAGAAACCTGTCTGTCTCTACTTTTTAAAGCAGTTTGCAAACTACACTGTTACTCCATTGGAGTAGTCACATGGTCTTTACTTAATCTTTAGTCCAGGTTTCATATTTTATAGAAAAGTAAGAAAACATCATGTTCAGGTTTTACTGGCCTTGGTAATCATATATGTGGACAGGTACTTTCAGACCTCTGGACAGTCCATGTGTAAGAGCACTGGCAAGTTTGCCCCCCAGGTGGTCAGTAAACCACCTCTGTCCTGTTACCAGGGAACGTCCTGGCCAGTGCATCCTTCCTATTTCTGATCAAATAGGTATTGATGGGCGAGAAAAGGCGACCAATGTGTATTACAATCACTATGAACAATAACTCAATACAGATTGTTGACTTAGAAAGCCAGCCTGCTCGCTGCTGTCACCGCGGAACGGAGAGCAGCAGGTCTGCTCATAGGAGTTCCCCAGAAGTGTTTTGAGCGAGTGAGGACGTTAAGTAGAAGGCACAGAGTACATTTCCAAGGGCATCGGGGCGAGCCCTCACCTAGTCACTCTTGCTCCCTCCTGCTTCCTGGGTCGTGTTTCAGCAACCAGCCACCTGTGGGGAGTCGTGACCTGTGACCCAGTAATTGTCCTACCGGATACACCTCCTCTGGAGAGCCTTCCAAAGCTGTACTCGGTGATCATTTCCTTGTGAAGAGAGTGCTGTCCTTGTACCCATTTCCCCTCCCCTTAACTGTGCATCATGAGCCCTCATTGCTTATGGACTGCCTTAGGGTCATGCTTCCTGAGGAGTTGGGGGATTCAGATAAATGATCAGTGGGGTGTGTTATGACAGAGCAAGGGCTTGGAGTTAGACCCATTCGGGCGGCTCAAACGCCAGCCCTGCCTGGCCCTTTGAGGTTGTTCATCTCACATAACCAGTTCACCTCAGTGGAACCTCCGTTTCCTCATCTATAGACCAAAGGCAAAAACTACATGTCCTCAAGGCCTTGCCCCGGGGTCTGCTTTTGGTGAAACCCAATCCAACAACATCAGCCATCAGTGAAAGGCAATGATTAATTAGGACAATATAGATAAAGCCTCGGGTCAATATCTAGCTCTTAGTCCTTTAAAATAAGTGGATGAATCATGCTGTTCTCCCTCACAGCCACCACTAAGGATGACCATGTAGTTTATTACCCAAACTGAACACTTCCGGGAATGAAGGGGGGCGCTATTTTAATTACTCAGGGACAGCCGGTGGAAACAGGGACTCTATACAGAAAACAAGGGTGTATTGTCTGTCATCTAACAGTTAGGACAAGTAGAAAAGGCATTCTCTACACAAAGGAAATTCTAGCCCCAAGTCTATAACAGCCCTAATTTAACCTGCATAATTTTACATTTTCATGTTCTATCCTTCCTCAGGGTGGAGTCTCACTTGTGTTGTGTTGCTTTGGTGCCTAAAGGGACAGTTCTAAACTCCTCATTTGCAAGTTAGCAGTGGAGGTGTCACTTACAGAGCTGACAGGGGATGTCACACCCGGAGGAGTGCTTTAGGGCTCAACCAGTGAGACCCACGCAAACCTCCTCTAGTAGAGGAGAGAACTGAATTTTGAGAGACTAAAACCTTAAGCTTTGGAAGCTAACACCCAGATGTGATGCGTTTGAGAGGAGATTAAGTCGCCTTGAGTGCTGACTGATGGCAGCCCCTTGTCGCCGTGGCATAAGAAGGTAGAAGCACAGCCCTGGTACGAGGTGGCAGGAGCCTCTGTAGATCTTACAGCTCGTGGCTCCCAGAGGTGGGTGCCTCCTCAGAGCCGGAGGAGCTTTTGTAAATCTGCAGAGAATCGGTCCTAACCCAGGGGCCACGCCTGCCCGGAGCAAACCCTGGCCCCCAGCAGGCGGCCAGGTCAGCCATGCTCCTGTGCGCAGGGCCTCTGGCTGCTGTGCCCGCAGCACTGTGAGGATGGAGTGTGAGCATTGCGACCGAGATTAATCATGCGGCCTGCAAAGCCTAAAATAGCTGCTGCCTGGACCTTTATGGGAAAAGTTTGCCGATGGCCGGTCTAGAGGAATCTGTTTTTAGAAAGCTTTCTGGAAGATTCTGGTGCACAACCAGGTTTTGGAATTTCTGATGACAATTTGGGTCCATCATTTATAAAAACAACTGGTAGGGTCCCTAGCGGCTGCCGGCTGCCAGCCAGGTACTCCCTCCCTTCCCCCGGCCAGCCCCACCCCCTGGTCGAACTCCCGGACAACTCCCGGTGGAGGGGACAATTTGCATACTACGCTTTTATTATATAGGATTAAGCTGAGGGTCCCAGAGAGGTGAAGTGACTTGCCCAAATGACAAAGCCAAGACAGGATTGGAAATGCCTCACTTTTCACTCTCGTCTTCCTGGCACGCCACCCTCTCTCCAGTGATGGTCCAGCTTCTGGTAAAACCAGGCTCTCCCTGGCCGCCGTGGAGCTCAGCCGGCAGCAGTTCGTCTCCTGGCCAACAGCATCTGACCATGAATAATGCAGTGAGTTGCTGTCACCTGGCATCGTGACTTCCGTGCAGGCTGGACGCCCTGCCCTCCCTTTGTCGCGGCACCATCTGGACAGAACACCAGGTGGAGCTCCACAAATGGCATTTGACAGACACGTGCCATGGAAGCCTCAGACGTGAAAGGCTTGTCCAGGCGAGACGGGCCCTGCATCCCGACAGAGTCATCACCCACTGGTTCGTTCATGCAGCAAACACGCCCCGGTGCCTCAGGCAGCCAAGCACGTGTGAGGCCCAGGAATTTAGTCTGTTTATGCAGCCTATAATCTGACGGAGGCAAACAAACAAAGAATCATAGGTAACTAATTAAGTAACTAGATAACTAGATAGAGAGATAGACAGTGTCATTGCCCTGAGTGTTGCAGACAAAACAGTAATAACAAAAAAGTTGGCAGCAATTACAGAATGCGGGTTATGGCTCAAGCAGTAACTTACACATATTGTATGTACTAACTCGCTTAATGTACCTGTAGAGGTAGCTGCTCTTATAAACCTCATTTTACAGATGGGGAAACTGAGACACAAATTGGCTGATTGGTGGTCACATGGGTAAGAAATGGTGCAGCCAGGATTTACCCAGTGTAGCTCAAGAGTCCTTAACCACAGTTCTATGTCCTCGATAGGGATGCAGTCCTAAGGAAGAGCCGCTTAAGCTGATCTGCTCTTTGCAGTCTCTGGTGCATGCGTATGACTACATAATGAGCGTGTGAGTGAATTAATTAATGAAGGTATGCATCACTACATACATGTAACATGTTCTTTCTGGCGTCACATGAGCTGTTGTGCGTCCTGCAGAGCCATCTTCATTCATTGTTCCTTTTTGAGCGTTTGAAACGTCGCCAGTGACCGCAGCCGAGCACTGCTGCATGCGCCGTGACAGGTAAAACAATAATTAGACAGCGCTCATTAAACCAGCTTAACGACCCTGCAGTAGGAACTGGAGAACTGTGATTTACTAAAATGTTGGAAGTATTAGCATGCAGTGAGAATAATAAAAATAGGAAGCCAAACTCTTACAAGATTGCTGCAAGAAAAAAGGCAGTCATCACAAACCTAGACGCACGAAGACGTGCTTGCTGCATTTTCTCAGCACGTGAAGCGCCGTGCAAAGGGGCACGCGTTCAGGAAGAACTGCTGATGTGGACTCGCAGGGAGTGTGTGCGCTGGAGGTTGGTCAGGACCAGCTTCCCTGAGGCTCCTTCGGAGGCATCAGCAGGCGGGCGCTCCGCCGCCAGCTTACAGTGACTTCTCTGCGACCCTGAGGCTGCGGGTTTGAGCGAGTGAGAGTGCTCTGGGCCACGGGATAGAAGAGCCACGAGCTCCCGGGCACACTCTGTCTGCAGGGCGCGTATCCAGGTCACGTGTGAACCTTAATGGCCAGCCCTGAGCTTCCCAGTAACTAGTATCCCGAAGGTGTCCATGCACTTGTCCGGCTCTTGGAATGTTTAACCCGTGTGAGAGGAAAGGGGGACTGTTGCCTGACCATGTGCTTTTGAAATCCTCCCAGCAAACAGCATCTTCCTGGCTCAGCGTTCGTACCGAGAGGCAGCATCGCAGCGCCTCCTCACTCTTTGTCTAAGTCCTGGCTAAGGGCCTGGTTTAAATGTTGTCTTTTCAAAAGCCTCGTGCGGGAGGACCTCAGAACAGGTTAGTGAGGAGACTGCCCCCCCCAAATATGGCTGTCCACGCCTCAGTGTGTCGCCGGGACTGGGCGTCGGGGGCTGGTCCTCCTCCAGGCACAGCCCTGAGGTATTTGCTGGCCTGAGCTTGCCATGCCCGGCTGCCCATGGCCGTGGGCGAGACTGGGGAGAGGGAGGCAGAAGTGGGACCTGGTGGAGGGGACAATTCAGAACTCACTTGGGGGGGGGGGGGGCAGGCTGCTGGGACCCTGTCAAGTGCTCTTGGTTCCTGGGCTCCTGCCTCTGGCCTCTTACCCCAGCTTTCTCACCTGTGCCTTATCCAGCGTGTGCGTTCTGTGGTGGCCCAGGCCTCCCACCTCCTGGCCGCACGGGCCTCCCTGGTCCCTCTCACCTTAGAAAACGACTTGCCCGACCCACTCAGAGGGCCGGACCGTGGCTCCTCCGTTCCTGGCTCACCTCTGCCCAATGCCAGGCCCCACGGCCTCTTTATTTATTTAGGGCTGCGTTATGCAAACGAGAAGCTGCTTCTACACACATGTACTCCCTGCACACTAGATACCACGCCAAGTAAGGGAGGGTCAGCCAAACCAAACCCCACTGTGGCCCTGCACCGGCCAGAGGAGACCAGGACTCCCGAGCGGGGCCCGCCTCTCAGGTGCCGCCCGCCCAGCCTCCCGGCCGGAGCCCTGAGCAGCACCCAGGCCGGCGTTCCTGCCCATCCCACCAGCCTCGCCCCCGGAGCCCACCTGACTCTGTGTCCAGCGACTTCCCGTCAGCGTCACGCCGTCACACAGAAGCCGTGGGCTGCTGGGCCCTGCAGTGCAGCCAGGCCACGCGGAGGTGTAGACTGAGGCTCAGGACAAAGAAACAGAATGCTAATATCACGTAATAAACATGCTGGCTACGTGTTGACGTGGTAGCATTTTGGCTGTGGTGTGCATGGATGCCGGAGCCCGCGGAGAGCACCGGCACCTGTGTCCCGTGGCCTCTCCTGTGCGTGCCCACCTTCCCACGGAAAGGGAGCTCCTGGCGGCTTCTCCGTGGCGCGTCCGAACTGCCAGCATCACGGCCCCTGCGCTGTGGGGCCATGACCAAGTAAAATAGCGGTTCTTCACAATAACACGGCCACCGCGGACCTGGTAACCGAGACGCGACTGAGTGACTCGCAGGCGGGAGGGTCAGCTGGGCACAGGGTGGGTGCGTGCTCTGGGCAGCAGAACGGCGGGCAGCAGAGGGTCTGCTCTGAGGTGAGTCAGACAGAAAGGGACAAATACCCCGTGGCTTCACTTACGTGTGGAACCCTAAAAACAACATAAAGGAGCAAACAAAACAAAAACAGACTCATAGGTGCGTGAACGAACAGGGCTGTGGAAGGGAGGGGAGAGGGGTGGAAAGGTGAAGGGAGAAAGAAGCCACCAATAGTCACAGGATGCCAAGTGCAGCCCAGGCAGTGCGGTCAGTGACACAGTGGTAACCGTGGGTGGCGCTAGGGTTCTCACGAGTTATATAATTGTCCACACCTGAGATAAGTATAAAATGCAAAATAAGTATATTATACTTCCTTTTCTCTAAAAAAAAAAAAGTATGAGTTGTTTATTTCTGGAATTTTCCTCTTAAAAGTTTTGACCGCTGAAACCGGTTTGGCTCAGTGGATAGAGCGTCGGCCTGCAGATTGAAAGGTCCCAGGTTCGATTCTGGTCAAGGGCATGTACCTTGGTTGCGGGCACATCCCCAGTGGGGGGTGTGCAGGAGGCAGCTGATCGATGTTTCTCTCTCATCGATGTTTCTAACTCTCTCTCCCTCTCCCTTCCTCTCTGTAAAAAAATCAATAAAATATATATTTTTTAAAAATGTTTTGACCACAGGTAACTGAAACTGCAGAAATCAAGACCATGGATAAGGGGCAGCTACACTCGTTACACACACGAGCACACACACACACACACACACACACACACACACACACACACCTGTATCCCCAGTCTCTCTCACTAGATGTAAGACAGGCCTGAGGTCTCGTTACTTTGTTTCATCACTTCCTGCCCAAGTGCCCTTGCTGCTGTTAGAGATCCATGTTGTGTGATAACGATTCTTTCATTCATCTGATAGCCATGTGTTGGCCCATGCTCAGTGCCAGGCTCCCTGGGAACTTGATAAGCTTTAAGTCGGTGCCCGGAGTGATTCCTACAGGGTGGGGGTTATTCACGTGGTCCCACAGGTAAGAACCTGGGGTATGAAGTGTAAGTGACTTGCTCAAGGTCACACTGAGTAAGTGACAATAAACAGGACTCTAACTCTGTCTGCACCCAGTCTCGTGCCCGTACCACTAGCAGGCTGACCCTTCGAGCACCTTCCCTCAGCTACAAGTCCTTCCTGTTTGTACGTGTGCACTTCCTACAATGCTGGTTCCGTCCATCTTTCCCAGCAGACTTCACGGGAGGACAGGAACTGCTTCTCGTCTGGTCGCTTGCATCCCTGGCACCTGGTAGGCACTTAGAAAACACCTGCTGGACAGATGGTGCCTTCTTTCTCCCACATGATAGCGTTCATGTTGAATTCCATTTTCCTGAAGACCGTATACATTAGAGTAAGACGCTAGAGCCATTTTCTCAACAACTCTACTATTGTGGACATTCCTTTTGCATTTTATTTATTTAGGGCTCCATTATGCAAAGAAGAAATGCATCTATGTTAGCGTCTGGAGGAAAAACCTCTCCTTCCTTCTGGCCACTGTGTGCGTTGCACTGGCTCAACCCGCCATGACAGAACCGCTGTGTCAAATGGAATGTGAATCCTCATGACCGCTGTGTGCTAGCTGGGCCAGGGCTAGCGGGTTTTTACAGTTACCTTGCCATAACTTATTCATGGAATTGACTTAATGGATCAGAACATGCCAGGGTGGTTATTAGACAGGGAGCCACCTGGGCACCAGAGAAGAAAGGCAGGCCGGCTGGAGAGAGGAGCCCTGAGCTGCAAGCCAGAGGGGGTCACTGGCCCCAGCGTGGCCACCCACTCCCTCTGCCACCAGGACAAGCCAGGTTGCTCATTGTCGTGAACCTTAGTTTTCATGTCTGTAAAACTGAGGATATTGAACAGATCAGAAAGGACAGCTTGGCATACCTACCACACCCCTGAAGCCATCTTACATTACAGACATTGCTAATCAATCACAGTGTGCTTCCCCTGATGCCATCTTCCATTGCAGACATTGCTAATCAATCACAGTGTGCTTCCCCTGATTCTGGTGCAGCTGCACACACCTTATCACAGCGCTTCCTGTGGCTTCTCCTTTTAGCCACTGACCATCGCCAAGCCAACATATGTGCTTCGTGTGTGTGTGTGTGTGTGTGTGTGTGTGTGTGTGTGTGCAGGGTAGGAAGAAGAGAGGACAGTAGGACAGTTTTGTGTGTGTATGTAATGTGTTTAATTTTTTATATGTTTATTTAATTTCAGAGAGAGGAAGGGAAAGGGAGAGAGAGATAGAAACATCAATGATGATAGAGAATCATTGATCTGTTGCCTCCTGCATGCCCCCCACTGGGGATCAACCCCACAACCCGGGCATGTGCCCTGACCAGGGATTGAACCGTGACCTCCTGGTTCATAGGTTGATGCTTAACCACTGAACCACACCAGCTGAGCAGGACAGCTTTCATTCTCAAAAGCCTTCCCTGCATTAGGCAGTCACCACCTGTCATGATGACATGGCAAACCATCCTCTGAGATGACCCTGCTCCGAAAGGGTCACTGGAGACGCTCTGGTTCCTGGCAACAGCGAGGTGGCCAAGTTCTGAAAGGGGTGAGATTTGAGGGACTTTGCCAGAAGCCGTACTCTTTCTGAAGCTCCAGTAGGAGTTGTCATGGGTCATGGGGGGCTAGAGGGCTGCGCAGCCTTTATGTCATTATCCAAAACCTTTGGGTCATTATCCAAAACGCCGAGACACTTGCTGGACTGTGGCGATGTCTTCTTAGCAGTGAGAACCCCAGAACGTGGCTCTCCAGAGTGTGGCCCCGTGACACTCCACTAGGAATGACAGTTCATGGCACGGGCACTGTTGGATGGAAAAAGCCACAGAACTAGTTTGCTTTTTTTAAGAAGAGAAAACATAGATGGCCATAGACGATTGTCTGAAAGGATGTAATCACCACAGGTAATGTTTATTGGGTGGCTGCTCACTGCCATGCACTGTGTGAAAAGTTTTGCAAATTCCACTCCACCCCATTCTCATCACCACCTTGAGAATAAGTGCCCCCCTCGCTCCCATTTTACTGTCAAGAGAACCGAGGCTGAGGGAGGTTTAGTAACTTCCCATGGTCACAACCTGGTCAAGCACAGGAGCAAACGTGAGCCTGCAAAGCAGCCCTCAGAGCTCCCGTTACTCTGCCCCACCCGCCTTTTGAGGGCGATTAGCTCAGTCTTGGGATTAGAGGGGATTTAACAATATTTTTCCCTTGTGTTTTTCTGAGTATTCTAGCATTTCTACGTCGATGCTGTATAAGTATTAAAATCAGAAAAAAATAATGTCTTAAAAGGAAGAAAAATCACAGGATTAAGATTGCGGAGTCTGGGTCAGAAGATCTGAGGTTAGCACTTAGCTCTTTCTGCTTGTCTGACCTCAGGCTGGGAGTTTCTTGTGTGGGCCCTGGTTTTCTTTTCTGTAAAATGTGGTCATTGGACTGAAATATCTGTAAGATTCCTCCTAGGTTGGAAATTATATACACTCATTTGAGTGGGAGGTAGGGGTAGTCTCCAGGAGAGGCATTCGTCAGCCTTTTTCCTCCTGGGAGGTCATGGTTATTTAAGAGTCAGAAACCCTTTGGGGCATAAAATTCTGAGTGGCTCCTGGGAGCAGAAGCTCCTTTCATGAGGATCACGAGTTTCTCAAAACAAAGGTGTTAGGACACAGTCTCGGCTGTCACCCTGGGGGTCTGTGCAGAGTTTGACCTTTTATTATAAAACTTGTCTGTCATCCATGTCTGTCTGGTTGTCTCATCTGACTGTAGTGGTTATGTGGTGTTGAGGTTGTGAAGGTAGTGTTAGAGTGCACGGTGCTTTATTAAGTTGGTTGCATTTATAGATCTTGAGAAGCCTTGGGGTGATAAAAATCCAAGTTATGCATCGCATTAAGTCAAGTTATATAAAGCCTGTTGAATATTAATTTTGTAATGATTCACCTACAGTTTTACGACTAGATATAAAAAGATACTATGAATAATTGAGTCCATGGTCTATAAAATGAGGTCTGGGGAAGAGGCGGTAATTGGAAGTGAATAAAGCAACGTTTTTTCCTTTTTTGCTGAAGCCAAGTTAATTCAATACCAGCCCCTTTTTGCAAATTCAGGCCCCTAGTTTCTTAGAGCATTAAATGAACGTATAGTAAGGATACAAAGCTAATAAGGTGTGGATATTTTTTACCATATTATTGATTGCTTTATTTTTAGTTTAGCCTCTAAATATGTTTGATCTTTATAGTCTGAATATTTTGTAAATCCTTTTCCAGGTTACATTTTTTCAAGATTGTTTCTAAAATAAATCAAGTTCTTGCACATGAGAAATGAAATTATTTATATCTCTTGTCTCAATTGCCCTTTGCAGAAGTTATACAAATAAGCAATAAGCATGTAAAAAGATGCTCATTATTAGCATCAAGGAAATGCAAATTCAAGCCACAATGGGATACCACCTCATTCCTATTAAAATGGCTAAAATTAAAAGACTGACAATACCAAGTGTTGGTGAGGACATAGAGCAACTGGAACTCTCAGGCACTGCTGGTGGGAATACAAAATGGCAAAACCACTTTGGAACAGAGTTTCAGTTTTTATAAAATTTAAAATACCCTTATCCTTGGACCTACCCATTCCACTCCAAGGTACTTACAGAAGAGAAATGAAAATACATGTCCATACAAAGACTTGTACTGGAATAGTCATGCAGCTGCATTCATGATAACCCCAAACTGAAAGTAATTTAAATATTCATCAGCAGATGAATGGATAAACAAATTGGGGTATAGCCATAAAATAAAACAATAAAATAGAGCCAACTACCACTATGTGCACAATATTGACGTGTCTCAAAATATAACACTGAGCAAAAGAAGCTAGATGCAGAAAGTTCAGGCTGTCTGATTCGATTTACATGAAATTCTGGTAATGCACACAATATCTAGTGACAGGAAGCAGGTCCCTGGCTGCCGGGCAGAGGCAGTAGCTGATGGGGCGGATAGAGTGCAAAGGGACCTGAGGAACTTTCAAGGGATGGAATTGTCCTGCATCTCGATTGTGGTGGGAGGTACAGGAGTGTATCCATTTGCTAAATTCCCATGACCTGATCGGGAGCATTTTATTGTATGAAAATTACAGCTCAATCAAGTTGACTGAAATGCCTTTTGCAGGCTCTCTTTTTGGTTTATTGGCATCTCTAGGAACTGATCTTCTAAGATATTGATTCCAAACCCAGTTTCAGTATTTACTTATTGTGGGATCATGAGGTGTAAAAATGACATTTGGCAAACCTCTTAGGATTGCCTTGAGAAACCAAAGAAATATCCTATATAATAGAAGCATAGTATGCAAATTGTCCTCTCCACTGGGAGGTCGTCCAGGAGTTCGACCAGGGGGCGGAGCCAGCCAGGGGAAGGGAGGGAGGCCCCGGCCAGCAGCCAGCAGCAGCTAAAGACCGTACCAGTGCATGAATTTCATGCACTAGGCCTCTAGTTGAATATATAAAAGTGGTTTATAAAGTAGATACTGTGCATCAAATTGGCTGTCACTACCACTCTGTAGTTCCCTCTGCAAGTCCCATGGAGATGAGGCCCATTTATAATTTCAGTTGGTCCTGTTATCTGGGCCTCGCGTGAGCTTTCCCATAGTGAAGCCTGTTACAGCGCAGCAGGTCCTACCAGATTTCCTTAACACTTTAGAAAAATTCACCTCCCTTAGTCCATGTGACATACTGATCAACCCACTCACACGCCAAGCCCTTCACTTCCATCACTGACAACCTACACAGCTGTTCCCCAAGTCACGACACACTGGCAATGAGGTGCAGATTCACTTGACATCTCCCAAGATTCTTCTGATTGCAGAGCAGGGCTCTCCCTCGGAGACTCTAGCCTAGTTGTGGGGTAACAATAAGGATATTCATGGAGAGAGCGAGGTCTCCTCTGCAAGTTAACAACTTGTCTTCCGGGCAAGCAGCTGAGTTTTACTCAGAATGGACAGAAAGCTGGCGAATTGGATCCTGATTTCATCTAAAACTGGCTTTCATTGGACAAAAGGCCACTGAGTACCTACTATGTGCCTTATCCCAGGGTCTGAGTATTTAGCAGAGAACAGGACCAGCATGGCCTCCCTCCTCATGGAGCTTACAGTCTAGTGTGTGTGTGTGGTGTGGGGGGGGGGGAGTTAAATAAACAATGCCATTCAGGTCACCCAGGAAGTACACGGTGTGGAGAAGACCACGGTGCAGGTTGCTACTGCTTAGGATCCAGGCGTCAGGAGGGGCCTGTGTGGACCTGGGGGGTGGCTGGAGCCTCTGTGTGACAGTGGGAGAAACCCTGATGTGGGCAGTGGGACAGCAGGGAGAATGGACTTGCAGGGGAAGGAGGGGAAAGAAGCTGTGGAGCGGAGGGTAGCCTGGCCCAGCGTGAGGTCTGAGAGGCGGAGAGGGAGTGAGTTGAAGTGTTAGCCCATGAAAATCAGAAGGCGGCCTGAGCGTTCAGCAGGGGGAGCGGCCGCCAGGTGAGGGCGGGTTGTTGCAGGGCCGGGGGATTAGTAAGGAGGCCATGCAGGCGTCGCCGGGGAAATGGCAGTGGCCTGGGCTGGGACGGAGGCTTGGGCCGCCGAGAGGACCGGTCAGGGCTGTGCTGTCAGCGGGTGACGGTGGGGAGGAGGCGGAGGGGAAAGAACACAGCTCTATGGGCTGAGCAAGCAGCGGTGGCGCATGGCGGGATGTCCGCGTCCTCCGTCTGCCGCTGGAGCCTGACCACACTCCCCGAGGACCGGGGTCCTGTTTGCAACATCCGGTGACAGGAGCCCCGCTGTCAGGACCCGCCCCCTCCCTTCAGCGGTTCTCCGGGCCGCTGGCAGGTGGACGCTGGTCCAGGTCCCATCACAGCTGCGCCTCCAGAGCCGCCTCGCACGGCCCCATCCCGGCCCTGGTGCCCCGGGCTGTCACCGAGGGGCATGCGCACGGCGCGCTGCCAGGGGCGGGGGCGGGGGCGGGGCGGGCTCTGGAGAGTCACGTTTGCTCTGGGAGACGTCGGAAGGAGGGCGCTGCTTTTGTTGACGGTGGCTGGGGAATGACTTCGTCAGAAGCGTTGAGCCCGAAGTCTCGAGGAAACCACGAGGCCCTCCTAATGTCAGCAGTGCTGGTCGCGCCCCGCAGCGGGGGTGCGGGCTGCGTGGGCTCTGAGCGGCTTCGCTCCCGTCCCCAGTTGTAAGAGTCGCAGATCCCGTGTGCCCGGTAACGCACATTTTGAATTTGCTTTGACAGCTAAGGCTGCTCCGAGTGGCTCCTGGGGATTTGCTGGGTCCCGGGTTCAGGGGGAGCTCAGCCCTGGGGTAGACGCGCCTCCGCTGTGCAGGGCCTGCGTGAGGAACAGCGAGGAAGAACTTTGAGGTGGCTTGGATTAGTTTCTTTTCCATTTGAAGACAATGTAAGCTCAGCCCAGGACACTTAGGCACGGGGTGGGAAGCAGCCACAGCTCAATCACAAAGAAACCCTGAGATCCGAGGGCTCTGCTGGGGTGCGGGAGCGGGGCGGGGCCTGCGGAAGCACCTGCTCCACTGCTCACGCTCACAGCGGCACCTGTTCATTCACTGATTCACCGGAGGTGCGGGCAGTGTGGGGTCTGGAACCCAGGCCTCCTCACCGCTGGTTTGAGCTCTTTTCCTAATTGTTTATGTGGCTTCACAAGCATGCCAGACTCCTGGGGTCCCACTGAAGGCAAAGATCTGCTATACTTTTTTTTTTTTTTTTTAGCAAAGGGACGTGACATAGCTTGTCACCATGCGTACACGTGGCTCCACCTGCCCCTGGTGTGACAGAGGCTGCGTGGTCTCAGTGAGGATGGCATTAAGTGGCTTTTACCCAGGTGGGAATTTCTCACAGAATGGCTTTGGGACCACCTGCAGCAAAACCATCTAGGACTAGTGCGTTTGAAAATGAGGATGCCTGGGCGAGCTCGGGTTTCTGGAATCAGAACTTCTAGAGCTGGGAGTGGCATCTGCCTTCTTAGCACACTCTGACCCATTGGAAAAAATACTCTGCCAATAAGAATAAAGCTTCTCCTATTGAATCATTCAAATTGTCTTATGTGTGATAGATGATAGATAGATGATAGATAGATAGATGATAGATTAGATAGATAGATAGATAATAGATAGATAGATAGATAATAGATAGATAGATAGATAATAGGTAGGTAGGTAGATAGAGACAGAAGATAGGAGTGGATTAAAAGTTTCTGGCTCTGTGCAAAGAAACGTAATGGCTGTCTTTGGGAGCAGACGTTGGGTGAATAGGGAGATTCTAAGTAACTTGGAACCCTGCCTCTGCAGACAGGCGTGGTCAGAATTCTTTTGTGGTATTCCTGCAGGATTTCTTGGAGATATGGGAAAGGTCTGCCTAACATTAGTTATTTGCTTGTGTGTGGGGGGGAGGGGGAGGGGAGGGCACGGAGGGAAGGGGTACTCCTTTGTTGATCTAAGAGGACAGAAAGAACAGCCAGGGGACCAGGGAGATCCACGTTCATTCATTGATTCACTCACTCATTTATTCAGCAAATATTCATTGAAGACCTAGTGTGTGCCGGGACCTGTTAGAGGTGCTGAGGGCCGAGAGAACACACCAGCGGGGTCCCTGGGCTTGAAGCGGGTGGTGCATTGTGGGGAAACGCCCAAAGGGAGTGAAACAAGACGATTTGAATGGTGACAAGTGCTGTGAGGAAATGAGGAGCCACGTCACCGAGTGCTTGGAGGGCCCTCTCTGCTGGGTGGGAGCCTCTGAGATGGCCTGTGCTCTGGGCCCTCATGGCCAGAAGGAGCCAGCCACGTGCGCGTATCTGGGGAGCCAGCTTCCAGCAAAAGGAAGCCACACAGACAGAGTTCCGAGGTGGGATCTGCTTGATGTGTCTGCGGTTCCCATGGAAAGCGGCGTGGCTGCAGCCCCATGACTAACGGAAGATGCAGGACAAGGTTCCGGAGAAGCCGGGCGGCCACGGGCCGTCTCATCACAGCGAGGACTCGGAGTGCCTCTCAGCCCACAGGCCGCAGGGCGCTGCTCAGGAGGTGGCTGGGACCTCAGCCCTGCACTCAAAATCATGCAGAAACTTAGAGTGAAAGCTTTAAACCCGAGGGAGGAACAAAAGAGCGGATCTCTGTGCTCTTAGGATGGAGTAGGTTTTATACTCCAGAGACACAAAAATCACACTCAGGAGCGACAAGGTTGGTGAGTTTACTGTGCCGAAATGTGTACCTTCTACGCCAAACAGCACCATAACATTTAAAAGGCAAGCAACAGACGATAGGAGGCATTTGTAAGCCCAATGACTAACAAGAGCTGCATTTCTAGGTCTCTGGTGACCTCCTGCACATCAAAGGAAACGCCAGACTATCCAGTGGACAATGGCAGCTGTCACCAGGCCCTTCCTGAGAGGGAGCCGAGAGGGAGCAATCACAATCAATACGACAATGTTTCCTCATCGCTAACAAAATCAGGAAATGCGAGGTTAAAACCACAGGTCGTGCTTTCTGCCTGTCCGAGTAGCAGAAATTCAAGAGGCTGATGGGGAGGCTCGGCCAGGGAGCCAGGCCAGCAGGCACTGTGCAGAGCAGGTGGCCATGCCTTGTTAAACTTGAGCACACATGTTGTAGGACACGGAGGTTTTGCTGAAGGCACTGATCAGCAGTGTTCCTCAAAGGAGGGACTTTTGCTATGTTGTGGGGGGACAGCTTTTCATTCAGGACTTGCATGCACTGTGGAAAACTTTGCATTTCTGCCTCACCCCACCCCAACTCCCAAAAACACTCTCACACATTTCCAAACGCCCCCTAGTGAGCTGGACTGCCCAGGTGCGACCCCCCAGGAGGGTCCTGCACATACACACGTGCACTGCTGCCACACGATGTGCAGGCCGTGCCCGGACAACCTCCGCAGCTGGCTGCAGAGACCCGGGCGCGGAGAGAGCGTGGGAAGGTGTGCACTGGAGCATCCTCTGCTTGACCCACACTGGACACCGCCCACACAGCCACCAGTCCAGGAGAGACGGTTACACTGTGACGGGTCATGTGGAGAGCCCTGGACAGCGATCTCGATCCGAGTGGAGCTGGATTTCATAAACCATGCTGAGTACAATGTAACACACAGCACGATGCACTGCATACAAAGTGGAAGGACCACAGACTATAGGGTCCATGGTTTTGGACACACACACACACACACACACACACGTGCCTGAACTTGATATCCACCGAATGCACGATGGTGGTTGTCTCTGAGGAGGAAGAGAGGATTGGACTGGAGAAAAGTAACATAACGTCGGGACGTAAACTTCGTGTGGCTCTATCTCTTCAAAGAGTAAAGGCAGAATGTGAGATAAATGCGAAAACAACATTAGTTCATTTTGAGTGATGGGCACAGGAACGGAGGGGGTCACATTACCCTTTGTATGTTGTTGTACTGTCAGCCCCGGGGGCTGCCATGTGCAGAGTGGACGGAGGTGAGGGGCGGTGAGCCCGGGCAGGCGGGTGGTGCGAGGCCCCGGCATCCCTGCCGGTGCTGCTTTAACTCAGGAGGCTGGGGCCGTTTTTTGCTTCATTTCTCCATTGCCAGGTTCTTCCTGGAACAACCGTTCCCCTTTCTGCTCCCGCGTTTCCCAAGTCATGAAACTGTCACTAAGCCAGCCAGGCATTTGTCAGCTGCTCAGTCTTTTAGCAGAATGAGACTTACCAACTGACGCCTAAACAATTTAAGTTGGACAAGGAGAGAGAAACCAAAGCACTTATATACTTACTAGTGGCCCAGTGCACGGATTTGTGTACATTGAAAGGAAATTAATTAGAATTCCTGCGGTGGCACTCGGGTCTTCTGGCTCGAGGCGCTGGCTCTGGTGCAGGGACTAATGCAGGCGGCCCTGGGTGGTGGCCTGCAGGGTGGGACTGGGTGAGACAGGTGCACATACCCTGGAGCCAACCTCCTGCGGTCCCTCCCAGGCTGGCTGTACCTGGGGCAGTGACATGGCTCGAAGGGTGTCTGCGGAGTGAGCGGGGTCCTTCTAGCAGGTGGGGTCCCTCAGCCTGGCCTACGGGGATCTGGCCAAAACCAGCTCTCCGACATCCCCAGAGGCGTCCCAGAGTGTGAGAGGGCACGCTGCAAAGCTTCTGTCGTACAGGGTTTAGAATGTAAACACAAGTGTGCAGTAAACCAGATTCGGGGTGACAGTGCCCCAGCAACAACATAACCCATGGCCGAAGTTGGAATTGCACGGCCCCGTGAGGAATCAGGCTCCCTCCTCTCTGGTTTCGGGGTGCATCACCCGAGAACCACTGCTGCCAAGTCACTGCCACTCAGCAGCTGCTGCATTGAGCATCTGCCCCCTGGTGGTCAATGCACATCATAGGTACTGGACGGTGAGGCAGTCGGATGGTTGGACGGTCACTTAGCCTTTTATATATACTAACTAGAGGCCTGGTGCACAAATTCATGCACGGGTGGGGTCCCTCAGCCTGGCCGGTGATTGTGACTCTCAGGGGGTTGGCCGGGCGGGGGTAGGGACCCTGGGAGGTTGGCTGGCCGGCCCCCCCATTGATCAGGGAGGCTGACCAGGTGTGGGAAGGGGCTGCAGGAGGTTGGCTGGCCATGGGAGGTTGGCTGTGGGAGCGCACTGACCACCGGGGGCAGCTCCTGCATTGAGTGTCTGCCCCCTGGTGGTCAGTGAGCATCATAGTGACTGGTCAACCGGTTGTTCTGGTCATTCAGTCGTAACAGTCACTTAGGCTTTTATATATATAGATATGCATAGCCCATGGACACCAACAATAGGGTGGTGAAACCTAGGGTTGGGGGTAGTAGGGGTTGGGCAGAGGCTAGTAAAGGAGGAGGGAATGAGAGACATCTGTAATACTGTCAACAATAAAAAATATATTGACAAAAACAAAAAACAATTTCAGTCCTTCCTATTAACCACCACTGCAATTATACTTCTACACTCTTTTTTCTGAGCATTTCTATTGCAAAATATAAATAACATAAAATTTACCAATTCAGCTATTTTTAAATGTACAATTCAGAGGCATTAAGTACATTCACAATGTTGTGCAACCATCGCCACCACCCTTTTCATCCCCAAACAGAAGCTCTATGCTCATTAAACAGTAACTTCCCATTCCTCAGGCCCCCGCCCCCGCCCCCCACGAGCTCAAGCATTTTCTGTCTCTGTGAATGTAGCACTCTAGCTACTCATTCAAACGGTTTGTACAACATTTGTCCTTTTGTGGCTGGCTTAGTCCACTTAACATTATGTTTTCAAGATTTATTCACATTGTACCATGTATCAGAATGTCCTTAAGAATGAATACTATTTCATTTTATGTATATACCACATTTGGTTTATCCACTCATCCGTCAATGGGAACTTGGGTTGTTTCTAGCTTTTGGCTATTATGAGCAATACTAGAGGCCCGGTGCATGAAATTCGTACACTTGGTGGGGGTGGGTCCCTCAGCCCAGCCTGTGCCTTCTCGCAGTCCGGGAGCCCTCGGGGGATGTCTGACTGTTGCAGAGGCAGGAGAGGCTCCCGCCACCATCACTGCGCTCGCCAGCCATGAGCCCAGCTCAGGGCTTCTGGCTAAGGGGTGCTCCCCCTGTGGGAGCACACTGACCACCAGGGGGCAGCTCCTGCATTGAGCCTCTGCCCCCTGGTGGTCAGTGTGCTTCATAGCGACCGGTCGTTCCGCCGTTTGGTTGATTTGCATATTGGGGTGTTATTATATAGGATACTGCCCAACTTTTCCACAGTGCTGCACCTTTTTACATTCCCATCAGCAATGGGTTCCAGTGTTTCCGTTTTTCACCAATACTTGTTATTTTCCATTTTTAAAAATAATAGCCAACATAATGGGTGTGAGTGGCAATGGTATCTCATGTACCTTTATCCTACCTTCTTTTATGCTAAGAAAGGCTTGCACATCTTCTGCCTGATTGACCCGTGATATTTATTTATTCATTCATTCATTCATTTTTCCATCACCATTTATCTGTGCCCTCTTCTACCCCCACCCTCCTCCACAATACTCTTTTAGTATATCAGCATTTCCCAAAATGTTTTACATAGAAGATAGATCCTATTAGATGCTCTTGTGGGGTGGGGGGTGGAGGGTGAGGTTAAATACATTGAGAAGAGATGCAAAGTCCAGCAAAGTTAGATCCAGCAAAGTTAGATCATTTAAAAAATTTTATTGTTGACTATTTTACAGATGTCTCCCATTTCTCCCCCCTTTATCCCTCTCCACCCAGCCCCTACCAACTGCCTCCCCTGCCCCCCCCCCTTCCCCGCCCCCAGGTCTTGACCAACCTATTGTTCGTGTCTATGGGCTATGCATATAAGTTCTTTGCTTTAATCTCTCCTTGTCCCTCCTCCCCCACATGAAGGTATGTCATTCTGTTTCATGCCCCACGCTTTGGGTCTTATTTTGTTGGTCAATTAGTTTTGTTCATTAGATTACAAATAAGTGAGATCATGTGATATTTGTCTTTCTCAGACTGGCGTATTTCACTTAGCATAATAGTCTCCAGATCCATGCATGCTGTCCCCAAAGGTAAGAGATCCCTCTTTTTTACAGCAGCTTAGTATTCCATTGTGTACATGTCCCACAGCGCTTTTATCCACTCATCTACTGATGGGCACTTGGGCTGTTTCCACATCTTAGCTATTGTAAATAACACTGCTATGAACATAAGGGTGCATATATTCTTTCTGATTAGTGTTTCAGGATTATTAGGATATATTCCAAGAAGTGGGATTGCTGGGTCAAATGGCAGTTTCATTTTTAATTTTTTGAGGAAACTCCATACTGTTTTCCATAATGGCTGCACCGGTCTGCAGTCCCACCAGAGTTCCCTTTTCTCCACATCCTCGCCAGCACTTATCATTTGTTGATTTGTTGATACTAGCCATTCTGACAGGTATGAAGTGATATCTCATTGTGGTTTTAATTTGCATCTCTCTGATGATCAGTAACTTTGAGCATTTATTCATATGTCTCTTGGCCATTTGTATGCCCTCTTTGGAGAAGTGTCAATTCAGGTCCTCTGACCATTTTTAAGTGGATTGTTTGTCTTCCTTTTGTTGAGTTGTGTGAGTACTTTATATATTTTGGAAATTAACCCCTAATCAGATGTATCATTGGCAGATATGTTCTCCCATACAGTGGGTTCCCTTTTCATTTTGATAGTGGTTTCTTTTGCTAGGCAGAAGCTTTGTATTTTTATGTAAACCTCATTTGTTTAATTTTTCCTTAATTTCCATTGTCCTAGGAGATGTATTGTTAAACATACTGCTACGAGAGATGTCTGAGATTTTGGTGCCTATGGTTTCTTCTAGGACTTTTATGGTTTCACGTCTTACATTTAAGTCTTTTATCCATTTTTTGTTTATTCTTGTATATGGTGTAAGTTGGTGGTCTAGTTTCATCTTTTTTCCAAGAGTCTATCCAGTTTTCCTACACAATTTGTTGTTGAAGAGACTATCTTTACTCCATTGTATGTCTTGTCTCCTTGTCAAATATTAATTAACCATAATGGTATTGGTCAATTTCTGGGGTCTCTGTTCTATTCCATTGGTCTATATGCCTATTCTTGTGCTGGTACTAGTTGCTTTGTAATATAGTTTGATATCTGGTATTGTGATCCTTCCAACTTTATTCTTCTTTCTCAAGATTGCTGCAGCTATTCAGGATCTTTTATGGTTCCATATAAATTTTTTGGAGTATTTGTTCTAGTTCTTTGAAGTATGTCATTGGTATTTTAATCGGGATTGCATTGAATCTATAGATTTCTTTGGGTAGTGTGGACATTTTAATGAGGTTAATTATTCTAATCTACAAACATGGTATACTCTTCCATTTTTTTGTATCTTTTTCTATTTCTTTTTAAAATGTCCTATAGTTTTTCAAGTATAGGTCTTTTACTTCCTTGGTAGAGTTTATTCCTAAGTAGCTTATTTTTTTGTTGTAATGGTAAATTGGATTGTTTTTTTAGTTTCTCTTTCTGAGAGTTCATTATTGGTGTATAAAAGTGCCATTGATTTCTGGGTGTTGATTTTGTATCCTGTTACCTTGCTGAATTTATTTATTAAGTCTAGTAGTTTCCTGGTGGAGTCTGTAGGGTTTTCTATGTATAATATTATGTCATCTGCGAATAATGACAGCTTTACTTCCTCCTTTGTTTCTTCTTCATGTCTGATTGCCATGGCTAAGAGTTCCATTACTATATTGAATAAGAGTAGTGAAAGGGGACATTCTTGTCTTGTTCTTAAGGGAAACTCTTTCAGTTTTTGCCCATTGAGTATGATGTTAGCTGTTGATTTGTCATATATGACCTTTATTATGTTGAGGTATGATCCCACTTTGCTGAGAGTTTTTATCAAAATAGGGTGTTGGGTTTTGTCAATTGCTTTTTCTGCACCTATTTATAGGGTCATGTTATTTTTATCTTTCATTTGTTTTTGTGATGTATCATATTTATTGATTTGCAAATATTGTACCAGCCTTGCATCACTGGAATAAAACCAACTTGATTATGGTGTATGATATTTTTAATATATTGCTGGATCTGATTTGCTAATATTTTGTTGAGGATTTTAGCATCTGTGTTCACTAGGGATATTGACCTGTAGTTTCTTTCTTTGTAGTGTCTTTATCTGGTTTTGGAGTTAGGATAATGCTGGCTTTGTAAAAAGAGCTTGAAAGTGTTCCTTCTTCTTGAAATTTTTTGAATAGTTTGAAGAGGATAGTTGTTAGTTCTTCTTTGAATGTTTGATATAATTATCCTGTAAATCCACCTGGTCCAAGACTTTCGTTTGCTGGGAGTGTTTTAATTACTGCTTCAATTTCCTCAGTTGTTATTGGCCTATTCAGGGTTTCTGATCTTCCTAATTGAGTTTTAGAAAATTGTATGTTTCTAGGAACTTGTCCATTTTGCCAAGGTTGTCTAGTTTGTTGTCATATACTTGTTTATAATATTTGCTTACAATTCTTTGTATTTCTGTGGTGTCTGTTGTTATATTGTCTCTTTCACTTTTGATTTTATTTATTTGGGTCCTCTCTCTGTTTTTTTTTTTGTTTGTTTGTTTGTTTGTTTGTTTGTTTGTTTTTTATGAGTCTGGCTAAGGGTTCATCAATATTTTCTATCTTTTCAAAGAAGCAACTCTTGGATTCATTGCTCTTTTGTATTTTTTTTTTCAGTCTCTATGTCATTTATTTCCACTCTGATCTTTACTATTTCCTTCCTTCTACTTCCTCTAGGCTTTTCTTGCTGTTTTCTTTCCAATTTATTTAGTTGTAGGGTTAACTAATTTATTAGTGCTTGTTCTTGTTTCTTAAGGTAGGCCTGTAATGCTATGAACTTCCCTCTCAGGACTGCTTTTGCTGCATCCCATAGGTTTTGAGTGATTGTGTGTTCATTTTCATTTGTTTCCAGGAAGTTTTTATTTTCTTGCTTGATCTCATTGGTAACCCATTCATTGTTTAATAACATGCTATTTAGCCCCCATGTATTTGAGTGTTTTTGAAGTGTAATTTTTTTTATTGTAGTTGATTTCTAACTTCATGCCATTGTGATCTGAGAAGATGCTTGGTATGATATCAATCTTCTTGAATTTGTATAGACTTGTTTTGTGCCCTAACATGTGGTCTGTCTTTGAGAATGTTCCATGTGCACTTGAGAAGAATATATATTCTGTTGCTTTGGGGTGAAATGTTCTGTAAATATCGGTTAGAACCATGTGATCTAGTATGTCATTTAAAGCCTCTGTTCCTTGTTGATTTTTTTGTCTGGAAAATCTCTTCAGTGATGTCAATGGGGTATGAAAGTCCCCTACTATGACTCTATTGTTGTCTATCTCTCCCTTAAAGTCCTCTAGAAGTTTTTTATATATATTCAGGTTCTCCTGTATGAGGTGCATATATGTTTACAAAGGTTATATTTTCTTATTGAATCATTCCCTTTAATATTATGTAGTGGCTTTCTTTGTCTCTTGTTATGGCCTTTGTTTTGAAATCTATTTTGTCAGTATGAGTATTCCTACCCCAGCTTTTTTTCCTTTCCATTTATATGGTATATTTTTTTCCATTTCTTCACTCTCAGTTCTTTTGCTCTGAGGTGAGTCTCTTGTAGACAGCATATATATGGGTCATGTTTTCTTATCCATTCAGTCACCTTATGTCTTTTGATTGGAGCACTTCATCCATTTACTTTTAAGGTTATTATTGATAGATACTTATTTATTGCCATTTTAATTTTCTCTATGCCAAGATCATCTCTCTCTCCTTTTCTTCTTATTAAAGCAGTCCCTTTAACATTTCTTGAATTGCTGGTTTGGTGGTAATGTACTACTTGAACCTTTTCTTTTCTGGAAAGCTTTTTATTTCACCATCAATTTCAAATGACAGCTTTGCTGGAAATGGTAGTCTTGGATTCAGTTCTTTGCTTTTCATTACTTTGAATACTTCATGCCATTCCCTTCTGGCCTGAAGTGTTTCTATTTAGAAGTCAGCTAACATTCTAAAGAGTACTCCTTTGTAGGTAACTTTCTGTCTCTCTCTTGCTGCCTTTAAGATGCTTCCTTTGTCTTTAACGTTTGCCATATTAATTATTAGGTATCTAGGTGTGGGTACTTTGAGTTCATCTTGATTGTTACTTTCTGTGCCTCCTGAACTTGTGTGACTTTTTCCTTGGAGAAGTTTTTTGTCATTATTTCTTCAAACAGGTTCTCTGTTCCTTACTCCCATTCTTCCCCTTCTTGTGGGAATTCCTATGATGTGGATGCTGTTACTTTTAGTGTTATCCCATAGCTCCCTTAAATTGTCCTCTTGCTTTTTAATTCTTTTTTCTATTTGCTACTCTAATTGGGTATTTATTTCTATCCTCTGCCTCATCCAATCTACTTTTAATTCCTTCCAGTATGTTCTTGATGTCAGATATTCATTTCGGCCTGGTTCTTGTTCATGGTTTCCATTTCCTTTCTTGTGCTGTTCTAATTTGCATTAAGTTTCTTAACCATATTTATAACCATTGCTATGAATTCTATGTCTGATAGGTTGCTTGCCTCCATTTCATTTAGTTCTTTTTCTGGAGACTCCTCTTTTTCTTTCATGGGGTGTTTCTTTGTCTCCCCATTTTAGCTATCTCTTTGTATTTGGTTTCATGTATTAGATAGAATTGTTATGTCTCCCAGTCTTTGTGGGGTGGCTTTATGTAGAGGTGTCTAGCAGGGTCCAGTGGTGCAGTCTCCTTGATCTCCTGAGCTGGATGCTCTAGGAATGCCCCCTGTGTGCATTATTTGGGCTCTCCTGTTGTAACTGGGACTTGACTATTAATGTCCTTTTCATGCGAGGGATCTCCCCTTCGACTTGCTGACAATGAGGCTTAACCCTAACCTCTTCATGCCAGCTATGATGCAGGTGCTGGCTGAACAGAACAAGATATAATAGTACTGAACCAAAAACACTATGAAAATCAAGCTATGCAAAGCAACAACAGGAAAGACTATGAAGGAAAAAAGAAGAGAAAGCAAATCAAAGAAAAAATAAAAAGAATACTAAAAGACATGACACCAAAGACTTAGAGGGAATATAAAGAAAGATGGAGAAAGAAGAAGAGGGAGAAAAATGTCAATATGGAAACAAGAAGGAAGCTAAAAGAACTAGTATGGAAATGAAAAAGAAAAGAAAACAGAAAATAAATGAAATAATAATAATGAATTTAAAATGCAGCAACAGTGAATGTGTTAGGATATAGATAGGAAAAGTTAAGCAGAAGAAGAAAAGAGAGGAGAAGAGAAAAATAAAATAAAATGAGAAAAATTAATAATAACAATAAAAAGACAAAAATAGAATCAAAGGAAAGAGAAATTAGAGATATGTAAGAAAAAAGAGAAGAAAGAAAAAAGGGGGAAAAAACAAAATCCTCTTACACACACTGACACACTGAAAAACCTTTGGGTCTGCTATTTGTGGAGCTCGCTGGATTTTGCTCTGATGTTGAATCTGGTCCCTTGGTATCTATCCTGGGCCTCCTGGGAGCTTCTCTGGTGCAGGTCACTGTGAGCCACTGTCCCTTTCTGGCCCTGGGCAGCCTGATTAAGGCCCAATAGTTGAAGCCCCTAGTATTCCAGCGGGCAGGGCCTGCTTTGAATCTCACACCTTGAATTTCTGTTCTGAGCTGTTCTCCCTTCCCCCATGGAGATGGGCTCTGCGGGGGTATCCTGGTCTTGGCTGGGATGGTTTGATCAGACTAGTGCTGGGGTGGTGACAGTAGGAGGAGAGGCTGGGCACTTCCTCTCCTCCCAATGCCTCCGCCCTGCCTAGCTTGCTGGCACCTCTTCGCTGTCACCTGCAGGGACACAGGTTTTTTGCCCTGGGCTGTCTCCCTTACCTCAGTCACTGCTGGATGGTCAGAAGCAGCTGTTCTGCCAGGAAAGAGGGCACCTCCCCTGTGTTCAGGTCCTACTGCCCAGTCCATTTTCTGCTCACCAGCATGAGTTCCCACAGATCCGCAGCCTCTTCAGTCTCCTCAGGTCCTGGGTTCTAGTAGGTCCAGAGCAAGGGAGGTAACGCCCACCTCCCGGCCTTCAGCGTGGGTCCTGCCCTGAGCCTGGCATGGAGTAGAGCAGCTGGGCTCTGGGGCGGCGGTGGCAGCTCAGTGGCGGTGGTGATGGGTGACTCCTGCCGAGTCAGTGGCAGTCACGCGTGTCCAGGCCGGGTGCCCTCGGAGGGCGGTGTCCTCGGAGGGTGCACGGAGTCTGGGATGTGTCCTGGGACCGTGCAGGATCTAGGCCAGGGTGCGTGTGAGTTTGGGCCCAGCAGTGCGAGTCCAGGTGGTGGTGAGGCTGGGCGCCTAGCTGCTGCCGCTCCTGCAGTCTCGCCCTAGGACCTTGTAAGACTTTCCCGATGGTGGGTCTCCAAGCTGGAGCCATGGGGGGGAGCAGCTGCGGCGCCCGGGTCAGGAGAGCCCAAACCTCCCGCCCCTGAGACTCCCATGCACGATCTGACACATACTCACACACGCGCACATGCACATGCACACACGCATGTCCGCACACTCGCCCTCGCACTCACCTCCTCACTCACATTCTCTCCCTCACCCTGGTCCTGCTGGCCACCATGTTCTCAAGAGCAAATTTAACTTCAGTGAATTCAAGAAGTGAGTGTGCGATGCGTCCCTGAATCTCCCATTCCCTGCTTTATCTCCATTTCTTTAAGCATCTTACCATGCCCAGAGTGATTCTGTTATTTTTAACATACACGTCTTTTTATTTATTTTTTATTTTTTATATATTTTTGTTGATTTCAGAGAGGAGGGAGAGGGAGAGAGATAGAAACATCAATGATGAAAGAGAATCATTGATTGGCTGCCTCCTGCACGCCCCCCACTGGGGATAGAGCCTGCAACCCGGGCATGTGCCCTTAACTGGAATCAAACCCGGGACCCTGGAGTCCGCAGTCGACGCTCTATCCACTGAGCCACACCAGCTAGGGCATCTATGTGTCTTTTTATGTGCGTGGCCCATAAGGCCAGTTGTTTCATAGAATTGCTCAAAGAAGACGTCAGTTGTCACTGTGGAGGGAAGGTGGCCGTGGATGCTGCTGCAGTGGTGCGCTGCACCAGGCACTTTCCCAAGGGGATATCAGAGTTCATTTTGACCACACACGGTTTCCGTTTGAGCTGACTTTAGAAACTCCTTCCCACGTAAGATGCAATTTTACTATATGTCTTCCCCTTGAAGTTTGAAAATGTATGTTTTCAAGACCCTAAGAAATCCTACAATAAAAGAACCCTGATTGACAGTTTAAATCAGAAGTTGGAAAACTATCTCTTTGAAGGCTTGATTATAAATACTTTATCGCCCTGTGCCAATAAAACATTACTTACAAAAACAAGCAGCAGGCTGTATTTGACTTACAGGCAGTTTACTGACCCCTGGTTTAGACTAGTGAAAAGGTTTATTTAATTATGGCCCTTCCCTCCTTTAAAAAAACAAACAAAAACAAAACCTAAAACTTATCGTAGAGACCTGGTTTCCTGAATTCAGGTAGTAGGGGCTTTCACCTTCCTGGGGGCACTGAAGGCGGTGGCATGGGCTGGGATTTCCTGCGGCACCAAAACCAGTTATGAGGTGGGTGTACTGGGCTGACTTGTGTTCTCCCAAAATTCCTGTGTTGGAGTCCTAACCTCTAGTACCTCAGAATGTGACTATAGCGAGACAGGGTCTTTGAAAGGGTGATGATGTCAAACGGAGGCTCTTAGTGTGGGCCCTGGTCCAATCTGACTGGTGTCCTTATCGGAAGAGGACGTGTGGACACAGAAAGAGCCTCCAGGGATGTGCACGCTCGGAGAAAAGACTGTGAAGGGGCAGCAGGAGGGCAGCCGTCTGCACGCCCAGGAGAGCGGCTCAGGGAAATGAGCCCCCCCGCACCTTATCTTGAACTCCCAGCCTCCAGACTGTGAGAAAATCAGTGTCTCTTAAGCCAGAGTCTGTGGTAAGTTATGTGGCAGCCGAGCAAACTAATACAGTGGGTGATCATAACTCACCCACCCTAACTCAGGGAGACCTTGAACTTCGTTGCTCATCCTCAGGTACCTAATATCACAAGTATCTTCCACAGAATGTTATGGGTGAAGCTCTAATTGCATTTGCATATTTAGTATTTTCAAAGATCTTGTGATGTATCAGAACCATTGTAGAATATGTTCCCATAATGCTCTTCGCTCTCTTCCTTTCTTTAGTCTCCTTCCAAGTTCTCTCCGTTCTGTTTCTGGTCCTGGGCTCTGGGTTTTCAGAGACGCACACTCCTATGTTATCGGCTGCCCCTCACAGCAGGGAGCCGGTGTGCAGGGGTGGTGGAATCGGATAACTCACTAGCTGTGTGTAACCTTCGATAAGGCATCGTGTTTCCCCGACTCAGTTTCCTCATCTTCGGGATGCGACTATACCTACATGCGTTGGGTTTCCAGGAGCGTTAGCGGCTCTGTAGTGCAGCGCTCGGACACTGGCTCAGGCTGGGCGCCCAGTAGCTGGTGGCTTTCCTGGGCAACCGGGAGCTATGTTTGCTTGTGTTTCTCCCGTGTGGTCTCTGCTGGCATCAGCTGTGCAGTGTTGGTTAACACAGCTAAGGAAGCAAAGGACTAGCTAGTTGTTTACACATGATGTGGATGCAGTGTGTCGTACAAGGCTTAACCCCTCCAGGAACCAGACGACAGTTGTGGAGAGGTGGGTCAAAGAAGCAGAAAACCTGCTGAGTCATCGCAGGGCCCATCTTCCCTGTGCAACCTTCTGCAAGTCACTTTGTCTCTTTCTGAGCCTCTATCTTACCTGTAAAGCTGAGGCTTGGACTACAACATGCCTCTACTATATTCCTTCTAAGCCCAGCGCTTTATCTACAAGTCGTGGGAATAAAAAGGATTACTGGGTGTGAGAGGTCTTCATTCTGATTTAGTACTACCCAAACCACTACCCACCTCCATGACTACACTTCATTAGCATTAGATTTCAGTATTTAAATTTAATTTTGTTAACATTTTAGTGTTTAATTTAAAATACCTAACATAAAATTAGCCTCTTAGTAGCTTTAAGAGTTACTTTCCTCCTAAAAGGATGCTGAAAAATATTGCCTACCACCTGACAACAAAACTCCTGACCTGCACCAGCTCTCATTGTAGCTGAGCTCATTGAACACCTGGTTTCTGTTAGAAAAATGGGCTTGTCCTGTGGCATCAGTAAGGAGTGCGCGCAACGGGCTGCGCCCCAGTCATCCTGACTTCTTTGTGCCTCCTCCACCATCTTTCGCCTCATTTCTACAGCCTCATCTAGGGAGAGTTGAGGGCCAAATGGGATGGGGCAGGAAGCAGGTGCACACGTGTCTGCTGCTCTGCCTCCTCTTGTCCAGTGGGAGCAGGTGCACACACCTGTTCTGCCCCTTCTTGTCCAGTGGGAGCAGGTGCACACATGTCTGCTGTTCTGCCCCTTCTTGTCCAGTGGGAGCAGGTGCACACACCTGTTCTGCCCCTTCTTGTCCAGTGGGAGCAGGTGCACACATGTCTGCTGTTCTGCCCCTTCTTGTCCAGTGGGAGCAGGTGCACACACCTGTTCTGCCCCTTCTTGTCCAGTGGGAGCAGGTGCACACACCTGTTCTGCCCCTTCTTGTCCAGTGGGAGCAGGTGCACACACCTGTTCTGCCCCTTCTTGTCCAGTGGGAGCAGGTGCACACACCTGTTCTGCCCCTTCTTGTCCAGTGGGAGCAGGTGCACACACCTGTTCTGCCCCTTCTTGTCCAGTGGGAGCAGGTGCACACACCTGTTCTGCTCCTTCTTGTCCAGTGGGAGCAGGTGCACACACCTGTTCTGCCCCTTCTTGTCCAGTGGGAGCAGGTGCACACATGTCTGCTGTCCGTGAAACAGCTTGAGCCTGCAGTTGACAAGGGAGAAGTAAATGCTCTTCCAGACTTAGAAGACTCCTGGGGAAAGCCGTCTCTTCTGCCTTTGTAGGGAGAACCACAGATACATATAAATGAGTTCCTTAGGGCGCGGTACACCCAATTTCATCAGCATTCATGGCCTGCCTTTCATTCTCTCTACAACCGACATCTTTCAGAACGGGATTAAGGAGTGCGACCCTGGTTTGAGTCATTCTGAAATGGGATTCTGACCGGATGTTTCATTGATTTCACCCACGGCCCTGATTTTACTGACTGCAGATAACTTTTAGCGCTTCAGAGTCTCCTCCTGCGGAGAGAAATCTAGCACCATGTGTTCAATGAAATGCATATGTAAGAAGTGAAGGTGGTATCAGATCTTTAGTTGTTAAGGAAAATAGCCTCCATTTCGCCTGCATTCTGCGGCAGCTCTATCCTAAATTTCATCTAATTAGGTGAAGTCCTAAAGCTGTGATTAAATGGTAGGCAGCCAGGGGAACATTGGAATAAGTCAGAAGTGTCGCTGACCTGAGCTTCCTCCTTCTCCCCTCCGGGTCCACAGAAATGAAGGTGCTGTGTCCCTGTGTCACAGGCGTGGATGAGCAATCCAGAAGAAATGTGTGAAAGGAAAAGATGACACCTGTCATGGCAAACAAAATCCGAAGATTATTACCGTGAACGCAGAGGAAGGCAAGAGAACACTCACAGGTCCAAGGTAAGTGGACATCTCTGGAAACACTGAACTTGGGTGCATCAGAAGGGGAAAGGGGCTTGTCATGTGTGTCCGTGTGCATTGACCTGTCAAAATGTTTGTGTTACTAGCAATGAGGAAGAAAATTAGTAAATACATTTAGTCCCCTACTCTCCAATAAAAGCTAAATGCCCCAAAGTTGAGTAATATAGACTTAAATTTTATAAAAGAGTTTTCTTCACAAAGAGCAAAACAAACAAATGAACAAAACAATGTACTAACTATACTGTGCATGGACTTGTTTCCTATATTTCCAATGTTTTATATACACGTTTGTACTGTGTTTTCTTTTGATTCGCAGTTGAACACTTGACCAGCTCAAGTCCAGTGGACAATTGAGCAAATCCAATGGTTGCTTGGTTCTGTGTGTTGTTCAGACTCTTACTGATTTAGGTACTTTGAGAAGCATTGGGGAATTTAGACTTAAGTGATGTAGAATCTTCTTAAATTACAGCAAATCCTCGAATAATGCCATTTTCATTCAATGCCATCTATAATAATAAAAGCATAATAGGCTAATTAGACTGGACAGCCGAACGACCTGCTGGATGTCCTTCCGGATGAAGTTGCGGTGGCGGGGACAGAGGCAGAGGTGGTTAGGGGTGATCAGGCAGGCAGGTGTGTGCAGTTAGGGGCAATCAGGCAGGCAGGTGAGCAGTTAGGGGCAATCAGGCAGGCAGATGAGCAGTTAGGGGTGATCAGGCAGGCAGGTGTGTAGTCAGGGGCAATCAGGCAGGCAGGTATGCAGTTAGGGGCAATCAGGCAGGCAGGCGAGCAGTTAGAGGCGATCAGGCATGCAAGCAGGTGAGCGGTTAGGGGCAATCAGGCAGGCAGGCAAGTGGTTAGGGGCAATCAGGCAGGCAAGCGGTTAGGGGTGATCAGGCAGGCAGGTGAGCAGTTAGAGGCAATCAGACAGGCAGGCAGAGTGGTTAGGGGCAATCAGGCAGGCGGGCAGAGTGGTTAGGGGCAATCAGGCAGGCAGGCAGAGGCGATTAGGGCAATCGGGCAGGCAGGTGAACAGTTGGGATGATCAGGCAGGCAGGCAGGCAAGCAGTTAGGGGCGATCAGGCAGGCAAGCAGGCGAGTGGTTAGGGGCGATCAGGCAGGCAGGCAAGCGGTTTGGGGTGATCAGGCAGGCAGGCAGGCAGAGTGGTTAGGGGTGATCAGGCAGGCGAGCAGTTAGGGGCATTAGGCAGGCAAGCAGGCAGAGTGGTTAGGGGTGATCAGGAAGGCAGGCAAGTGATTAGGGGTGATGAGGCAGGAAGGCAGAGTGGTTAGAGGCAATCAGACAGTCAGGCTGGTGAGCGGTTAGGAGCCAGGGGTCCCAGATTGCGAGAGGGTGCAGGCTGGGCTAAGGGACACCTCGCTTCCCGCTGCCCACCCCGCCCCCCACTGCCATGCAAGAATTTCGTGCACTGGGCCTCTAGTTTCATTATAACCTTGGTAAGAAACAAAGTCGAGTCCTGGCAGGGCGCTGTGTGGAGCATGCACGCTCTCCCCACATCTGCATGAGTTTTCTCTGGGGACTCTGGTTCCTCCCATGTCCCAGAGCTGTGCACATTACGTTAGCTGGGGTGTCTCCTTGTCCCAGTCTGAGTGAGTGTGCGTGAGTGAGGGCTGCACTGAAGGGGTACCCTGTCCCTGGGGATCCTGCCTGGTGCCCTGAGCTGCTGGGACAGGCTCCAGCCACCCATGATTCTGACCTGGAAAAAGTGGATTGGAGAAGAATTCTCTTGCTTTTAGTCATCTTTCTGAAATGTAGGCGTAGCTCACACTTACTTCAGTGTGTAGTATTAGAAGTGTTTGGGTCTTTATTTAGAAGTTTGGTGATATTTCTGTGTCCAGAAATATTCCATAGAAACTAAACTCTTGTTTATATCAATTAGCCTTCAGGAAATTGGTTTCTTTACCATCATTTCCTGTAAAGTCAGTTTCCAAGAACCTATTGAGGAAGCCAGGTGCAAATCCGATCACCTGACTGCTGTCATGTGTGAGCCCTGGCCCTGGCCATGCTCTCTGGCCTCACTCAGCCCCGGCTCACTCTCTCTTCCTTCCAGACCCTCCACACCACCTACCCCAGCCCTTCCCTCTTGCAGCTTCACGCACACAACCCGGTGCAGCCTGGGCGCTCTCTCTGCCTTGCACCTCAACCTCTGCATGGCCTTGAACCTCAGGCTGGGCTTCCTTTCTGGCTCCCTGCCAAAAAGGGCCTCTCTGTGAGGTTATCACCCACAATATCGCCTCTCCGGCATTCTCGTCAATGTGCCTGGGACAGCCTGTGTGTCCACTGCAGGCAGCATTCGGAATTTCTCACCTGCGTCAGGCTGACGGCTTGGTTATTCAAGGTGGGTGTCAGGGAAGACAGAGCGCCCTGAGGGCCGAGGGTAGCCACTCAGGGACCCGTCCCAGAGCCTCGTCCTTCATGGCATGCTTTACTCCTGGGAGCGACTTTTTATTGGCTCTTCAGTTCTTTTCAGCAGTCTTCCAACTGTTCTGAACTTTTCCTGAGGCGGGGGTGGTGTTTGCCTTTTCACAGGGATACTCTGGGATCCTGGTCCAGAAACTGTTGTATATGACGTCCTGGGAAACATTGTGGGAGTGAAAGAACAAATGAAACACACAGGCATGTGCCCTCAGGAGCAGGCATCATAGAGACACACAAGTATGTGCCCTCAGGAGCACGGACATCATAGAGACACACAGGTATGTGCCCTCAGGAGCACAGACATCATAGAGACACACAGGTATGTGCCCTCAGGAGCACGGACATCATAGAGACACACAGGCACGTGCCCTCAGGAGCACGGACATCATAGAGACACACAGGCACGTGCCCTCAGGAGCACGGACATCATAGAGACACACAGGTATGTGCCCTCAGGAGCACAGGCATCATAGAGACACACAAGTATGTGCCCTCAGGAGCACGGACATCATAGAGACACACAGGCACCTGCCCTCAGGAGCACGGACATCATAGAGACACACAGGTATGTGCCCTCAGGAGCACGGACATCATAGAGACACACAGGTATGTGCCCTCAGGAGCACAGGCATCATAGAGACACACAAGTATGTGCCCTCAGGAGCACGGACATCATAGAGACACACAGGCACCTGCCCTCAGGAGCACGGACATCATAGAGACACACAGGTATGTGCCCTCAGGAGCACGGACATCATAGAGACACACAGGTATGTGCCCTCAGGAGCACGGACATCATAGAGACACACAGGTATGTGCCCTCAGGAGCACGGACATCATAGAGACACACAGGTACATGCCCTCAGGAGCACGGACATCATAGAGACACACAGGTATGTGCCCTCAGGAGCACGGACATCATAGAGACACACAGGTACATGCCCTCAGGAGCACGGACATCATAGAGACACACAAGTATGTGCCCTCAGGAGCACGGACATCATAGAGACACACAGGTACGTGCCCTCAGGAGCACGGACATCATAGAGACACACAGGTACGTGCCCTCAGGAGCACGGACATCATAGAGACACACAGGAATGTGCCCTCAGGAGCACGGACATCATAGAGACACACAGGTATGTGCCCTCAGGAGCACAGGCATCATAGAGACACACAGGTACATGCCCTCAGGAGCACGGACATCATAGAGACACACAGGTACATGCCCTCAGGAGCACGGACATCATAGAGACACACAGGTACATGCCCTCAGGAGCACGGACATCATAGAGACACACAGGTACGTGCCCTCAGGAGCACGGACATCATAGAGACACACAGGTACGTGCCCTCAGGAGCACGGACATCATAGAGACACACAGGTACATGCCCTCAGGAGCACGGACATCATAGAGACACACAGGTACATGCCCTCAGGAGCACGGACATCATAGAGACACACAGGTACGTGCCCTCAGGAGCACAGGCATCATAGAGACACACAGGTACATGCCCTCAGGAGCACGGACATCATAGAGACACACAGGTATGTGCCCTCAGGAGCACGGACATCATAGAGACACACAGGTACGTGCCCTCAGGAGCACGGACATCATAGAGACACACAGGTATGTGCCCTCAGGAGCACGGACATCATAGAGACACACAAGTATGTGCCCTCAGAGGACAGGCATCATAGAGACACACAGGTACATGCCCTCAGGAGCACAGGCATCATAGAGACACACAAGTATGTGCCCTCAGGAGCACGGACATCATAGAGACACACAGGTACGTGCCCTCAGGAGCACGGACATCATAGAGACACACAGGTATGTGCCCTCAGGAGCACGGACATCATAGAGACACACAGGCACCTGCCCTCAGGAGCACAGGCATCATAGAGACACACAAGTATGTGCCCTCAGGAGCACGGACATCATAGAGACACACAGGTACGTGCCCTCAGGAGCACGGACATCATAGAGACACACAGGTATGTGCCCTCAGGAGCACGGACATCATAGAGACACACAGGTACGTGCCCTCAGGAGCACGGACATCATAGAGACACACAAGTATGTGCCCTCAGAGGAAAGGCATCATAGAGACACACAGGTATGTGCCCTCAGAGGACAGGCATCATAGAGACACACAGGAATGTGCCCTCAGGAGCACGGGCATCATAGAGACACACAGGCATGTGCCCTCAGGAGCACAGGCATCATAGAGACACACAGGCACCTGCCCTCAGGAGCACGGACATCATAGAGACACACAGGAATGTGCCCTCAGAAGCACGGACATCATAGAGACACACAGGAATGTGCCCTCAGGAGCACAGACATCATAGAGACACACAGGAATGTGCCCTCAGGAGCACGGACATCATAGAGACACACAGGTATGTGCCCTCAGGAGCACGGACATCATAGAGACACACAGGTATGTGCCCTCAGGAGCACGGACATCATAGAGACACACAGGTATGTGCCCTCAGGAGCACGGACATCATAGAGACACACAGGAACGTGCCCTCAGGAGCACGGACATCATAGAGACAACAGGTACGTGCCCTCAGGAGCACAGGCATCATAGAGACACACAAGTATGTGCCCTCAGGAGCACGGACATCATAGAGACACACAGGTATGTGCCCTCAGAGCACAGGCATCATAGAGACACACAAGTATGTGCCCTCAGGAGCACGGACATCATAGAGACACACAGGTACATGCCCTCAGGAGCACAGGCATCATAGAGACACACAGGTACGTGCCCTCAGGAGCACGGACATCATAGAGACACACAGGAACGTGCCCTCAGGAGCACGGACATCATAGAGACACACAGGTATGTGCCCTCAGAGCACAGGCATCATAGAGACACACAGAAATGTGCCCTCAGAGCACAGGCATCATAGAGACACACAGGTACGTGCCCTCAGGAGCACGGACATCATAGAGACACACAGGTATGTGCCCTCAGGAGCACGGACATCATAGAGACACACAGGTACGTGCCCTCAGGAGCACGGACATCATAGAGACACACAGGTATGTGCCCTCAGGAGCACGGACATCATAGAGACACACAGGTACATGCCCTCAGGAGCACGGACATCATAGAGACACACAGGTACATGCCCTCAGGAGCACGGACATCATAGAGACACACAGGTATGTGCCCTCAGGAGCACGGACATCATAGAGACACACAGGTACATGCCCTCAGGAGCACGGACATCATAGAGACACACAGGTATGTGCCCTCAGGAGCACGGACATCATAGAGACACACAGGTACATGCCCTCAGTAGCACGGACATCATAGAGACACACAAGAATGTGCCCTCAGGAGCACGGACATCATAGAGACACACAGAAATGTGTCCTCAGGAGCACAGGAATCATAGAGACACACAGGCACTTCCCTCAGAGCACAGGCATCATAGAGACACACAGGTATGTGCCCTCAGGAGCACGGACATCATAGAGACACACAGGTATGTGCCCTCAGAGCACAGGCATCATAGAGACACACAGAAATGTGCCCTCAGAGCACAGGCATCATAGAGACACACAGGTACGTGCCCTCAGGAGCACGGACATCATAGAGACACACAGGTACGTGCCCTCAGGAGCACAGGCATCATAGAGACACACAGGTATGTGCCCTCAGGAGCACGGACATCATAGAGACACACAGGCATGTGCCCTCAGGAGCACGGACATCATAGAGACACACAGGCATGTGCCCTCAGGAGCACAGGCATCATAGAGACACACAGGTATGTGCCCTCAGGAGCACGGACATCATAGAGACACACAGGTATGTGCCCTCAGGAGCACGGACATCATAGAGACACACAGGTATGTGCCCTCAGTAGCACGGACATCATAGAGACACACAGGTATGTGCCCTCAGGAGCACGGACATCATAGAGACACACAGGTATGTGCCCTCAGGAGCACAGGCATCATAGAGACACACAGGCATGTGCCCTCAGGAGCACGGGCATCATAGAGACACACAGGTATGTGCCCTCAGGAGCACGGACATCATAGAGACACACAGGTACGTGCCCTCAGGAGCACAGGCATCATAGAGACACACAAGTATGTGCCCTCAGGAGCACGGACATCATAGAGACACACAGGTACCTGCCCTCAGGAGCACAGGCATCATAGAAACACACAGGTATGTGCCCTCAGGAGCACGGACATCATAGAGACACACAGGTATGTGCCCTCAGGAGCACAGGCATCATAGAGACACACAGGTATGTGCCCTCAGGAGCACGGACATCATAGAGACACACAGGTATGTGCCCTCAGGAGCACGGACATCATAGAGACACACAGGTACGTGCCCTCAGGAGCACGGACATCATAGAGACACACAGGTATGTGCCCTCAGGAGCACGGACATCATAGAGACACACAGGTATGTGCCCTCAGGAGCACGGACATCATAGAGACACACAGGTATGTGCCCTCAGGAGCACAGGCATCATAGAGACACACAGGTATGTGCCCTCAGGAGCACGGACATCATAGAGACACACAGGTACGTGCCCTCAGGAGCACAGACATCATAGAGACACACAGGTATGTGCCCTCAGGAGCACAGGCATCATAGAGACACACAGGTATGTGCCCTCAGGAGCACGGACATCATAGAGACACACAGGTATGTGCCCTCAGGAGCACGGACATCATAGAGACACACAGGCATGTGCCCTCAGGAGCACAGGCATCATAGAGACACACAGGTATGTGCCCTCAGGAGCACGGACATCATAGAGACACACAGGTACGTGCCCTCAGGAGCACAGGCATCATAGAGACACACAGGCACCTGCCCTCAGGAGCACGGACATCATAGAGACACACAGGAATGTGCCCTCAGGAGCACAGACATCATAGAGACACACAGGTATGTGCCCTCAGGAGCACGGACATCATAGAGACACACAGGAACCTGCCCTCAGGAGCACGGACATCATAGAGACACACAGGTATGTGCCCTCAGGAGCACAGGCATCATAGAGACACACAAGTATGTGCCCTCAGGAGCACGGACATCATAGAGACACACAGGTATGTGCCCTCAGGAGCACAGGCATCATAGAGACACACAAGTATGTGCCCTCAGGAGCACAGGCATCATAGAGACACACAGGTACCTGCCCTCAGGAGCACGGACATCATAGAGACACACAGGTATGTGCCCTCAGGAGCACAGGCATCATAGAGACACACAGGCACCTGCCCTCAGAGGACAGGCATCATAGAGACACACAGGCATGTGCCCTCAGGAGGACAGGCATCATAGAGACACACAGGTACGTGCCCTCAGGAGCAGGCATCATAGAGACACACAGGCACCTGCCCTCAGGAGCACGGACATCATAGAGACACACAGGTACATGCCCTCAGGAGCACAGGCATCATAGAGACACACAGGTACATGCCCTCAGGAGCACAGGCATCATAGAGACACACAAGTATGTGCCCTCAGGAGCACGGACATCATAGAGACACACAGGTACATGCCCTCAGGAGCACGGACATCATAGAGACACACAGGAACGTGCCCTCAGGAGCACGGACATCATAGAGACACACAGGCATGTGCCCTCAGGAGCACAGGCATCATAGAGACACACAGGTATGTGCCCTCAGGAGCACGGACATCATAGAGACACACAGGTATGTGCCCTCAGAGGACAGGCATCATAGAGACACACAGGCATGTGCCCTCAGGAGCACGGACATCATAGAGACACACAGGTATGTGCCCTCAGGAGCACAGGCATCATAGAGACACACAGGCATGTGCCCTCAGGAGCACGGACATCATAGAGACACACAGGAATGTGCCCTCAGGAGCACGGACATCATAGAGACACACAGGTACGTGCCCTCAGGAGCACAGGCATCATAGAGACACACAGGTATGTGCCCTCAGGAGCACAGACATCATAGAGACACACAGGTACATGCCCTCAGGAGCACGGACATCATAGAGACACACAGGTACATGCCCTCAGGAGCACGGACATCATAGAGACACACAGGTATGTGCCCTCAGGAGCACGGACATCATAGAGACACACAGGTACATGCCCTCAGGAGCACGGACATCATAGAGACACACAGGCATGTGCCCTCAGGAGCACGGACATCATAGAGACACACAGGTACATGCCCTCAGGAGCACGGACATCATAGAGACACACAGGCATGTGCCCTCAGGAGCACGGACATCATAGAGACACACAGAAATGTGTCCTCAGGAGCACAGGAATCATAGAGACACACAGGCACTTCCCTCAGAGCACAGGCAACATAGAGACACACAGGTATGTGCCCTCAGGAGCACGGACATCATAGAGACACACAGGTATGTGCCCTCAGGAGCACGGACATCATAGAGACACACAGAAATGTGTCCTCAGGAGCACAGGAATCATAGAGACACACAGGTATGTGCCCTCAGGAGCACGGACATCATAGAGACACACAGGCACGTGCCCTCAGGAGCACAGACATCATAGAGACACACAGGCATGTGCCCTCAGGAGCACAGGAATCATAGAGACACACAGGTACATGCCCTCAGGAGCACGGACATCATAGAGACACACAGGTATGTGCCCTCAGGAGCACGGACATCATAGAGACACACAAGTACGTGCCCTCAGGAGCACGGACATCATAGAGACACACAGGTACATGCCCTCAGGAGCACAGGCATCATAGAGACACACAGGTATGTGCCCTCAGAGGACAGGCATCATAGAGACACACAGGTACATGCCCTCAGGAGCACGGACATCATAGAGACACACAAGTATGTGCCCTCAGGAGCACGGACATCATAGAGACACACAGGTATGTGCCCTCAGGAGCACGGACATCATAGAGACACACAGGTATGTGCCCTCAGGAGCACAGGAATCATAGAGGCACACAGGTACATGCCCTCAGGAGCACGGACATCATAGAGACACACAGAAATGTGTCCTCAGGAGCACAGGAATCATAGAGACACACAGGCACTTCCCTCAGAGCACAGGCAACATAGAGACACACAGGTATGTGCCCTCAGGAGCACGGACATCATAGAGACACACAGGTATGTGCCCTCAGGAGCACAGGCATCATAGAGACACACAGGCATGTGCCCTCAGGAGCAGGCATCATAGAGACACACAGGTATGTGCCCTCAGGAGCACGGACATCATAGAGACACACAGGAACATGCCCTCAGGAGCACAGGCATCATAGAGACACACAGGTATGTACCCTCAGGAGCACAGGAATCATAGAGACACACAGGCATGTGCCCTCAGGAGCACGGACATCATAGAGACACACAGGCACCTGCCCTCAGGAGCACAGGCATCATAGAGACACACAGGTATGTGCCCTCAGAGCACAGGCATCATAGAGACACACATGTATGTGCCCTCAGAGCACAGGCATCGTAACTGAGGTGGGTGATCCCTTCACAGTGCCCCGTAGAGGTTCAGAAATAGAGCAAGAAGAGGTCTCTCAAAAACTTAGAATCCTGCCTGGCCGGTGTTGCTCAGTGGTTGAGTGTTGACCTATGGACCAGGAGGTCGAGGTACGATTCCCGGTCAGGGCACATGCCCAGTTTGTGGGTTCGGTTCCCAGTAGAGGGTGTGCAGGAGGTAGCCGATCAATGATTCTCTCTCATCATTGATGTTTCTCTCTCTCTCTCCTTCTCCCTTCCTCTCTGAAATCAATAAAAAATATATTTAAACAAAAAACAACTCAGACTCCTGAAGCCAGGAGCAATTTTCTGAATATTAACAGCTGGGCAGTCCAAACAAGGATCAACTTGAACAGGCGTCGGCCACGGTGTTGGGCAGTGTGTTCCCCCTCGGTTGCTGGACCATGAGGACATGGGGTGAGATGCAGGCATGGGCTCAGGGCAGCGATCAGCTGCCAACAAGTGTGGAAGCACTTTCACTCTGTGTGCGTCTGTACTGAGCATCAGCCCCATCATAGTACCAGTGGGAAGCCCTGTGGGCCAGTTTTCCTGGAGCCCTGTTCTCTGCCTGGGCTGCAGATCTGACACCCTCGAATGTGCACCCCCGCTCTCACTTCCACCTGCACAGCATCCCTTACACCTGCTGGAGACAAGCATCTCATCTCGTCGCCATCAGGCTGAACAGTATTACACATGACCAGGAGCTGGGATGAGGCAGGAATGGGGAATTATTACTTAACTAGTGGCCCGGTGCACGAAATTTGTCCACATTAAAAGGGGATTAATTAGAGGAAATATTTTAATATTGCTATTTGCTCTTTCTCTATAATAGAAGTGTCAGAGATGAAAGAAAATTAGTAAAATGTGCATGAAAATCTCCCTCCTGTCAGAGTCTGGGGCACACCACGAGACCTAGAGTCAAGTCCCCGCCCACCACCTGCATGCGCTTCGAAAACGCAGGAGACCCAGACCCAGCCGGCCCCACCCCCATCAAGCCCCTCTGGGCGGGGGGCACAGCCTCAGGTCCTCCGGCCCAGCGCTGGGGTAGGGGGTGCAGCCTCAGGTCCCCGTCAAGCCCCAATGGGCAGGGGCATGGCCTGAGGTCCCCATCAAGGCCCGCTGGGTGGGGAGCGTGACCTGAGGTCCCCCGGCCCGGTGTTGGGGTAGGGGGCATGGCATGAGGTCTCCTGGCCCAGTGCTGGGGCAGGGGGCATGGCCTGAGGTCTCTCGGCCCAGCGCCAGGGTGGGGGGCACGGCCTGAGGTCCCTTGTCAAGCCCCGCTGGGCAGGGGGCGCAGCCTGAGGTCCCTCGCCCAGGCCAGGCACCATGCAGCCCCAGGTCCCTGCTCTTTGGTCATGACATTATGGTATCCTGGCTAATTTGCATATTCCTCTATTATATAGATAGATGGGTACAGTTTTGAGTGATGCAAGTTTTGGAAATAGATGGTGTGATTGTTGCACAACATTGTGAATGTAATTAATGTACTTAAGAATGTTTAAAATGGCAGATTTTATGTCATATACACCTTGCCACACACACACAAAAAAAAACTTAAAGAAAAAGCAAATGAACAGACAAAAATAAAAGTCCAAAAACATGCATGTGCATGGCACGATGGGAAAGATGGGCACGGAATAGCTGAAAGATGCCTTCACATTTACGGTGTCGTTTCTGCCTGGTAGATGGAAAAGAGCGGGAGAGGAGAAAGCTCCATCCTGTGTGCTTGTGCATTCGTTGCATTAGTCACCACCAGCAAACATTTCGTACTTTTATACATAGAGTGTTTGAAGCCAGCCTCACCTGTTCTAAAACTGGGGAGTTGGCACAGCTTTCTCGGCTGTGCAACCATCACAGAGGAGGTGTTCCCAGAGCTCACTATTATGGGAGGCCACTGCGGTCAGTCGTGCACAGGTCTCCGGGGCCTCGCCTTCCTTTCTCCGGGAGGGAGGGCTGGGTCACATGCGAGGCGCGTGCTTACCTTTAAAGAAGCTGCCCGCTGTTTTCTAAAGTAGTCACACCGTTCCATCCCCACCTGCTCTGGATGTGAGTTCCCGCTTCCCCACGCTCTTGTCGGTACGTGACACCATCAGCCTTTTCCTTTCTGTCCATCCCAGGAGGGACGTGGCAGGGATTCCTTGTGGTTACAATGCTGAGTATCCTTTCCTCTTCTTACTCGCCATCTGTATATCTTCCCAGTGAATTGTCTGATTCGATCTTTTGCACACTTTGGGGTGTTGTTTGTTTTCTTATTGCGTTTTGAGAGTTCTTTATTCTGGGTACAAGTTCTTTATCGGGTGTATGCTTTTCAAATATTTTCTCCCAGTCTCTAGCTTGTTTTTTCTTTTTCTTAACAGTATCTTTGGAAGAGCAGAGGTTTTTGATGTGTTTAATTTGTTTTAATTTGAATTATTACAGTGAGGGGCATTTAAAGATTTTGTCAGGCATAGGAATTTGTACATTTAGACACCCACTCACATGGTATCAAGCATATTAAAATGTACATGTTTCCCTCGTTAAAATGATTTCTTACTCTATATTTTTAAAGACCCTAAATTTTTTGCTTTTAAAATTGTTTGTTGCAAGAAACTCATTTAATTTATTATTGCCTACGAGAGGCCCAGTGCACAAGATTCGTTCCCTGGGGGGTCCCTCAGCCCAGCCTGTACCCTCTTGCAGTCCAGGACCCCTAGGGGGATGTCTGCCTGCCGGCTTAGGCCCTCATGGGGCCTCTCATAGTCCAGGGCTCTCAAAATTCGGGACCCCTCGCTCCTTACCGCCTGCCAGCAGCAGAGGTGGGAGAAGCTCCCGCCACGGCCCTGTGCTTGCCAGCCGTGTGCCCTGCTTCTGGCTGAGCAGTGCTCCCCCTGTGCAAGCGCACTGACCACCAGGGGGCAGCCCCTGCATTGAGTGTCTGCTCCCTGGTGGTCAGTGCACATCATAGCCCATGGTTTGGCAATTTGCATATTATGCTTTTACTAGAGGCCCAGTGCATGATTGAATCATGCACGTGTAGGGTCCCCTACACGCTTTTGCTTTTGATCGCGGGGGAACCTGTCTGCTGGTGCACCAAGCCTTTCGGAAGCCTCCGGCGCAGCAGAGGCTTCGGAAAGGCCTGGTGCCAGAGCAGACAGGTACCCAGCTCCCCTGCTTTTGATGGTTCGCAGCGGGACGTGAGCTCACTGCCCCAGAGGCCCCTTCTGTTCCGCAGCACAGCCATGGTGCAGACGCTGAGCTCGCGCCGCCGCTGGCAACGCGAGCTCAGCGTTCCGCTGGCCCAATCAGCTACCCCAGCCACCCCGAGTCCCGCCCCCTGAACCTCCCGCTGGCCCAATCATGGGCGTAGCGGAGTGATGGTAATTTACATATTACCATTTTATTAGGTAGGATTATATAGCATCATGCATCCTTGATAATTCATGCCAAGTAAAAAAAATCTAACATAAAAATTATTTTAAAACATAATGCAATTTAGTGAATACAAGGACTTACCAACTAATGAACTTGACAATACGTTAACCTTTAAAGGTGTTAAATTAAATATTCATCACTTGAGATTGGGTAGTTTTCTTCTCATATTTAGAGCAAGTACTTTTCTGTGTTTTTTAGTGCTAGAACAACTTTTTTAAGTCCTTGGAAAATGTGTAATTTCTAGACCTTGGATAAAACAGTGTGGTTAAAGTACATTTAAGGGAAAATATAATAAATAAACTAAAAATAAAACAAGTGATTTAAACAGCTCCCCATGCACTTACTAGACCCTCATTGGGTCTGAGAAACAGGATTTGAAACAGGGTCTTGGAGTCTGAAGGGCATCGGGCACTGATCGTTGAGGAGCTGGAGTGTGTCTGCTGCACCTGAATTTCCTGCTGACGTTTGATTACAATAAATAGACTCTCTTCTGGCTCTGAAGCCGCCCAAATTATGGCTATTATTTTAAATATTTTCTTATTTTTAAATTGTTTTTTTAATTTCAAATATAATGCCTGAGTTTTGTAAAAATATTCAAACAGTAAAAGTACTTTGTGATGTTAACGTTAGCTCTTAAACATTTTATACAAACACAAAAGATATGTGTCCTTGTATCTCCTTCAAAACAAGGAGTAACTTTACAATCAGCAAAGATGCATATGAATTCAGAAGAATCTAGATGTCAAATGAGTGCTGGCATCAAAATAAGTGCTCTTCCTGTTGAAGTTGGCTTGAAAACCATTAAAAAATGTTAAATGCTCACCATCACCAAGCATTCGGGAAATGCTATACCGTGCGTAACATATGAATAGTATAGAAGGGTACGTAATATGCTGTTGTTTCCTGGAGATTTTTACCACAGAGTACTGCTCCTTTGGAACTCTCCAGGGGTTAGTGCTTCCTGGCACACATCTGAGAATCTTACCTTGTTCTAGGGATTTTCCAAGTCTGCCACCAGGGGGCAGCCCCCACACACTTTTATGTTCTGACTTAAATACAGAAAGTGTATTTTCCTTCAGCACACGTGTGTGAGTCACGCTGGCATTTTTAAGCAGACTTTGGTAAAAACTTTCGATGGATGAAGGAAATAAATAATAAAAATAAGAAGCCCTACAAATAGTCACACTTCCAAAATACAAAGCTGAGCCCAAGAATTAGCCAATCTGCCCCACCCCCACCCCGGGCCAGTCTGCAATACGGCTCCCAGCCACAGGGCCTTCCCGTCATCTCGACCCCCACATTTGATCTGTGGGCGCATCTTATCACAGCTGTCGGTAAATCCAGGCCCTTGTGCTTCCACAGCTCCAAACCCCTCTGATTAAACGTGCCGGGTCTGCACTGTGACCTTTCCTCTCAGGCCTGGTTGGCAGCTCCGAGTGCCCCAGGGCGAGGAGCAGGGATGGCCTCCCCTGAAGGTCACCTCCCGTGCCAGGGCAGACACCAACCACCCAGCACACTTCTGTGTGGGACTCAGAGCCAGCCTGGCCGGCCTTCCTGACACCGGCTCCAGGCCGCATTCCCAGCGACTGCGCTAATGCGACGGGAAGGTCCCTCACCCAGGCCTGGATGCGTGTCCCACCACCTCCGCAGCCTTCTGTGGTGACTCTCCCTAATCCTGTGCTCAAAACTTCTTCTCTCTCTCTCTCTCTCTCTCTCTCTCTCTCTCTCTCCCCCCCCTCTCTCTCTCTCCCTCCTTCTCTCTCTCTCTCCCCCGCCCTCTCTCTCCTCCACACATATTTAAAAAGTGCGTTTAGACCCGCAGTAATGAAGGGCTCCCCTCCAGCCCTCAGTCTCACCCACCTATGCCACAGCGAGCAGGTGCTGCCTATTTGGAAGGAGGGTGTCGCTCCGTCCCGCGTGGGCCGAGGCTCCGACGTGGCCCGTCCTCTTGTTTCACTGGTGGCGGCCGTGCCATGTGGCAGCTGTGCCATGGGAATAAGCACGTCCTGGAGTTTTTTTTGTGAGGTGCCCAGACTCAGCCTGTGCCTGCCCCCCTTCAGCCAAGGCTGTGGGGGGTCCAAGCAGGCCGCTATGTGGACGGCTGTGGGACTATCTTCCAGAGGTATGATTTTCTTTAATGCTGCAAGTTTATTAAAATAATCAACATAGTGTTTATGGTAATTATATTTCATTCATCCTACCTAATAATAGACAAATATGCAAATTGACAATACCTCCGACACACCCACAAGCCACGCCACAAGCCATGCCCACCATCCAATCAGAGCGAGCATGCAAATTAACCCAAACCAAGATGGCTACAGCCACAGAGAGCAAGGTTTCCTAGGTAACAGAGGAAGCCAAGCTTTCTGCCTGCCCTTGCTAGGCCTAAGCCTCCACTCAAGCTACAAAGTTTCAATTATAGAAGGTAAACAAATTCAAACAAATGGCGGCAGAATGGAGCTTGAGAGAGCAGGTCAGGGTTGCTGCCGACAACAGGGGAAGCAAAGCTTTCCACACACCCTGGCCGGGCCCACCTGCTTAAGGCTACAAAGTTTCAATTATAACCCCAACACAAATGGCTGCCGGCCTCGGAGGGAGCCCCAGGCTTGGCTCTGCTCCAGGCTACAAAGTTTCAGTTGTAGAAGGAAAATAAATTCCAGATACCAGGGCCTCCACTTGGGTTGCCAGGGGGCGTGGCCGGCCTGCAAACCACCACAGGCCCCTCGCTCAGGCCGCCCCATGCCCCAAGGGAACCCCCACCTGATCCGGGACACCCTTCAGGGCAAACCAGCTGGCCCCCACCCCTGTACCAGGCCTCTATCCTATCTAATAAAAGAGTAATATGCAGATTGCTCATCACTGCAACACACAATATAGCTGCCCCCATGTGGTCAAAGATCCTGCCCCCATGTGGACACAAGATGGCCACCACAAGATGGCCAGCAGGAGAGGGCAGTTGGGAGGCACCCTGCCTGCAAGGGAGGGCAGTTGAGAGGGACCAGGCCTGCAAGGGAGGGCATTTGGAGGTGATCAACCCTGCAGGAGAGGGCAGTTAGGAGTGACCAGGCCAGCAGAGGAGGGAAGTTGGGGACAAACAGGCTGGCAGCAGAGTGGTTAGGGGGTGATCAGGCTGGCAGGCAGAAGCGGTTAGGGGCAATCAGGAAGGCAGGCAGGCAAGCAGTTGGGAGCCAGCAGTCCAGTGGGATCGGGCCTAAACGGGCAGTCAGACATCCCTCGAGGGGTCCCATATTGGCAAGGGTACAGGCTGGGCTGAGGGACAACCCCCCTCCGTGCTCGAATTTCATGCACCGGGCCTCTAGTATTAATATATAAACTTAACAATGAATTGGTGTGGGGACAGTGGGGTGTGGTCACTAAGCGTGACCTCTGGAGTTGCTCCGCCACTTCCCTCCTTGGCAGCGCCACTACCTAACCCTCCAGACTCTGAAGAAGAAGAAGGCACAGCCATCCCCCTCGCTGTGCGTCACCACAGAGCAAACGAGCTGCCGTCACTGTGAGGCCTGAGTGAGCGGGCGGTGGGTTCACCTGGCACTGAAATGATACCAACATTACTCCTTTTTAAACCCTCACCCAGGGATATGTTTATTGGTTATAGAGAAAGAGGAAGGGAGGGAAGGAGGGAGGGAGGAAAGGGGAGAGGGGGGATAAAGAGAGAGAGAGAGAGAGAGAAACATTGATTGGTTGCCTCATATGCACCCTGGTTGGGGCTCAGACCTTTTGGTGTTGGGATCACGCTCCACCCCAGCCCCCGCCGGGGTTCCTCCTGTGTTAAGTGCTCCTATTTCAGCTGAAGCCGTGTGCCAGGTGGGACAGCCCAAGGCCCCGCGCGTTCCCCATGCCAGCCCCGCAGAGGCCAGGTTTGGGAGGCTGGCCTGCAGAGGCGCGGTGAGTTCTCAGCCCCGTTGGCCGGAGCTTGGCGAGTGGCCCGGGCGGTGTGCGCGTGGAGAGAAACTGCTCCCAGCCGCTCCTCTCGCTCCGGGGCAGGCTGGGGGCTCCTCCGCCCGGCAGCGGGGCTGCCTGTGCCGCTGCTCGGCTCTGTCTCCTGATAGCCTAAGCCCAGTGGTTGGCAAACTCATTAGTCCACAGAGCCAAGTATCAACAGCACAACGACTGAAATTTCTTTGGAGAGCCACATTTTTTAAACTTAAACTTCTTCTAACGCCACTTCTTCAAAATAGACTCGCCCAGGCCGTGGTATTTTGTGGAAGAGCCACACTCAAGGGGCCAAAGAGCCGAATGTGGCTCGCGAGCCGCGGTTTGCCGACCACTGGCCTGGCCTAAGCCCATCCAGTTCCGAAGGCGGGCACTTGACCTTTATTAAGTGCCCTCTCCGCCCGGCGCTGCAGGAATGAGCGAGAGCGAGGGCACCATCAGGGGCGAGGGGCGCCGCCCGGAGTGATGGGAGCGGAGGGCATTAGGGAAGGCTGCCGGTGAGAGATGCCCGAAGGCAACCAGGTGCCAAGCCGAGAGGCCCAGGGGGCCTTCTGAAGCAGGGCCCCCACCTGCCCGTCGCCAGGCGCCAGTGCAGTGACAGGGGGAGGGGTGGGGAAGGAGGCAAAGACAGAGGGGGAGCGCGCCAAGGATAGGCGGCTGTACTCCCCATCCTACGACCAAAACGCCACGGTAATAGCAACAGAATGTGCCTTTCTATGGCCGCTATTTAATGTGATTCAGAATCTTACATCCATTCTTCGGCCTTGCCTCCTGAAATTAGCTTCAGAAATGAACTCAGTTTTCATCTAAGTAAATTTTAAATTCATCTTTCATTTTCAAAAACGTTGCTTTTATTTCAACTATGAATTGTTGGAATTTAAGGTAGTCAATACATGTCTTACATCAACTCGTCTGACATAAAAATAACTCAGCATCTGACAATTTGCTAAGAGAAAAATGTACAGTTGTTTAACATTTATTTTTTATTATCAATGAAGTCAAGCATTTTTTCTTATATTTATTGGCCATTTGTATTCCTTATGAAAATTACCTATTCCCATCCCTTTTCTATGTATTTATTGCATTAATTAAGAAAGAAAGAGTTGATTCAGAGGGGACAGACCCAAGTACAAGCAATGTGTTCCTACCACAGCCCCAGCCACCGAGTGACTCCCCGCAGCTGCAGAGCTCACTGCCCGCTCCTGCGGGGCTGCGCGGCGGCTGGCGCTGCGGCTGGCGCCCCTGCAGGCTGGTCCCCAAGCGCGAAGGCTCGTCAGCCCCTGGCAGGGGAGCGGGGCGGGACAGGGTCCTTGCGGCCCCGGCGCATCCCGGAGGCCGGCAGGGGGCGCTGTCGCACAGCCGTCCTCGCAGACCCAGCTGGGGTTTAGGGGTACAGCTCAGCTCGGTGTCCTGCACTGGGGGCAAATGTAGGCCGGGCTGATGGGGAAGTAAGTGGCCGCGATTCGCTTTGCCCAAGGGTGGTTTCTCTGGCACCGTGCTCCAGCGCAGGGGAGGCCTTCAGAAAGTTGCTTATCTTCTCAGAAAAAAATGTTGTTAAGTCGAAGTTAGACTGAATCATATTTAAATACGGCTATTAAAACATTTGTGATATTAAAATCTGTGAAATAATAACAACAGTGCTTATTTATGAATGCAATAAACAAGATCTAGTGTAGCATCACTTCAAAGCAGTCGGGAGTAGAAACTGTTCTGCGATATTGACAGCCGGTGTGGTGTGATACATCCACATACTTGTTAATATTCTTCTAGGTGCGTTTGAAACATCTTATTTTTTTAGTTTTTGGCTCTGCCTGAATCTCAGCTCTCCGTTGTATCAGCACCAGCATCCTTTTCCGCTTCCAAATAACTTCCCTGCTGGGAAACCTCACGTGGTGTATTTCCCAGGGACAGACCCAGCCACGCAGCGCTGTGAGTGAAAACACCCCAAGGGCATGCGGGGCCGGGTCTCCTGTGGAAGCCGCGACTCCGACTCGCAGGAACACTTCGGTCTCCGTTATGTGTTCTGACGGATAGTCAGTGCCACTCGGGTAGTTGACAGAACTGTGTTGCACACTCACAATGTGGCCGAACGTCCAGCTGCCCAGAGGCCGACAGGGGTGCCAGGGCCAGCGTGTCACAGGGGGGAGCCCATCCGTGAGGCTGCACAGGACCCACGAGAAAAGCGTATCCTGAACATAGCTTCCTAGGTCATAGATCGGGACACAGCCTGTTTCTGTGGAGAGCCAACAACCAGGGAGTGTGGGAACCCGAAATCCTGACAGAATCCAAGCTCACAGGCCCTCCCGCCAGGCTCTCTCCTCTGGGCCCTGACTGAAGCCTCGGGTGGGGTGGGGAGAGGCGAGGTCCAGGCGGTCCAGGGTGTGTCTGGGCTGCGCTCACAAACGCTTCCTCCCTGTTTCCAGGCCCCTGGCAGGTTGGACCCTGGCGGGTGAGGTCCACTTCCCCCCGGCTGACTCAGTGAGAGCTCCAGTGGGCAGTGAGGGCGGGGAGGGAGAGCGGCCCGCCGGCCCGCCATGCCCTCTCCTCCCTCTGCACCGGTGACTCTGGCATCGCAGTGTTCGGGGGCCCTGCATTGGAAGCCCCTCGCCGCCTGCTTCTCCGGCGCCTCTGCTCCGCAGCTCCTCCGCTGGCCGGCCCACCTTCTTTTCCCAAAGGCCTGTGACTTCCTGCAGAAGTCCTGTCAACTGAACCTGAGGCCAAACACCCACTCACACGCACCAAGAGAGCTTTGAACGTCTTTCACAGCGCGAGAGGGTTTTATTCGGCATTTGTGCATGGTCTTTCCTGTTCAGGTGAGGCTAATTCAGAAAGAGGAAGCTTAGACCTGGGGCGTATTCACCTGGATTTGAGTCCTTCGTCTGCCAGATGTCAGGTCAGCGACCTCAGGGACAACTCCTGGACCTCCTGAGCCTGAGTTTCCTCGAGTGTCGAAGTGCCTGCTTCCGAGGGCCGTGGGCGAGGAAGGCACCTGACCGTGGGCGGAGGGGGAAAGCCAGGCATCAGAGCTGCGTCTCAGGTGGGAAAGGGGCACCGTGGACCCCACCCCTCCTGGAGCCCTGCGCTGGGCTTCCCTTGTTCAGGAGCTCCTGCAGGTCAAGCTCCGTGGCCCACTGTAACCCCGACCTCTCCTCCTGCACCTCCACCTGCTGCTCTGCCCTGTGTGCTCCGCATAGAAGCCGCCCCTCACCACTTCCTTCTTGGCCTAGAAGGGCCTCTTTCTCCTCTCCCACGTGTGGGCGGCCCTGGGTGCTGCTGCCGGGTTGCGTGCTGGGAACAGGCACCGAGTCCTGGCCTGCCCCGCATCCGGTCCCCAGCTGCCCTCGGGCTGAGGTGCGGCTGCTCCCCCAGCCTCATGTGCTGTCCCCGGGGACCTGGGACTCGGGTCTGGCCAGGCCGAGCCCGTGAAGGCCTCTTGCTGGGATTACTGGGAGAGGGGATCCCTTTTCGCAGGGGCTGCTCAGCTAGCTGCACTTGAGCGTGGACCTGCTAGTGGCCCTCTGGCTCCATTGGGAAGCAAACGAACCTCAACAATGAGGAAGGAGAACGGAGACGAGGGAGACAGCGGGGCACCAGTGCCAGGAGCAGGTGCAGTGTTCTCGGGGCCCTGCATTGGGAAACCCCTCGCTGCCTGTTTATCCGGTGTCTCTGCTCCTGCAGCTCCTCCCCCCGGCCGGCCCACCTTTTTCCAAGGCTCACACCGGCCCAGGCAATCACGAGGATCACACTGGCACAGGCAATAGGCGAGTCTTTCTTTCTCTCCAGTTTGCTGAGATGGAGTGACCAGGGGGGTGACAGCCATCACCTTGGCATTTAATGCAACCTAGTCAGGGGAGTGGCATCCCGACATCTTTGTCCTATTCTCTTGGCTGCACTCAAGGGAAGGACCTTATACAGGGCATAGCCCCGGGCTGCGAAAACCACGATGCCCTGGGAGAGCTCTGCCTGCCACACCAATTCACTTACCACCCAGTGATCTAAACCCAATTCAGAGAGGGACACTTTTTTATTTTATTTTGTGCACACCAAACATGGGTTTAATTTATTAGCATTCTGTTGTATGACCATGTGTAAAACACTCTAAACTCCCCCTCCGACTGGATTACAAGAGGCTTGTATGTACTCAGAAAACGGGCCGCTAAACACAAAAGCCTCAGATCCCACTGAAAATCTGTTGAAGGTTTCACTTCTCTCCGGAAAAATGCGTGCACATGCATTTGTGCGTACTCTTTCAGGGGCTTCAAATACCTTCCAAGGTCCAGTCACACGTCAGGTGACACCAGACGCCTGGTTCTCAGTATTCCTGCAGGGGATCTGAAGATCACGTTCTTCCCATTCCCACAATCTCTATTTCTCCTACTGAGTCAGGGGTGGGGGAAACAACAACAGAGTGACATTTATTGATTAGTAAAGTTGTTCTGCATGCCAGTGTAGATTTTTAGTAAATATGTGTTATTTTTTATAATGTGTGTGTACATTTTAGGGTTGAAAATGATAGCTACGGTAGGCTGAATAATGGCCCAAGATCTGAGCCTAATCCCTGAAATATGTACTAGTCAATGTTACTTTGTACGGCAAAGACTTTGCATCGGTGGTTAATTTAAGGTTTTTGAGCTGCAGAAATTATCCCAATTTATCTGGTTGAGCTGTACATGCCATGGCAGAGTCCTTAGGAGTCAGGCAGAGGGAGATCAGAGAGACAGTGAGGACACGATGATGACGAGGCACGGAAGCAGAGCTTGGAGTGATGTGGCCACAAGTCACGGAATGCTGGCAGCTCCAGAAGCAGACGATGCAAGAACGGGCTCTCCCCTGAGCGAAGGGCGCGTGGCCCTGCTGACGCCTGGACTTCGGCCCAGAGAGACTGAATTTGGACTTCGGGTTCCAGAACTAAAAGAGAACACGTTTCTGCTCTGTAAAGCCGCTCATTCGGTGGCAATTCACGACTGCAGGCAGCCACAGGGAGCTAGTACAACAGCCACACCGTCGGATTTAGAATCAGGTTTGCATTTGAGGCTGTTGAACCTGAACACAGTTTAACAGGCCAGACTGCAGTGGGTTTCCGTCTGACCTGCACAATATCATTCCTCCCAACCGCGTCCTTGGAACACCCGCTCTTCGCCTTTTGGGGAGCTTGTTTGGAAAGCGTTAGTCAGAAACACCTGCTCAAAGGTGCCAGGTGTTAAGGACAGACCACACATTTGGCTTCGAGCTCCTCGGTGCTACCTGGTCGTCAAAGCAAACAGTGGTCCCCCATATAGAGCATTTCATGTTTACTCTTCCTAAGTGGGAGGCCCGGGTACTTTATTCCTCGGGGTCTGGTTTTCCTCTTGGATAAGTGACTAATTCTTCACACACCTTTTGTCTGATCCTTAAAGCCAGATGCTTTAAGGAATTTTCATTCAACAAACATTCCCTGAGCCCCTACAAAATTTGCCATGAGGGACAGAAATAAAAAGTACACAACATTTTCTACTCCTAAAATACCTACCACTCAGTGGAAAAGACAAAAATTAAATAGCCCCATAGATAAATTATACATAAATAAATAGGTAATTGCAACTGAGGTAAGTCTGAAGGAGAGAAACATTTTTGAGGAGGTTATTTAATGAAAGAACCTTGACGAGGCTCAGAGAATCATGCACGGCTCTTTCCTGGACGTGGCTTCTCGTCTAAGCATTGAAACTGAGCAGGACTCAACTGGAGGCGGGGCCGAGGGTTCCATTGGAGGCAACAGCACGGGCACTGGCCACGGGACCAAGTGGCGTGGTGCCTGCGGGACCGAGAGGGAAGCAGGCAGGGGGGTTGGGCAGGACTGACCATGGACCCAGGCGACCCATGAAGGAAGGTCAAGCACATTGTGAAAAGGTCAACAACTGAGGGTGTCCATCTGCTCCCCTCGTCACCATTGTGTGGCCCTGCTTCCCTTTGCAGGTGGTTGCCCAACCTGAGAAGCCATCATGGGGTTTCTCTACCTCCGTTTGGGTGATTCACCCCTGCTGTTGCCTGCTCACAAGACACACGTCTCGTCTGCTATCTCTCTCCTCACTGGGCGGAGGGCACTGTCTTCAAAGGCTTATGAGCTGTGGGTCTCAGCCTCAGGAGAAGCCAGGACTAGAAAGAGAGGTCCCCATGGGCGCCCTGAAGGGCAGCACAGCCGTCTGCTCCCCTGGCACCCCTGACTCCCGTGAAATGTGCTGAACCTCAAACCCAACTGAACAGCAGCTCGCCTGCAGCCAGACACCAGGTCTGTGGACTCGCCCCTGGGGGAGACCTAAGCTTATCTGACTTTTTCTGCCCACGGACTACGGGACTGTCCTGGAAGGCACACCTTCCCATTAAAAGGAAGCATTATTTCCCCTTGCTGGAAGAACCTTTTGTTTCCTGGATGCGTGGTGCTTCGCCGCATAATATGATTTTGTTAGCGGGAGGGGCGTACTTGTGCAGAATTGGTTTGTGCTGTTCATCTGCCTGAGGGACAGCCCTGTTCTGCACATTATTTCCTCCTGACTGAGGCCTTGTGGGGAGAATGTTATGCATTTCATACGTGAAGGTCTCATGCTTCTATTCAGATATGCGTTTACTACCTGTCACCAACTTTCTCCTTTGGAGGCCTTCTCTCTGCATGAATGAAGTCTTGCTTTGTGATCATTGCTAGTCGCCCTCGGATGTGGGAGCACACGCGACATGGGAAACAGCTGAACCATTCCTCATGCATACCTCTCCCCAGGCCGACATAGTTCTTACAGAACAGAAACAAATTCAGAGTGATGAAAATTCCAGCAAAACAGCCAGAATCGACACATTCCGAAGGTTCCAGATCCCCAAGGGAAAGGAATGGCTTCGCTGTAAACAGAGGAAATTAGCAAATGGAAATTTTCTCCACTCCTTTCCCTGCGTCTCTGAGCAATAGTTAGTGGTGGTTTGCAGGGTTTTCTTCTTGTTGTCCTTCCTCTGCAGCGAGGAGAGGTGGGCTGTTATTGTCCTTACCCTGCTGGTCTGGAGATGCTGCCTGTCTGTGGGACTCAGTGAACGAACAGTGTTCCTTTGAGATCAGAGGCAATAGAGGCGAACTCTCCAGCTAGTGAAAGAGAAGAAGAGGGGCAACATTGATATTTCAAGCTTCTCCCATAGCTGCGTCTCTTAAGTCCATTGCTTTTCGGATTAGGTGACATTTGGGGCACCTGCCTAGGAGATGGGGTTAGGTGATTTGGGACTGTACGCAGGCGCAGTTTTGAGAGGGGCAGTGTGGTGGGACAGTCTTCGAGAAGAATTGGTGGGAGAACGTGGATGCCTAACTGCCTTCAGGCAGATCAACCGAGGAGGAGAAATGCAACGTGGGGTTAAGAAGTCAGATTGCCCAGGCCACATCCGAGCACCACCTGGTCAAGTCCAGGCCAGCTGAGTGACCCCGAGTACGTTATTCACTTCTCTGGGCCTCAGTTCCCTTAACTATGGAATGGAGATAATCAGAGTAATGTCTCCATTATAGAGTAGTGGGGAGATTAAATGAAATTATTGTATATGTAAGCACTTACCATTAATGCTCAAGAAACAGCTGTTGCCCTAGCTCAGTGGTCGGCAAACCGCGGCTGGTGAGCCACATGCGGCTCTTTGGCCCCTTGAGTGTGGCTCTTCCACAAAATACCACAGTCTGGGCGAGTCTATTTTGAAGAAGTGGCGTTAGAAGAAGTTTAAGTTTAAAAAATTTGGCTCTCAAAAGAAATTTCAATCGTTGTACTGTTGATATTTGGCTCTGTGGACTAATGAGTTTGCTGACCACTGCCCGTTTGGCTCAGTGGATAGTGTCCGCCTGCAGACAGAAGGGTTCCGGGTTTGATTCTGGTCAAGGGCACATACATTGGTTGGGTTGCAGGCTCCTTCCTGGCCCAGGCCCAGGTCAGGGCCTGTGCAGGAGGCAACCAATTGATGTTTCTCGCACATCGATATTTCTCTCTGTTTTTCCCTCTCTCTTCCACTCTCTCTAAAAATCAATGGAAAAATATCCTCGTGTGAGGATCAGAAAGTAAATAAATAAATAAAAAGAAATGGTAGCTGTTACCTTTTCTATCATTGATGAGTTAGTTTCATGTGTGGGGCTAGTTGGGCATCTTTAATCCAGTCATTCCACAACCATGACTCGTGCCCCGTATATGCCAGGCACTGGGCTAGGTGCCGAGAGTGAAACGTGAGCCCTGTCCGAGACCTCGGGAATTCCTGACTGAGATAGTGCGGTGGTGGGACCCACCGGAGGCCGTGCTAACTGTGAGGCCTGCCTGCTGGAGGGACCACAGGGAGGGTTTTAGTGCCTGCATGGTGGGAGGTAGTTCCCACTGACCTTGCAGGATCTGGGGAGAAAATGGAGTTTGTTGTTGGTATTTTCTCAAGTATCCTCTACCTGCCCTCCATCCCCCCACCCAGCTCTCACCCAGTGTCTGCCTACGCCCCATTAACCCTTCCCTACCCTGAGACGATTGGAGAGATGCCGCACTCTGAATCTCAGGTCACCTGGGTAAAGGCAGGCTGAGAAAGTGTGAGTGCCTGATAGTGTCACAGCCCCTGTGCTTGGACCGGATCTCCGCCACGGGGTGGAGTTCTCTGGCCCCAGCAGAGAAGAACTTTGAACACGGGCTCGCTTGCTTCTCCTGCGAACTTCAGGGGTCACAGTTCACCCATGTATCTTCCCTTCCCCACTTGGACCTGCTTTCACTCCCCTCAGTTCTCTAACTGTTGGGTCATAAAAAAAATAGTAGTCAGTGAAATAAAATCAGCCTTCTAATCCACCATATAGTCTAACTCCAACCAAGCTTTTACCTGCCAGGTGCCCTCAGTTCACCTGTCCTCTATTCTTATTCAAAAGGCCTTTTAAATCTGCATTTCAGTCCAGGAGGCAGTGAGGCGTGGTGGGTGTGGGTCCGAAATGTCTGGGGTTTGAAACTGGTCCTCACCAACTGGCTGGAAAACTTTGTGTGGTTTCCTTAATCCTCCTCTGCCTCATCTGGAAAATGGGATAATAGCTCCCATTTTGTCAGGTTGCTGAGCACATTAATACGTTAAGAGGTGAACTGTGCTTAAAGTACCACTTGGCACATAGTAGGCACTCAGGAAATGGCAGCCTTTATTGCTCTCATCTGGAGAGAAGCAAGATTTCCAACTAGGTAAGCAAGTGGGTGATACTCCTGCTGTATTTCTGAGTCCCCAGCTCCTTTTCCTGCCACTCAGCTGTGACATGTAAAAATCACTCGCGAGTTTGTTCTGATTGGATGTAGATTATTGTTCAAAAGCATGACCCTTGGGAACCTTCCATTTTAAGGAATGTATGGTGAAATGGATTGGAGGCTCGTGTATCATTAACTGGACTTCCAGTGTGAGTCATATTGCAGCCACACCCCTCGATGGCTGTCCAACACGCTGCTAATGACTCAGGCTCCGCGTGACGGACTTCCTCGGGCCCGGGACGGAGCGGGAGGCCAGCTGTGCAGCTGGGGACTCTGAGGAGTCAGCGAGACAGAACACTTCCAGCTCCTGGGCTCTGACAGACGTGCGCCCTGTGTGACTCATCTCCTGGGACGGGAGGTGGACAGAACCGGCGGCCAGCCCCTCCCTGTCGGTGCTGAGTGTGAGTGGTGCTGCTCGGGCGCCTCCACAGCCCCCAGGTGCAGCTCACGCTAGACGCAGGGTGGTTACTAGCACTTTCTGTGAGCTGAGTCATAATTGTTGGAAGCATAGGGCAATGAGAATTTAAAGGAGTTTTCGGTTAAATCTACTCAAACCTAAAGAAGCAGCTGAGAATGTAAGCAGAGGCTGGACCCAGGGACTTGGTTTAGGTGCCAGGTGAGTTAGCCACCGTACGAAGAGCGGGATGTTTGTGCGTAAAGCTGGCGTGCTTCTGAAACCAGCTTCCTGGCTCGACGGCCATCATCCCACTTGTCAAGGCCAGCGCTCCCTGCAGTGTCCGGGCTGAGGGTGCGTCTCCAGGTTGCCACAGGAGAAGGCGCCGCCCTCCCAGATTCCACCTGCTGAGCCTCCAGGTGTGCAGCCCCTGCTCCAAAGGCCAGGTGCGGACTTCCAAACATTTTATTACAATAAAAATAGCTCGTTCTTTCCTTTGTGCCACACCTTCTACTATCTACTCTGATTAAAACAGAAAGCTGGGCCTTCTGGGTAAATTATGATGCTATTTTCCTTCTCAGTGGCCAGTCCTAGATCACACCTACTTCCTGTCACCAGAGCACATCAGTTGGACAGCCCACCCCTCAGTGGCGCAGCTGTACACACACTGCACACACTCACCTGGAGACGCACGCCTCATGCACTTACACACGCTCACATTCTCACTCAGGCATCAGGCAGGGTGCCCTCACAGCGTGCACTTACACACACTCACTCGTGTATCAGACACACAGTACACTCACAGCGTGCACTTACACACTCAGTCATGCATCAGGCAGGGCGCCCTCACAGCGTGCACTTACACACACTCACTCGTGTATCAGACACACAGTACACTCACAGCGTGCACTTACACACACTCACACACTCACTCGTGTATCAGACACACAGTACACTCACAGCGTGCACTTACACACGCTCACACACTCACTCGTGCATCAGGCAGGGTACCCTCACAGCATGCACTTACACACATTCACTCACTCGTGCATCAGACACACAGTACACTCACAGCGTGCACTTACACACACTCACTTGTGTATCAGACACACAGTACACTCACAGCGTGCACTTACACATACTCACACACTCACTCACTTGTGCATCAGGCAGGGCGCCCTCACAGCGTGCACTTACACACACACACTCACTCGTGCATCAGGCAGGGCGCCCTCACAGCGTGCACTTACACACACTCACACACTCACTCGTGCATCAGGCAGGGCGCCCTCACAGCATGCACTCACACTCACACACTCACTCGTGCATCAGGCAGGGCGCCCTCACAGTGTGCACTTACACACACACACACACTCACTCGTGCATCAGGCAGGGCGCCCTCACAGCGTGCACTCACACACACTCACACACTCACTCATGCATCAGGCAGGGCGCCCTCACAGCGTGCACTCACACTCACACATCACTCTTTTGCACAAGAATGTCAGTAGAATGTGCAGACTTATGAGAATTTCAGAGCTGAAACCAGACCCGCTTTAGGATCCTGACGTTGCTCAGACTTGGTTGATGGCAAATCGTTCCAAACAGAATGTCAGGACTGAGAGGAACCGTCGGGAGCAAGAGAGGGGCTCCGAGAGGCGGCTGTACCCCTGTCCTCCCGCGGCACAGCCTGAGTCTGCTCCCCAAGAGCAATGGCGTTTGTTGTCAGGAGTCTGATCCCCTGGAGGAAAGGGTGGCGTTCTTGTTGGCGTTGCTGAGGTCTGAGGGTCCTGCGGTAGGAGGCCCCCTGAGAGCCACAGAAGCCCCGGGGAACTGGCTGGACAATAGGGTGTCAGCGGCTCTTGTGCTGAGAAGTTCGGAGTCTCATCTCAGGTGCGGTTCGATCAAGGGGCTGACACGACTCTCCGAGTGTCTGTGCTCCGCACGTGGCTTTGTTGTCACGTCTGCTTCCGTTACAGCAGCACGCAGTGTGGCCCTCATGCCGGTGCCTCCCACGTGCAGGAGGTACGTTTGCCCAGAACCCAGCAGTATCCTGAGGCTGCAGCGGGCGGACGCCCTGGTTCGCTCGCGTGCTGGCTGCTCATGCCCTGCTTCCCCCTGGAGTGGGGCTGGTCCGCGCGTGGGCTGAGTAGGGGTGGGCGATGTTTAAACTAGAGATTTTCACACTGCGGAGGGGGTGGGTGCTGGTGGCACTGCCCCATCCCGCTGAGGAAGGAAGTGGCTCTCTCTGCCTGACAGACAGCAAGCCAGAGCCTTAGGGAGTTACAGCCACGTTTCTCCTCGGCGGGAGGGCGGAGCTGGAGCTCCCCCAGGTTGGATGTCCCACCTCAGACCTGAGCTCCCCTCCCGCCTCAGGCCACAGGGCCGCACTCTGAGCCTTGGTCCTGGGAGGTCAGGGGGGGGCTTGGAAGCAGCTCTCCAGGCTTCTGCTCCCCACACGTCGCCATCCCTGCTCCAGGAGGGGCCTGGCCTCTGCCACGCACACGCAGAGCCTCCAGGTGCTGGGACCTCACCTCAGGACAGCTGGTCCTGTCCCCCGGTCCTGTCCCCCGGCCCACACAGCCCACCCGTCCCCCGGTCCTGTCCCCCGGCCCACGCAGCCCACCCGTCCCCCGGCCCACGCAGCCCACCCGGCCCCCGGCCCACACAGCCCACCTGTCCCCCGGCCCACGCAGCCCACCTGTCCCCCGGCCCACGCAGCCCACCCGGCCCCCGGCCCACACAGCCCACCTGTCCCCCGGCCCACACAGCCCACCTGTCCCCTGGCCCACACAGCCCACCTGTCCCCCGGCCCACGCAGCCCACCTGTCCCCCGGCCCACACAGCCCACCTGTCCCCCGGCCCACACAGCCCACCCGGCCTCCGGCCCACACAGCCCACCTGTCCCCTGGTCCTGTCCCCCGGCCCACACAGCCCACCTGTCCCCTAGTCCTGTCCCCCGGCCCACACAGCCCACCTGTCCCCCGGCCCACACAGCCCACCTGCCCCCCGGCCCACGCAGCCCACCTGTGGCAGTGCAGCAGGCCACTCCTTTCTGATTTGCTTCCCCACTTGCCGCCTTTCCCATTCCAAACGTGCTAGTCCCGGGCCGCCCTCCAGCACTGCCCTGCGCTCTGTTGGCTCGGATGTTCCCCAAAGCTGTGGGTTGTTTACTTTTCAACAAGGACCTCGAGAGTGTCCAGAGGTGGGACTTCAGCCAGCGGGGCCTTGGGGGCGCTGGGCTCCTGGCCCCGCGGGGGGTGGGGGGGGACGGTCTTTGCTCGCAATGGGCGGCCCTGTTTGCATAGCTGACTATTCCCCAGAAATGCAGGCTCGCCCCTTCCAGGGGCGCTTTTCAGGTTTGCTCCTTAAGCTTGAGGGGGGTCAGCAGGCCTGGCCTTTTGGGTAAATCAGCTCTCATTGGCACTCGGCCACGCGTCATGACTATTGTCTCTGCCTGCCCTCCCTCCACGGCGAGCCGCATGTCACAGCTAAGAGCACGTGTCCCACGAAGCCTGGTGTGCTGCTGTCAGCCCCTTAGGTCCCTGAGCTCCAAACATCCTGCTCCAGGACCCCGCACTCTCCTCCCCGGCCCCTCCCCCTCCCCACACGGCCAGGAGGGAAGCCGTGTAGCTGGGCAGCAACAAGTCCTGTGCCCGGTGCTGGAGCGGAAACCACCGCCTCCTGCCGTCCAGGCGCAGGGGAAGCAGCATGGTGCTCCCGGCCGCCCGCCTCCCGCTGCGCCCTGGCCACATGGCAAAGCGAGCCCAGCACTGTGCCCGACCGACCGGGCCTGAGTCCTTCCAGGTGCTCGGCTGGGCTGCCCATCACGGTCCCACCCTCTGGGCCAGGGGTCCTCAAACTTTTTAAACGGGGCCAGTTCACTGTCCCTCAGACTGTTGGAGGGCCGGATTATAGTTAAAAAAAACTATGAACAAATTCCTATGCACACTGCACATGTCTTATTTTGAAGTAAAAAAACAAAACGGCAAAAACACCCTCATGTGGCCCGTGGGCTGTAGTTTGAGGACGCCTGCTCTGGGCCCTGGGTTGGCTCCTGCCGCGGACCGGGCCGACCCGCACACACCAGCCCGTCGCCCTGGCCGCGTGCTGACATGGTGCGCGAGCGCTCTGGCCACCAGTTCACATGCGGAGCTGGAGGGCTGAGGGCCTTGTTCTCTGACGAGCGGGTGGTGGGGGCGGCACCTAGGGCACGGCTGGCTGTGGCTCTGCCCTGCAGGAGGGCACAGCAGTGAGAGAGCACACCCGAGGAGATGAGTGCCAGGCGAGGGGAGCGGTGGCAAGGCCCGGAGAGGAGAGGCCTGGGTGTCCGCAGGCCCATCTGCCCCTGCCGGGCCCCATTCTGCTCATACACACCAATACGGTCCGTGTTGTTGACCTTAGAATCGGGTTTCTGCCATTTGCAAGCGAAGAGCTTTGACAAAGACACAGCCTTTCCTCAAAGAATTAAAGCTGGAGCTGCCTTAGGCCCGGCAGTTCCCTTCTGGGGCTTTGTCCAAAGAAACCAACCAGGCATCTGAAAGGGTGTATGCACCCCGTGTTCACTGCAGCACTAGTTACAGTCGCCACGCTGAGGTAGCAACTGGAGTGCCCCTCGGTAGATGAGTGGGTAAACAGCTGTGGTGCATTTACACCATGGAATATGACTTCGCAACAAAAAGAATGAACTCATACCATTTGGGATGGCATGGATGGTCCTAGAGGGTATTATGCTAAGTGAAATAAGTCAGAGAAAAATAGCATGTGATTTTACTTATACTAGTATGTGGAATCCTATCTAATAATAGACAAATATGCAAATTGACCATACCTCCGACACACCCACAAGCCACGCCCACAAGCCCACCATCCAATCAGAGCGAGTATGCAAATTAACCCAAACCAAGATGGCTATAGCCACAGAGAGCAAGGTTTCCTAGGTAACAGAGGAAGACAAACTTTCCGCCTGCCCTTGCCAGGCCTAAGCCTCCACTCAAGCTACAAAGTTTCAATTATAGAAGGTAAACAAATTCAAACAAATGGCGGCAGAATGGAGCTTGAGAGAGCAGGCCAGGGTTGCCGGGCCCACCTGCTTAAGGCAACAAAGTTTCAATTATAACCCCAACAAAAAATGGCTGCCGGCCTCGGAGGGAGCCCCAGGCTTGGTTCTGCTCCAGGCTACAAAGTTTCAATTGTAGAAGGAAAATAAATTCCAGATACCAAGGACTCCGCTTGGGTTGCCAGGGGGCATGGCCAGCCTGCAAACCACCACAGGCCCCTCGCTCAGGCCGCCCCACACCCCAAGGGAACCCCCACCTGATCCGGGATGCCCTTCAGGGCAAACCAGCTGGCCCCCACCCCTGTACCAGGCCTCTATCCTATCTAATAAAAGAGTAATATGCAGATTGATCATCACTGAAACACACAATATAGCTGCCCCCATGTGGACACAAGATGGCCACCACAAGATGGCCAGCAGGAGAGGGCAGTTGGGAGGCACCCGGCCTGCAAGGGAGGACAGTTGAGAAGGACCAAGCCTGCAAGGGAGGGCAGTTGGAGGTGATCAACCCTGCAGGAGAGGGCAGTTAGGGGTGACCAGGCCGGCAGAGGAGGGAAGTTGGGGGCAAACAGGCTGGCAGCAGAGTGGTTAGGGGGTGATCAGGCTGGCAGGCAGAAGCGGTTAGGGGCAATCAGGCAGGCAGGCAGGCAAGCAGTTGGGAGCCAGCAGTCCTAGATTGTGAGAGGGATGTCCGACTGCCCGTTTTAGGCCCGATCCCTCAAGGGGTCCCATATTGGAGAGGGTACAGGCTGGGCTGAGGGACAACCCCCCTCTGTGCACGAATTTCGTGCACCGGGTCTCTAGTCTAGAGTATATATACAAATAAACAAACAAAATAGAAGCAGACTCACAGATACAGAGAACAGACTGCTGGTTGCCGGAGGGGAGAGAGACGGGACTGAGTGTGAAAGGTGAAGGGACTGAGAGGTTCAGACTGGTGGTCACAGAATAGGCGCAGGACGGCAGGTACAGCGTAGGGAAAAGTCAGCAGTGGAATAGCTGTGTGTGGAGCCAGGAGGGGCTGGAAATGTCGGGAGGAACGCTTTGTAAGGTCTGTGATTGTCTAACCACTGAACTGTGCACCTGAAACTAATACAAAATAATATTGAATGTGAACTTGGATTGAAACTTAAAAAGCCAACAAACAACATGAAGAGCACACACAGCCTCTGCGCTCCTGGCAGGCACAGCCCCTCCGGGCCGAGGGCCTCGCGTCTCCCTCCCATTCCGCCGGCGTCCCACCCGCTCCCAGGGCCCTGGAGGTGCCCCTGCGACACTGTGAGGAAGGCAGTCCTGGTCCTGCCCGGGGACTCGCGGGGCGTCATCAAACCTCTCGCACTTCTTCCCATTCCCGTGGAGTTGGGGTTCTGGACCCCCAGAATCACCTTTCCCTGTGCCTCGCCCTCCTTTGTTGGTGTCCTTGTTCCCAGCCATTCACGTGAACTTGGCTTTTTGTCTTCCTTGACCTGTTTTGTACCAAGTGCCAACCTCACTGCGCTGCCTTCATTCTTGGCCTCTGGGCACCCCAGTGTCTGCCTCTCTCCAGGCTCTGAATCTAACCAGTCACTCTCTTAACCTCTCTCTGCCTCAGTTTCCCCATCTGTAAACTAGAGGTAATAATAATACCCATTTCACAGGGCATGCTGAGGTTCAATGCTAACTGGGTGCTTCATAGCAAGAAATCAATATAGAATAGCTGTAGTTATTGTCTGAAGCTTCTAATTCTAATAAACAGAGTTAAATGTACAGTCACATTTTTAAAATCCTCACCCAAGGATGTTTATTGATGTTGAGAGAGAGAGAGAGAGAGAGAGAGAGAGAGAGAGAGAGAGACATCGGTGTGAAAGAGAAACATCCATCAGTTGCCTCCCGTACATGCCCCAACCAGGGATCGAACCCTTTTCGTTGTACAGGACCACACTCCAACCAGCTGGGCCCCCCAGCCGGGCTACAGATACATTTTTTTATCCTTAGGATTAAGAAAATGATATTTAAGAGATCTTCTAGATTATAAAGCCTATACATTTTTTAAAGTTGTTCAGGGTTCTATTGTACAGAAATATCATGGGGGAAAACGTATTTGCAGTAGATTTACTATTTGACTTTTTTAAAAAGAATTCAGAAGAAAACATTCTTAGGAATAGACTTGTCTGTGATTCTAGGTAGAATTAAAATGTGCAGAGGTGTGTGTGTGTGTGTGTGTGTGTGGAACAGAGAGAGTGCTATACTGAATTTAATAAATGGCTACATTTAAACTGGTGAAGTCTGACCATGTCCTTAAGCCCCTTTTATTTTCAAGCCCGATTGCATTAGATGCATATTTAAGGTTCCTACACATGGAAACCTGTCCAGCCTGTTTCTCCTCTCCGTGCAGAGTCCTGTGACCGTACTTGAATAGAGCCGATACCTGATAGTCTCAGGGGCAAGCAGGGACGGCAGGGAGGGGAGGAAGGTTCCTTTTCTGCTTGAAATTTCTCCGTCGCTGCGCCCTTCACCTTGCCAGGACGGGCCTCCGCAGGACGCTGCGTCACGTGGCATCCTGTTGTACTTACCACTAAATGAATTACTTGCTCAATGGAAGTAACCGCCCCTTGGGCAGCTTTACAATGGGGACGTTGGGATGGCTGATGGGTGGGAAGCTCCCCGGCTCAGGCTGACACGAGTCCTTCCTCAGGAACAGCCAATGTCTGTGTGCCTTGGAGGCCCCGTCTACACCGCGGAGCACCTCGGGGCCCAGTGGTTCACGCTCACAAAGTGGAGCAGACTTACCCGGCCCTGGGCTTCACAGGGGAGACACGCGGTGTCATCCGGAGAGTCCGCATGTCCAGCTGCTCCTGCGTGTCCCTGGGCGTCCCCAGAGGCCTGTGCTGAGCTCCCTGGCGTCCCGTGCTTGAATGGCGAGGACCACGGTCCTGACCTCCTGTGCCCTGTGAACAAAGCCAGCCCCTCCCCACGTGCATGTCACGGGCTCCTCCTTCCTTTCGCTGCCGCTTGTCAGGCGCACAATTAATACTACAGTGAGGTCGGCGGGTGTCCTCGCCGCTGAAGCCAACACCCTCCCTACCTTCCTGCCGTGGGATCTATAATGTGGGTGGCTCATTTGCATATTAGATGTCTATGAGGCCTGGAGCTGATAGGGAAATTCACGTTGTACATCTTAAGTCTGATGATTCATTCAATTTATTGGTACGTCTATGAATTGGGCCCTTCCTATGTGTAGAGTGTTGTGCTAGCCTCTGGGATACAGGTCACACACCTGACCTTGGCCAAACCTCCAGGCCAATGGAAAGGGAATGGTTAAGATCTAAAGAGGCAGGGAAGGCGCCAGCTCCCTGGCTGCCGAAGGAAACACTCCTCAGCAGGACCGCAGGCTCCGGGTGCCCTCGGGGGATGGTCCTGCCTGAGTCCAATCCGCACTGGCTTCCTCCTCGGGCTGGCAGCGTGGCAACCGGGCCTCCCAGAAGCCCCTGCCCCGTGGGGCCGAATCTCCGAGACTGGCGTGCCCTTCCTACACCAGCCGGAGGGGCGGGGAGGGGTTACGGTGAGTGGCTTAGGCTAATCGTGGGCAGAATGGATGCTGGTCATCGCCCAGGACCACAGCGGCTGGCCAGACGTGAGAAACGGGAAATTCGCTGCAGTGGGGCCCGAGCTCTGACGGGTGCCTGTGAGCCTCCGGAAGATGGCTACACCACGTCCCATCGTGTCCTGATGGGAACTTCCCTTTGCTCAGCGCAAGCTTTCCTGACGTGCGTGTGTGTGTGTGTGTGTGTGTGTGTGTGTGTGTGTGTGTGTGGATTCTAGTGAGTGGCTCTGTGCTCTTACTCTGGGTAACGCCGCTCTCTCCTCCCCAGGGTCTTGGGAGGTGCCCTAGGAGATTATGGGAAACAACAACAAACATGGTGTGAGTTTTTAGAAAGAAAAGCAAATCTACATTCCAAAAAGAATATAAAATCCATGGAATCTATGAGAGGAAACAGGTGAATTCAGTTTCTGATTGCTACGATTGCTCTGGGACCTGCCCCTGGCCCCTGTGATTCATGCCTCTCCCCTTTGCCTTGGCGTTTACTTGGATGGAATAGCTGAAGAAGGCCTGTCTCCACAAATTTCCACTGTTGTGGACGGAAGTTAAATTAACCTGGATGCTCTCCTTTCCCCAGAACTGCATTTCAATGATCATGGGCTTTTGAAAATTCTTCTCCAGCTTGAACAGAATCTGATGTTGATGGTAGTTGTACCTTATCATGTAAATATAATGCTTGCATTTTATGTATTTCCATGCAACATGTCTTACGTTAGCTGTTTTAACTCTTCGTCCTCTCTGAGCCTGTCTAGTGGCATGTACGGAAAGTGGCACCTCACGTGGCAGTAAAGAATGCCAGTGTCTGCTGCATCCTCTGCTCTCTTGCAGGTCACCAGTTAACAGACGCAAGTGCTCTGTTTTAAAACAGACACAGAGAGCAAATCCTCAAGGCAAACGAGTGCATCTCCTCCTGCTCCCAGCATGCCTTGAAGTCGCACAGGCACAGGTGGTTACGAATGTCCTAAAGCACTTGGGGAGGGCTTTGGGGAACTAAGCCACTTAGGAGGACAAATATGTCTCAGATCATCCCTGCTGCTCCTGCCCAGGCCTGCTTGAATCAGGTCACATTAAAATTAAGTCAGTGCTGCTTACACGTCACCTTCCTTCTTAGCCCGCAGTGCCCCCAACTCTCAGAAATACCTCAATGTATGCCGTCTGGAGACCTTCCTGGTCTCAAGCATGTTACCCCAGTGAGGATGGTTTTCATCTGGTGATTGGCTCTAATCCAATACCAGCCGCATTTCTCTACTCCCTTCTTGGAAAATGCTTCTAGACCAGTGGTTCCCAACCTTTTTGGCCATGCCCCACCTAAGCACCTCTAAAATCCTGATGCCCCTCCCCGCCCCCCGTGACATATAATTCTTATTATTCAAAAAGTGAACCTCTAGCCCTAACCGGTTTGGCTCAGTGGATACAGCATTGGCCTGTTGACTGAAAGGTCCCAGGTTCATTCCGGTCAAGGGCATGTACCTTGGTTGCAGCACATCCCCAGTAGGAGGTGTGCAGGAGGCAGATCAATGTTTCTCTCTCATTGATGTTTCTAACTTTCTATCCCTCTCCCTTTCTTTCTGTAAAAAAATCAATAAAATATATATTTTTTTTAAAAGTGAACCCCTATTCACATGGAGGAAGCCTAAAAGGCCACTAACTTGGTCTAAACAAGCTTCCAAAGAACATGGCATCCATGAAAGAGAAAAATAAAAGAACGAAAGAACAATTGAACCCTAACCGGTTTGGCTCAGTGGACAGAGCGTCGGTCTGCGGACTGAAAGGTTCGATTCCAGTCAAGGGCATGAACCTTGGTTTCGGGCACATCCCCAGTAGGAGGTGTGCAGGAGGCAGCTGATCGATGATTCTCTCTCATCAATGTTTCTAACTCTCTGTCCCTCTTCCTTCCTCTCTGTAAGAAAAATCAATAAAATATATTTTTTTTAAAAAGAAAGGACACTTGAAGTACTGAGGAAGAAATCACTAAGAAATTATTTTAAAAATAATAACATGAAGTGATATGAAAAATAGCAAATAAAGTTTCAAAACATGTAATAGAGAACTGAAATGCATAAATATGTCACAATTTATATACTATATATGAGTCCCTTAAAACCATAAGAAATGCAAAAAATCACTGTTAATAACTCATTCTCGAATTGTCCCCCTTAAAAGTCAAAGTGCCTCCCTGTGGGGCATATGCCCCACATTGGGAACCACTGTTCTAGACCAGAGTAGGTTCCAAGCTTTATTGTTCTGGGCTCTCGATAAATTTCAAGCTCTCTTTTAAATTGCACCTATTTTTTTTTTTTAATGAGTAAAGTCTCTCCATTTGTAGGGCCATGGGTAGTTCAACTTTTCCATGTAAATGTAAACTCAATTAACAGGCTTAGTGGTGCCCACTGTGAGCCATCCGCCCTACTAAGTGATGGAGATGCAATGGTGATGAGACAGTGGTCCCTGCACTCATGGAGGTTATGGTCCGGTGGCAGAATCAGGCCTTAAGCAGGCAGTTTTCATGTGATGCATGTTCAGGGGGAAAGACTGAGTTGCTGTGGGGAAGTGCTCGCCTGCTCCGGGAGGTCAGCGTCCAACCTAAGGCTGAAAGATAAGTGGGAGTTCATTGGGTGAGATCGGGGGTGGAAGAGTGTTCAGGACTGAAGGAACAGCACATGTGAACAGCCTGAGGCAAAGAGTTAGTACCCAGAAGGCCAGCACTGCCTTCTGTAATGAGGCAAAACATGGAAGAGAAACATAGACAAAAACCTCCAGGGTTAGTCAGAGTGACAGAGTAATCCTTGCAATTTGGATCTCGTAATTTGAATTATTTACTGATGTAGCCATCATTACCCTAAACAAGTTGAAAGGTCAGCCAAGTTGAGTGAATATAGAGATGAGGCGCTGGGATTCCTGTTGGAGCCGCTTCCTTGACTTGAAGGGCACTGGAGCGGATGGAGCTGACCCCGGGGTCTCACCCAGGTTTCTCAGCAGATTAAAACCTGAAGCTTTGCCCCACACGCACTCCCACGGAAGCTGGGCCACACGCACACCGGACTTCTAAACTGCGGGGCCTGTGGTGAATGAAACACCAAATACGCGCCCACGTGGCAATGGCTAACGAGCAATGTCACTTGCTGCTTACGCGAGGTATGGGACTTGGGGCTGCTCAGGTGGGAACAATCCAGGGGTCATTGGATTAGGGCTCTGCCCTGAAGCCTCCTTTGTTCCAATTTTTTTCTTCCTTTAAATCCAATTTTACTATATACCTTGGGTGACTTCTCTAGAAGCGCTTGAATTCTGATTTTATTGCATCAGTTTTCCCTGCTATTTCTTCGTTCTTTTTAAATAACCTTTTCACACGAACAGCATGATGTGTACGTGGGGAAGACATAGAGTGTCTGGAGGCTGTACAGGACACTCCCGGCTTCGTGCTGGCCTGTGAGAGGGGGCGGCACAGGGCTGCGGCTCACACACAGAGCCTTGGCCTGCAGCTTCCACGTTCCAGGGCTCTCCGGAGAGCCGTCAGCGAGGGCTCACCCGGCCGAGCCCGGGCTGGACGGGAGCCACGCCCTGCCTGGCCCGGTGTCCTGTGCGGCAGACAGCTAGGACAGCCTTACAGCCGGCAGAGGCCACGTTTCGTTCACCAAAAAGCCTCTTGTATGATTTCACATGCATTTCAAAGTCCGAAATTAAAAAGTAATATGTGCTGATACAGAAACCCAGGAGAAGCAAGTCACACACACACACACACACACACACACACACACACACACACACACCCGCTCCAAGTAGGCATCCAGTGATCCCAGCTCCTGATCGCCGCTGTCAGCAACCCGGAGTCCTTCCCTCTGGCTTCTGAGCCTGCAGTCTCAGTGGAGCTCGTGGGCAATGCTTTTTTCCTGCTATTATTTGCACTTTGTTTTGTAAAATAGACATTTTTTCTAATAACAGAAATTTGAACACCATTTTAAAAACATGGGAATTGTACCTCGTCGTAGAATATTTAACAATATAGGGAGAGGGTTGAGATGTGTTGGGTGGGTTTGCCTTGTTGTGGTAGCAGGCTCACTGGGGTAGGTTCTGATATCATAAAGTTCACCTGCCTACAGTGTGCACCTAAGTGCTCCCAGTATATTCAGAGTTGTGTATTCATCACTCTAATAACTGGAAGATTTTCATTGTTTGAAAATTAACTGTGCCCATGGGCAGTCAGTCCCGCTTCCCCCTACCCTCTCCAACTCCCTCGGCTCCAAGCAACCTATCCTGCTTCCTGTCTCTACGGATTTGCCTAATCTGGACTTTTATACCAAAGGAATCCCACCATATGTGCCTCTTCTGACATTATATGACCGGCTTCTTTCACTCCGCTTAGTGGTGTTGAGATTCATCCGTGTTGTGGCATGTATCAGTTTTGTATTCCCTTTTATAAACTTTATTTTTATTGATTGCTTCATTGATTATTATTCTTTATTTATTCAATTTACTCTCATACCACAAAATTCATCCTTTGTAAGTGTGCCACTCAGTGGTTTTTCACATATTCACAAGGTTGTGCAGCTGCCATCACTGCTAGTCCCAGACCATTTCCATTTCCCCAGAAAGAAACCTCATGCCCGTTAGCAGTCACCACTCATATCCCAACCCCCCACCCCGCCCCGTGGCCCCCATGAATCTACTTTCTTTCTGTGGAAATATGGCCTTTGGGCCTGACTTCTTTCACTTAGAATAATGTTTTCAGGATTCATCTATGTTGTCACATAAGTCAATACTTCATCTATGTTGTCACATGAGTTAGTACTTCATCTATGTTGTCACATGAGTTAGTACTTCATACCTATCTTGTGTATCCACTCATCAAGTGACATTTGAGTTGTTTCCACTTTTTGACTCTTACTAGTAAAGCTGCTGTGGCCTTACAGATAGCCAACACTATCTACAAAAATATATAAACATTCAAAGAAGAAACCAAGATTATCTGTAAGGCCACCAAAGTGAGATAATAATGGAAACTCTTTTAAAAATATACTTTTATTGATTTCAGAGAGGAAGGGAGAAGGAAAGAGAGAAACATCAATGATAATAGATAATAATTGATCGGCTGCCTCCTGCATGCCCCTCACTGGGATCGAGTCCACAACCAGGCATATGCCCTGACCAGGAATCAAACCATGACCGCCTGGTTCATAGGTCAATGCTCAATCACTGAGCCATACCAGCCGGGCACTAATGGAAACTTTTTAGGGTGAGGAGGTCTACCATACATTTCTTTGGTGCCAATTCTGTCCAAAGTGAAATCCCTGTTTTCTTTTTATGTTATGGAGTCCAAGACAAGATAATAGTTCTTTTGTTCATTCCTTTCAAACCCTGCTAGGAGCTGCCTGAACTCTTGTTCTGAAGAATAGACAACTGTGTTCTCAACTTTATAAAATGGCCATAGGTCTTGAGGCCTGTAGCATGCTGATTTTGTCTTCTTTATCTTCTCATAGACATTCATTTAGTAGTTGAGAACAATATATTATTACTGTCAACTTTAAGTTAATTTTAGGATAGCAAAATATAAGAAATATTTTTATTCCCCCTGCCCCTTTTTTAATGCTGTTTTGCTTTTATTTCATTCTTGCTGCTAAGGGCCAAATAGTTGAAATTCCTAGCAATAGGCCTTCCAAATGTTCTGTATTTTTTTAGTAGTAATGGGAAAATTATCTATTTTTATAACCTACTAGAGGCCCAGTGCATGAAATTTGTGCACTGGAGGGGTGTCCCTCAGCCCAGCCTGCACCCTCTCCAATCTGGGATCCCTCTCACAATCCGGGACTGCTGGCTCCTAACCATTCGCCTGCCTGCCTGCCTGATTGCCCCCAACTGCCCTCCCCTGCCAGCCTGATCGCCCCCAACCGTCCTCCTCTGCCAGCCTGGTTGCCCCAACCTCCCTCCCCTGAAGGCCTGGTTGCCCCCAACCTCCCTCCCCTGCTGGCCTGGTTGCCTCCAACTGCCCTCTCCTGCTGGCCTGATCACCGCTAACTGCCCTCCCCTGCCAGCCTGGTTGCCCCCAACTGCCCTCCCCTGCTGGCCTGGTCACCCCTAACTGTCCTCCCCTGCCGGCCTGATTGCCCACAACTGCCCTTCCCTGCCGGCCATCTTGTGGTGGCCATCTTGTGGTGGCCACCTTGTGATGATGTGAGGACGGCCATCTTGTGATGACATGAGGGCGTGAGGGTGTGAGGGCATGGGGGCCACCTAGGCTTTTATTAGTATAGATTACCCATGTTTGTTTGACGGCAGAGTATATTTGGCCATGAGAGTTTTTGCCAGTTTGCAAGGCATTGATCTTGGCTGATTTTAGTTTTTCATTTTACTGCAGTTATCTGCACATCAGTGGAAGGGTGGATCATTGAAGAGTCAAATTTTCTCATATATCTTTTCGTTTTTCTTCTGTCATTACTTGTATGGCAGTGAAGATCCACTGGGTGTCAAGTAACTACTCTCTCATCTCCCATTAAAAACAATTGTTACTTTGTCATAGATTTTCTTTCTTCTCATCGTTGTTTTATTCTTATTTAAATTGGGTAAACCTAAAGGGTGGGTACTTTGTCACCTTCAGTGAATGGAATAATAAGTCCATCTCTATCCTATACATTTTTGTATGAAGCCAAAGTGAACAGTAATTTATAAAGGAAATTGTCCTTTTTTTCAATTAAAGTGGGACTGAAAAATTAGCAGCTCACCTTTAAAATGCTTTTAAGTGATTTTCACTGCTCTTCAGCAAACTCCCCAGCTTCTCCATGCCTCAGTTTCTTTGTCATGAAATGAAGCCAGTGGCAACTTTCTCCAGAAAGTTGGGACCTTGGGAGGAGACATGAGGTCCAATGATGCTGTATGTGAAGCTGCCCTTTAACTTAGCAATGAAGGGTGCTGTGTAGACCAGTGCAGTTCCATTTCTGTCCTTGTAGACCTGCATGGAAATGAGGTGACAAACTGTGGGGGTGGGAGGTAAGTGACGAGATTGAAACTCCTTTAAAGAAGAGTCAGCGCTTCCCCTCTGGTCTGGGCAGGCTTCCCGGGAGCCAGCATCCCAGTGCCTTCTTGCCTCCCGGGGAGTTCTGGCTCGAATTTCCGTATCTGCTCCGTGGATTAACTAGTAAAAATGGATGCAATGCAGAGTCTATCGTGTTGCTCTGTTTTGCACTTCTCTATCCAATAAAGGCAGCATCCGTCCTCTTTCCTTTGAGCAAGGAGAATTCAATTTAATAAAATAACACAGGAGGTTTTGAGGAAGATGGGAAGGTGTTGTTTTTTCTTGTTTTTTTCTTCCAGGAGCTTGCCAAAGAATAGAAGTTGGATAGCTGCCTTAGTGCTCGGATATTGTTTAGCTTGTAGTGCTTTTAGCCCTTTATGATGCCAAAAAGCTGTTCCAAGTCATGAAGGCAGCTGCAGAGCTTATGCCTCCCTCTGGCCCTGGGCTCCGATGCCCACTGGCTCCCTCCCTCCAGGACCCACTGCTCCCCAGCTCCCTCCCAGCTCCTGCTGGAGGCCAGGACCCAAGGATGCACCTTGCTCGCTGCCAAAGGGAACGAGGAGAGAGAGCAGGTGCGGAGGGAGGAGCCAGACCAGCCAGCCTCTGGTCCAGTGGAATTGAGATGGGACCTGTCTCCCCACAAGCCCTCCTGCCTCCTCCCTGGGCCGGATGTGGAAGGGGAGGCCATGCAGACCCCTCTGCCCACTGGGCAGCTCGACCAGAGGCCACAGAGGTGCTTGCTTTCAAGGGGGCACCTTTGCCCACCAAACTCTCGGCCTGTGGGGCCAGGGGTGCCGACATGTGTTGACCCCTTCAGCTTAGAGTGGAGACTTTTCCACCATCCACCGTCAGCCCTTCTCCCGCCTGGAGCGCCCAGCGGGGCTTCTAGCCCCGGTGCCTCCCAAACACGCCTCCTGCGCTTTTACCTGAAGCGCACGGATCCCACCCTCCGGCCCTAAAGCCCTGGGCTGTAGGCCAGCGCCGCCCGCTCCGCCTCCTCTCCGCGGCCGGTCACACTCCCAGGGCCGCGGGTCCTGCCACAGCCCGGGCGGCAGGGCGGCTCCTCGCGCCCCCACCCCCACCCCCACCCCCGCCCCCGCGCAGACAGAGACCTTGCTGTTCAGTCACGCGCATCCCCCAGACCCAGCCCTCCTGGCATGGAGGGAAGACGCGGGCACCATTTCAGTGACCGGGAGAGTGTATTTGGGGACGGATGGGCTGCTTTCTGTATTCTCTCTGGAGACAAGGAGTCATTCATCTGTCGGTTCAATCAGCATGTATTGATCGCCTGCTATGTGCCAGCCACCGAAGAAACAGAGATGAATGAGACCCTGTCCCCTCCCGGCAGCTCTGCGTGGGGGCGGCTGCCGCCAGCGGGGCCCTCAGAAGCGTGCCCTGCTGCTGTCCCGTGGCTGGGGCGCCACCGCATGCAGGCAGGTCCCCGTCGCCACACATTCCCCAGGCGTGGGGTCCTGCGCACAGGGAGGCCGTCCAGGTCGCTCCCCCGCACCGGGCCTGCGGGCCCCTCACTGACCCCTGCACCGGGCCTGCGGGCCCCTCGCTGCCCCCCCGCCCCCGCACCGGGCCTGCGGGCCCCTCACTGCCCCCTGTCCCCGGCCTACGGGCCCCTCGCTGCCCCCCCCCCCCGCACCGGGCCTGTGGTCTCCTCACTGCCCCCTGTCCCCGGCCTACGGGCCCCTCGCTGCCCCCCCCCTGCCCCCGGCCTACGGGCCCCTCGCTGCCCCCCCCGCAACGGGCCTGCGGGCCCCTCACTGCCCCCTGCCCCCGGCCTGCGGGCCCCTCGCTGCCCACCCCCCCCCGCCCCCGCACCGGGCCTGCGGGCCCCTCACTGCCCCCTGCCCCCGGCCTGCGGGCCCCTCGCTGCCCCCCGCACCGGACCTGCGGGCCCCTCGCTGCCCCCTGCACCGGGCCTGCGGGCCCCTCGCTGCCCCCTGCCCCTGGCCTGCTGGCCCCTCACTGCCCACTGCCCCCTGCCCCTAGCCTGCGGGCCCCTCACTGCCCCCCGGCACCGGGCCTGCGGGCCCCTCACTGCCCCCTGCCCCTGGTCTGCTGGCCCCTCACTGCCCCCCCGCAACGGGCCTGCGGGCCCCTCACTGCCCCCTGCCCCTGGCCTGCTGGCCCCTCACTGGCCCCCTCTAGCCTGCCCCTCACTGCCCCCCGCACCGGGCCTGCGGGCCCCTCGCTGCCCCCTGCACCGGGCCTGCGGGCCCCTCACTGCCCCCCGCACCGGGCCTGCGGGCCCCTCACTGCCCCCCGCACCGGGCCTGCGGGCCCCTCACTGCCCACTGCCCCCTGCCCCTGGCCTGCGGGCCCCTCACTGCCCCCTGCCCCTGGCCTGCTGGCCCCTCACTGCCCACTGCCCCCTGCCCCTGGCCTGCGGGCCCCTCACTGCCCACTGCCCCCTGTCCCTAGCCTGGGGGCCCCTCACTGCCCCCCGCACCGGGCCTGCGGGCCCCTCACTGCCCCCTGCCCCCGGCCTGCGGGCCCCTCACTGCCCCCCGCACCGGGCCTGCGGGCCCCTCACTGACCCCTGACCCCGGCCTGCGGGCCCCTCACTGACCCCTGACCCCGGCCTGCGGGCCCCTCACTGCCCCCTGCCCCCGGCCTGCGGGCCCCTCACTGCGCAGTCGGTGGAGAGAGTGGCTGAGAACGCGTGTCCTGCGGCGCCAGGAGACCCTTCCCCGCAGCCCCGCGCCCAGCATCGCACCCAGGGCACGGGGTCTCCTTCAGGGCACGGGAGCTGCACCCCCACCCAGGAGCCTCTAATTCAAAAGAAATGATAAACCTGGAAGTGGAAGTCACAAGCTAGTAAGGAGCTTATGGTGAAAGTTCCTATCCTCGTTTCTATGCTGAACATTCAAAAGGGAAGGAACTGGCCTCCCAGGTCTCTCTCCGGCCTTGGTCGCATGAGCACAGTCATAGCAGGGCGCTGCATTGGTTCGCAGTCTGCCTTTGTGGGGGACATGGAGAGGGAGGAGCGTTTCCCGGGGAGCTGGAGAGGAGGAGCAGAGTGCGGTGCCCACGGGCGGCCTCCTGGGCCTCTGCGCTGTGGGCCTCCGGGAGACTCGCTCCTGTCCTGGGGACTGCCCTGGGCACTGTAGGAAGTCGGGCAGCGCCCCGGCCTCTGTTCACTAGATGCCAGGAGCACCTCCAAGTCCCAAAAATATCTGCGACATTGCCAAGTGACGGGGGCGGGGTGGGAGGTGAGGGTGCAGACAGGCCCTGGTGAGAGCCACCGACCCAGGCCTCTTCCTCTCCCTCCAGCCCCCTCAGACGCTCCTGTCCTTAGAGCTGAGCACGCCGGCTGCCCGGGTCGTCAGTGCAGTTTCAGACGTGCGCAGGCGTCAGGTGGGCTCTGTCTGCTGATGGACAGAGGGGACCTGGAAGCTGCCGGTTGCCGCTGGCGTCTCGTTCTGGATTCGGGGTGGCCTGGCTCCTAGCTGCGGGCGCTCAGGGGACTCGGGGCCTCGGTGGTCTCTGGCAGAACTCCCCGGGCTGCGGGTGCCTCACGGAGCAGCCCTGCGGCCCGGGGGCAGGAGGCGGCAGTGTGCTGCAGGGACTCTGGTGCCAGAAAGGAAGGACACTCCCCGTCCTAAATGCCAAGAAAGAAAAAGCAAGAGAACGCTGAGCTGGCCGACTTAGCTCCCCACTGGGATTTCAGACCAAATTCACCGGTGTGTCTGGGATCGGGTGTGTCCCACGTGGCTGCTCCATTGTAGGAACGATGCCACACGTGGGTCGTCCTTTCTCCACCCTACACACCTGGGTACCACTGCCCCCACTCAGTCCTTCTAACACCCCCCGTCCCTCTAACACCCCCATCCCTCTAACACCCCCATCCCTCTAACATCCCCATCCCTCTAACACCCCCATCCCTCTAACATCCCCCATCCCTCTATCATCCCCATCCCTCTAACATCCCCCATCCCTCTAACATCCCCCATCCCTCTAACATCCCCATCCCTCTATCATCCCCCATCCCTCTAACACCCCCCATCCCTCTAACATCCCCCATCCCTCTAACATCCCCATCCCTCTAACATCCCCATCCCTCTAACATCCCTCTGTCCCTCTAACATCCCCCATCCCTCTAACAATCCCCATCCCTCTAACATCCCTCTGTCCCTCTAACAACCCCCATCCCTCTAACATCCCCCATCCCTCTAACATCCCCCATCCCTCTAACATCCCCATCCCTCTAACATCCCCATCCCTCTAACATCCCCCATCCCTCTAACATCCCCTATCCCTCTAACACCCCCATCCCTCTAACACCCCCCATCCCTCTAACATCCCCATCCCTCTATCATCCCCATCCCTCTAACACCCCCATCCCTCTATCATCCCCATCCCTCTATCATCCCCATCCCTCTAACATCCCCCATCCCTCTAACATCCCCCATCCCTCTAACACCCCCCATCCCTCTAACACCCCCCATCCCTCTAACATCCCCATCCCTCTATCATCCCCATCCCTCTAACACCCCCATCCCTCTATCATCCCCATCCCTCTAACATCCCCCATCCCTCTATCATCCCCATCCCTCTAACACCCCCATCCCTCTATCATCCCCATCCCTCTAACACCCCCCATCCCTCTAACATCCCCATCCCTCTATCATCCCCCATCCCTCTATCATCCCCATCCCTCTAACATCCCCCATCCCTCTATCATCCCCATCCCTCTAACATCCCCCATCCCTCTATCATCCCCATCCCTCTAACACCCCCATCCCTCTAACATCCCCATCCCTCTAACATCCCCATCCCTCTAACATCCCCCATCTCTCTAACATCCCCCATCCCTCTAACACCCCCATCCCTCTAACATCCCCATCCCTCTAACAACCCCCATCCCTCTAACATCTGCATCCCTCTAACATCTGCATCCCTCTAACATCCCCATCCCTCTAACACCCCCATCCCTCTAACATCCCCCATCCCTCTATCATCCCCATCCCTCTAACACCCCCATCCCTCTATCATCCCCATCCCTCTAACATCCCCCATCCCTCTATCATCCCCATCCCTCTAACACCCCCATCCCTCTATCATCCCCATCCCTCTAACATCCCCCATCCCTCTAACACCCCCATCCCTCTATCATCCCCATCCCTCTAACATCCCCCATCCCTCTAACACCCCCCATCCCTCTAATACCCCCCATCCCTCTATCATCCCCCATCCCTCTATCATCCCCATCCCTCTAACACTCCCATCCCTCTATCATCCCCATCCCTCTAACACCCCCCATCCCTCTAACATCCCCATCCCTCTATCATCCCCATCCCTCTAACACTCCCATCCCTCTAACATCCCCATCCTTCTAACATCCCCATCCCTCTATTATCCCCCATCCCTCTATCATCCCCCATCCCTCTAATACCCCCATCACTCTAACATCCCCCATCCCTCTATCATCCCCTTTCCCTCTAACATCCCCCATTCCTCTAATACCCCCATCCCTCTAACACCCCCATCCCTCTAACACCCCCCATCCCTCTAACACCCCCGTCCCTCTAACACCCCCATCCCTCTAACACCCCCATCCCTCTATCATCCCCTTTCCCTCTAACACCCCCATCCCTCTAACATCCCCCATCCTTCTAACACCCCCCATCCCTCTAACATCCCCATCCCTCTATCATCCCCATCCCTCTAACACTCCCATCCCTCTAACATCCCCATCCTTCTAACATCCCCATCCCTCTATTATCCCCCATCCCTCTAACACCCCCATCCCTCTAATATCCCCCATCCCTCTATCATCCCCGTCCCTCTAACATCCCCATCCCTCTAACATCCCCCATCCCTCTAACATCCCCCATCCCTCTATCATCCCCTTTCCCTCTAACATCCCCCATTCCTCTAATACCCCCATCCCTCTAACACCCCCATCCCTCTAACACCCCCCATCCCTCTAACACCCCCCGTCCCTCTAACACCCCCATCCCTCTAACACCCCCATCCCTCTATCATCCCCTTTCCCTCTAACACCCCCATCCCTCTAACACCCCCATCTCTCTATCATCCCCCTTCCCTCTAACACCCCCCATCCCTCTAACACCCCCATCCCTCTAACATCCCCCATCTCTCTATCATCCCCCATCCCTCTAACACCCCCATCCCTCTAACACCCCCCATCCCTCTAACACCCCCATCCCTCTAATATCCCCCATCCCTCTATCATCCCCGTCCCTCTAACATCCCCATCCCTCTATCATCCCCCGTCCCTCTAACACTCCCATCCCTCTAACACCCCCATTCCTCTAACACCCCCATCCCTCTAACATCCGCATCCCTCTAACACCCCCCATCCCTCTAACACCCCCATCCCTCTAACACCCCCATCCCTCTAACACCCCCATCCCTCTATCATCCCCCATCTCTCTATCATCCTTCTGTCCCTCTAACATCCCCCATCCCTCTATCATCCCCCATCCCTCTAACATCCCTCTGTCCTTCTATCATCCCCATCCCTCTAACATCCACTATCCCTCTAACACCCCCATCCCTCTAACATCCCCCATCCCTCTAACATCCCCATCCCTCTAACACCCCCATTCCCTCTAACACCCCCATCCCTCTATCATCCCCATCCCTCTAACATCCCCATCCCTCTAACATCCCCATCCCTCTATCATCCCCATCCCTCTAACACTCCCATCCCTCTATCATCCCCATCCCTCTAACACCCCCATCCCTCTATCATCCCCATCCCTCTAACATCCCCCATCCCTCTATCATCCCCATCCCTCTAACACCCCCATCCCTCTATCATCCCCATCCCTCTAACATCCCCCATCCCTCTAACACCCCCATCCCTCTATCATCCCCATCCCTCTAACATCCCCCATCCCTCTAACATCCCCATCCTTCTAACACCCCCATCCCTCTAACACCCCCCGTCCCTCTAACACTGCCATCCCTCTAACATCCCCATCCCTCTAACATCCCCCATCCCTCTAACACCCCCCATCCCTCTAATACCCCCCATCCCTCTATCATCCCCCATCCCTCTATCATCCCCATCCCTCTAACACTCCCATCCCTCTATCATCCCCATCCCTCTAACACCCCCCATCCCTCTAACATCCCCATCCCTCTATCATCCCCATCCCTCTAACACTCCCATCCCTCTAACATCCCCATCCTTCTAACATCCCCATCCCTCTATTATCCCCCATCCCTCTATCATCCCCCATCCCTCTAATACCCCCATCACTCTAACATCCCCCATCCCTCTATCATCCCCTTTCCCTCTAACATCCCCCATTCCTCTAATACCCCCATCCCTCTAACACCCCCATCCCTCTAACACCCCCCATCCCTCTAACACCCCCGTCCCTCTAACACCCCCATCCCTCTAACACCCCCATCCCTCTATCATCCCCTTTCCCTCTAACACCCCCATCCCTCTAACATCCCCCATCCTTCTAACACCCCCCATCCCTCTAACATCCCCATCCCTCTATCATCCCCATCCCTCTAACACTCCCATCCCTCTAACATCCCCATCCTTCTAACATCCCCATCCCTCTATTATCCCCCATCCCTCTATCATCCCCCATCCCTCTAATACCCCCATCTCTCTAACATCCCCCATCCCTCTAACATCCCTCTGTCCCTCTAACAACCCCCATCCCTCTAACATCCCCCATCCCTCTATCATCCCCTTTCCCTCTAACATCCCCCATTCCTCTAATACCCCCATCCCTCTAACACCCCCATCCCTCTAACACCCCCCATCCCTCTAACACCCCCCGTCCCTCTAACACCCCCATCCCTCTAACACCCCCATCCCTCTATCATCCCCTTTCCCTCTAACACCCCCATCCCTCTAACACCCCCATCTCTCTATCATCCCCCTTCCCTCTAACACCCCCCATCCCTCTAACACCCCCATCCCTCTAACATCCCCCATCTCTCTATCATCCCGCTTCCCTCTAACACCCCCATCCCTCTAACACCCCCCATCCCTCTAACACCCCCATCCCTCTAATATCCCCCATCCCTCTATCATCCCCGTCCCTCTAACATCCCCATCCCTCTATCATCCCCCGTCCCTCTAACACTCCCATCCCTCTAACACCCCCATTCCTCTAACACCCCCATCCCTCTAACATCCGCATCCCTCTAACACCCCCCATCCCTCTAACACCCCCATCCCTCTAACACCCCCATCCCCCTAACACCCCCCATCCCTCTAACAACCCCCATCCCTCTAACATCCCTCTGTCCCTCTAACATCCCCCATCCCTCTATCATCCCCCTTCCCTCTAACATCCCCCATCCCTCTAACATCCCCATCCCTCTATCATCCCCCATCCCTCTAACATCCCCCATCCCTCTAACATCCCCATCCCTCTATCATCCCCCATCCCTCTAACACCCCCATCCCTCTAACATCCCCCATCCCTCTAACATCCCTCTGTCCTTCTATCATCCCCCATCCCTCTAACAACCCCCATCCCTCTAACATCCCTCTGTCCCTCTAACATCCCCCATCCCTCTAACATCCCTCTGTCCCTCTAACAACCCCCATCCCTCTAACATCCCCATCCCTCTAACATCCCCCATTCCTCTATCATCCCCCATCCCTCTAACATCCCCATCCCTCTATCATCCCCATCCCTCTAACACCCCCATCCCTCTAACATCCCCCATCCCTCTAACATCCCCATCCCTCTAACATCCCCCATCTCTCTAACATCCCCCATCCCTCTAACATCCCTCTGTCCCTCTAACAACCCCATCCCTCTATCATCCCCCATCCCTCTAACATCCCTCTGTCCTTCTATCATCCCCCATCCCTCTAACATCCCTCTGTCCCTCTAACAACCCCCATCCCTCTAACATCCCCTATCCCTCTAACACCCCCGGTCCTAGAGCTTCAGCGGCTCCTGCAGGGAGGACGGCCGCTTGGCTGACCAGCGTCAGTGTTGATGGGGAGGCAGGATGGGGACAAGGTGTGTTTCCGCCTTGCACCAGCTTTGACCACCGGGCTCGGAGTCCCAGGAGAGTTGGGCGGGTGGGTAGGATCGAGCTTCCAATGGCTTCGGGAACTGGAACCAGAGTGGCAGCGCTCCTCCTCCAAACAAGTCAACCCCAGCTTTCACACCCCACACCCGAACGGGGTCGGAAAGCAGATACTGATAATTAGTGGGAATTCAGAAACAAAACAAGACGCGTTTTACTTGTACCATTTTATCTGACTACTGAGGAATGAAGCCGTCCCTGATTGTGTTGGCGGTGGCAGTTGGTTTTCTTTGAGTGCTTACCCTTGGCCTCCACTGCGCTTATTTTACTCAGAATATTTTATTCCATCGTCCCCCAATCCTATGTAGTGAGTTCTGACGTCATCCCCACTTTATAGACCAGGACGGAGGCTTGGTGGGTTTGAGCTTGCACAAGGCCCACAGGACTTCCGGCATCAGATGCATCTCTCTTAGGAGACTCAGCTCCTAAATACCATGCCTACAACAGCGGTTCTCAAACTCTCGCTCAAGTAGGAACCCCAGAGGCTGCAGGAGAAGCCGGGCCCCTGACCTCGTGCCCTGCTTGCTGCCTCTGGAGCAGCCTGAGGACTAGCATCTCAAGCACGCTCCCAGGTGACGTTGCCGACGCTCCTGGTTCCGGGACTGCACTTTGAGAACCCATATTTTACCACATCCCGTTTTCTAGAAAACATGTAAGCACTGACTTTGGAAAGCCCGCGTGGAAATGACCGAGGTTGGAGCTGAGCACTGAGGGTGGACCTGGGCACGGCAGGTAGCGGGCACGGTGTTCCCAGGGCGCCCCTCCTGAGGGGGAGGCGGGTGGAGAGAGGATAGGCCGGGAGACAGGGCGTCGCCTATTGCGGGCTTCTCCAGGGGCCCGGGCCGCTCGCATTTCCGAGGGCACAGTCACACTGCATCACCACAAGCAGAAACGCACTCGGACGGAGAGGCCTCTCCTGAAGCTCAGTAGTTTTCCATAGAGTCACGGCCCTTCCTTTTAAAGGATCCGCACTTCATTCTCTTTTGATGCAGTAAGACCGGTGTGCTCCGGTTCTGGTTCCGGGAACACTGGCGGGTGGATGTCCTGGAGGGTATCTTCAGAATGCTGACCCAGAGCCCAGGGGCAGGCTCCCTGTGAAGAGCGGTTCGCAGAGCTTGGGTCCTATTAACAGATTCAACCAACACTCCTGGGCGATTTTATTAGTAACAAAAAGAAGGAAAAGGTAGTAAAAGAAGAAGTCTCATTTAAAAGTTTCTTGATTGTAGTCACTCTGAAACAGCATGCACGTTGAGGACAGAGTTTTGTGTTCTTCTGACTGAGTTTCACCTGAAGAAGGATTCAGGGTACCTGTGAAACCTGAAATAAGCTGCCTGCTTGTCGGTAACCTGCGCAAGCTTCTGAGCTGGTGCGGAGGCAGGCTTTGGCGCCTTCCCTTCCCGCCACTTAATAGCAACGATAGCAGCCCCGGTGTGGCGGCCGGGGAAATAGACGTCCGGAGAACGGTTTAGTTCCTGGGCCTGAAACCCGCACACGGTCCCGGGAAGACAGGACTGGTGGCGTGGGGGCGTTCTCGGCCCCCTTTCCAAATGCCTGGGCGACCTCAGTTCCTGGGGGTTCCTCAAAGCAAACTTAACTGTCTGGTGACTTGGTGGTGGAACAGTCTCCTCCGGCTTTGAGTCCGGAATAAACTGCTTGTGCGGGTTTTTCCAGAATCAAGCCACGGATTCTCTTGTGAGCTTCTATCTCCCAGCAAATAGTAACTGGAAGCCACCTGCCAGAAACCAAAAACCCTCTTTGTTTTCCCATAACCTACTGCTGCACTGAATTGGCCCAGTGTCTGGGGTGCAGGGCCCTGACCCCGCCCCCACCCCTTCACCTCCTCCCACCCCCGCAACAACAGGCAGGTAGATTTGGGGGAGGTCCTCAAGTTAGGAGCAAAGACAGGTTCTGGAGCTGCGCACACTGCTGCTTTGAGCCGGGAATCTTCATCTCCTGGCTCAGCCCAACCCAGGAAACGCTCGAATCTGTTCCCCCAGGAGTGGGGTCCAAAGGGATGCACGGGAGATCTCTCTCTCTCTCTCTCTCTCTCTCTCTCTCTCTCTCTCTCTCAGTGTGAACAGAACCTGATGCCAAGCAAAGACCCTGTAGGGAAAAGTAAGGTGCTCCCCAAAGCTGAGCAGGAGGCGGGCTGGTGTGGTGTGCGTGTGTGTGTGTGTGTGTGTGTGTGTATGTGTGTGTGTGTGTGTGTGTGTGTGTGTGTGTGTGCAGGACGTGCAAGCCCAGGGCGCTGAAATGCAGCTCTCCTCTGCCTCTGCGAAGAGTTGCTCCGCTCCCCCCCGCCCGGCGCCTGGGGAGCGCCAGGGGGAGTCCTTGCCGGCGGGGCGGCCCGAGCGCCGGGGGCTCCGGGGGCCCGGGCGCCGGGGGGCGGGGGCTGGCCTGGCGGAGCTTAGCGCTGCCCGCAGCGGGCGGGGACACGGGGCCCTGGGTGCCAGCCGCGGCCGTTGGCTGGCGCGCGCCCAACCCGGGCATGCCCCCGGCGCCGGCCAGCTCGCGCGGGGCGAGGCCAGTGGTGAAAGGCTGACCCGGCTGCCGGCAGAACCGGCGGCGGAGCCCAGGGCTGGGGCGGCAGCGGCGGAGCCGGCACGGACGAGGCGGGCGAGGCATGGCCTCGGGGTTCACGTGCGGCGTGGAGGACCTGCTGTTCAGCGGCGGCCGCTTCGTGTGGAACCTGACGGTGTCCGCGCTGCGGAGATGGTACGCGGAGCGGCTGCGGGCTTGCCACCAGGCGCTGCGGACGTGGTGCGGGCTGCGGGCCGTGTACCAGGTGAGGGGCCGGCGCCGGGAGCCGCTGCACCTGTGGGACTGACCCTCTCCCGCCACCTCGCCCTAAACTCCAGGGGCTGCTGGGCTCGCGGCCAGACGCCAGCAGCGTGTGGCTGCTGCCCGACAGCCAGGGGTGCCCGGGGCGCGGGGTGACAGCCCGGGGTGCCCGGGGCGCGGGGCGCGGGGTGACAGCCAGGGGTGCCCGGGGCGCGGGGCGCGCGGCGCCGGCCGGCTTGCGGACATGGGTTGTCCTGCGGGTGCTGGCTGGCCGTGGGGGAGACGCTGTGGCCTTGAACCTGGACCTGCAGGTGGCTCTTCCTCTCCGCCTCAGGAGCAGCGCCTTCTTCCCTGCGGTTTCATTTCAGTTTTCCACCAGGCGCCCCAACTCGCAGGCAGAGCCAGGAAGGCTGGCTGCGTGTCTGCAGCCTTCGGAAGGCGGGGCAGGCATGGGGCTCTGCAGGAGGCTGAGGGCTGGGGAGGGGGTGGCCGGGCTGCCCTGGACATGCTTAGGTTTGGATTTGCTCCCCGGCACACAGCACAGCCTCTGTGTTTCTCTGCTGGCCCCCCTCCTGCGGGCAAAAATGCAGCAACTTTCCTCAACTAGGAGACCGCACATCCCCTGGGACCACAGCTTCCCTGGGTTTTTAAAACAGCCGTTTGTGGATTTCAAAGTCCTGTGCTTTGGTTGTTACTATCTTTGAGGTTTAAAAAAACCTGCATTGCATTTAAGGAGATTCTACGTGGTGTTTATTCCAGGAGTAGAGCGCCGCTGTCTTTCCTGGGGTGTGCCTGGCTCTGTAGCAGCTCCTGTACCCCTGGCCGGCCCCGTTCCCAGGGTGGCCGTAATCTACATCTCGCCCCACGCGTCCTATCTGTGACCAGGCACCTGGTTCCGACCCGCCTGGTCCTCCATCATCGAGGAAAGGGAGAGAGCAGCGCCGGCACTTGACCGGCGGGCATCCAAACGTGGCGCCCCTCGTCAGCCTTGCCGTCTGTGTGGTCCTTGTTCGAGTGTGAGGAGCTTTGCCTGGTGCTTCCACGACTCCTGTCTGGACCGGGGCCGCTGGTGGGGTTGAGAGTGTCGTGGAGCGGTGGCTGTCCCGTCGGGCCACACGGCACACAGCACCGGGCTCTGGAGCCAGAGGTCTGTCTGCCTCTCAGCCTTTTCCTCTTTGGGGAGACCATGGTTCGGGTTGGTCTGTAGGACAGGTAACCCCGGTATAGTTTTGGGTTTGCTTCTCAATGTTGGGTAAACTTTCAAAAGGAGAGCACAGTCTTGTAGCCAATCAGACAGCCTCATGCCTGTGTCTCCAAGCATTCAGGCACTTGTGGATGATCTCTTATACTGTTAGTGACCAACTCAAAAATGAGGGTTCCAGAAACCCGAGCCCCCCTGGGCTCTTTATACGGCTGATCAATAATGTTTAATGCAGAACCGCAACTTGAAGGACTAATCTACTGAACTGTAAGTTTTCCCTTCTGTAAAATGGATGGTGACTGAGCTAATAATACCCTTCATAATGACAAGAAAGACCATCTAAACTAATGATGCCCATTTTATTACTCATAAGTAGAAAATGATCCCCAAGTTTAAAGTTGTCTGTGTCTTTGGAGAAATAAGATTTTTTACATACTTTAAACTTGGGGAGAGCTATAGATTTCTTCATTGCACAACGAAGTTCATTGTTAGCAACAAAATATCATTTTCTCTAATGCCTTTGAAATGCCAAGCAAGAAAGTAGTGACTTTAATTGTATGGGACTGAAAAGAAGTAAAATAAAGTGGGTAATGCCTTCAGCTGCTGGTATTACAGGTATAGGGATAACCCTACCTCTGCCCATATGACCGTGGGAAAGTTACTTCCTCTCACTGTGCTTCAGGTTCATCGTTTATAAAACGGAAATGTAATAGCACTAATCACAGACATTGTTAAGAGAAGTAACATGGAAGCTACTTAGCGCAGGGCCTAGAGTTCAGGAAGCATTCAACAAGAAACTGTTCTGTCGGTTAGAATTCGTGTATTATAACAGGAAACCCAAGGCAACTAACCTACAACATGAAAAGAAAGGACTTTGGATGCAACTGAACAGCCTGGCAGTAGCAGGAACGTCAGGTATGGTCTGACCGGGACACCTGCCTGCTCCCCAGCCTCTGCCAGCCTGTCCTGTTTGTGTGCTGGCTTTATCCCCAGCTGATTTCTCTCCTCGGGAGAGCAGAGAGCCACAGCAGTTTCACATATCAAGCCTCCCAGTGAGAAAGAGAATTCCTCATATTCACCAACTATCACAAAAACTTCCACTTTGTACTCTGATGGGTCAACTGAGGGTCTGTGCCCACCCGCAGTGCCATGCACTGGTTGGCACAGGGAATAGAGTTATAATGAAGGCATTCTCAATGAGAGTGATACGGGCCCCAAAAGGCAAAATAGTTTGTTGAGACTAGGAGGGAGCAAAAACAGTACTCTTTTTATACAAACAGCACAGCTATACATAAACAGATGTACAGTATATCGGAGGCATTAGACTATGGGGTGAGGAGACTAGCTAACAAAAAAATTTAAATAGTCTTCTTAAGAGGGTGATAATGAATAAAAACGTTGAGAAACACTGAATTATGTTGATTGGTTTAGGCCCGTGGAGGAGCTGGGAGTGAGGTTGGCCCCCAGACCACATGGTTGCCAAACGGAGGGAGGGTCAGTGCTTGGTTGAGAAGCAGTCGGCAGTGCTGGCTGCGCCTGCGGTATTCGCCTCTCACATCCAGAGCTCTTTGAGTAAAATAACCAGTTACTTTTCAAGATTGTACGAAGGTCCACGCACAAATATGTTTGTCCGTCACCTGAGTTAAGGAGGTAGGAACCTCTCCTAGGAGATCCGCATTGCCGTCCCATCATTATGAATTCTAAGCCCTAAGGGGAGTCCTGGTACCGCCCGCTCTCTGGCATATGAACTGGAAACACACACCAGAACGGGAAACACCGAGTTACGTATTTTACTAAACCAAAGTTTTTATCATCTTGATAATAAAAAGGTGTCACTTTTCTTGCTTCTCGTTTGAATCCTTTTGTTTGTAAGAAAATCCAGACCTCAGTGACTCTAGAGAGAAACAGGGGCGGGGCGGGAGACAGCCATTCCATGGAATACGTGCCATCCCCGGGTTCTGTTTATTCATATACTATAAGTGAAATAAGATCCCTCGCCTATTCATAAGGGCTTGGCAGCCACATCACGGCCTGGCTGGCTGCCCCAGGAAGGCATGATTTCTTTGGAATTGAACACTTCCTCCTCTTCTGGATATTAGAGAGGCAAGTGCCTTAATTTGCCAATAACCATGAATAATTAGAATATTAGCTGTAAGGCGTTCCTGTAGTAATGCGACTAAGTGAAAAGCAGGCTGAAGCTGCTGTGAGCTCCCTTAGGCAAAGACTCACCTTGTGAGTGAAGCTTTGAATTAAGTTGAAGTTGCAGAAATGGACAGTCACCTTCAATTTTGGGCTAAAGTTGAAAAGCTGGCTTGTCCACCATGTATCTCTCCTGTTTATATCTTGCCTGGATGGGTTGCATTATAGCTGCTCATTAGGGTTAACCAGCAATGAAGGTGGAAAACGATGGGAGAAGGTTGTTTAAAAAATCCATGCTCTGCTTTGTGTAAGGGTGGCGTGTTCTAACAAAGCCCTCGGTCTGTGACTTGGGATTCAGTTTTCTTTTCCTCCCCAAGGTCTCAAAGGTAGCATTTCCTACAAACCTGGAATGGAGTCATCGCCTCCAGGAGGCAACCTGGACAGAATCTGGGGTATTCAAGTGACAGCAAGAGGCTGGGTCAGCTCCCCTGAGGCAGGCAGCTGACAGAGTGCGGAGCAGACGTGGCCGAGGCTATGGACTCGGCCTTGTGCAACATTGACCGGGAGCAGATTGCTCTCCCTTCCTGCACCCCACTTCCTCCCGGGTGAGAGGGGAGAGCTGTAGTACCTGCACTGTGGGGTAGTGGGAAATCCATGAGATAACATACATAACACCGAGCGCGTGCCTGGTACAAGCAGATGCTCAATAAATGTTAGGCCTTGGTTACGTAAATGACTTAACAGCAGACACGTGGAAGGTACTTGACAAAGGGCAGCTATGGGTATTACCACTGTTTTCATAAGTGAGAGTAGTTCTCTGGACACTGAATTCCCATCTTTGCATGTGATGGTGTTTAGTAAGAAACTGGAATTTCCACAGCAGTGTACATAGTGTGGACCTTGGACATTTGGACTTGTGTTCTGCACAGTAGGCCCACATTTTCTTTTTTTAATTTATCTTTATTGTTGAAATTATTACAGATGCCCTCCTTTTTCCTCCATTGACCCCCTCTCACCCTCTTTCCTTCTCCCCGCCCCACAAGGTCTTCACCACCCTATTGTCTGTGTCCATGGGTTATACATATCTACACTAATAAAAGAGTAAGATGCAAATTGACCATACCTTTGTGACGCCCACCAGCCAATCAGGAGTGGGTATGCAAATTAACCCAACAAAGATGGGGGTTAATTTGCATACATGAGCGGCCAGGGGTGGGGCGGGACGATGTAGGTGTTCTGCACCGCCCCAGCTGCTCCAGGCCTCTGGGCAGCGTGGGAAGGCGGAAAGGTGGCTCTGGCCAGTGTGAAGGCAGTGCCAGCAGCCAGGGGAAGGAAGGCCCAGTCTTGCACGAATCTTCGTGCATCGGGCCTCTAGTAAGCATATAAGATGGTGAATCTCTTCTGTTTCCCCCTCCCCTCTGAGATTTGTCAGTCTATTCCATGCTTCCATGTCTCTGGATCTATTTTGCTCATCAGTTTTCTTTAAGCCCAAACATAAAATCTAGGAGGCCACAGACAGCATACAGTAAAGAGATAACCTCTTTATGTGCAAGACTCTGATGATTCATAAACTGCTAACACCTGAGCTTTGCATCCCACCACATTGGATGGGAAAGACCAAGTTCCCCAAGGACAGTCTCTCACTGAGCATTCAGTGGCCTGTGTGCATTTCAAACCATGTGCAACTTGCTTGCCCCAACTTGCACTCTCCAGCGTCCTCTGACTTATATAGACTAGAGGGGGGCCGACAAACTATGACCCACAGGAAAAAACTGACCTGCCTTCTGTGTTGGTAAATAAAGTTTTATTGGCACACAGTCCTGCTCATTCCTTTACGTGTTGTCTATGGATGCTTCCTCGGTGACAGAGCTGAGTGGCTGAGACAAAGACTGTATTGGTCACAAAATCAAAAATATTTACTCTCAGGCCCTTTACAGAAAGAGCTTGCCAATCCCTGGAATAGGAAAAAAAAAATAACAACAACAACAATGTGTTGGTCAGAGAATGCTAGAGGATGAAAAGTCCAGAATTCAATAATAGAAACACAGGACTTGAAGGAATATGGAAGATTTTTCTCATGAAAAACTTATTCACTAGGAAATTATAAACAAATGATGAGTGCTCGGTTTGCATGTACCAGCTCTTTCCTTGTGGAACACTGTGCTAACTGTACTAACATGGTATAATATTGAGTTATAGATGGGTTCATTCATTTGTCCTTTTATTTATATCTAAAAACCACCAAGTGTTCCTCACATCCCACTTGCTATGCCAAAGTGTTAGCCACCCAAAGCTAAAAATAGACATTTTTCTTGCCCTTCTCAAGAAATGTATTGTCAAGTGGGGGAGGCAGGTAAGGAAATCAGGCTCCGTGGAAAAGCTGGTCCCAGGATGCCTCAGGTGCCGGTGGAGGGGTCTAGTCGGACAGGAGCCCCAGCTGAGGTTTAAAGGACAAGAGGAGTGGGCACATGAAGGAAGGCAGAGGGCACTCAGGCCTGGGAGACGGGGCTTTGAGGGATTATAGGGGTTTTTAAGGCTGTTGGGGAGAGACAGGCAGACAAAGAACTGTTGTTTGAGAATGATATCTGAACTTGATGGATCCTGCATTCTAAAATTAGGATTTTGATGTTTTTCTTTAGAACTTTGGGAGGGGGAGGTGAGTTGAGAATGGCATTGATGGCAGTAACAGTGTCAGGGACAGACTCGGGAGGGGGTGGCACAGTGCAGGTGGGAAGGGGAGGGCCGGGGGAGGCTGCGCAGTGAGGAAGGTTTATTCATCAGGATAGGCTCGGCTTTGCTATGGCAACTAACAGCCCTCAGGATCCTAGTGGCTTAAAACAATGCAGGGCTATTTGGGTTTATACCACCTGTCCAATCACAGGTTGGTGTAAGCTGCCGCGCACTGTCACTCAGGCTCACAGGACACTCCTGAACGTTGCCAGTTGCCATGAAGAGTGCAGAGCCCTTTGGGCCTTTGCACTGGCTGCTCAGAGCTCAGCCTCTAAGTGGCTCATGTCATGAGCCATTGGTCCGCGTGCAGCCCGCTCAACCACAGCGGCAGGGAACGCGCTCCTGCGTGAGCAGCACGAATGCTGATGCAGCTCTGGTTCCTCAGGAAGCTGGCGCTGCTGGAGGTTAGCCGGAGGGCGTTCACTCCGAGGACTGAGGACCGAGGCCTGTAGAAGGGAACAGGGAGGGGGGAGGGGGAGGGCTGAGCAGAGGAGAAGCCCGGCTGCCGCTCAGCTCAGCAAAGTTCTCTGCTGACCTCACGGGTGGCTCCGAGACTGCGACTTGTCCCCAGTTGGACAAAAGGGCTGGGTCTTCCCCTCTTCTGAGTCAACCCCTCTTTGGAGGTGGGCTGCCCTTGAGGAGGCCGAGTGACCTTGGACTAGGCAGCTCTCCTCAGGCAGGGCAATTCCCAGAGGGAGTTAAGACACAGCACCATCTACAAGTGCCTGTCTCCACCACCTCCCCCCACCCCACCCCCCCACCCCGTGCTGGAACGGAAGCCTGGAGGAAGGAGAGGGGGTGCATGAGCGGGAGGGAAGTAGAAGGCTCTAGCTTTGAAGGATGGCCTGGCTAGCAGGGCGGCCTTCCGGCCGGATTCTGCTCTCTGAAGAAGGGTGGGTGGCCATGGAGTCAGCTGCTGGTAGTTACACCTACAGGAAGGAAAGAAAACTCGGCTGATAAATGAAATATGAGTCCACTTATTACTGAGACAAAGTAACTTCCACCTTTTCTGGGTTTAACCAAAGGCTGCAATTTTATGGCCGGGAACTAAGATGTCATTTTTCAGACCAACAAGATCGGTGTCTGGTGGTTGAAAGGTGTTTTTGAGCCGTTGTTGCACAGCTTGGAAAACACCAAGTTAAGGACAGACGCTCCTGCTCTTCAAATGCTGTTCGCGTTTCTCAGTCTGTCCTTCCTCAGTGGAGCGGCCGCACCACGCAGCTTCCATTGCCCCACGTCGGTCTATTCTGGACATTCCGCCTGTGGTGTCCAATCTGGTTGTTGTGGAAAAGTGTGATTCGAATGGGGAATCGGTGTGTAGGTCTGAATTTTATAAACAAAGCCATGTGACTTACAGCCTCCCTGTGGAATCATATTCCTGTGCATGAACACGGACAGAACATATACACTCTGGCATCCTTGAGATTCACCTTTGCCATGAAATGGGCTGGCAAATATGGTAAATGAAAGAGTATCAGTCCCCGTAATGTCCTAATCTTTTTTTATCCTCATCCGAGGATATGCTTTTTATTGATTTTAGAGAGAGGAAGAGAGGGAGCCACGGCCAGGGCCTAATCATTTTTAATTCCAGGCAGGAGGCCACCCTGGTAGCCAGGCCATCTTTTAAAGCTAGACTCCTCTATTTCCTTCCCGTCAATGCAGCCTCACGCTCCTTCCTTCCGGCGGGCCCGCCTCAGTCCATTTTAAATTTTATGTTTGGGCAAAGCTTGTTGATTAAACTATTGCTATTTTCTCCTTAACCAGTGCTTTTATAGTTTGACTGTCTTGATTCAATTAATAGCTACTAATTATTAAGGCCTTGTGCTTGGCACTTTGCATATATCATCTTAAAAAAAATAAAAAAAAACACAACATTTTGCACCCAGCCAATGTGGCTCAGTGGTTGAGCGTCGACCTATGAACCAGGAAGTCACAGTTTGATTCTAGTCAGGGCACATGTCCAGGCTGCAGGCTTGATCCCCAGTAGGGGGTGTGCAGGAGGCAGTCGATCAATGATTCTCTCCCATCACTGATGTTTCTGTCTCTCCCTCTCTCTTCCTCTCTGAAATCAATAAAAATTTATTTTTTAAAAAACAACGTATTTTGGGCCCTGGACGGGTAGCTCAGTTGGTTGGAGCATCTTCCCATACACCAGTCAGGGCAGGTATGGGAGGCAACCCACCATTGAAGTTTCTCTCTCTCTCTCTCTCTCTCTCTCTCTCTCTCTCTCTCTCTCTCACTCACACACACACACACCTGTCTCTCTAAAAAATAAATAAATAAAAACACACCTTTTGGGGATTATTTCAATATGCAAAAATAAAAAAGATAATACAGATAAATTCAAGCCCCTTCTACTCAGTTTTAAGGCATCTTAATATTGTGCTATGTTTGTTTCAAATACTTCTTTATAATGTAGTAACATTTTATAGAATAAGTTAAAGTCACCTTTGTACTTCCCATCTCTCCCTATAAATAATCTACCTGAAGTTGGTGTTTTTCTTCCCCAGACATGTTTTCATAATTTTACCACATATGATTGTATCTATAAATACACATACATACACATATATACATACATATATATACATATGTATCCCCAACCTCCTCCCCTTTGGCAACCATCAGCTTGTTCTGTATCTGTCTTCTGTTTTGTATAAACAATATATATTTTTTGTTTGTAAAGCTTCTATATGAATGTATCATTCTGCTACCGTGTTTTCCTCTCAGCGAGCTTTTGGAATTCACCTCTAAAGTCACCTGAACCCTGTGATCAATCGCATGAGCATACAAGTCTCTTCTTGATGGAGTCAGTGTCCCAAAATCGTGCCGTGACGATGTCTGCGTGTGTCTCCTTGTGCACGAGCACAAGCTTCTCTGGGGTGCGCTCTCACAAGGACAGTTGCTAGGTTGGCAGCATCCTTAGATGTCCTGCCGCATAGCCACTCTTCAAGGTGACCCCGGGAATCCCCCTCAGTGGTTCTATATACTCACAGCTAGTAAGTCACGGTGCTGGGATTTCACAGACTTCTGGCTGACTCAGGTGCTTGGCTTCTTGCCACTGACTTGCTGCTTTGTTTATTAAAAGGTAAATAACTCATAAAGGTAGAATTGTATCATTTATTCACTAATTTGTTCGCTCAACAGACATTGGGTGGAAACATAGCCTAGTGCTTAAAAAATAAGTCTATCAAGTCAGATTGCCTGAGTTCAAATCCTAACTCAGCTTTGTTGCAATTTAATTAGAGTATCTACCTCAAAGAGTTATTCCCCTGGGATTGTTATAAAAATTAAATGCATTAAAAAGCACTAAAAACATGTTAGATGTGTATGTGGATGGATGAACATGTGGATTAAGAGATGGATGATGGATGGTTGAATGGATGGTTGGATGGATGGGGAGATGGATGGATGGATGGATGGATGGATGGATGGATGGATGGATGGATGAATGGATGGATGGATGGATGGATGGATGGATGGATGGATAGATGCCTAGCAAATAATCTTCATATGTGCTGTGCTCTCAATTTCATATGCACATGAGTAACATTTAGAACTTCTAAAGTCTGCAGAATCCTTGACTCCTCCCTCACCCCAGATTAAGAATTATAGTCTAGGGTGGCAACCAGGAAAGGGGCCCACTGACCACTGCATAGGGACACTGTGCCCACATGTTTTCATGCTTCAGCTTTTTATAGGGAGACTCTGACAACTTAATGCTGCTGTCTTCTTGGGTTTATTTTCTGAAAGCAAAGATGCTTACAACTATTTAGTTGTTTAATTCTTTCTCTCCAACAGAACTATTTAAATTTCTTCCTCTCACCCCTGAACCCTATGCCATAGAACTGAGAGGCCCAGATACTCACTCATGAGGCCATGGGGCTCCACTGACTGCTTTCAGGTCTGTGTAAGCTCGCTTCGCATATGACCCTTAGATTTGCAACTGCTAGGAGACCCAGTTAGTACAGGCATCATTCTACCCGTGGGTAATGTAGCCAGCAAATATTTTCACAGGAATTCATTTGTCTCTTTAGAATGTGATTAGATGCTTATTACCTAAGAGAGAAAGAAACCTTGATAAAATAGAGAAATAAAATAATCAGTTGGACTTGGCTTAAAACCAAAGCCTCGTTTACCAGCTGTGTGACCTCGAGCCAAGCTACCTACTTGCTCTGAGCCTGTTTCTTTCCCTCTACAAAAGATTAACTAAGATGTTCATTTTAAGTTTGGTATAAGGGTTTTGAGAGCATTGATTGAGAAGGAGTCGTTTTTCAAATGCAAAAATGTGGTCTCCTTGTACAAACTTGATCCTAAGCCAGAAGTTACCATGCTAGTAGTTCTGAGTGCAAACTCTGCCCAGGGCTCAGGCCCGAACACCCACATTTAGTTGGCGTCTCCTCTTCTTGTGTGTGAGGTGAGGATGACAGCAGTCCTACCTCCTGGGGTTGGTGAGGGGACAACACTGGGTCACATGAATGAAGGTCTATCTCATGGAAAGCATTTACAAAGTGTTAGCTCTGGTTACTTCGATTTAATGACCATTTCTATGTATTAGACATAGTGCTGAGCACTTATATTTACTGTTTCATTTAATCTCCCAACAACGACATGAAATAGGTATTATTCAACCGCTTGGCAGATGTGGACATTGTTTAGAGCTATTAGTGAACTTGTCCCAGAGCAAAGATCCATCTAAATCCAAGTCCATTCACTCAGCCGTGAGCAGAATGGACTCATTCTGCAAACCACCAGCTCTTCCTTTCCTACACGTCCCCTCGCAGTCCTTCCGGGGGGGGGGGGGCTCCCCCGCCTGTCACCCCCACCCCCACCCGGCGCCTGGAACCCCAGCAGCCAATGCCATGCGCCCCTGCTGTCTACTCCCAGCCCAGGCTCCAGGCTTTGCTAAAAGTAAGTCCGATGGTATCATTCTCTTATCCCAAAGCTCCCAATGACTCCCGACTGTGAGAAAAAGCCAGCCTGACTCTACCAACAAGTCCCCGGGACCGCGCCCCCTGCTCAGGGCTCCTCCACCCCTCGGCTCGGCTCCCGGGAACCCAGCACTCTTCCCCCTCCTTCCCCTTCGCACTCTTCCCGCTGCACCGGCTCCTTGCTGTCCGCAGGCCCCGGCACATTCCACCCGAGCCTGTGCCCCTGGACTTCCCACAGGTCTCCCTTCAGGCGCCTCGACCCCAGAGGCCACGCCATCCCTTCCCTGCTTCACCCTCTCTGTGTTTCCGTGCTGGTGTCTCCCGGGCAGAAGGTTAGCTGAAGGCCTGCAGGACCTGCTCCTTGCTCACCACAGTGTCCTCATGCCTGGAACCTGGCGTGTCCTTCAGAGACACTTGTGGACTGCAGGAACTAAGGAATCAGCTCCTCATTTTAATAAGCTCGCTCTCCCCGTCTGGGGAACGGCTGGGGGTGGGAGCAGTTAGGAGGCCTTTTCTCCCTCCAGCTGCGAGCCCATGGGGACCTGGGAAGATGCTGAGACTTTGGAGGGGGACCTGGGCTGGCGTGGAGGCGGCAGGGGGTGTGGGAAGATGCTGAGACTTTGGAGGGGGACCTGGGCTGGCGTGGAGGCGGCAGGGGGTGTGGGAAGATGCTGAGACTTTGGAGGGGGACCTGGGCTGGCGTGGAGGCGGCAGGGGGTGTAGGAAGATGCTGAGACTTTGGAGGGGGACCTGGGCTGGCGTGGAGGCGGCAGGGGGTGTAGGAAGATGCTGAGACTTTGGAGGGGGACCTGGGCTGGCGTGAAGGCGGCAGGGGGTGTAGGAAGATGCTGAGACTTTGGAGGGGGACCTGGGCTGGCGTGGAGGCGGCAGGGGGTGTAGGAAGATGCTGAGACTTCGGAGGGGGAAGAAGCAGCATCAGGGGACTCTGTCCAGAGAGACTGTTTGCATTCTAGGAAGTTTTGGAAACCTCATCTGGGAAGAAAGCCGTGCGTGGAAATGTGTCTGTGCGTGTGTATGTATTCTTTTTCGTTCTGGAAATAGCCCCAGACCGCTGTGGGCTGACTGGGAGAATTTGTTTGGGTTCTCTGGTGGCCATGTGATTAGGGAGCAGCTTTTTAGAGAGCAGAGCAAGTTACCTTCCCACACACACACACACCCTCCCCGAACCAGGCTCCTGCGGGACCCAGCTTTGGTGCCCAGCCAGCTACCGGCCAGGGTGGGGAAGTGGGCAGTTCCTGCCATCTCTCGCCTCCAGATTCCAGTGATGGCCGCCCCCGTGCCCAGCCCTGGGCCAGGCTCTGGAGCCCGTCCGCCTGACCCTGCGGCCTGGCCTCGGCACCTGTGCTTCCCTGGGCGCTCTGTGGGTGCCGCTTTTCGTTCGGCCCTGGCTCCCATCCACTGGGGTTAGGGGTGGATGGAAGATGGAACGGTCCTTTGGATGTGATGTGCCTGGATTCTTGGGAGAGAGAAAAACAAAGTGTTTTTTCTGGTCCTCATTAGTGTTTAATTAAAAACTCTTTCCCCAAGTCTTTGGCTGCATCCAAGCTTTTTAAAATTCTGCAAGCACAGACAATATTATAGAGTTTGACCCTTTGAGTTACACGAGCTGGTTATTGTGTCTAATTATCAACCTCAAATAATGGCAGAATCATAATCTCTGGAACAAAAAGTACTAATAGTTCCACCCGAATAGTTCCTGAAGACAGAGTACACTTATTTTAATAAGTAGTCTAATGCCTAATTTTAGGCAAAATTTATGTCTGAGTTTGAAACAATTTGGTCAGGGTATAAACTTAACTCTCGGCTCCTGCTTAGATTTATGGGACGCGTTTCTCCTGAAGGTTTTAATGGCAACCGTTCCAGGTGTGGATGCCAGGTCCCTGCCAGCCGAGCAGACGCAGTTCCAGCCGAGCTCACGAGTCTGTCTCATTTCTTTTTGGAAATGAGGTGTTTTTAGTGAATATGTTTTTTCCGTTAATAGATGTCTGAGTTTATTAAAGAAGCCAACTCAACTTGGATTTTCAGAAAAATATTTTGAGATGTTAGTGCCAGAGTTTAAACAATGCCCTTTATTCACTATGAGCTGAATCAGTTTAATTTTTTTCAGGCTCACATACTACATTAGTTTACAAATATAGCAAAAATTTGCCACGTCTTTATGCTGTATATTGTGTGTTTTAGGTATCAAGTGTACTTATGTTCTTTCTTTTTCTTTTTTCTCTAGTTGTTTTTGTTTTGTTTTGTTTCTTTTGGTATATTTTCTCTGAGCTAAATAAATAAAATTTGTGTATGTACATATATACTAAAGATGTGTAAATATATGTGTATATATATGTGTGTGACTATATCTGAAGTTTTTTCAGAAAGTAAAACCATGAACCAACATATTCACCACCCATGGCATATTTTCCCAGGCTTGCATATCACGTCTAAAGTTATGTTATGACCCTGAAATAAGTAGCCAATAGCAGTAACAGTGTTACTAGTAGGTTCCATAATAGATTGCATTCTTTAGGAAGTTGCTGTCAATGTTGATGAAGTTCGGCAAATGAAAGTTCAGTGGAAAACTTCATCTGTTCCCCTTGATTTAAAAAGAAGAAAATGGGAAACCAGACACCTGGCCGGGTGCTAAAACTCCCGTCCCGCCTCCCGGCTGCCCGGCTCCGGGTCCGTGAGGTGGGGCCAGGCCTGGCTGCCACCCTGCGGGCTGCGAGGAGGAAGGAGAGCAGCAGAGTGGCTCAGAATTCAGCACTTGCCCACCCTCCTCCCCCAGCAGCCCTGTCCCGGAGGAGGACCTGCGAGGAGAAAGGCAGAGGGCAGAGCCTGGAAAACAACGGTGCCTTCCTTGGCTAAAGCACTTTCGTTCATTATTTACAGCTATTTAATGGCAGCGGTCTGTTTTAGTAGACGTTGTAATGAGATGGACAGTCTGATCTATTTCATTTGAGTGACTTACACGTACCCTTTGAATATACAAATAATGAGATAGGTCAGTATCTAAGGTATGTTAATAAGTACATACATTTCAAAACAAAATGTATAGGATGATTTTATCTCTATAAAATTTATATTAATGTAACGTGCATGTTACTGTATGATGTTGGAGTTAGATCTAAGTGAGTTCCAATCCTGTGCCTCATTGGCTGGGTGCCTAACCCCTTTGAGCCTCAATTTCCTTATCTGTAAAATGGGAACATAATATCTCATAATATTGTTGTCAGGTTTAAACAGGTTTTTTAAATTGATTTTTAGAGAGGGAGGGAGGGAGAGAGATAGAGAGATAGATAGAAACATGGATAAGAGAGGAACATCATTGATTGGCTGCCTCCTGCACGCCCCCTACACCCCTACTGGTGACTGACTCGCAACCCGGGCATGTGCCCTGAATATGAATCGAACCAGTGACCCTCTTGGTTCCTGAGTCAAGGCTCAACCACTGAGCCACACAGGCCGGGCGTTGTTGTCAGGTTTAAATGGGAGAATGCCATGTGACTACTTAGACCATTGTCCAGGGCATGACAAGAACTCAATAAATTGCAGTTTAAGAAAAAAGCTCTGACTGCTAAAATAGGCAACAAAGAAAAAGAAAGGCATCTTAGAAAGGGGATGCTCTCTTTCCCATGCAGATGAAATTAATTTTGAAGCAGAAAAATTAAATTAGCATTGACTTGGTAAATTGTTACAACCTTTTAGTAAAGCAGTTGTATCCGATCAAAATGTAAGATATGTGCTCTTTTTGACCAAGCACTTCCCAATCAGGGCATCATCTTAAAAAGACACCCTCACATACGGGTACATGTGCAAGGATGCTTGCTGCACCATTATTCAGAATAGCGAGCCAGTGGAGTCACGAATCGGAGGATGATTAATTAAGTGATGCTACCAGTTGACCCTTGAACAACACAGGTTTGAACTGCACAGGTCCGCTTACGTGCGGATTTGCTCAATAAAAACTGTGAATGCATTCTCTTCCTTATGATTTTCTTACTAACATTTTCTTTTCTCTAGCATCTTTGTTGTAATAATACAGTAATAATGTGCTAATTGACTGTTTCTGTTATTGGTTACGTTTCTGCTCAACAGCCAGGCTATTAGTAGTGAAGTTTGTGGGGAATCAAGTTACATGTGGACTTTTGACTTCACGGGAATTAAGGGGCGAGGTCAGTGCCCCGAACCGCGCGGTGTTCACAGGTGACTGTTCCTTCCCGCAGAGGGATTCTGAGGTGAGCAGGAAGAATGAACAGAGCGCTGTCTGCGTCGCAGCCCAAAGCCTTGTCAGTGACATATTTTTGGGTAAAAACATTAACAAAGGACAGAACAATATACAAGATGTGTGAATGTACATATAGAGATAAACAGATAAGATACGTGTCTTCCTGAACATGGGAGGCTAGGGTTGGAAATATATACACCAAACCATTAATAAATTGTTTTAATCCTCAGCTGAATACATGTTTTCTTATTGATTCAAGAGAAAGAGAGAGAAAAACATCGTGCCTCCTGAACGTGCCCCGACCAGGGATCGAACCCACAACCCGGGTATGCGCCCTGACTGGCCATTGAACCCACAACATTTTGGTGTTAGTGATGATGCTCCAACCGACTGAGCCACCTGGCCGGGGCATCCAAAATGTTAAATAGAAAATTCTGGAAATAAAAAAATTCTTAAGTTTTCAATTGCATGCCATTCTCAGTAAGATGATGAAATCTCACACCATCCTGCGTGGCCCCCCCTGGGAGATGAACCATCCCTTTGCCAGCGTCTCCAGGCCACATACTGAGTAGCTGTCTCGGTTCTCAGATGGACAGTCCACGGATCTCAGCACTGTGTTCAAGTCACGCTTTTTTATTTTTAAATCCTCACCAGAGGATATTTTCCTTTTTTTTTTAGAGAGCGTGGAAGAGAGAGAGGAAGACAGAGAGAAATATCGATGTGAGAGAGACACATTGATTGGTTGCCTCTCACACACACCCCAACCAGGGCCAGGAATCAAACCTACAACCCAGGTATGTGCCTTTGACTGGGAATCGAACCCAGGACCCTTCGGTGCATGGGATGGTGCTCTAACCACTTAGTCACACAGGCCAGGGCAAAGTCACCCATTTCTCCTTCACAATGCCACATTTACATAACTTTCATTACAGAATATTATTATTGCTGTTCTATTTTATTATTAGTTATTGTTAACCTTGTACAGTGCCTCGTTTATAAAGTAGACTTGATCACAGGTATGTACGGATAGGAAAAAACATAGAATATCCATACAGGGTTTGGTGCCATCTGTGGTTTCAGGCATCTGTGGGGGATAACTGTGTAGTTTCCCCATTTACTATTTAGTGGATTTCAGCCATTTTACCTCTCCTGTGAATGCTTTACACTTTGTTTAGAAAGCTGGAAGTGATCACCAAAGCATTTATTTATCATCTGCTTATACAAGGGATAAAGTTGCAGTAGAAAAACAGAATATTAATTTTTCATTCTTAGATGCCCAAGGCCTTTAAGCTTATCTGCCCCTAAACCCACTTTTATTAACATAAACATACTTAACCAGAGTTCCGCGGTCTCGATGAATTTCATAGCCGCATGTGACCGTGAAGCTGCTGGTCGCCTCCCTGAGGAAGACACCGGCTGAGTAGAGGGAGCTGACCGTCACTGCTGGCCCCCTAAGTGCCGCGCTTGGTCCGAAAGGATGGGTGGGCCTGCAGGTCTGTTTGGATGCAGACTTGCCCCAGGGCCAGCCTAACTGGAGGTCCATTGGAATTGCCACAGGAAGCCCCTGGAGGAGGGCCTTGTCCCCTCCTAGCTAGCCTGCATCCTGTCAGCGCTGCTCCCTTCTAACAGCGCCCCCAGGCAACTGTCCGAAGGGCAGGTCCCAGCTGCCGTGGCTGCAGGAGCCAGACCCTCCATCTGCCGCGTTCCCAGGGGCTAGGCCCAGGGCCTCAGCTTCCCAGGGAGGCCACACGCTCCTGCCCTGGGTGCTGAGCTCCAGGAGGGAGAGCTGGGAAGTCAGAGCATCAGGGCCGCAGCTGGCGGGACGCAGACAAGACGGTTGTATAGCAGGATGCTGGCTGTGATTGCTCCCGATGGGTTCTCTGGTTCCTGTTCATTTTCTAAGCCTGCTTCCATCCTGAGAGGCCCGATTTGGTTCAGGCATCGATAGCACCCCCATGAAACTTGGGGATATCCTGATTGGTCTCTAAGACAGTGCTTCCCAGCATTTTTTCATGTCACAGAGTGCATACGAAATGGGGATGTCTGTGTGGCACCCAGGGCACATGCACATGAGGCTGCTGGGGCTTGAGGTGCCCGTTGGAGGGACTCAGGATGCCTGAGGGCTAAGGACCATTACTCGGGATAACTATTTCCCATTATGTCCACACACTGATGTGACGCTGTGCTCCCAGCCAATCATAATGGCCTATTCCTCTTGCAGGGACTGGTTTAGGGTAAACACATGCCCAGCTCTGGCCAGTGGAGGCGGCTTGCTGATGCATTTCTTAAAAAGCTCTCTAAAGAGATAAAAGAGAGAGGGGGTCCTCTTCGGAAGAGTGACAGCTTATTGCCCCCACGTGGAATGGTAGCCTGAGGAGAACATGAGGAGTGGAAACCTGGGAGGAACCTGTACTTTGCTGGCCCTGCTAATCTGCAGACCGCACCAACCTTGGAGCTGCCCTACCTTCAGGTTCTGAAATAACAGATCCATGTTATTAAGTCATAGAGGCCCAGTGCATGGATTCGTGCACTGGTGGGGTCCCTCGGCCTGGCCTGTGGGGATTGAGCTGAAACCGATCTCTGGGTCCGGGGTTCAGGTGAAGCAGATTTGGGGCCAACAGTGCCCCAGCAGCAACCTAACCCATGGCCGATTCTGCGAGGAATCGGGCTCCCTCCTCTACTGGACGGAGCGTCTTCCCCCTGGCGGTCATTGCGCATCATAGCTACCAGGCAAACAGTCCAACAGTTGGATGGTTGCTTAGGCTTTTACATATATACTAGTGGCCCGGTGCACAAAATTTGTGCACGGGGGGGGGGGGGTGGTGTCCCTCAGCCCGGCCTGCACCCTGTCTAATCTGGGACCCCTCGAAGGATGTCCGACTGCTGGTTTACAGGGATCGGACCTAAACCGGCAGTTGGACATCCCTGTCACAATCCAGGACTGCTGGCTCCTAACCACTCATCTGCCTGCCTGCCTGATTGCCCCTAACCACTCACCTGCCAGCCTGCTTGCCCCCAACTGCCCCCGCCACCAGCCTGCTCACCCCCAAATGTCCCCCCCTGATGGCCTGCTCGCCCCCACCTGCCCTCCCCACTGGCCTGCTCGCCCCCAACTGCCCCCCTGCCGGCCTGCTCACTCCAAACTGCCCCCCCACTATCCTGATCACCCCCAACTGACCCCAACTGACAGCCTGCACGCCCCCAACTGCCCCCCCTGCCAGCCTGATCACCCCCACCATCCCCCGCATTGGCCTGATCACACACAACTGCCCTTCCCTCTTGGCCTCTAACCACCTCTACCTCGGCCCCGCCACCATGGCTTTGTCCAGAAGAACGTCCAGAAAGTCTCCTGGAAGGTCTCCCAGTCTACTTAGCATATTAGCCTTTTATTAGTATAAGGTAGAGGCTTGGTGCATGGGTGGGGGCCGACTGGTTTGCCCTGAAGGGTGTCCTGGATCAGGGTGGGGGTTCCCTTGGGGTATGGGGTGGCCTGGGCGAGGGGCCTGTGGTGGTTTGCAAGCCAGCCATGCCCCCATGGAGTGAGGGTCCCCGCTGGGGGGGGGGGGGGTGTGGACAGCCTGGGTGAGGGACTGAGGGCTGTTTTCAAGCTGGCCATATTCCCTTCAAAGTGGGGGTTCTGCTGGGGTGCCTGGCCAGCCTGGGTGAGGGGCTGATGGCTGTTTGCAGGCTGGCCATGACCCCAGCGGGGACCCTCACCCCATGGGGGCATGGCCAGCCTGGGTAAGGGGCTGATGGCCGTTTTCAGTCTGGCCACACCCCCGGTGACCCAAGCTCCCCGGCCCTCCTTCAGCGGTGGCCAGGGCAGGCAGGAAGCTTGGCTCCCTCCATCACCAAGGGCGACCCAAGCCTCCTGCCTGCTCCAGTTCCGTGGCCACTGCCATCTTTGTCCCAATAATTGCATACTCACTCCTGATTGGCTGGTGGGTGTCATGAAGTGACACCAATTTGCATATTACTCTTTTATTAGATAGGATAGTTTTGTCTGTTACTGAAAAAAAGCATTCTGCTATAATATCTGCTTAGTACTTGAAGATCAGAGCTTATAGAAGAGTAGTGTAACCAAAAAAGAATGCTCAAAATAAAATGCTTTTGAGGAAAGAATGGAAAAGGAACTGGGGGTGTACTGATTAAAGGAACATATTTAAGTTCAGAGTAAGTGGGTAGAAGTAAAAGGAAATTCTAAAAGAAAAACGATGCCTTTATATTAAAGAGTATAAGTGTTGTCGTTGTTGTTTTTACTAATACGGTGGTAGTTTTGACTGGAAACATTTGCCAGCATCTCAGAAAAACATTAGATAAGGGAAGGGATTCTTTATTTTATCTTTCAATTACATTTTTCATTCAATACTATTTTGTATTAGTTTCAGATGTACAGCATAGTGGTTAGATTATTATATACTTTACAAAGTGTGTCTATCCCCCCCGATATTTCTAGTCCCCACCTGGCACCATACATAGTCATTACAATATTATTGACTGTATTTCCTGTGCTGTACTTTACATCCCCATGACTAAGGAAGGGATTCAAATTTGAAAAAAAAAATTTACATTAATAAGACAATTGGAGATCTTAACACTAACTGAATATCTGATGATATCAAGAAACTATTGCCGAGACCGGTTTGGCTCAGTGGATAGAGCGTCGGTCTGCGAACTGGGGGGTCCCAGGTTCAATTCCGGTCGGGGGCATGTACATTGGTTGCGGGCACATCCCCCAGTGGGGGGGTGTGCAGAAGGCGGCTGGTCGATGTCTCTCTCTCATCGATGTTTCTAGCTCTCTATCCCTCTCCCTTCCTCTCTGTGAAAAATCAATAAAATATATTTTTTTTAAAAAACTATTATTACCTTTTTTAGGTAATGGGGTTATGTTTTTAAAGAGTCCTTATCTTTTATATTAAAATATTTACAGATGAAATTATCTTAAGTCTTGGATTCGCTTCAGAATAGTAAATACAGAAGGACAGGAAATAGGTGAACATACTGGTGAGACCAAATTAGTGAGGTATTGATAACTGTTGAAACTTGGGGATGGATACAGAAGAGTTCATTACACCAGCCTGTCACTTTCTGTGAGTGCTTAAAATTTTCCACCATAAAAGTTGTGTTCTGCTTTGTTTTTAAAGGCATGCAAAGGAAGAGAAAGGGAAAAACGAAACAAAACAAACAGATTCCGCTGAAATACAGGAAGTCTGACAGCATCCGCAGTGTTAACCCTGCGTGCGTTTCTCATTGACTGCAGCAGCCGAGTGGAGTGGCCTATTTAAGAATGTGGGGTGGTCCAGCTGGTGTGGCTCGGTGGTTGAGTGTCAACCTGTGAACCAGGAGGTCACGGTTCAATTCCCAGTCAGGGCACATGCCCAGATGGCAGCTCGATCCCTAGTGTGGAACATGTAGGAGGCAGCCGATCAATGATTCTCTCTCATCATTGATGTTTCTCTCTCACACTCCCTCTCCCTTCCTCTCTGAAATCAATTTAAAAAATAACAATAATAATTAATTAATTAAAAAATAATAATGTGGGATGGGCCCTGGGTTCAAATCCTGTTCTCTACACCCAACGGGGGGGGGGGGGGGGCTTTTGTTCCCAGATTCTCTGAGCCTCAATTTCTTTTTTTTCTTTATTGATTAAGGTGTTACATATGTGTCCTTATCCTCCCATGGCCCGCCCACCCACCCCCGCTCATGCCCTCACCCCCTGGTGTCTGTGTCCATTGGTTATGCTTATATGCATGCATACAAGTCCTTCGGTTGATCTCTTGTTTATAAAATGGAAATGAACTAGTACCGGTCCGTTGGGTTGTTGCCAGGAAAAGAAGATAATCTGTGGAAAGCATAGGGCTTAGTGCCGAGCACTAGCCAGCACTCAGTCAATGTGGGCTGTTCACGATTTTATTACTTGTAGCACTTAACGTTAGAAAATAGATGAAAGTGAATTTATGCACTTTTCAGTGAATGTTGGAGCATTGTTAATGGCTTCTGAATTTCAAAGGTCTTTTTCTGTCTTTTTTTCAAACATGGATGGTATGAGATTTTACAGAACTGAAGCCATTGCCTGAAACACTGCACATGCCTGTGGGGAAACGAAATCAGAAGTCAGGGCACTCGTCCCGTTAAAACAGGCAGACAGGAACCCCACAACGCCTGCCTTTCTTTCTAACCCGTTTCACCTCTGTTTTTCCATTTATGGTTAAAAAGGCAAGAGAATCCGCCTAGAACAGGAAACTTCCCTCTTTTTCTGCCGGAGGAGACCATGAGTAATGGACTTTTCCATCGCGGTTGTTTTTCCTGGACATGGTGTCGCCCCTCCAACTGCTCCCACGTGTGATCCTGAAAGAGAACTAAGTCAACTTCAAATGCCCCTTGTCGTCAGAGATGCTGTCCCAGTTTCTAATAAATTATGAATTCATTTTCTGTATTTGGTGCCCTTCCCTTTTAAACAGAAGTTCTATTCATTCAAAGCATTAGGTGAGAGATTTGCCTATGCCACGAGTTGTAGCAGAACAAGGCAGAAATGGTCCTGAACTCGGCCCCAGCCACCCACGGGCCGGCTCCTTCTCAACCTCCTGCCGCAGCCTGGAAGCTAGGACTGCTCTGTGCTCCTCTGTCACGTCCTGTTTTGTGTTATGAGAGGTCTCCCCCTCAGCTGAAATCGCCTTCCTCACTAATGAACGTGTTTTCCCTGCGCACCCCTCTAGCTGTCTCTCCTTTTCACCCCTGGCTCCCACCGCCCAGCCCAGCACCCAGCACCTCACAAACACCCCCGAAGTAGTTCCCGTACTGAATGCAGACCTAAGGAAGCGTGTCAGGTACTAAAGGAGCTCTGACACACTCCTTGATAAAATGGTAAGAGATTGAGAATATGTGAAAGGTCGCATAATCCATAATCCACCACCGGGCTGGCTGCCTGTGAGGTGACAAATAAGAGGCTCACTCTGCTCCCCGCGGGAAGGCGAGCCTGGCCGCACTCCCTGAGCGTTGCCGCCCACTTCTCTCCAGGGCCCCGCATGCACGTGGTGCGCAGCCAACATTTGAACTGACCGGACTGGTTCTGGAGGCAGAGCGAGAGAAGGACAGGAGTGTGGGCAGAAGCATTCCTTTCTATAGTGCAGACCTCACAAAGCTTAGGAGATGAGCTGGTCTCGGTTTGTCCTCTAAGTTTATGACAGTGGTTCCGAGTTAGGCCCCGCCGTCAGAGTTCTGGAAATCCTGTGTTTGGCCTGTGTATCTGGCATTCATTCAGTACATGAGTGCTCCGTGATGGAAGTGATAGTTTTGCGATAAATGCAAAGCCTCTCATACAGATTCCTAAGACTGTATTCCTTTAAGAATTGGGACCATACCGCCACATATTTTTCCTAAATTGGTGGACATCGTTTGCTTGCCCCGCTTCCAGGCCTGGTGAAAGCACCCGTGCAGTCACCAGCACACCGGGCCAAGCTCACCATTTGGCGATCATCTAATCATGTCACGATTGGAATGCGACAGGAGTACTTTCCAATAGGCTCTTATTTCATTTGAACCCACCAGGGCATAATTCCATTTTCAATGGAATTCCCTAACCGGTGTCTCAAGGTCTGCATCCCTGACCCCAGGTGCAGCCCTGCGCTGTGCCTGACTCCCTGGCAGGGCCACTTGGGGAAGCACAGGTTGCAGGGTGCATGGGGGGAGCTTGGCCGCTGTTCCTGTCTGGGCCTTAGGGAGCCAGTTCTCTGGGGCCACTTTCTACCCGGCTCACTGACCACAGAACTCCCATCGGAGACCCCGGGACTGCAGGAACTCTCCACCCCCAAGACTGACCCCTGGCACCTAGGCCTCCCCAGTCTCAGCTGGAGCTCCCCACGACTCCCGCTCTGTGTCGATGGCACCCATGTTGTTGAACACTGTTGTCAGCTGGTAAAGGGCAGCTGAGTCCAGTTCACTTTTCTCCCTTTTTGTTTGCAAATGAATCTTTTTAAAAATTAAAACTAGTTAAAGAAAGGTGTATTAGGACCTCCAGTCAAGGTGGCAGAGAAGTTAAACTCTGCTCACCTCCTCTCATGACTACATAAAAATTACAACTGAATTGTGGGACAAACATTTTGAGAACCACTTGCAGACTAGCTGAACAGAATTCCTATGACTAAGGGTATAAACCAGTGCCACGTCGCAGCTGGTAAACAATAGAAAAGATCAATGAAACCAAGAGCTTGTTTGTTAAAAAATAAGTAAAGTTGATAGAGGGCCAAAATCAATAAAATCAGAAATGAAGGAGAAGTGGCAACTGACACCACAGAAATACAGAGGATTATAAGAAAATTCTACGAAGTATTATATGCCAACAAATTAGACAACCTGGAAGAGATAAATAAATTCTAGAAATGTACAATCTTCTAAGACTGAATCAAGGAAAAAAAAAAAAAACAGAAAATCTGAACAAGTCGATAACTACTAACAAATAAAAGTCCTGGATGGATGGCTTCCTATGTGAATTTCACCAAACTTTCAAAGAAGCATTAATACCTATCCTTCTCAAACTATTCCCAAAAATTGGGAGAGGGTGGAAGATTCCCAAACTCATTTTATGAGGCCAGCATTATCTTGATACCAAAACCAGAAAAATACTGTATGAAAAAAAAAATTGTATGCCAATATCTCTGATGAACATAGATGCAAAAATCCTCAGCAAAATATTAGCAAACCAAAGTCAGCAAAACAGTAGGGGGATCATACACCAGGAACAAATGGGGTTTATTCTTGGGATGCAAGGTTGCTTCAATAGCCACAAAACAATTAATGTGATACACCACATAAACAAAATAAAGGATAAAAAAAGTATTGACTGTGAAGTGAAACATAAGATGAGGCAGGAAAAGCATTTGACAAAATCCAGCATCCATTTATGATAAAAACTCTCAGCAAAATTGGAATAGGGGAAACATACCCAATAAAATAAAGACCATTTATTAGAAACCAATAGCTAATTCCATATTCAAGGGGGAAAAGATAAAGTGTTTTTCTTAAAATCAGGAATAAGACCAGGTGTTCACTTTCACCACTTCTATTCAACATAATATTTTAAGTTTTAGCCAAAGAAATCAGACAAGAAAAAGAAATAAAAGGCATGCAAATTGGAAAGGAAGAAATAGAACTGTCATTATTTGCATATGACATGATATTTTATAGAGAGAACCTTAAAGATTCTACCAAAAAAAAATTGAACTAGTAAATGACTTTAGTAAAGTAGAAGGATACAAAATTAATATTCAGAAATCAGTTGCATTTTTTAAAAAGAAAACTTTATTGATTTTTAGAGAGAGAAGAAGGCAGGAGAGAGAAACATCGATGTGAGAGACAAACATCTATGGGCTGCCTCCTGCATGTCCCCAGCAGGGATCAATCCTTCAGCCTGAGCCTGTGTCCTGAGAATCAAACTGACAACCTTTTGGTGCACAGGATGATGCCAAACCAACTGAGCCACACTGGCCAGGACATCAGTTGCATTACCAATAGCAAACCATCAGAAACAGAAACTAAGAAAACAATCTCATTTATAATTGCATCAGAAAGAATAAAATTTCTAGAGATAAATTTCACCAAGGAGGTAAAAGGCCTGTTCTCAGAAAAGTATAAGACACTGAAGAAGAGACAAATAAATGGAAAGATATAGTGTGCTCATGGATAGGAAGAATTAACATTGTTAAAATGTCCATACTACCCAAAACAATCTATAGCTTTAATGCAATCACTATCAAAATACCAATGGCATTTTTCACAGTAGACCTCTTTCTTACACCATGTGGAGGAATAACTCAAAATGGATTAAAGACTTAAATGTAAGACTTGAAACCATAAGACCCCTAGAAGAAAGCATAGGCAGTAAACTCCTGACATGGCTCTTAGCAATAGTTTTTATATGTCTCCTCAGGCTAGGAAAACAAAAGAAAAAATAAACAAATGGAACTACATCAAACTAAACAGGTTTTGCACAATAAAGGAAACTATCAACAAAATGAAAAGACAACCTACCAATTGAGAGAAGATATTTGCCAATTATACATCTGATAAGGAGTTAATATCCAACTTTTATAAAGAACTTATACAACTTAAAACAAACAAAAAATAGATCAGAAAATAGTCAGAGGACCGAATAGACATTTCTCCAAAGAGGACATACAGATAGCCAATAGACATATAAAAAGATGCTCGACATCACTAATCATCAGGGAAATGAAAATTTTAAAACTAAGATAGCATCTATCAGAATGGCTATCATCAAGAAATCAACAAACAAAATGAAGATGTGGAGAAAAGGGAACCCTTGTGTACTGATTGTAAATTGTGCAGCCACTATGGAAAACAGTATGGTGGTTCCTCAAAAAAATAAAAATAGAGCTAGATTATGACCCAGCAATTTCACTTCTGGGTATTTATTCAAAGAAATAAAAACACTAATTTGAAAAAAGATAGGCACCTCTATGTTCTTTGCAGCATTATTTGCAATAACCAAGATATGAAAGCAACCCAAGTGCCCATCAATAGACAAATGGATAAAGAAGAGGTGGTGCATATAATATACAATGGAATATTACTTGTCCATAAAAAAATAAAATTTTATCATTTGTGACAACATGAATGCACCTCGAAGGTATTATGCTAAGTGAAATAAGTCAAAGACAAATACCATATGATTTCACTTATATATGGAATCTAAAAAACAAAGTAAATAAATAAACTAAGCAGAAATAAACTCATAGATACAGAGAATAAATTTACTGTTGCCAGATGGGATGGAGGTTGGGGAGATGGGTGAAAAAAGTGAAGGGATTAAAAAGTACAAATTGGTTGTTGTAAAAATAGTCACAGGGATGTAAAGTACAGCATAGGGAATACAGTCAATAATCCTATCTTATATAATAAAAGCCTAATATGCAAACCGACCAAATGGCAGAACAGCCAGCAGAATGACCGATCGTTATGATGTGCACTCACCACCAGAGGGCAGACGCTCAGCCAGAAGCCAGGCTCATGGCTGGCAAGCACAGTGGCGGTGGCAGGAGCCTCTCTCACCTCTGCGGCAGCGCTAAGGAGCAGCAAGCCGAGCGGTAAGAAGCAGTGAGCAGGTGGGCAGTAACAAGTGAAGGATCTTGAACTGCGAGAAGGCGCAGGCCAGGCTGAGGGACCCTCCTCCCCCAGTGCACGAATTTCATGCACCGGGCCTCTAGTATAATAAAAGCCTAATATGCTAAGTGTCCAGTTGTCCAGTCGGCTGTTCAACCAATCAAAGCATAATATGCTAATGATATGCTAAGGCCACTCAAGTGCTCGCTATGACATGCACTGACCACCAGGGGGCAGACAGTTGATTGGTCGACCAGTCGCTATGACATGTACTGACCCCCAGGGGGCAGACGTTCTGACCGGTAGGTTAGCTTGCTGCTGGGGTCTGGCCAATCGGGACAGAGTGAGATGGGCCGGACATGGCCTGGAGCCCTCCTGCGGTCCCTCCCTGGCTGAACAACCTCCCGCATCCCTCTCCAGCCCCGATTGTGCACCAGTGGGCTCCCTCGGCCTGGCCTGTGCCCTCTAGCAATCTGGGACCCCTTGGGGGATGTTGGAGAGCCAGTTTTGGCCCAATCCTGCAGGCCAGGCCGAGGGACCCCACTGGTGCATGAATTGGTGCACCGGGCCACTAGTATTGTAATAACTATGTATGTGGGCACTAGATTTATCAGGGTGATCACTTCATGAGGAATACTAGTATACATGTCTAATCACTGGGTTGTACACCTAAAACTAATATAATATTGAATATCAACTGTAATTGAAAAATAAATTTAAAATTTATCAACATTCCATAAAATTAAAATGAAAACTGGCTTAATCAGAAGTGGAAATTATAATGATTCGGGTCTCTCCCCAACTTTTCTGCCCAGTGGGAGGTGCCTGGGAGCCCAGCCCCCCCCTCCTTGCAACTTTTGACTCCAGAACAAACGAGAACAAACCCTCCTCCTTCCCAGATCTCTCTAACTAGCCAGCTTCGGGATAAATGTTACTGGTTATTCTTGAATCACATGTTCCTCCCATGATCGGAGGGCATAGGTTAGCCTTATTCTACTTATCTGGATGGTGCCCTAATTGGAAAGCAGGGATCTGTGATTAGAAAATGGTGAAACAGACCCTGGACAGGCAAAAACAACAGACATTCTGATTGTCTCCTAGTTGTAATCCTCTCGTTTGCTTGCACAGCCACAAGCTGACCTTGCCCCACCTCGGTGTTGGAGCTGGCAGCCTCGCCAGGCCCTTCAAGCTGGCCGCCTGGTGGTGTTAGCCCTTCTATTGCCCTGATTCTGGCACTGGTTATCAAAACTGCAATTGGCCTTCAACAGTGAGCAAGTCTTCACCATGCAATCAGAAATGTCCCAGGAGTTCTTTCAGTAGTCTCTCCAACCCAGTGAGGAAAGTCGCTGTTCACTGAGTTTTAAATATGGAAGGTTTCTCCAACTATAAAGTAACTAGAGGCCCCGGGTCCCTCAGCCCGGCCTGCCCTCTCTCACAGTCCGGGAGCCCTCAGGGGATGTCCTACTGACGGCTTAGGCCCGCTCCCCTCGGAGAGTGGGCCTAAGCTGCAGTCTGGCCTCCCTCTGCGGGAGGCAACCTCCTGATCAGGGGAAGGCACCGCCCCATCACCCTCTCACTGCTGCTGCCTCTGACCTCCCTCTACGGAAGGCAACCAAGATGCCCCCATCACACAGCTGCTGCTGCCACTGCTGGCCGCTGTGGCTGCCTGAGAGTTGGCCCTCACAGCCACCGCGGCTGCCTGAGCCTCGGCCCTGCCCTCATAGCAGCAGCTGCCATCTGCGGCTTTGTCCGGAAGGATGTCCATATTACCCTTTTATTAGTATAGATTCCCAATGACAAGACTTAAAACATATGTTTTGGGCCAACTTGAATATATGAAAATGTAGGAATATAGACGAAACAGTGGAATAGATGTAATACTTAAGGTCATGCTGTATATTAGGAGTGATTGCTGTCTTTCACTCTCCTTTTTCAGCCTCTTCCTCTGGATCTGAGGGTGGGCCCCAAACAAAAGCCCTTCTCTGAGCCTCCTCGGAGCTTTCCAAACACAGTGTCTGTGCTTCTGCCTAAGTCCTTGGAGCTGCAGCAGATTTTAAATTCCTGTGTGACATTTCACTGGGAATATTATTGCTTGACTTTTTCTTCCTTTTCCATTCATCCTGAAGGTGTGTACACTGCTGCACGGCCTTTTAAAGTAATGTTTAAGTGGCTTGTTTATTCTAACATCCAACCCCTCCAACTGTGAGGTCTCCTGCCCACAGTAATTACTAAATCTGTATTTATCAAATGGCCCATAAAGGCAGACAAACTTGGCCTTCATTAAGGTTGTAACAGGCTGTTGTGTCTTCCCCAGACAGTACATTATAGTTCAAGGGAGTTAGAGTTTAAAGGGACGTGAAGATAAAGCCACTTCCTCATTTCTGAGGGAAAATGTCTTTCGGGGTGTGGTCGGGGGAGGAGGCCTTACCCTTTATTTAAACACATGTGGTATATGCTTACATGCCAGGCAAACATTTTGTGGTGTGTGTGTATTATCTCCTTTAATTCCTCCAACACTCCTTCTCAGGTAAGGATTTGTATCCCCATTTTACTAAGGAGGAAATGAATTCTCTGAGCAGTCAAGTTACTTTCCCAAGGACAGACAGCTACAAAAATGCCAGGTTTGTCTGACTCTAGCACTCATATTCTTAGCCATACCACACACTTGCACAAAATTCCAGACTGTTCTTTTTATAGACACGCTTGTCACAGGCTCTTACTGAACCATTCTAAAAACGGATTTACTATTTTTCCTGGATTGTGTATACTTTTCTCTGCTTCTCCTTGAAGTATAGTGTATTTATTTTATTTATTTTGGACATGTTGAGTAATTTCTATAGTAATGACTTTGTTGAATGTAAGTAACGAAATAAATCTTTTGTGGAGACCACGGCCGTGCCACCAGGGTTTGGGTTTTGGCTAGCTTCCTGAGGCCGACCCATGCCCTCCAGGTTGTCCCAGGGAATTCTGAGTTTCTTTCCCAGTGAAAAAGCTGTTGACATGAATGGCTGTGCATAGCAGGTTGAGTTAAGAATTATTTCTCTCTGTATCCATTACATTCCCTACCTCATTCAGCATATGTAGAGATTAAAGAGCCGAAATGGAAGCTTGGATTCTTAGATGGCATGGCCGTCTCTGATTCAACCCAGATCAAGTGTTATCAATGCATTTTAGAAAACGGTAAACATTTCGTCGTGTGTTTCAAACATACAAAGAATAGTGGCCAAAGCGACAGCAGAAGGGTTTGCTTGTGGTTGGGTCGCCCCCTCCCCTCCCCCACCTCCCAATGCCCTCCTGACTCATGTTGAAAGGCTTTTGTTCTAATCAAAGCAACAAACGGTAAGGTCATTTCCTTGCGATTATGTGGCAGCGGAAGGCGTCGTGGGTTTCGGGTCCCTACTTCCACCAGCTCGTATTTGGAGAAAACACACACATCCCACAAGTGCTCATACACGTGTCCTTTGTCCTGCTCCTTCTGCAGCCCCTTTAAGTGAGCCGAGATCATGGGGAGGTAAGAACCGTTTCTCTTGTAATCTTCTGACCGCAGACAGTGCAGTGCTGCTCGTGCTGATGTTTCCTAACAGGATCCTGGGCAGATCTTAATATTATCCTCAGGTGGACCAGGAACTAGTATCCGGAGCCCACCTTTCAGAAAAGGAAGCTGAGGAAATGTTTATCGCTCTTTGCCAACGCGAGCTGCATAGACTCCGGTTCGGTGCTGAGTGCAGACGTGGGCGCTGGCGTCTCCAAGGATGCTGCCTGGTTTAGACGCGCTCTGCTCCTCAGAGGCCCTCGGGGCCGGTGTCTTGCTTTCCCTTGGGAACTTGGGTAATTATTGTTGAGTCTATAATTCGACCTCACCGCGCCCTCCACCCTCTCTACCCTTTGTCTTCTGTTCTTTTCGGCTTAAAGCATTGTGAAGGTGAGAGCTCTTTACGGATGTGGAAGGAGAGCGGGGCGGAGCGGGTCCGGGAGCAGCGTGTGTTCAGTGGCCGTGTTGACGGCCTCTGCGCTGTGCCCGCGGCCTCTCCGAGATCCCGTGGGGCCTAGGGCGTTAGTAACTTTCCTGGAAGACCTTTTAATGTTCATTCCTGTTTCGCCTCGAGAAAGACGCAGGGACAGTGAGTCCTGTCCCCATTCTAGTTTATGATGAACTGCGCTCCGTTCAGCAGCTCCCAGTAGAGATCTCCGGACGCCGTTTTGGGGAATTGCTGTCCATTAATTAATAAAACTTTTATGATTTGTCAGAGGAAGTCCTACACCCTAATGACAGGGGAGCTTTTTCTCTTTCCTCCTTTGCAATGTGGCTGTGGTAACTCACAGCGTCCTGCTCCGTCTGTCTTTGCTCCTGGGAGGTAGTGCTTGGGGGGAGGGGAGGAATATCTGCGTGGACTCAGGAAGCAAAGGAAATGGTCTCAGCCAGGAGACGGCGAGCTCTGGAGCTCTCGGTGTGAAAGGAAGTCTGTGGAGGAAGTGGGGAGGAGTGGGGAGAGGAGAGAAGCGCCGGGAAATAACTGTATCACAGGAGGGCCTGGGCAGTCTTAGCAATGAGCCACTTGTCCCTCGCCGCCCTGTCTGAGGGCACTGGCTGATCCAAAGCGTGGAAAGGACTGTGACTGATCAAATGCAGCCCTGGGGCCGGGCTCCGGCGGGGCACCATTAGATGGTCCTGGCTAAGGCCGGGCTGCAGCAGCTTCCTGGAAGTGAGGCCTCGTCCGGCAGCCTCTCGGGAACCAGAAGCTCCACCTCTTCGCGGACGGCCGGTCTAAAATGCCCGGGCCCTGCGTTCTGCCGTCCCTGTCACCATCACTCCTTGGCCCAGAGGGCTGATTGACAGCAGGTGGCTTACTAACAGCAGGTGGGTGGAGCAACTCAGGCTCCTCTGCCTGGAAGAGAGCCAGGCCTCAGTACAGCTTCTCACACTGACATCTGCCACAGCAGGTGCAACACGGTCCTAAAAGGAGGGGGCCGTGTTAGGAAAGGTGACAACGGTTATCCCCTCGGTACTTCATCCTCTGAATTCCTCAGCAAAGGAACCTGGATTCTGAGTAGAAGGCAACGCTGTCTGACTAGTGGCTGTTGCTGCCTGTAATAAATACCTGAAGCAGGAAAAAAAATTCCCAGGTGTGCCAAACCCCACGCCCAGGCATAGTCTGTGCTCAATGCACCATGGTCTGCTCCTCATTTGGGGTATACAGTAGCCCCCCCTTATCCACAGGGGACAGGTTCCAAGACCCCAGTGGAGGCCTGAAACCACAGGTAATGCTGAGCCTTGTATATACCATGTTTTTCCTGTACACGCACACCTGTGATAACGTTTAATTTATAAATTAGGCGCAGTCAGAGATTAACAATAACTAATAATAAAATAAAACAGTTATAATAATATCCTCTAATAAAAGTTATGTAAATGCAACAGTATTAAATGAAGAGGCTGATTCTTGAGCACAAGCACTGAGAGACCAAACAGTCCATCTGCTATCCAGACGGTCGCTATGTGACGGCAGGCGGGAAGCTCAGAAGGGAGGGAGTAGGTGGGCAGGGTGGTCCCTGTTCCAGGATGGATGCAGGGGACAGCCTGGGGTTTCCTCACAATGTGCAGTGATGAAACTTATGAATTCTTTATTTCTGGAATTTTTCATGTAGTATTTTGGACCACGGTGGTCTGAGGGTGAGTGAAAGTGTGTGTGGATGGGGACCACTGTCCAAGGAAGCGCTCAGTAACGTGGGAAGGCAGGGGTGGGGTGAGCAAATACCATTGATTGAGTAGAACTATCTATACTAATAAAAGGGTAATATGCTAATTAGACCGGGTCGACCAGACATCTTCTGGTCATTCAGTCCTCCTTCCAGACAAAGCCACGGTGGCGGGGGCCGAGGCAGAGGCGGTTAGGGGCAATCGGGCTGGCAAGGGAGCAGTTAGAGGTGATCAGGCAGGCAGGCAGGTGAGTGGTTAGGAGCCAGTGGTCCCGGATTGCGAGAGGGATGTCCGACTGCCAGTTTTGGCCCAATCACCCAAGGGTCCCAGATTGGAGAGGGTGCAGGCCAGGCTGAGGGACCTCCCCAACCCCATTGATGAATTTCGTGCACCCGGCCTCTAGTTAAACATATTTGTGCTGTGCAATATTTGAGCTGGAAGCAACCTTGTCCAATCCCCTGGTTCTATTGCTGAAGAGATTAAAATGCAGAGAAATGAAGGGACTTGCCTAGGTGCTCATATCTCTTAGGGCCAGGGCACAGCCTCGGGTCCGTCCCCGAGTCCTGATACTGTGCTCCATCCCCGCTGCGCTGGTCCAGGTCTGCTGACTCTGCCAGCCCTTGCTTCTCCGCATCCCCTGTAGTCGGTCGGTTGGCCAGTCGGTCGATGCGCTTGTTTCTTCTCTGCGGGTTCTCCTGGACTGGAACTGCGGGAGTTGCATCCAGTGAGGCCTGAGCTCTCCCAGCTGCGGCGGAGACCCGAGGCAGGTGCAGGAGAGCCCACGGAAGAGAAGCAGCGGGCATGTGCTGGTCACCGCAGGCTGCAGAGCCGGCAACGTGCACTGGGACACTTGCTCCTCGTCCTGTAAACATCGTAGGGACCTGAGCTCTTAGTGGAGGCCAGGCCCAGATCCTAATCCGAGAATGAGACGTTTGCTTCTCTCTGAGATGGACTCCAGGAAGCTCCAATGAAGACTTTTTCTTGCTTGCTGTGGGAAAGCTACAAAAACGTTCAAATGAAAGACTTGATAATCTAGAAAAAACACCTCTGCAGCGGGGGTTGGAGAGGTTTGTTCATCTCTGTTTCCTGGTGTCGGTTTATTTTCTCTTGGTTTTCCTTTCTCTGTCCTTGTAAGTGAAAACAAACAAGCCGGCAGAGTGTAGTGTGTTCTTTCAAGACTTCGCTCTCCACCACCCCCTCTACCCGATGTGCGGGGTTAGTGAAAAGCTGAGCTTCCACAGGAATACAGACTCTGGCTGGTCGCGTGTGCGGGGCTGAGAAGGACACGGGCGGAGGGAGCTGGCCAGGTCTGACTGCCTCAGGCCGCTCATTGTCCCTGCCGGGGCCTTGGACCCACACGCGTGGGTGAGGAGGTTGGACTAATGCCGAGGCACTTTTCAGCTTCACAATGCCGATTCCAATCATTTGTCGTTACTTCCCTGCCATCCAGGTGAGCTGCAGCTCTCCCCCTCTCTGCGTACCTCCCTCTCCACCTTTGTTCCTTTTCCCTCCCTCCTTCCTCCTTCTCTCCCTTGTTTCTCTCCACTGCTAGTTTCCTTTTCTCTAGAAGAGAATTCAGGGCCAGGACATGACCAGATGCCCATGGTGCCGAAGGCAGTGTCTGGTGGGAGAAGACTGAGTGAGGCCATGTTGAAGAAGGAGAAATTCCTGAAACTGTGACTGGAATCAGACACTGAGGCGCCGTCTAGGAAGAAATGAGGGCTTGTGGGTAATAGATGCAACTCCTGTGCTGAAATGTAATCCTGCCCCCAGATTCAAGTGCTTCAAGGTCAGCACCCGTGCCCTCGGTGTTCAGTGCACACAGCGCACCAGGCGCGGGCTTGCAGAGGCGGGTGAGGCGCAGCCACTGCCCTAGGACGCCGGCCGAGGCCCCGGGGAGTCCAGAGCCTGCAGCCTCACAGGCCAGACTCTCAGCTCCACTCCCGCTGGGGAGGGGGCGCTGCTGACATGCAGTGGTTGTCAGTAGTGGAATTGAATTGATATGACTTTGAAGTCAAAGGGTTGGACTAATAGGAGTATATTTAAGTAGACATTGAACAATGTCAACTACAACAAACAGTGACACCCCAAAGCATTCAGGGGTCCCCTGGCCAAGGTTCATTTTAGGTGGGCTTTGTCTAAACCAGTGGTCGGCAAACTGCGGCTCTGTTGACTAATGAGTTTGCCGACCACTGACCTATACTCTCGATTCCAATAATTACAGGCTGTTGTTGTTCCTTGGGATTAAGCCCCTATCCCAGTGGTCGGCAAACTCATTAGTCAACAGAGCGGCAAACCGCAGCTTGCGAGCCGCAGTTTGCTGACCACTGGTCTAAACGAAGTGCAGAGAGGGCGGGATGGTGAGGCGATGTTCTGAGTCAGCAGGTAAACCTGCTTTGCCACTTATGAACTGAGAACCCATCAGCCCTCTGATGGGGATAATTAAAATCCCCTCAGGAAGTAACTGGGGCATCAGAGCTAGTCTCTGGCACTGAAGACATACCTAATAAATGTCTGTTAATATTATTCAATAGTAATACCTCTATCTCAAGGGCAGCAAATAAAGACAATGATGTCGTGAAAATACGTAGACACCACCCGAAGGCTCAGTGTGCGAAGCCATGACCGGCTCATTCTCCAGGGCCCCCGTGACCCTGACAGCAGAGGAGCCAGTTATCAGCTCCCGCTTTGGGTCATCCCGGCGTCTCGCATTGTCGGGACATCCATCAGCCTCCCATCGTTTTGGACACATGAGATCACTTGACTGCAGACACTTGTCTGGGTTTCACTGGGACACGAATTCTCAAAGAAGTGACTGTGGTTTGGTGTCATGGGCTTGAAGCCAAGTGTCCATCTGTTTCAGGACCTGGTTCTAAACCGTTTTAAGGACCCGGGGCTAATCCATCCGGTGAAAATGTGGGAAGTCTCCCTGTAGACGCACACCGGCCCCTTGCAGGGAGAGGGCGGGTTGTAGACCCTGCTGACCTCCTGAATAGACAGGCCTGCACGGGTGCGTGTGGTCCACTGGAATAAACCGTGTGTGTGTGTCTTTCGGAGAGTTGGTGAGAAACTAGCTGGCCTCGGTGTGTGATCCCAAGGAAGGAGTTTTCTGAAACTCGTTGGCACCTCACCCGGTTTCAGCCTGCAGGAAGTGTGGTGTCCCAGATGGGCTCCACGGGAGAGCTTTACTTTTGGAGCAAGTCCTCTGTAGCTGTGTGTGCTGCTCTCGGGGAGCGGGCGTCAGGCCTTCAGCAACAGCCAGGGTGCGGGGGGCAGGTTTTCCCTTGGAACTGGCTGTGCATTGAGTTGAGAGTAAGGTCACTCTAGCGGGACCTGGAAGTAAGTGCTCCGTTCACCGTCTGACTTTAGGGATTCATCCAAAACTCTGCAGAGATTTCACAGTAACCACTATATTTGAGTTGGGACACAGGAGATTGCTCTTGGTAACCATGCACAGCGCCAAGTGCCCACATACAGGGACAAGCACCCTCTTCATTAGAACAAGTACTGAGGTCCAACCCACCACAGGTCTTACTTTGATTTATCCTTTTTGCCTTCTTTTAAGGAGACTGTTCATTGGCTAGTGTACTCTGAAGTATTTTGTATGAAAAAAGATTACATTGCTTTCCCAGTTTTTTGAAATGAGTGAGCACTCCGTTTTTCCATTCAACACGTGTCCATTGAGCAGCTGCCCTTGCAGGGCGCATGCTACAGGCTGGGTAGCAGGACAGATAACCCCTAGAGGCCGATATTTTAGAAAAAGTACCTCACATTTCATTACAACTGTGAAGAGTGCTCCAAAAGAGAAGTGCAGAGAGCTGCAAGGACAAACGGCACTCAGGATAAGAGTTCTGGAGCCCAGAGCTGCCCCCGGGCACTCCGCATCTGCTCACTTAACCCTCCGAGCAAGGCTCCAGTATCATTTCCACGGCCATTGGCCCATGGCCCTACCACTAGCAACATATCCAAGTCAGGATTTGATCCTGGGCAGTCTGACTCCAGAGTCTTCGCTCATCACCACTACACGTGGCTTCCAAGAGAAAGTGACTTTTCATCTGTGTGATAAATTGGGACGTCCCACACCCCCTCATGCTGTGAGGTGGGAAGGAGATCACACGGAGAAGGAACTAGAAGAGGACCAGTGTGGCTGGAGCCTGGGCGCAGGGAGAGGGTGGGACAAGATGGCGAGGTGGACGGGAAGCAGGTGGAGCAGGGCTTGGGGCTCTGCCTGGGGATGGGAGCCTTCTTCCGACTGAACTCAGTCTTCTCTGGAGCTAACCCCTCGATCAGGAAGATGCTCTCAGGGCCGCCCATGCCTGTGATCTGAAAGCGCTGAGTGGCGTCTCTGACCCGGCTGGATGAGTTCCGTCACTTACTGCTGTGCATGAGAGCAGCCTGCGTGAGGATGCTGTATCCGGAAACCAGCCTGTCCCTCGATGTCTTTCCCAAGCCGAAGTGTTGTGTGTGTTTGTGAGACTTGCAGGAATATGTTTTCCCTAACGGTCCGGGCAGCGCACTGTGCCCATTCCGGGCTCAGAGATCGTCACCATCACGGGGGCTAACACCGTGGCGGGCACTGCGTTGAGTGCTTCCCATGCCTTCTTGTGTTTAAGCCTCAACTGCGTGAGGCAGGGACTATTGCAGGTCTTGCTTTTCTCAGATAAACCGATCTACAGGGATTAATGACTTGCCCGAGGTCCCACCGGCTAGTGTCAGAGTCGGGACCTGCGTCCAGGGCTGCTTGAGGCCCGGTCCATGCTGAGCCCGACGGTGCTGCCTCCCTGGATGGGCCACTTCCTGTCTGAGGCGTGGGAAAGCTGTGCAAAGGTGATGACAGCACTGATTCTAGTACTCAGGTTTCACATTAAGTTTCCTTTTCTAGGCCAACAGTTAGATCTCGTAGGGAAAAGGGAAAAGAAAGGACATTGAGTAGGTCACCATGACTTAAGCAGCCTTGTGAACATGTTACAGACCCACCAACCCACCAGCTGAACTGGTGGAATTGGCAAAAACAGAGAGATCTAAAGGGAGTGTGCTAATAGTTTAATATTTATGTGCTAAGTTCTCTGCATTCACTCATTTAACCCTCAGCCTGGTGAAGTCGGTCATATTCCTACGTCCAGTTCACAGATGAGCACCAACGCCAGTCTTCTGGGTTAGCCCTGCTTCCAGCACTGTTCCCTCCCCCCAGGCTCAGCTCCTGCAGGAGCAGGAGTTCTCCTTTCCTGTCTCCCACACCTGAAGGCCTCCAGGGGCCTCCTGCTGCATCGGAACAGCCCGCAGTCCCGTGAATGACACAGCCCGGCGGTCTTCCGGCTCCAGCACGCATCCGAGTGACCGAGGGCTGGTAAAACCCAGAGGGCTGGACGCCCCTCCTCATGTCTAACAAGGTCCAGCCCCCGCTGGCGCCGGGCCCAGGGACCACACTTTGGAGCCATTGATGAGCCCTCTTTAACTCCCTGTCTCCTGAACTTGTCCTTTTGGCGACCAAGTTCCAGCCACATTGCTGCCACTTTTTTCTTAAACTGCATTCTCAGTGCTGAGACTTCACTCCCAAGGGGAAAAAAATGGTTCTTAAGGGGCAAAAAACTTAGATAGTATGAGAGTTTGTGGCCCTCCAAAGCTCAGTCTTACCCAACAGATATGCAATATATCTGTGGTATTAAAATGTCGTGGAGGACAGTATGGGGGGGAGGGGGGTGCCTAGAGAGGCTCTGAAGAGCACGCTGATGGAAAACCTGTGCAGCAGTGTCTCACACTCGCCAAGCACGGGCTTTTGCACCTGTTGGGCCCCTCCTGAAATGCTCTTTCCCAGATCTCCTCAAGACTCCTCCCATCACCCTTATCCTAGAGAACGTGGCTTCCTCAGGCAGCCCTTCCCCCAGTGCGTACAACTTGGCGCGTCACATCCTTCTGCTTCCTTGTTTTCACGGTGCAGATGCTCCTTGACTTACAGTGGCATTACTTCCCACTACCCCTTCGTCAGCTGAAAAGATCCTAAGTCAAAAATGCATGTAATACCCCTAACCTACCGAACATCCGCTTAGCCTGTGGAAAGTCGAACCAGTGTAGTTCTGGGACTGCCTGTGCTTAGCATGATCAGAAACCACCCCGTGTACAGGCTGGTTTGCTTGTGTCACCGTCACTAGCAGGTCTGAAAGAGAGGTACACAGATCCATTATATCGGCCGGAGCCTATCATGAAGTCTGACACACAATGAGAGCTCAGTAGTGATTGTGAGGACGTGAATGGGTGGTACTCACGCATTTGATAACGTGGTCGCGCCGAGATTTCAGACCCCTGCTTACCCACTAACGAGAGCAGGTCGTTGAGTGACAGCACCTGGTAGGAGTGGTGCTCAGTTTACTGGCCCTACCGACACCTGTGTCAACCCGAGTCCTCCAACAGACAGGAGGAAGGCGTGGAATTGTTCTAGAATCTTCTCCCCAGATTGTTTAATCCCAGTCCCACCCCTTTATTTTCTCCCATGATTGTCACAACCAGGAAAAGGGGGGAAGGAAACCTCAGCGGTTTCAGGTGAGGAGATCATGCTAAGGAACACCCTCCCAAATGAGAAAACTGGGCCTCCAAAGGCTGAATGAGGTGCCCACGGCACACAGCCAGCAATTAAAGAAGCTGCGGAGCCAGTCTCTTTCCTTGTCTTCCTCTGGAATGTGTCCTTGGAGCTGACACCCGGCCACAGCTCCGTTATCTGTGTGTCAGCCGTACCCAAGAGCCAACCCTCTAGAAAATTTCTGTGATCGCAGAGAGTCCGACGGGACATTGATGCAAAAGATTGATCCCTTAGCCTCTGCCCTGTCTTGATTGGGAAAGTGGGAAGGTCACTTCAAGTGAGATAGGTCATAATTTATACATCAAGAAAAAATAATTCTGGTCATTCCACTGTGGCATAAGATTGAGGTCTAATTCCCCTACCACCAAACAAACTGCAGTCCCATTCTGTCCCTGAGAGCCTGACCCCGTGTAGGTGCTCAAACACTACTTATTCCATGGAAAGCAAACCAAACAAAACCATGAATGAAGCCAACGAAAGGGACAATGTTCTCAATTGTGTAGAAACTGGCTATTCTATGGAAAGAAGGAAGACATTATAAAATAGAATAATATTCAATTACAGGGGGAAAAATAGTCCGGGTTGTTTTCAATGCAATGTTCAGTAGTAACTTCCCATTGTGACTGTGGAGGAAGGAGACAACGTGCGTTTCTGTAGGACTAAGCAGAACTCCATCTGGCTGCAACACAGAAAGAGCGGCATTACCGTGGAACCGAGTAGGAGATTCTACAAACATTTCCAATTCTCGGGAAATCTGGGGGAGGCGGGGCTTGTCGGGCTCTGGCAGGCACCTTCGCCCCCCACCTCAGCCCTTGCAGGCAGCACTTTTCTTGTTTGAATAAATCACTTCTCTTTGTAAGCTCTTCCCTGTGTCAGTGCCTTACGCCCTCCAGGATTCTAAAAAGGTGACAGTAGTGACAGTTGTTCCCAAGGCATAAAGACCAGGACTTCTCATCCCAGGGCTGTTGTGAATTCTCCAACTTCTTGAACGTGCACTTCTTTCCATTGCCCTCAGTAGAACCTGAGGCTTCAGGATTGGCAAGGGACGCCCTCAAGGCCTGCAGACTCCCTAACCCTCCCCCTCCCCCCCCCCCCACCCCCCTCCCCTGTGCCTGGGTGAGGAAAGCCGCCTCTGGTTAGTTGCAGTGTGAGGCCCGGGAAGCCTCCCCCAGGAAATGCACAGGATGGCGCCTTGCGTGCAGAGCTGGCTTGTGGTTCGGGGCGGGGGGGGGGGACGGGGGGGGGGGGTGGTTGTTAAACTTCACTTTGGGGGGGAAACTTGGGAAGGCCCGGAGCCTGTTTGGGGCAGTAGGAAGCGGAGCTCCGCCTCTGGGGCGTTGGGTCTGGCCAGCTGTGTGGCCACAAAGCTCACATCCTTCCTTTGGGTCTCAGTGGCCTCATCGGTAAAATGGGGATATGACACTCCGGCTCACTGAAGTTGTAAAGTTTAAAGGAAGAAAGAGGTGAAGGCACTCTGGCAGGTTAAAGCACGCAGACCAGCGGGGTGATGTATCCGCTGGTGGGAACATCCAGACCAAGTGGTCTCGTGGCCAGAGCTGCCTGCTCTTGCTCTTCCGTGGACGCGGGCGGAGTGGGGCCTGCTCGCCCCGCGCAGCACCTGCGCCTGGCCCCGAGACCACCGCCCTGCAGGGCCTGCAGCAATGGCGTGGCTTTCATCAGTGAGAAGCATGATAACATGACTTAAAGCTGCAGTACTCTCGTGGGAGCCTCGCAGCCCTGGGAGGGGCTTCTATTATTACCCCCTCCCGCTGAGGAAGCCGAGGCTCAGGAGAAGTGAGGTCCCTGCACGAGGCCACACGGGCACTGAGTCTGTCTGACTCCAGAGCCTGTGCTCTTCCCTCACATTCTCACAAAGTGCACTACGTGTGCCTTAGAAACTAGTAAGAGCTGCTTCTCAAGGGCTGCTTACAGCACTGCGCGAAATTATCCCCACTGCACAGCAGCTGCCCAGAGGGCGCGGGGCTTGCCCGCCGTCTCCAGCAGAGCCTTGGAGGCAGAGCCGGGGTCAGACACTGCGCATCTGACTGCCCCCACCACGTGGCTCCGTGGCAGCTCACCCTGCATTGTTCCGCGGACCACAGCCGGTGATGGGAAAGCACTAGGAGGGACGGAACTTGATGAGTTTGCATCGTGCACCCTCCGGCCGCTCCTGCCAGCAGCACCCACGCTGCTTACGGGACCGGCCGTCACACCCTTCAGAAATGCCCCTCCGGAACAGCAAGTTCAGCAACCAGCGAGCAGGGCCCCGGGGGGTAAATATTTGGTTCCCTGGATACAGCTGCAAGCGTTGGGTGCCACTTCCTGTCACAAGGCTCGAGCCTTCTGATGAGGCAGATGGAGCTGGAGTGGAGCCCAGGGGAGCAGGGGGGAGAAACTCGCCAGCGGAGTGAGGGTGCCGCTGGGCGCTGCTTGTGACTGGAGCAGCTGGAAGCAGCCTCCACCGAGGCCTGGGGGCGGCGGGGCTCCGTGGCAGGGAAGGCAGTCCCTGGGGTGCTGCCGACGCCAGGACAGCAGCCACACAGCTGGCTGGGCTCTGGTCATTAAGAGGCCAAGAAGCCACTGGCTTCCGATGGGACCTCAACAGTAGAAATGTGCAGACCACTCAGAGGGGAGCCGGGGCGTCCCTCATCCACACAAATGCACCAAGCCCCACTGGGCAGGCGCTTTCTCGGGAGACAGGAAAGCAGCAGTGAGTGCACTTACATTCCGGTGGCAAAAGCCGGAGAGGCAGCTGGCCCTGCGTGGGAGAGCGCAGTCCCAGGCCAGGGACCCTCCGTGGTGAGCTTGCCAGCTGGGAATCGTTTTGAAGTAGAATAATGATGTTCATAGTCATGCGTGAGTCTCCGACTGCGCAGGAGATCGGTGCCCCAACCCTGGAGCTGTTGAAGCATCAACTGTGTGCCAGTCGCCTTTTATGCCAGCCTCTGTTTGCCACGCTCTGTGCCAGGCATCATGAGCACAGCCACTCCCTTGAGAGATACCACTAGTCCCATTTTAGAGATGTACAAAGTCAGTCCTGGGAAAGTTAGGTGTGCTGGGCTCTGGACACAGATCTGTCTGAAATCGCAGCCTCGTTCCTTCCTCTGTGCCACGTGGTCTCTCAGCGGCCTCCACGCCCTGACATGCTCTGAGCAGGCACTCTCCCCAGGCCTCCTTCTGCCTTTGAACTTCTCCAGTGCGGGCTGCTCCGTGTTTCACAGCCAGCTCTCTGGGGAATAGCATTTGCCAATGTCCGTGGTGTAAATACTCTCACCTTGACCAAATTCATGTTACCAGTTACAATTCATGTTACCAGTTACCATCACTGAGCTGGCTACCATAAAGATTCCGTGGACACGAATCCGCTCAAGAGCAAAGAAACAGGGAAATGTAAAACACAGACGAGTTGTGAGCATCTATGACCTTTGCTTTTAATGTAATTTATTTCGTTGTAGGTTCATATAGTTTAATTTTCAATATTGGTTGTGCTTGAGAATGGGCGGCGAGAAGGCTCCACGTCACCGTTCTCTCTGGAGGGATTCTTTGTCCCTCACTGTTCCCTGGTGCTCCCCCAGAAAGGTTTTCAGGCTTCTTTTGCCTCCCTGACCTGTGACCTTTCAGTTTTGTTTTCATCCTTGATACTGTGTGAGCTTCAAAAAAAGACTGAATCTCATTTGAAAACACAACATGCACTAGGTGGCAACAATTTTCCTTCCCTAGATTGTATGTGAACCTGAGTGAAATAAATTACATTAAAAGCAAAGGTCAGAGATTGCTCCTGGCTCTGCCCCTTTTCCTGTGCGCGGTCCGGGGCCTGCGTGCCCTTTGCTGCTGTGACTCAATGATACTGAACCGTGACGTCTAACACGCAGCCTGAGCACTGGCTGGAGAGGAGGGTGTTCTCCCGGGAAGGGACAGCAGAGGGTCCTCGTGAGTCTCTGGAAGCGTCTGTGTCGAGGGGAGTGAGAGGGAATGATTAAGCCTTTTTCTATATTGTCCCAAATAAGTTGGACGTTTCTGTTTTCAAAGTGTGGTCAGGTTGTTCTAAATCCCCTACTCAAATAGGACAGTTCCACCAACCACATGTGAGGGCTCTGGACCCAACACAATCAGCGTGTATTCGTTATAAAGTCTCTTAGGGCTTATTTCAGCCTCCATCTGGGTAAGGACCCCAGAGAACAAAGAGACTTTGAAAGGAGGCAGGGACACTCTAGCAGGGCTGACGAAAAAGGAAACGAAAACCCTGACCGTGAGCGTGCACGCGGAAATTCCTGTAAAGTTCGGGTGCGTTTCCGAATTAGTTTGTGTCCGTTTTGAGGTTCCCAGGGTAATAGCTGTGATTTGCTGCTCTGAGGAGGTTACGTTCAGCCCAGAACTCCAGGTGAACAAACAGTCCCGGACCGCCAGCTCCGCACAAGCCTCGGCTTACGTTTAACCCCTCCGCCCTCGCTGGGCGGGTTCGCACGTCTAACTTTGGAAGACGCAGCGCTTTTGCTCCTCCCGCAGGCTGATTTTCCCGGAAAAGAGAGAACTGGCAGCTGGCAAAGCAGAAAGTTTCCAAACCACACGGTGTCTGCTACTTGCATGATCACCGAAGCCAAATTTCCATCTTTTACAAAACGCCCAGGAAACTTCATTTCTGGCCGGCCTGAGCCGCACCCGCCACCCCCAGCCGCGGCCGTGCTCCTGGCTCTGCCGGTGCCACTCTGCGGCTTTTCCTGCGCGCGGTCCCGGGCCTGCGTGCCCTTTGCTGCTGTGACTCACGGATACTGTACCGTGACAACTAAAAATACAGCCTGACACTGGCCGGAGAGGAGGATGCTCCTCCCGGGAAGGGACAGCAGAGGCGTCCTCGTGATTCTCTGGAAATAGACATGGGCAGCCTCCCCGGGGCCTGCCCAGGGTCCTGGCGGGAAGTGCAGCTGTGGGTAGAGAAGCTGCCCTGCCCCAGCTCCTCCGTGAAGACTGGGCACCCATTCCCCTTGGCCCTGGGGAACTCCTTGCTGAACTTGGCTCAGCCCCTTACCAGCTAGGAACCTCCGGCAAGTTCTTCTCAGCCTCGGGGGTCTCAGCTGCTTCTGTGTGAAATGAAGGGCAGACCGTTTCCTTCGGGGGCTGTAGAACTCACCGGATAAAACGCATCTCAGAGCACAGGGCCCCCGGGCAGGCGGCACACGCCATGCCCAGGTCCTGTTGCTGGCACAGTCAGCAAGGAATGAGTATGCAGGAGCCCCGGCTCCGGGCATATGGCAGCTGAAAAGGGGGGTTTTGAGTGAGCCTGTTGATTTACCACTGAGAGATTAAAATGGAGTTAACCCCCTGGTTCATGGGTCGACACTTAATCACTGAGCCACACCAGCCAGACCATAAACACACTTTCAAATATCTAAAGTTGTGAGGATCTTTCAAAATAAAATATGCACCTAAATATATTTCATTACCCTTGCTTTTTGTTAGGTATTAAAATACACGTAACATAGAACGCACCAGGCTGACCATTTTAAAGGTACAGTTCGGTGGCATTAAGTACATGCACGCAGCTGTGCACTCACCCTTGCTTCTAACTGGTAGGTTGACTTTGAATTTGAGTACGACCGGTTGACCTCATGTTCATCCAGAAGAACTTTTTCCTAGAAATAGAACCATTTATCCAACTCAGAATAACTGCTGATAGTTAACAGAATAGCAGTCAACAGCTCACCAGTCACCCCAGTAACAAGAGGACGCTCTGCCCTGGGGAGAGCGGATGGTGCCCATCAGGCCCCAGCACAGCCCGCACCAGACTCTGCCCCGCAGGCACGGGGGGCGGGGGGGGGCCATCCTGCTGGTGACAGGAGTAGCATCTGGGCCTTTGGGGTGGATTTTAGGTTCAACCCTCATTAGTACAAGAGACAAACAAAGCTAACTGAGATTGATTCTTCTCATTCCCAGTTCACAGAGGCAGAAACTGAGTCCAATGGCAGAGCTGGGGCATAAACCAAGGCCCCGGTTCTAAATCCTGTGCGCTCCTCAGGGACACCTCCTGATGGCCCTCAACTCCAGGCGGACAGCGTTGTTTTGTTTGTTTGTTTGTTTCTTTCTTTCTTTGAAACCGGCCTTTCTTGGCGCCAGCCTTAGGCGATCAGGCTGACACTGATCAGGGTTGTCTTCTGTGAGAATACCCTCCCCAGGGAGGCGCTGCCACAGCTGGCCGACTGCTCCCAGTTGTGGCGGGAGCTGCAGAAGTGTGGCGGCCTCGCTGCTCTCCGAGCCCAGCCTCTGCAGCGAGAGCTACTGCGCAGACTTGGGACCATGCTCCCGGCTCCGCTGGAGGCGCTTGGTAAGAGCAGGGGTTCCACGGAAGTTCTCTCCATCGACTTACTCATTTCTCCCGTTTCCTGGGGGAGCAGTGAATTTTGAAATACTAAGAAATTAATTCCACCCAGGCTGGTGTGGCTCAGTGCTTGAGCGTCAACCCATGAGCCACAAGGTCCCGGTTCGCTGGTCAGGGCACATGCCAGGGTTGAGGGCTCCATTCCCAGTAGGGGTGTGCAGGAGGCAGCCCATCGATGATTCTCTTTCATCGTTGATGTTTCTCTCTCTCTCTCTCTCTCCCTTTCCCTTCCTCTCTGAAATCAATAAAAACATTTTTTTTTTTTTAAATTGTGGGTTCAATTCCCAGTCAGGGCATATGCCTAGGTTGTGGCTTCAGTCCCCTATTGGGCCACATACGGGAGACAACTGATAGATGTTTCTCTCACTATATATCCTTCTCTCTGTCTCTCTTCCCCTCTCTCTAAAAAAATAAAAATAAAAACCAATGGACATGTATGTCCTCAGGTGAGCATTAAAAAAAAAAAAAAGAACTTAATTCCATTGCCAGTTGAGCTATTTCAAGCCCTTACTGTTATCTGAAAATATTTCATTGTTAATCGTTCCTTTTCTTCCTTCTGCCTCTGGAGCACTTGTTCCCAACCAGGGATGGTCTTCTCCCCAGAAGATAGTTGGCTGGAGACATGCGTGGTTGTCACAGGAGGCAGCAGGTGGGGGGCTCCTGGCGTCTGCTGGCTGGGGCCGGGGGTGCTGCACCTCTGCCTGCGCAGGCAGCCCCGGGAGACAGCTCTCCGGCCACAGCGTCCGTGCTGCCACAGCTGGAACCTGCGCGCCGACAAGCTCCAGCGAGTGGCCCTGCTCCCCTGTGCGGTTCCTTACCGGCACCCAGAAGGGAGCTCGCGCTTAGGAGTGCTCGGTGAATGCTGGCTGAGCGGATGGATGCGCCGTGATGCAGGCTTTCACGCTGAATCCTGCGCTGTGGCTGGAGGACTCCCTAAGCCACGACTGCTGTGGCCACATCCCTGCCAGCGCCGTCCTGTGTGGGAAGTGTTCACCCAGCGTGACAGGGCAGCAGCCCGCAGGTGGGGCTGAATTCCATCCTGAGGCTCAAAGAACACCCACAGCAGCAGACGCCCCTTCGGGAGGTGCCGAATCTCATCCGGGCGGCAGGCGGTGGCCGGCGTGGCCCCACGGAGGCCGTGCTTCCCCTCTGGTCCTGCTTCCAGAGACAGGCAACTGTGGTTTGGGGAATCCAGATCCAGCTTTTCCAGAGCAGCGCTGCCTTGGCAGTCAAGTGCGTGAAGCCCCTCAGCGCTGGGACTGAGTGCACAGAGCCCATCCCAGGGGGGCTGTGGGGGAGGAAGGCAGCGCAGTGGGGAGCAGTGGGGAGGAGCGGGGAGCAGCGTGGGCCCTGTGCTCGCTGCATCCTGACCCGCAGCTTCCTCGCTGGGACCTTGGGGCGGGGTCTGTCGTGAACCTTCTCTGAGCCTCCGTTCCCTCATCCACACAATGGAGCTAACATTGGAATCCACTTCGCATGGTTGTTTTGGATGAACTTCAGTGGCCAGCTCAAGGCCAGCTGCCATTGCTCATTCACGTTCTTCCTTGGGCTGGTAGTTAACTTTGTCTTTGCTAAACTGAACTCTCCCCTTATTATTATTATTTTTTTTTTTATAAATAAGACTAGAGGCCCAGTGGTCGAAATTTGTGCACTTGGGGGGTGGTCCCTCAGCCTGGCCTGTGCCCATTGGGAGCCCTCGGGGATGTCTGACTGCTGTAGAGACGGGAGAGGCTCCCACCACCACCGCTGTGCTCGCCAGCCATGAGCCCAGCTCAGGGCTTCTGGCTGAGGGGGGCTTCCCCTGTGGGGCACACTGACCACCAGGGGGCAGCTCCTGCATTGAGCGTCTGCCCCCGGTGGTCAGTGAGCGTCATAGCAACCAGTCGTTCTGCCATTTGGTCAATTTGCATATTAGGGTTTTGTTATATAGGATTTCTTAAAATTTTTTTATAAATAAGATTTTTTTTAACTTTTTATTGATTTTTTTTTTAGAGAGAGAGAGGGAGAGCGAGAGAAACATTGGTTGCTTCTTGCATGTACACTGACCAGGGATTGAACCTGCAACCTGGGCCTATGCCCTGAGTAGGAATCAAACCTGCACCTTCCAGTGCATGGGACAAGGCCCCACCGCCTGGCCACACCGGCTCCCTTCTTTACCACGCCCGTGGCTCCTGCCCACTTCCCCTTCTTCCTTCCTTTCTTCTGCCCCTTCCCTTTCTTCCTCTCTCTGGTCTCTCTTTCCTCCTCCACTCCCAGTGCGCCTTTCAGAGATGTGTCAGAGTCCAGAGAGCCTCTGGGTCAGAAATGTGTCAGAGTCCGGAGAGCCTCTGGGTCAGAGATGTGTCAGAGTCCAGAGAGCCTCTGGGTCAGAGATGCGTCAGAGTTGGAGATCCTTTGGGTCATGGCCTCGGGACCCTCAGTTAGCCATCAGCTAGGAATTACTCTTACCGCCCAGGCTCAGCAGCACGAAGGAGGATGCTCATGAAGGAGGATGCTCATGAAGGAGGATGCTCATGAAGGAGGATGCTGCACGGGGGAAGGCCTTAGGGCTGTGGGGCATCAGCACGTGCGCAATAGGAGCAGGAGAAGGTTCATGACACAGAAAGCTGCTCCCACAGCTGCACCTTCGAGGGAGGCGCCCTTGAAGCCCGAGGGGACATCCCTTCCGACTGGGCTTGGAGACAGTGTCAGTCCAGGCCATTCTCTCAGCGCAGTGTCAGCGGCTCATATTCAGTCAACACCCAGAGGTGACATAAAGGGGCCTTGTTCGGCTGGAGTTGACATCATTTGGGAGAAATATAAAACTCCGTCCGCTCAATAGATCCCAAAGTCAGTCAGACCGTCCTAGATACACGCCTTCCCCGGAGCAGCTCACCTGACACAGGGCACCTTGTCCTGGGGTGGGGGAGGGGGGGAGCCGCTGTGCACGTGTAAGTCTGCCTGCACCAGGCTGGGCCGGTGCTGTGGCACCTCGTCCCTTGACATGGTGCCTATACATTTCATCATCGTGTGTCGGCTCTGAATCATTAAGGGTTCCTCCACTCAGCAGACATGTATTAACCATGTTCTCCCCACATGGTGGGCATGGTCTAGGCCAGTGGTAGGCAAACTGCGGCTCGCGAGCCACATGCGGCTCTTTGGCCCCCTGAGTGTGGCTCTTCCACAAAATACCATGGCCTGGGTGAGTCTATTTTGAAGAAGTGGCGTTAGAAGAAGTTTAAGTTTAAAAAATGTGGCTCTCCAAAGAAATTTCAATCGTTGTACTGTTGATATTTGGCTCTGCTGACTAATGAGTTTGCCGACCACTGGTCTAGGCCCTGAGGATACAGCAAATGAACCAAGGTCTCCCCCATGGATTCACTTCTGATGGTGAAGGTCGAGGAGGGTGAACAGAAAGCAGGAGGGAAGTACTAGCCATAGGGACCGGGAGCGGCATGGCAGGCTCCACTTCACTGGAGGAGGGACGGCCTCTGTGGAGATGGTGACCGTGATTTCAGGCCTGAGAGCGGCCAAAGCGCCCAGTCACCCGATGACCCGGGCCGGCGTGCAAACCGGGGGAGGCGCGCGGGGCAGGGCGGGGGGGGTGGGGGGGGGAACAGCGTGCAGCGGGGGGAACAGCGGGCACAAAGTCTCAAGTGGGAACAGGCTTCGGGGGAGGAAGAGGAGGCTGCGTGCGGCGAGGCAGAGGGGTTGGCGATGAGATGGGGGGCGCCGGGGAGGGGACCCGGGGGTGCGGACATCGTCGGGAGGGAGAAGCCCTCTGTGCGGCACGCGGCGGGGTGAGTGTGAAGGGAGGCTCTGCGTTTAGAGGTCACACCGGGCCTGGCGGAGGCGGGGCGCCTGGGGCCTGGGGAGCTGAGTGCGCACACGTGCAGGCGGGGGGGGGGGGGGGAAGGCTCTGGATGGGGAAACCCACAAAAACCCAGAGGGACCATATTTTTGAGGCGGGCCCTCACAAAACGCTGTTTTCAGAAAGGTCAGAGGGGAACGGGGCGGGCAGCTGCTGCTTCCTCCGCAGACTCCGTGTCCGCAGACCCGCAGGGCGGACCCGGGCGCTGGTCTTCTCCGGGCCTTCCCGCCGCTGCTGAGGGACCCGCACTGCGCACCCCCACACACCCCACACCACACACACACACACCCCACACCCCGCGCCCTGTGCTGCGGCCTCGGCCTCCTTGGGGTCGGGTCCGCTCTCCTCCCCTAGTCAGGGGCCGGCGGGCGTGGAGGCAGACCGAACCCCGGTGGGCTCCGTGCACATCGGGGCGCTCCAGCTGGGGCCCGGTCTCCCTTCCCTCCTCGCCTTCCTCCTCCGCGCTGCCCAGAGGGACGGGCCCTCCGCGGTGCTGGGGCGCCCTGTGCTGCGGTCGGGGTGCTGGGGCGCCCTGTGCTGCGGTCGGGGTGCTGGGGCGCCCTGTGCTGCGGTCGGGGTGCTGGGGCGCCCTGTGCGGAGGCCGAGCTGGGCCCGCTCCTGGGTCGGGCAGGGTCAGGCAGGGCCTGAGTCGGGGAGGGGCCCGCGGAAACTCCAAAGACCCTGTTTTACCGGATTCCGCACCGGGCACTGCGGCACCGGGTCGGGGTCAATCTGAAGCTTCCGATGGTGCCTGGGGGGGGGGGTTGAAAGGGATTCCTGGGAACCCCCCCCCCCCCCCCAGGGAAGGAGTGTCGGGGGAGAGACGCCCCGGGCCCTTAGGGAGCGGGCGGCCTGCGCGGGGCGGGAGGAGCTGCGGGCGGGCGGGCTCCTCCTCCCGGGCAGCGGGCAGCGGCCGTGAGAAGGCTTGTGGACTCGTTCCTCCCCAAGTGGGATTATAAAACTGCCTTTTTGTAAAGAAAGCAAAGTGTGCGGTTCATCGGGTAGAATGTGAGAGGCAGTGGATTCCGTGTCTTCCCTGGGCGATAGTTACAACGGAGAACGGGGAGTCACACCGGGCCCGGTCCGCGGCTGGAATCCCGGGTCCGCCTCCCAGCAGCCGGCGGCCCTGAGCAAGTCCCGCCTGTCCGTGCCTCAGTGTCTTCAACTGCACAATAAAGTGATGGAGGTATTCACCTCCCAGCATTAAATAGTCACTGACCTGCCGTTTACTGAATACTGGTGTGCTCCAGGAAACTAGGTGCTCTTTCTGTTGTTTTTAAAGTGATTCTGTATTTATGGGTATAGTCATGGCAATGATCCATGAATAGCTTAACAAATGCTGAAATTGGAAGATGAAACGTCAGTGGGACTTAGGTTTTTTAATAAATAAGAAATGCCCAGTTGGGTGTTCTCTTTTTTGTAGATACAGGGAGTTTTTGTTATTGTTGTTTTATTTTTAAAAGCCAACCTGTTGGGCAGAAGTGGTTCGGATGAGAGGTGTTATTTATTAGCTGAGGAACCTGGCACAGCACCCGCACTCTGGCCTCGAGGGCAGAGTCCTGCGTGTTAATCCCAGGCCCCTGTTAACCGGCTGTGTGGCTGGGCAGGTCCCCTCCTCAGCTTCCCAGGATCGAAAATGAGCGGCAGTTAGGAGATGCCTTCAGATTCTTTCTACTATGCATTCTACACTTTACTGCTAGTTGAAGCATTTTTCCCTGGAACTGAAATGATTTTTATGCATGTTTTTGGCACTTCATTTCCCTTTTCTACATTCAGTTCTGTAGGGTAAGTTTATGTGTTGACAAAAAGGCAGTGGCCAGCCTGAGGGAGGTCCAAAGCAAAGTGGAAAGGAAAAAGATGTTTTTGTAAAATTAAGGCATAACTTCATTTGGATTATGCAACAGCAGAGCAGTGTGAAATATTTTGACATATTCCTTAATGGATTCATACTGTGTGAGTTGATCTTTTGAGTTTTATTTCATTACATCTTTCTATAGGTCATGAATTTGGTTTCCGTATGTGGGTTTTACAAAAGAAATAAAATGACTGACATATTTATTTCCTCCCATGCTAAAGTAGAAAAGAAGGTGACTTTAATGTAAATCTTGACTTGGCTCTTTTCTTGTCTAGGTAACTTTGAATAAATTACCTTAACCTCAGTTTCCTTATCCGTAAAATGGGATGTTGCCATAGCATAGACTTTTGTGGAGCTTTAGGAGGTGATGTATATGCAGTGCACAGCTTAGTGCCTGGGGCCAAGATTTGTTCCCTTTCCCCTTGCCACCAAACGTGTGTGTTTGGCCTTGGCTTTGTAGAGTGCAGGACACAGTCTGGGCCGGCGCGGTCACCTCCCAGCAAGCCTTCAGTCGCCACTGCGGGCCACACCTCCATGATGCCACCACGGTCTGCAACTGAGCTACCTTCCCACTCGGGGCGGAGCTCAATCAAAAACGCAAGTGCAGCCATTGGCACTGTTCACATTGGAGACAGCTTGCTTATCCCACGCGGAGCCTCCGTGTCCTCATGTGTGAAATGGGATAAATAGCACCAATCCCAGGGGTAACCGCTTGCGGCTCAGAGGGGACGTGAAACGCCAGGAACGCTGTGGACACAGCTGGTGCTCAGGAATGGGAGCTGGTTTCTTTTAAACCAGGTTACGTGTACCTCAGGGTGTGTACAAAATGCTGCCCAGGCTCTCCCCCAGTGGCCCGGCAATCACCCCCGTGGGCAAAGCTGGATGTGCAGAGTTCACTGGACGTCCTTGTTACAAGGAAATGTGGGAACAGCGTGTTTCTCAGCAGGAATTACTGTATGTGCGCACGATATCTGATACTATAGGACCTTTAAAAAGAATGAGCTTAGGAGAAACCAAGATGGTGGCATAGGTAAACACCTGAAATTGCTGCCTCACACAACCACTTCAAAACCACAACTAAAAGACAAAACGGACATCATCCAGAACCACAGGGAGGCTGGCTGAGTGGAAATTCTACAACTAGAAGGGAAGAGAAAAGCACACTGAGACTCAGAGGAGGTGCGGAAGTAAAGTGCAGAGGTACGGAGTTGTGTGCATGTGTGCACGTGCGTGGCACGGGGAAAGGGCTGGCAACAAACTACATGGTTGTCTTTTTCAATCGGGAGGGAGACACAAGCTCCTGACTGCTCTGAACTCCAGTTCCAGGCGAGACTCTGGGGACCCAGACTCATACGGGGAGAAACTGGACTGTCTGGCATCGGGCAGAACTCGAGGGCGGCTTTCTCTCAGAGGTGCTTGCACCGATTACCAAGGGACACTGAGACCCTGGGGCCTCTTAAGGCAGGGCTGAAGGTCAGCCATTGCTGTTTGCTCCGCCCTGTTGATTCCCTGAGACCCAGCCCCACCCAATCTGTGTGCAGAGGCTTTTGCATATGAAAGGCCTGGCCCTTTGCAATCTAAAATTACCTAACAAACTGCAGCTGGGTCCAGAGAGACCCAGAACATCCAAAAGAAGGGCCAAGGCCCCACAGCAGCTTGCATTGCTTCACAGCTGGGCCTCATCTGGGCACCTCCAAACCCCAAACAAAGAAGAGGAACCTGCAGATCTCTCTGTAGCTTCTGCTGGGTGGCCTCAGGCAGAGGCTAAATTAGCACCTCCTTAGAGATCCAAGAGCCAGTGTACCCAGTGGTCAGAGTGGGACCATCCAGATTACAACTCCTCAGATCCATGAGGGACACACTCAGGGGGCAGACTCAGTGAGCACCAAAGCCCCACTGAAGCAAGTCTTGCCCCATAAGGGTGTCTCTAGCACAGAAGTTCTCCCATCATAGACACAGCTGATTCTCACAGCCAATTGGCCTGGAGGCCAATTACTCCCAGTGATACCAACAACAGTCAAGGCTTAACTACAACAAGACTGTGCACACAGCCCACAAAGAGATACACCAAGAGTGTCCACCTCAGGTAACTGGGGAGACTGAGCCACTGGGCCCTATAGGACACCTAGCACACAAAGCCACTCTATCAACACAGGGAAGCAGACAAAATGCTGAGACAAAGAAACAGGTCACAAATGACAGAAATGGAGGAAATCAAACTACTGGATATAGAGTTCAAAACCACGGTTATAATATTTTTCAAGAATTTTCTAGAAACCACCGATAAATTTAGTGAGACCCTCAAGGATATGAAAAAGGACAAGCTAGAAATTAAGCATACACTCACTGAAATAAAGAATAATATACAGAGATCTAACAGCAGACTAGAGGATCTCAAGAATCAAGTCAAAGATTTGAAATATGAAGAAGCAAAAAACACCCAACTGGAAAAGCAAAAAGAAAAAAGAATCCAAAAATATGAAGATAGTGTAAGGAGCCTCTGGGACAACTTCAAGCGAACCAACATCAGAATTATGGGGGTGCCAGAAGAAGAGAGAGAGCAAGATATTGAAAACCTGTTTGAAGAAATAATGACAGAAAACTTCCGCTACCTGGTGAAAGAAATAGACTTACAAGTCCAGGAAGCACAGAGAACCTCAAACAAAAGGAATCCAAAGAGGACCACACCAAGACACATCAAATTAAAATGCCAAGAGCAAAAGACAAAGAGAGAATCTTAAAACAGCAAGAGAAAAACAATTAGTTACACAAGGGAGTACCCATACAATTGTCAGCTGATTTCTCAACAGAAACTATGCAGGCCAGACTGGAGTGGCAAGAAATATTCGAAGTGATGAATAGCAAGAACCTACAACCAAGATTACTCTACACCACAAAGCTATCATTTAGAATTGAAGGTCAGATAAAGAGCTTCACAGATAAGAAAAAGCTAAAGGAGTTCATCACCACCAAACCAGTATTATATGAAATGCTGAAGGGTATTCTTTAAGAAGAGAAAGAAGAAGAAGAAAAAGGTAAAGATAAAAATTATTAACAACAAATACATATCTATCAACAAGTGAATCTAAAAATCACATGAATAAAAAATCTGATGAACAGAATAAAGTGGTGAATATAATAGAATCAGGGGCATAGAAAGGGAGTGGACTGACAATTCTGGGGGTGCAGGAAGAGACTGGACAAAAATCGTACACCTATGGATGAGGACAGTGGGGGGGAGGGTAAAGGCAGAGGATGGGATGGGAACCGGGTGGAGGGGAGCTATGAGGGGAAAAAAGAGGAACAACTGTAATAATCTGAACAATAAAGATTTATTTAAAAAAGAAAAAAGAATGAGCTTGGTCTATGTGTGTTGACATTGGAAAGACCTGCAAGAAATGGTATTTGAATTGAAAATGGGAAAATACACACACACACACACCACAGACCCATACACCTACAGAGTCATATACATATATATTTATATATACATATATATATATATTTGTATAAAATTTCTGGATGGCTGCACACATACAAACACAAATACTATGAGGTTTTGCTTCATTTTCAGAATAATATGTCATATGTCATATTAAAGAAAAACATTTCATATGAATTTTAAAAAAATATGTACCTGGGCATGTCCTCCCGCTGGCAGGTCCGGTGACGGGAAGCAGGAGCGAGTCAAGGGGAATCTTTGCACTCTGTGCATTGGTTAACTATTTCACAAAGAGGGTTTCCCCGAATTGCAATTATAAGTGATAAAAATTAAATATAACTGGAAATTTATACATCCAACAGTTCTGAACTGTGTATCTTACCTGTTCTTAATTATAGCAGCGGTAGACTTAAAAAGGGGCGCAGACGTTTTAAAAATGGAAGGTTTCCATTTGAACTTTAGAATCATGTTTTTCTTCTTATAACTACGCATGTATTATATGTATTAAAGCACACCAATGAGTAAGCCATTTTCATTTGAAAAATAAAATACTGATTTAAATAAAAATATAGTAGTTTCCTCTGGGAAGGAAACCTACTTTTCATAATAAAATCTTGTGTGCATGTATAGGTATTATTTTTTCAGTATATTGAGTCATCTCTGTTTTTCATTCTTTTCTTCTTTTAAATCAAAGAGCGAAAAACATTTAAATTTTTAAAAATCCAAGTGCTAATGCCATGTAATAAATCTGTGTGTGACCACGCCTGTGCTTTCCTCAAGGGAAGCCATTGTTGGGCTGAGCACATCACGTGTGAAGTCAGTGATGACTCGAGCTCCAGGGCTTTCCTGCCAGCCCCGACTGACCACTCTGCTGTCTCCTCCCCACAGATGACAGAGGGCAGGCACTGCCAGGTGCACCTCCTGGACGACCGGCGGCTGGAGCTGCTGGTGCAGGTAGGTGTTGCCCGCCCGGGACAGCACATCTGGGCCCCCTGTGAGCACGTGGCCTGTGTCAGGCTGGCTGTGCATCTGTGCTCAAAGCCCGTGATGCAGGGTTGATTGCAGAGGAAAAGGAGCTTTGAAGCCAGAAGACCTGGTTTGTATGTGACTGGAAGTTGGTGACATATATTCAGATACGTGGGTTCCAGTCGCAGCCTTGACGCTCAGTAGCTGTGGAGCCGGGGCAAGTGACTTTGCTTCTGTGAATCTCTTGTTGGTAAATTGGATAACACAATGCTTCCCTGGAAAAGGGTTATGCATCCTGCCACTTCCCTGGCGCATGACCTTGTCCAATGTAAATACACAGCTTCATAAACGGTGAACTGGCATTAAGGTTGCCAGGCTCCCTCACAGAATCATGGTTAAAATCAACCTAAATTACAGATGAGAATGAAATCTCTTGGTGAAATATGCAGGCTTTTGTGAGTGATGACATATTAATTGTGGATGCTTCTCTCTTTATCTACCCAACACTTTGGACCAAGAGTCTTAAAAACGTTGGCAGTCCCTGCTGAGAGCCACACCTACAGCTCGGGCTAGAATTCCTTCCTTTGACCAAGCCTATATATATTTCTCTCCCTTCTGGGCCTGTCCCTGGCCCGCCATGCATAGGTTTCAATTAGAATGAAAATAGTACAGCCAACAATAGTTTCACCAGAGTAGACATTGTAATCTAGATTTCTGCCTGTTTTTCTCTTCTTTTATTTCCTCTCCTTTTCTTTCTTTTTTTATTATTTTTTTTTATTGATTGTTCAGAGAGCAAGGACGAGGGAGAGATAGAAACATCAATGATGAGAATCATTGATTGGCTGCCTCCTGCATGCCCCCTACTGGGGATCCAGAGCACAACCTGGGCATGTGCCTTTGACTGGAATTGAACCTGGAACCTTTCAGTCTGCAGGCCAACGCTCTATCCACTGAGCCAAACCAGTTGGAGCTTCTTTTCTTTTCTTTTCTTTCCTTTTCTTTTCTTTTCTTTTCTTTTCTTTTCTTTTCTTTTCTTTCTTCCTTCCTTCCTTCCTTTCTTTTCTTTCTTTCTTTCTTTCTTTCTTTCTTTCTTTCTTTCTTTCTTTCTTTCTTTCTTTCTTTCTTTCTTTCTTTCTTTCTTTCTTTCTCTCTATTCATAACTATTCTTTATTCCCCAACAGCAAACATTCAACCCTCAAACCATCATAATAAACTGTTTGGCTCAAAGTTCAGGCAGATACACCTAGCATGCCTTCCTGAAATCGCCTTTTCCTCTCCAACTCCGCAAATCCAGCAGCCACAGTCACTCAGCCATTCCGGCTGATTCCAAACCATGCCCCTTCCCACCAAGTCCAGTGCTTCCTAAAAGCTCCAGGTCCGCTCCTTCCTCTGACGAGGTGCTCAGTAAGCAGAGTGAGGCCCACCGTACAAGGGGCACAATGACTCCCTGTGGGAGAAAGGAAACGCTTAGGCTTTAAAGCAGGCAGAACGGGGTTCAGATCCCCGCGCCTCCTAACTGTAACACCAGACACGGTCTTAGCTTCTCTTGGCCTTGGCTGACCCATCCAGAGAGCGGAAACTAAGAACCTGTACCTCATCGGCTGCTTGCAAGGACAGAATGCGATAATAGATATAAGGAGTTGGGCACAGTGAATGATTATTATTGCTGTTATTGTTCTTTTTAATTCGTTCTCTGATGCCCCCACAGCCTGGGTCTTGATCCTTTTCAGCTCGTCCACCAGGCCAAGTTATTCCTACACCCAGACAGTGAGGGGTTTAATACTCTTTGTCTTGGTCACTAGCACCATACTACACATGAAAGAGTGTTTTTCAAAAACACCAAGGCTTTAGTAAACACAGTTTTACCTTAGAGCAGCGACGTCTGAGGCCCATGAAATCCTTTGGTCTGGTCCTGCCAAGGCGTTAGGGGTGAGTTAATTAAATGTTTGACCAAATAGAGCTGGATACTTTTTGAGCTGATAATTTGTATGGCCCGCGAATGATGTCATGAATGTCCAAATGGACTTGGCAGAAAAAGAAAAAAAAAAAGGTTCCCCACCCCTGCCTTAGAGGGAAGAAGTACGGAATTGCAAATGTACGAGAAGGATGGTCTCACTGAGGTTCCTCCTCCCACTCCTCTCCTTCCCAGTCTCTCAGAGGAGGGCTGCAGGAGCTGATGTGCCCCCGGCTGGGGAGAGGCAGATATTAGAAAGCGAACACAGCGTTCTCCACTATCGGGGTAGAGGAGGGTGGTGGCACTGAGAGAGAGGCCAGCAGAGTGTTCCTAACCGGAGTTCTGTACTGACAGCCCAAGCTGCTCGCCCGGGAGCTGCTGGACCTCGTGGCTTCGCATTTCAACCTGAAAGAGAAGGAGTACTTTGGAATCACGTTTACAGATGACATGTAAGTGTTTATCCTGTCGTTTCTATTTCTTCACCTTTTGTCTGGGCCACCTACCTACTGTCATTCATAATTAGCAAAAAAAGGGGGGGGGGAGATGCTCCAATCATTAGAATATGTCCTACTTAAAGGGTGTTTTTTTTAATATATTTTTATTGATTGTAGAGAGGAAGGGAGAGGGAGAGAGAGATAGAAACATCAATGATGAGAGCAAATCATTGATCGACTGCCTCCTGCACCCCCCTACTGTGGATCGAGCCCACAACCCGGTTATGTGCCCTTGACCAGAATTGAACCTGGGACCCTTCAGTCCACAGGCCAACGCTTTATCCACTGAGCCAAACCTGCTAGGGCTACTTAATGTCTTTTTAAGGCAAGTTTTTTCTCCCAGGGCTATTGTAGAAGGAAAAGAAAAGGAATATTGACCTTAAGAACTCAAAATATTGTCCCCTTTTAGAAATTTGTTGTAATGAGTTTGTTATTCTTCTCTGAATGCGCTGTGCTTGCTTAACGAGCTCATGTATCAGAGAGAGAAATGCTAGATGGTTATTCATTGACATCTTGGAAACTGAATAACTGAATAATGTTTTGGTGTTGGTGGCAAGGAAGTTTGAAGGCAATTTATGGCCCACCCATAAAATATGCATAGAATTTAATATAGAGTGGACTTTTTAACTTCCACTGAGGTGCATTTTATGTTATATCCTTACCATCTTTTCTTTTCTTTTACTTCCATTTTTATGCTAACTTGGAGAGTGTATGTATTTGTCAGCAATTTAGATCTTCTCTGAAGTGAGGCAGGCATATAACAATGAGTTTAAAACTCTATGTAAGCAAATGTGTTTTGACTTATCGGCATTATTCTGTGTGAGTACGTATCTGCCTGCTTTTTGGCAGCCCAATTCGCCTATATTCCAATTCGCCTGTGTTATGTGCAGCCTGCTACATTAGCAGAGGAATTCTCCCCCTTTCTGAGGATAATTTCCAAAGATCTCTTCAAATATTAAAATCCAAGGAAATGTGTTCCAGACAAACCATGTTGCTACCACAGCATTCTGCCCGCAAATCTCCCAGTGCACGTGCTCTCTCAGCGCTCCGGCGAACCAGGCAGAGGGGGTCCCCAGAGGGGTCATTTGCTGGCATACCGTGACTTCCGGTCCTGTCCTGCCTAGAGGGCTGAGAACCTGGGACCTCCCGGAAATGCCCCTGGGCTCAGGTCTTGAGCTGGAGAAACCCCAGTGCCTGAGCTGCCAGGAGACATGGAAAAACCTGGGAGCCTTGATTCTGGACTCGGGATATTTTCAGAGGAGGGTTCAACAAAGCAGAAAAAGGTGCACTCACCTCACAGCACCTCCCTCCTCTGACTCAACATCCTCTGCTGGATGAGCTAGGAAATGCAGACGTCCACTGACCCATGCTCCAGCCGGAAAGCCAGGGCCAGTTCATGTGGATCAGTGATCACACACACACACACACACACACACACACACACAGGTTAAAGCTGGATGTGAATAAAATAATAGCTAACAGCACAAGACATAAAACTATAAATACTTAATGGCTAAGTTATGTGGTGCAATCCTTACGTGCCATAGGCACTATAATTTAGAGGCCACATAAAGTAGAAGCTAAAAGCTCAATAAATATTGGAGTATTTTTTCATTTAAAAATCTTTCTTGAGTGCCCACTAAGTGCCAGGCATTGTTCTAAGTCCTGGGAAGTCAGCTGTGAACAACGCAGACGGGGTTCTGGCTTCCGTGGAGCTGATACTGCAATGACATAGGCTAGGAGCACAAATAAACAAGCCGTACATGGAAACACCAGAATGATGGGCTTGAAGAACATAAAATAAGAGGCCGTGATCCAGAAAAGCTGAGTGCCATTCCCGGCAGGGCGAGCGTGGGTGGTTCTGGGGAGGGGGCATTCACCGAAAAGCAAGAACCAGTTCTGTCGACTTAGAGGTGCTCCAGGCACCGCCAGTGCAGTGGGGCGCAGGCCTGGCTTCTGTTGTTGTTGTTGTTGTTGTTGTTGTTGTTGTTGAGAAAGGAAAGGAGCCAGTGTGGCTAGACGATAGAGAGTAAGAGGCAAAGTGGGACAAGATATTATATTGGGGGAAGGCAAGGGGTGGATATCATAGAATCTTGGGAGCTGTGTGATCTTGTGCCGGGGTTCTTGTTCCAGCATTAAGAAGGGTTCAGCAATCGGGAGAAAGGCTGTGCGTAGATTAAGTAGGAGTCCAAAGATGAAAGATAGTTTTGAAAGGCATTGGGGGTCAGAGGAGCTTCAGCTAAAGGAGCTAAAGTTCTCTCTTGACTCAGGACCCTTGCTTTTTATTAACACAATTTGTCCTAAGGCAAGGTGGAGATAATACACTTCAAAGGGTAGGGCACAGAAGCATTGTCAGATTGGGGAATAGCCTACAGCTGTTCAGGTGTTTGGCCAACAGGAGGCAATAACATGTAGATTGAGATGCCCTGAGCTGTCTGGCAGCAGACACTCATCCTATTCAGGTTTGGGGGGAGTGCCCTTCAGCCGCTCCAACAGGTGATTACATATGTGACTCAGCCCTTGTTGAGCTCCCAAGTTTCATCAACCTTTTGATAAAACTCTTGTCATTATGACATGCTGGAATTGGCTCCCGGCAATCTTGGACCAGTGACGTCACATCTCTGACACTCCGGTTTCCTCGTCTGCACAATGAGCGTAATAATAGTGCGTGTACAATAAGGACTGTGAGGCACATACACCCGGGCACTAGTCTTCTGTCCCCTGTAGAGTCAGTGGGAATGCGCAGGCCCACGAAAGGGAGCCGCGTGGGAGCAGGCAGGTGTTCAGAGGAGGCTGGAGGAGACTGGGTGGGGTTCCCGTGGCCGGACAAGCCCTGGAAGTCACGGAAGTCAGCCCTGGCAGGGCAGGTGGACTTCAGAGGGGACAGGAGAGGACAGCCCAGGGCAGAGTCATTCCGTGGGCAGTGCTGAACATGGTGCATTTCCCCAGGGGGAGACAAGGACATGGGGAGCCCGGCTCATAAGGCAGGTAAGTGGGAGAGGGACCCCTCGGCCACGGAAGGGTGTTGCGTGGGGAAGTGACGTGATTTGGGACTGTGGGGTCACACGCTCCCCAGGCTGCACGCCCCGGTGGCGGGAAAAGCAGGCCCCGGCCACGCGGGACCTCCTGGGGAAGCTCGGAGCCCAGAGGGCTGAGCAGACAGCCCTAAGTCAGGTGCTCCTTCCGAAAGCAAAGGGATGGATGATGACTTCCCCTAGTGACGGGCCCTGCCCGCTCCCGCCTGGGGTTTCTGCCTGACCCTCTGCGGAGAGCAGCCCTGGGGCGGCAGTGGCAGGTGCCCCCTCCCAGAGCCTGGCTCCCCGGCGCCTGCTTTGAAGGTGACCAGTGGGGAAGGCGCCGCCTGGCTGTCTATTTCGGAAGAAGGGTGAGCGGGCTGTCTGCGGGGAGGGCGCTGGCCGTCCCGCCTTCTGGGGACAGGTCTGGAGACTGCTGCTGTCTGAGGGTGTCTCCCCGGAATGTCTTGGTCACAGGCCGAGTCCTTTTTGTCTGGTGGGTATTTTAGGAAAGTGTTTTTCCGCCCCCTTCCCGCCCACCGTCAGCCGCAGGCGGACCCTCCCAGGCGGGTGCCCTGCCTCTGCCGCCAGGAAGCGGGGCGCAGCGGCCAGGGCGGCCAGGCTCCCCGGGAGGCCGGGCAGAGGGGCGCTGTCAGCAAACCAGCTGGTGCCCAGGCCTCCTCCCCGGGCGAGAGAGGTGGGGCCCGGAGCTGCGCACTCCCGGGGTAACAGCAGTGAGGGGGCCAGCCACCCCGAGCCTGGTCCCCTGGGAGCCTGGTCCCCTGGGAGGGCGGCGTGGGGCTCCTGAGACCCCGGTCCGGTCTGGTCCGGCCCGGCGGGGCATGTGCAGGGCGAGCCTGTGGCCGCCAGGGGGCAGCCGCGGCCTTCCTGACAGCTCCCTCCGTCCACAGGCTCTGACTTCCTCGCCGGGTGCCTGCATCGCCCTCCCTTGCTGGGAAAGGGTTTTCGGAATACTCTCTTTATGCAGACAGAGCACACGGGTTTTACAGCGCAGCTTTGACTTCTGGTCATCGTCCCACCTGACAGGCCTTTGGCCGGCGCAGTTCTAGCCCAAAGGGAAGCCGGCTGTGGGGGGCCTGCGGGTGACGGGGGGCCTGAGGGTGACAGGGGGCCTGCGGGTGACGGGGGCCTGCGGGTGACGGGGGGCCTGCGGGTGACGGGGGCCTGCGGGTGACAGGGGGCCTGCAGATCCAGAAGTCTTTCTGAGGAAGTGGCTGCATCTGCTACATCTGCTCTTCCCTGATAGAACTTGAGAAAAGCGGGTTATAAGCTTTTGGAGCTCAGGTTAGCCTCGAAGACTATAAAATAGCATGTTAGCTTTGCATATCTCAGTGAAAGGGTGATGTGTAAAGTTCACTTTTTTAAAAATATTTTTATTGATTTCAGAGAGGAAGGGAGAGGGAGAGAGAGAGATGGAAACATCCATGATGAGAGAATCATCAATTGGCTGCCTCCTGCTCGCCCCCTACTGGGGATCAAGCCCGCAACCCAGGCATGTATCCTTGACTGGAATCAAACCCAAGACCCTTCAGTCTGCAGGCCAACACTGTACCCACTGATCAAAACCAGCTAGGGCTAAAGTTCACTTCCTATTCTGAGTTTGTCCTGTTGGTGAGATTATGGATGGGTTTTTTAAATCTAATTTCCAATTTATCCTTTAGAAATTTATTTTATATTAAATTTACATGAATATCTTCTTATAAAAACATTCAATATCATAGTTGAAGCCATTCTCTTTTGATTGTAGCAATGTGTTTTATATCTTTCCAGAATTATATCCAGTAAGTTTCATCCATATATAATAGTGTTTTGAGTGTGCTTCTGTGGTTAATATAATTGATTTATTCATTCTTGGACATCATTTCATGCAAGTTCATATAAATATACATTATGCTTTTTTTGTTTGTTAATCCTCACTGGAGGATTTTTTTTCCATTGATATTTTTAGAGAGAGTGGAAGGAAGGGGGGAGAGAGAGAGAGAGAGAGAGAGATTGATGTGAGAGAAACACATCGACTGGTTGCCTCCCGCACACGCCCCATTGGACCAGGGATCAAACCTGAAACCCAGCTACATGCTCTTGATCGGGGATCAAACCTGCGACCCTCTGGCATGAGGGCTGATGCTCTAACCACGTAGAAACACCAGCCAGGACTACATTATGCTTTTTAATGATGCCACATCTTTCCTATGTAAAAGCACAAAAGACAATTCAAAAGGAGTCTCCTTTTCACAAGAAAACGTTTGAAATCTGATACTATACAATGTTTTATATATTTTACAACACATTTGAACCCCTCTGAAATTGGGATATATCTTTAATTTAGTGCCATCCCAAACGTGATAAAATACAGTGTAAGAAACCCTTAACTGCCGGTCGTCTATCTTTGTATTATCTTTACATACAACACTAGTACTTCTAAAAACCTTCCCTGGATCACTTATATCAGTTTATTTATCTTCATAATATTCCTCCAAGGAAAGCTAGGAACAGTTATCAGAAGCCTTATTTTATAATTATAGAAACAAAAATATTTTTCTCACTGTTAAAACTAGTAAATGACAGAGATCAAGCCAAAAGTTATTATAAAAGCTGACTCATTTTCCCTGTGTGGAAAGTCCTGGGTTGAAATCCCAGCTCTGCCACTTTCCTTGCCGAGTTACTGTTAATTAGAACATCCAGTCACACAAAGTTCCTGCCTGGCTGGCGCAGAGCAGCTGCCCAATAAAGAGGAGCTATTGTTATTAATATTAGTATTATTTATGCCCACTCTTCCTCTCTGTGTGTAATAAATACAGCTTAGACTTTCGGATTTTTAAAAATTGTTTACTCAATACCAGAATAGGTTGGACAATGTCTTCTGGCCAGTTATAGATTTGATTGTGTTATCATTTGACACCCATCCCCATCAGCACGTTCTGAAGTTTGGTGTCAGCAAGCAAAACGGAGCCTGAGCCCTCTTGGAACTTACAGCCCAAAGCGGAGCGACGGGTCAGACAGCCCTGAGAAAGCCGCAGAAGCCGTCCTGAGCCAGGGTGGCAGGCCTGCCTTGCTCGGAGGGCAAAGGTCGGGAAGAGCTAATTATACCCATAAACTTGGCAAGGCCCTTGAGTAAATAAACAAATATTCTCAAGGGCGGGGGGAAAAGTAGGTTTACAACTGTGAGTACGCGAAACACAGGGTTTGTTCTTGTCTATTATTTAGTATTTATTGTATTGTTTCCATGTGAACACTGTAAACCTTTTGCCCACCCTGTATCTGCTTAAATGTTAGAAGGCTCATTTTAGACTTTCATACAGAAGCGGTACCCAGAGCGTAGTCACCCTGTAGATGTAAAAAGCGACAGTAGCCCTGGCTGGTGTGGCTCAGTGGGTTGGGCACCATCTCCATGCACCAAAAGGTGCTGTTTCGGTCCCCCATCTGGGCACATGCCCAGGTTGTAGGCTCAATCCCTGGTTGGGGCACATGCAGAAGGCAGCCAATCAATGTTGCACTCTCACATCGATGTTTCCTCTCTCTCCCGCTCCCTTCCTCTCTCTCTAAAAATCAATTTTAAAAAAATTTTTAAAGAAAAGCTATAGTTTAGTTGTCTGTCTGTCTGTCAGATTTCATTAAATGATCAAGTTTTCCCCTTCATGACTATCTAAAATATTTCAGATTTTATATTTAATAAGAATTTAAAGATTAATATATTTAATGTCAACTGGTATTATTTCTTGCTTATCTTCTCAGAGGATATACACATGCATGTCTATATGGATATCTGGGTTTTAATTTTTAAAATGTGATGTAGTGTGCTCACTATATGCACCCCGCCTTTTCATTTAACATCGTATCTTGGATATTGTTTAAAATGAGTTTGTAAAGATGGTATCAATCTTTTGTATGGCTGCGTTGTATTTTATCATTCAGGTTAAGTTCATGTGAAACAATATCCTGTTAAGCGTTCTGGTTGTTTTGAGCTTTGTCACTGTTACAAACGACGCTACAGGGAGTGACTGTATGTGCAGACCGTGTTCCACTGGTCACTGTTACAAACAACACTACAGGGAGTGACTGTATGTGCAGACCGTGTTCCACTGGTCACTGTTACAAACAACGCTACAGTGAGTGACTGTATGTGCAGACCGTGTTCCACTGGTCACTGTTACAAACAACACTACAGGGAGTGACTGTATGTGCAGACCGTGTTCCACTGGTCACTGTTACAAACGATGCTACAGTGAGTGACTGTATGTGCAGACCGTGTTCCACTGGTCACTGTTACAAACAACGCTACAGGGAGTGACTGTATGTGCAGACCGTGTTCCACTGGTCACTGTGACAAACGACGCTCAGGGAGTGACTGTATGTGCAGACCGTGTTCCACACGTGCAAGCTCACCTGCACAAGCTCCTGGGAGGGGAGATGCTGACTCGAGCAGGTGCTTCTCTCCTTTGGGGGAAATTGCTGAAACGCCCTCACTGCTCGGTGCACCAGGGGAGATACCTGCCGTCAGCGGCTGGGAGCGGCGGCTTCTCCATGGCTCTGCCAGCGCAGTGGGTTCCCGAGCCTCGCTCTGGTTCCTGTTTAACCCTTTGTCTCTGCCTTGCTCTACAGAGGTCAGCAGAACTGGCTGCAGTTAGATCACCGGGTTCTGGACCATGATTTGCCCAAGAAACCAGGCCCAGCCATTTTGCACTTTGCGGTGAGGTATGTATCCACAGACACCTAGCACCCCACCTCCCGTCAAAACCAGAACAAATGCTGGTAACCAGAGCCCGAGAATTGGAAAGAAGCCATCTGCCGAAACTGGACTGTGTGAAACATTACTCGTCCGGGGCCGCGGCTCCCTAAGTTCTGGGTAGGACAGTTTTCTTCGAAAATGAAGGATAGAGTCACCTCCCTTTCCTACTCAAAGCCCCTTGGATCAGTTTAAAGCTAGAAAAACATAGGTGGTGCATTTTAATCCCTACACCTGTTTCTGATTTAACGTACTTTAGGGCATTTTATATTTGAAATATGACAAACATTTATTATTACATTTCTGTGTGTTTTCTAGAGACTGTGGAAATAATTGAATGTATATAATGTCACACCTTTAATTTGAACAGAAGACAAAATGCAAACCAGTGCTCACTGAGAGAATGGTCTTAACAGCGGGGAAACTTCAACTGAGCTTGCAGGCCGGCGACTGCCGGGGACGCCGCGCCCTGGCCTGTCCGCTCGGCGTGGGCATGTCACGCAGTCACGGGTGGGGCTCTGTTATTTCTTCCTGAAGTGGGTGCATTCACTAAGTCAATGATTTCCTAAAACCAGCCCAGGAGGCGGTATTTTTTCACATTAGTTATTCACATCACCCTGGCTGGGTGGTTCAATTGGTAGAGTGTCGCCCTGATACACCAAGGTTTTGGGTTTGATCCTCGGTTAGAGCTTATACAAGAATCAACCAAAGAAGGCATAAATAAATGGAACAAGTCGATGTCCCTCTCTCCCTCTCTCTCTCTCTCCCCCCCACCTCCACTCTCTATAAAAAAAAATCAATAAATATATTTTTAATTATTCACACTCTAAGATAAATCAAATGCTATGAACAGTCGCACCCATGCTCTGCACCTAGCTTAAGAAATAAAACATTATTAATTTTGCTGAAAGCCCCTCTCCCCACTTTCCTGAATTTGATAATAAATTTTATTTTTCTGGTCTGAAACCAAACATGATAAAACAAGCTAAGACAGTAGATTTACCATAAATTTAAATATGCTTTCATAAATCTATACCAGGCGTCCTCAAACTACGGCCCCGGGCCATATGCGGGTGTTTTTGCCGTTTTGTGTTTTTACTTCAAAATAAGATATGTGCAGTGTGCATAGGAATTTGTTCAGTTTTTTTTAAACTATAGTCCGGCCCTCCAACGGTCTGAGGGACAGTGAACTGGCCCCTGTTTAAAAAGTTTGAGGACTCCTGGTCTATACCAACCTGAAAGATGTTCTTTTAGTCTGAGCTCATGTTCTTTTTTGGATCTTGAAACACGTTTTGTTTTATGACATGATAGTGAAAGCTCCTTACTCTTCCTGGGGGGGTGGAGGTGGGGTTTATACTATGACTAGAGGCCCAGTGCACAAAAATCATGCACTGGGCGGGGGCGGGGTCCCTCAGCCCAGCCTGCACCCTCTCATAGTCGGGGGATGTCCAACTGCTGGCTTAAGCCTGCTCTTCAAGTGCCTCCCCCAGCTCAGCTGCAGGCCCCCCACACACACACTCCAGCTCACGGAGGTGCTCTGCCCTCATCTTCAGAGAAGGCAGCAGTGCCACACCTCTGGTACGGGCTTGTGTTCTAGCTCTTTGACAGCTAATACTTGGTCTGTTTTTGGACTCAAAACACCAGGAGGGGACCCGTCTTCCCTTCGTGCCTCATTCATACAGCCGCCCTATCTTAGGGGAGTGGGTTCCTGAGCTGCCGGAGCTCAGCGCTTCCTTCCTGTTATCTCCAGGCGCCCAGTCGCTGGGCAAGACTCTCCCCAACTACTCCCTGCTTCCATCCTTATCAAGTCTTTAATGACTCACCCAATGCTTCCTCCCAACAGTACAGTGAGGTCATAATAGTCCTAGTTATTATTCCAATTAAGTACTTATTGCTACTCCAATTTAATTAAAGAAATGATCAAGAAAACACACGCCAAACAGTTAATAGAGCTGACCCAGGTCAAGGGGAACGAAGTTCTCGGAGGTCTTACCATTCGGTGGGTGTCACCCAGCGAAGTCGCTGCCTTGGAGGCCTCGGCCTCCTCTTTGGAGAGTAACTGCTGGGGATACGCACCCCCCTCCCCCCCCTGTGGGAACAGCACCGTCCCTCTCGGTGCCCGTGTTCACCAAACACCCGCCGAAGGACGGACCCACAGCAGGGTTTGGCTCTGGTGCAGCCTCCGGAAACGGGAGGCCCTGGTGAGAGCAAGGTCACGGCCTCTCCCATCAGCAAGCCCCGTGCGCGCACTGACCTGGCCGCCGAGTGGCTGATGCGCAAGGAGACTGGACACATCAATGCCAGCGGGGAGGAGGGGTTCCGCAAGCTCTGGCATCTTCAGCGTGAACCATTGCTCACGTTAGTAAGAGGTTAGATGGAAAGTGCCTTGCATTTCAGAGCTCCTGCAAGGGCGGGGCACACCGGAGTCCTCCTGGAAGCGTTTCCGAGACTCAGTCACACCCTGCACCCCAAGGCCCAGACCCACCACGTCCTTGGCCCAGATTCTGGGGCAGCGCCTGCAGGTGGTGAACATGGTCTGGGGCAGGTCGGTTGTGAGAGAGACCAGGAGATACAAAATGCTTTTGCAAAGTATTATGCAAACGTGATAAAATAGCACTTTCTTTCATTGTAGCATCTGTGAAAAGGGAAACAGAACTTTCCTCTCTACTGAAATGCAGCATTAACCCGGGACCAGCCCTGGCTAACTGCTGTCTCAGGGATTCCTGAGCTAAGCACTGGGGTCCTGCAGACGTGGGAGGTCTGACCGGGCTGCCAGCCCAGGGTGCAGGGAGCGGCTCAGAAACACGCGCTGCTTCTGCGTGGGGGAAAGAAACAGTTAAGATGGGCACTCGTTCCCCCTTTACTAAACCACCGTCTCCTCTTCAGTTACACTGTCTCAGCGGCGTGTGCTAAATACCCGCAGAAGACCGTGTCAGAGCGCCCACCATTCATGTACCAAGTCTATTGCCTGCGTCCCCATCCCGGGCGCTGGGGGACTTCTCCGGCAGCCTGTTATCTGCTGCTGTAAATCAGCTTCCCAAACACATGGGCCTCTCTGGTAATGCAGCCCAGATGGGAGCGTTTGAAAAGCTTGGCACTGAGTGAGCAAGCATTTAAATAGGAGACTAGGGACTTGGCGTGACCTCATGGGGAAAGCTCCCCCCCCACCCCCGCCACCCACCCGGGGAGGGCAAGCGGAGGTAGCTTGGGTTGGTACCACCCAGCCGCACACAAAGCCAAAAGCTGGGCATCCTCCACCCCATTCTTCAGAGTACGTCCTGCTGTTTGTTCCTCTTTCTGGTCTTTCCTCTCTCCGCCCTCTTCCCTTCTCTTTCCAAGCCACCTTGGCCCGCCCTGGGGCTACAGAGGTGCCCTAATCAGAGACAACGGTGGCCTGAGATGTCCCAGTTAGTGGGAGTTCCGGGGGGGCGGGGGGTGGGAGCTACCTTTCTGTCAAAGGAGCTGCGCACAGCGTCTTTGAAGGATGGTTGGGAGCCTTTTCAGCGCCCCCTCCTGGTTCTGGAACATCGGGCCTTCTAGAAAGAGTTTAACCCAAGGGGGCATCATGACCAAGCCTGTGGGTCCCCATCATCTGGCCTAGTTTCTTTTGTCAAGCCTCACCCAAGGGTATTTCCCATTGGCTTTTAGAGCGGAAGGGGGCGGTGGGGAGACAGAGAAAGAGACACCGATGTGAGAGAGACACACTGATTGGTTGCCCCCTGCGCATGCCCCCACCAGGGCTCTGGACCGGAATGGAACCCGGGACCCTTCAGCCTGCGGACAGACGCTCTATCCACTGAGCCAAACCAGCGAGGGCAGCCTAATTTTTAAGAGAACAAATATATGGCATACAATCCAACAGATGAAGACCCTGGAGAATACGGAAGGCGCTCCCAGTGCCCCAGGGAAGCGGAGCAGAACCAGCAACTTGCATGCAGGACTGCACTCACGGAGCCGGGCGGAAAGAGGGGCGATGTTAGCAGTGCCAGTCTCGGGCTAGGAGGGTGGCGGGAACGGCTCCCCGTTCCTTTTGCTTGTCCATCTGTTTTTCCTACCATGAACGTACTATTTGAGCCATTTTTCATGCCGGTGTGAGGAGTGACAGAGGAAGAGACATTAAAATGTGTGTGACGGGACAGCAGGAGGATTTGAAAGCGATCGGGAGAGGTGGTCTGCAGGGAGAAGAGGACAGGAAAAGCTGTCTCGTAGTGAAGGAATGTGACTACCCACAGAGAAATTAGCCAGTCCCGCTGCAGGCTCCACAGAGGCTGGCCGGGCCTGTGGTCAGCCAGAGCTCTCTGCCGCCCACCACGCCCCCTGCAGGGGGGTCGCCCGAGCGTGTCAGCTCTATGGACCCGACTTGGTGGCACTTCCCGTTAGTGAGCAGCCCCCGTCTTCGAGGACCCGAACTCCTCACTCGTAGGAGAGTTCCAGAAAGACAACGAGGCCTTCAGAACTCAGCTCAATCCTGACTCCAGATTCTCCCAGGACTGTATTGTCCAGGAGCTCCCCATCAGGCATCGATGGCGGCATCACTGTCTCCTGTCCCCTGTCCTCAGGGCGACATCAGAAGAGCAAGGAAAGAATTGGGGTTCGGAAGCAGGAAAAAGCCCTGCGCAGGAGGGAGCGCCTGGCCTTCAGCACAGGGTTTGTGGGCCTCCCGGCTGGCTGGCGTCCCTGCAGGACCACCTGGGCCAGGACGCCCACAGCATCCCGTCCTCCACCCGGAGGCCCGGAGCACCTCCCAAGCAGGACAGAGTGTCACGCAGTGTGGCCACGTGCCCCACCCAGCGGGGAGACCCAGCGCTGCTGCGCGTGGTTCCGGGTGCCAGCCCCGGCCCGGCCCTTCCTCCCTGTGGGGCTATCGCCCCCGCGGCCTGTTTCCTCGGGGTGGCGCTGGTGGTGGGCCGGGGGCCGGGCTTAGAGTTGGCATGTAAGGGGACCTCAGAAAACGATAGCTATGTTTAGGGTATAATAACCGAGACCGCCTCCCCCACACGGCCAGTGGGTGAAACATCCGTAACGGGACCCACTTGGGGTGTCGGGACTGTCTGGCGTGGGGCTGACCCATTCACCTTGCACTGGGGTGGGGGATCTCATTGTTCACCTTCACTCGCCGGCCCGCCTTTCCCTCCCCCTCCAGCTTCCTCTCCTTCCTGCCCCTCCCTGCCTCCCTCTGGGGCAACACCCTGCCTCCCTCTGGGGCAACTCCCCTGCCTCTCTCTGGGGCAACTCCCTGCCTCCCTCTGCACCCAGGAGCAGGCTGGTTTGCCGTTTGGAAGGGAAGGAGCAAGCGCTTGGAATCACCTGTGACCCTGACCCTTCACCGGGCCCCCTCCTCCGGGGCAGGTCACAGCTGGGCGCCTCCCTGGGGCCTGCAGCCCTTCCCGGCGCCCGCAGGGTCCCTGTGAGCGAGGAGCAGGGAGGCCTGCCCCCGGAGGCCCTTCTCCTGGCTGTGCCTGGAAACGCGGACGCGGGAAGTTTCTGGCAGGGATCCGAGGCTGTGCTCCTCCCAAGGATGAAGGAAACCATGGGACTCCCACCAGCGCCGCTTAGCAGCCCCGAGACAGCGGCACAGGCTCCATTACTCCGCTCTCGGCAGCATCTCGGACGGAGGCCCCTGCAGGCCTTCCCCAGCCATGGCCGAGGCCTCCCTGCGCCCGGTGGGTCAGGGTCTCACCGAAACCCACCTGCGCGGGCGGCCACAGGGGGGTTGGGGGGGGGGGGGGGGGCTGTGAGTACCCACAGGGACTGAACGACACCCGGAATGAGGCGTTTCATTTCGCCCTCACTGGATGCCGGTCGCAAACCCAACATGGTTCAGAATGCCAGTTCCCTCCGGTCTGAGATGCCACTCAGACGTGGCGAGGCCGGCACACAGAGAAATACGCCCATGGGGCAGGAACAGCCGTAACGGTCAGAAACGCTGTGCTTCGCACTTTGTTCCTGGTCTGTGTTAAATGTACTTCCGTAGCATTTTGCTTCCTTGAAAGGAAGAGCTTAGGAAAGATACCTAGAATTTCCATTGTTGTTTTTATAACGTTTTAAAGAAATTCCCAGCTAAGCCCACCCCTCTGTTCCAGTCCCTCGGGAGAGAATGCAGCAAGCTCCTCTCCAGCTCCCGCCGCGGCCGCTCGGGGGCATCGCCGTGGACACAGGACGGCTCTCCTCCTGCCGGAGCCGGCGAGGAAGGCGAGGCCAAGCCGCTGGCCCAGGCCCGAGGCCCATCAGGGCTGGGGCTGGGGTTCAAATCAGTGTCTCCTCAAGTCCATGGTGCTGACTGACCCTGACGGAAATATCGGCCCCCCCATGTCAGACGGGAGTGGGCAGCTGTGCCAGGGACCAGGGTGCGGCGTGGCACGCAGGTGTTGTCCTCCGGCAGCAGGTCTGCCTCCCCTCCACGCCGTCGCTGCCATGTCACAGAGGAGGGTGCTCTGTTATCACTGAGGAGTGGTTAGGGGCGCACCTGTCCCATCAGACAAGGGGGCGCATGCTAATGGGAGGAGCATGACGAGCAGAGACAGAACCTCCCCAAGCAAAGGCTCTTCTCAAGAAACGGCCCTTGTTCCGCTGCATGCGACTGTCTCCAAAACACATTGCCATCCGGCCAGAAGCCTGGGTGTGCTGAGACTGAACCTTCACCCGGGCTCGCCGCACAGAGCCCCGGGGGAGCCCACGGCCCGCGGGGCGGAAACAGAATCCTGCCAAAGGCGGGAACAAAGCTTCACTCCTGAGTGGGACGGCCGTTTCCCTCTGCGAAGAGGCCCCAGAGCTCGTTCCCAGCCCCTGGGGGGCCTGGATGGGGGCCCCGGGGAGTGCTCTCCCAGAGGACCGGCCAGAAATGCGAGGTCATGACCCTGGTCCCCTGAGGGAGAGAAGGGGCTGAGCATTCAGGGAGAGGTAACCGGATGCCGCAGAAAGGTGGACAGCAGCAGGCGCAGCGCCAGAAAGCACGGGAGACGGGGTGGGGGCCTGTCCGCCAGAACCACGGGGGCCGGGGCCTGGGCCTCGGGGGCACGGTGGGCCCAGATTCCAGCACAGAGATGTGTTCAGAGGGGCTAAGCCGCGGTGGACTCGGGCTCAGCCGCCCAGCTCCCTGCTGTGGTTCCTTAAATCCTCACAGACGCGCAGGACGGCCTGGCTCACATGCCTCCCCCGGGCCCTCCCTCCCGGTTACCTGTGAGCTCATGCATTCTTTAACGCGCGGCTCAGCTGTCCTGCAACGCGCACTCCTCTGCATTTCAGTTTGGCAGCCTCTCCCTCTCGAGCCAGAAGAGAGTTCATGGCACCCGTCCCTGGGCCCCCATCACTGTGTCCATGTTCCATTCATTGTCCTGCTGCTGGGAACGCGCGTGTCATACTTGTTTGGAATTTGGACTTGGAAGTCTGCGAGGCCTTGGTTGGAATCGTGGCTCCACCTACATGGCTTGGAGAAGATGCTCAACATGTCAGTTTTCTCATCTGTAAAATGGGTTTGCAATGTGCCACCTGCAGCCTCTGGTTGTCCTGGGCATTGAAGGAAATGCTGCATGCAGAGTCCTTGGTGCTGTCCCTGGCACCAGGAAGGCCGCTATGCAGCTGGCGTCTGGTTGCCAGGAACAGGAGCCCACTGGCTAAGAGAACGGAAGGAAAACTGAGCCGGCAAGGCTGCGAGAAGATAGGAATCCAGCAGGATCTAGCCTTGTGCACGTGACTCTTGCTGTAACCGGCTTTATTTATTTAAAACATGAATCGCAAATTCACCAAAAAAGCTTTGGAAACAAGGAAAAAATCTGAATGACTGGATTTTAAATATTAAGAATGTATTGTGAACTTTGTTAGTATGACAATTCATTGAGGTTATGCTCTTAACACCAGCCTTCTTTGCTAGAGCTATGTAGTGAAGTGATGAAAAGTGAAAGGCAAACAGAATTCCCCGCTTTCAGCAGAGGGAGCCGGGTGCCCGGTCTGACCTGAGAGGGCAGGGACGGCTGGGTCTGGCGCCTTCGCCTGAGTCCCCCTGTCGGCTTTCCTGGGCCTCTTCCAGGTCTCTCACCTGATGTCCCCCCGGTTCTGGGCCCGCTCTGCGCAGTGAGAGCCGCTGTGGGGGTGGGCGCTGGGGCGTCTGGCCTCTCTCTATGGGGGGAGCCCGCTGCTGGGGGCTGGCCGAGGGGGCCACCAGGAGGAGGGTCTACGGAGTCCCAGGGCCCCAAAGCGAGACCTCGCCCTGCCAGTAGGCGCGGCTCTAAAACTCAGTTTCTGCGTCTGTGAAGTGGGGGCACCTGCCACCGAGGGGGGGGGGGAGGCTGCGGGCACGTGGCCGCCACTGCGGGTGCGGGTTTCTCAGCGGAAGGGATGGCAGGGCATCAGGCTGAGGAAGCAGGAAGCCTCCACGCACCTCGCCCGCCTGGACGGCCCTGGGGCTGCAGGGAGCTGAGTGGGGGGCACTGGCCTCCTGCTGGGTCCCCACCGTGACTCCTGCTCTGACCCGCCTCTGGCCTCCCCTCCACCCTCTGACCCCACTGAGAGGCGGTGCGGGGTCCCTCCCCTCCGCCCTCTGACCCTCTGCCCTCTGACCCCGCTGAGAGGCGGTTGGGCAGGTCAGTAGGTCGGTGTGCCCGGCCTCCCACCAGGGCCTCCCACCAGGGCCTCGCTGGGAGCAGGCGTTTGGAACTTCTCTTGATGATCTAACATTAGAGGTGGAATTTTTCAAATGATTTTACCATCTCCGTGACAGAGTCTCCCGTGGCCTTTTTCTTTCTTTCTGCATGTTTGCATTGTTGAAGGGTGGGGAGTGGGGCGGGGGTGCCCGAGGCCGGGTGGGATCCTGCAGCAACTTTATCTTGACCCCCCTCCACCAGAGCAAGTTCTCTCTCGGGAGGCCGAGCTGGGAGGTGCGGGGCCCTGCGGGGCCACACTGCGCCTCGGCCTCGGGCCCTCCCGCCAGCAGCACTGTCTGCATTCCGAAAACAGAAATTGTGGAGGAGCCCCCCCTCCCCAGGGGCTCTCAGCCCGCCTCCCAGAACCACACAGCTGACCCAGCAGAGGCCCAGGAAGCGGGCGGGGCGGCGGGGCCCGGAAGGGGGACAGGAGATGGGGAGAAGGGTGTTGCTGAGACTCCTGCTGCCTGTGGGAGGGCAGCGGGGCAGGTGTCTGAAGCCGCAGGCCTCAAGGTTCAGCTACTGGCTCACTCTGCCCGCTCTGCCCGCAGCCCCCAGCCCTCTGCCCCCTGCCCCCAGCCCTCTGCCCTCTGCCCTCTGCCCTCTGCCCCCAGCCCCCAGCCCTCTTCCCCCAGCCCCCAGCCCTCTGCCCTCAGCCCTCTGCCCTCAGCCCTCACGGGCCCGATTTGAAGCTGCCCCAGGGATTCCGAGCCCCCAAACGAGTGTCAAAGAACCGAGCGTGGGTGCAGCGGGGTTTGCTGCTGAGGCCGCAGTGGAGTCCCTGTAGCTCCTCTCCGACAGCAGGCAGCTGAGCGAGGGGATCTGCACGTGTGCACACTCACCCCCACGCACACACTCACCCCACACACACACTCACCCCACGCACCCACTCACCCCCACGCACACACTCACCCCCAGGCACACACTCACCCCACGCACACACTCACCCCCACGCACACACTCACCCCACGCACACACTCACCCCCACGCACACACTCACCCCACGCACACACTCACCCCCACGCACACACTCACCCCCACGCACACACTCACCCCACGCACACACTCACCCCCACACACACACTCACCCCACGCACCCACTCACCCCCAGGCACACACTCACCCCCAGGCACACACTCACTCCACACACACACTCACCCCACGCACCCACTCACCCCCAGGCACACACTCACCCACACTCTCACCCCACGCACACACTCACCCCCACGCACCCACTCACCCCCAGGCACACACTCACCCCCACGCACACACTCACCCCCAGGCACACACTCACCCCACGCACACACTCACCCCCAGGCACACACTCACCCCACGCACACACTCACCCCCAGGTACACACTCACCCCCACGCACACACTCACCCCCAGGCACACACTCACCCCCAGGCACACACTCACCCCCACGCACACACTCACCCCCACGCACACACTCACCCCACGCACACACTCACCCCCACGCACACACTCACCCCCGCGCACACACTCACCCCCGCGCACCCACTCACCCCCAGGCACACACTCACCCCCACGCACACACTCACCCCCAGGCACACACTCACCCCCACGCACACACTCACCCCCAGGCACACACTCACCCCCAGGCACACACTCACCCCACGCACACACTCACCCCCAGGCACACACTCACCCCACGCACACACTCACCCCCAGGCACACACTCACCCCACGCACACACTCACCCCCACGCACACACTCACCCCCACGCACACACTCACCCCCACGCACACACTCACCCCCAGGCACACACTCACCCCACGCACGCCGACTGCAGCTTCTTTGAAAGGGGGGCAGCCTGAGCGTCCCTGGTTCCTCAGAGTTCTCTCTGATGGGGTGAAAGGAGGGTGAACTGAAGCTGGGAGAAGGGGGAAGTCTGAAGAAGCACACGCGGTGCTGTTTTTCAGGTTTTACATCGAGAGCATTTCGTTCCTGAGGGACAGGACCACCGTGGAGCTGTTCTTCCTGAACGCGAAGGCCTGTGTGCACCAGGTAAGGCCGGCGGCCCGGCAGCCTCTGCTCTCCCCCCGCTCCGATGAAAAGAGGCCACAGTCTCTCCGTGGGTTCCTTCCTCACCCACCCCCAGTGGCAGCTCTTCTGGCATCCTGGCCGGGAAGCCAGCCGCCTGCCGAGGACGGTTCACGCAGTCAGCTGCCCCCGCACCTGCTGCCCACGGCAAGGACAGAGGCACCTCCCGTGGTGCTGGCAGCCCCCCCCCCCCCCTTGGGTCAGGCCGAAGGCTCTTCTAACACAGTGTCCCCACCTTTAGCCTCATTCCGCCCCGGGGCTGTGCGGGGCCTCCGCTCAGAGCCAGGCTCTGGAAAGCAGCGGCTCGGTCTGTGGAAAACTGCTCGGCCATAAAAAGGAAGAAACTGTTTCCCTTGGGACAGCATGGAGGGGCCTGGAGAGCATTATGCCAAGTGCCATGAGCCAGTCGGAGAAAGACGGGTGCCACGTGATTTCACTCGTGTGTGGGATCTAATCAACAAACTGAACTAACAAGCCAAGTAGAGACAGACTCACAGAGAGACAGCTCAGGGGTAGGGGGCTGGGAGGTGCAGGGGTTGAGTGAAAAAGAAAAAAGAGAAAGAACTCATGTGGTGATTTCGGGGATGGATGGAGATGGGTAGAGGTGGAAGACGGCAGAGAGGGGATAAATGGTGATGGGGAAAATGAAATAAATCTAAAACGGGGAAATGAAGCTAATTTCTGGTAACTAAGCCAGCACACACAAAAAGCAGTGTCTCGGTTACTGCGGGGAAGCAGCTTTTCCTCTCTTTATGGGCACCTGGGCTGTTTCCACCACGTGGCTCCTGTGAATACGCCGCAGTGATCGCAGGGGTGCATATATTCTTCCCAATTAGTGTTCCAGTTTTCTTTGGATATATGCCCAAAGGTGGAATTGCTGAGTCATAAGGCTGCTCCATTCTTAACTTTTTGAGGAAACTCCATACTGCTTTCCACAGTGGCTGCACAGTCTGCATGCACAGGGGTCCCCTTTCCCCACATCCTCACCAACACCTGTTCGTTGGTTTACTGATGATAGCCATTCTGACAGGTGTGAGGTGGTACCGCATTGTGGTTTTAATTCGCATCTCTCTCTGATGATAGTGACATTGAGCATCTTTTCATGTGTCCATCGGCCATCTGTATGTCTTCTTTGGAGACTATTCAGGTCCTTTGCCTATTTTTTAATTGGATTGTTTGGGGGTTTTTGGTGTTGAGTTTTATAAGTACTTTATAAATTTTGGATATTAACCCTTTATCACATGTATCATTGGCAAATATGTTCTCCCATACAGCAGGTTGTCTTTCCATTTTGTTGATGGTTTCCTTTACTGTGCAAAAACTTTATAGTTTAACTAGAGGCCCGGCGCATGAAACTCGTACACAGCATGGTCCCTGGGCCTGGCCTGCAATCAGGGCCATCTTCCCCACCTGCCCACAGCCGGCCCTGCCCCCTGCCGCCACCCACCCCTGGTTCGCCATCGGGTGATCGGTGCCTGACAGCTGGGGGAAGGGACCGAGAGGTCGGCTGTTCCCGCCCACTCGCTGGCCCTGCCCCCACCATGGGTGGCCATCAGACGATCGGAGCCTGCCGGCCGGGGAAAGGGACCAAGAGGTGGTCAGTGCACCTCATAGTGACTGGTCCAGTGGTTGTTCTGGTCGTTCTGCTGTTAGGATCAATTTGCCTATTACCCTTTTATTATATAGGATAGGGGCCTGGTGCACGGGTGGGGGCCGGCTGGCCTTCCCTGAAGGGGGCCCCGGATCGGGGTGGGGGTCCCCGCTGGGGGTGGGGCCAGCCTGAGCGAGGGGCCGCAGGCAGTTTGCAGGCCGGCCATGCCCCCAGCTTTGTCAGTAAGGAGTCCGGAATGACATCCAGAAGATGTCCTGTCTATCCAGTCTAATTAGCATATTACCCTTTTATTAGTATAGACTAGAGGCCCGGTGCATGAGATTCGTGCATGGGGGTGGTCCCTCAGGCCGACCTGTACCCTCTCCAATCCAGGACCCCTCGGGGGATGTCTGACTGCCAGTTAGACATCCCTCTCACAATCCGGGACCAGTGGCTCCTAATTGCTCGCCTGCTTGATCGCCCCTAACCACCTCTGCCTGCCAGCCTGATCACCCCCTAACTGCCTCTGCCTGCTGGCCTGATTGCCCCCTAACTGCTTCTGCCTTGGCCCCTGCCACCGTGGCTTTGTCCGGAAGACGTCCGGTCTAATTAGCATATTACCCTTTTATTAGCATAGATGTAGTCCCATTAGATTATTTTTTCTTTTGCTTCCCTTGTCTGAGGAGATATATCAGAAAAAAATATTGGTATGAGAGTTGTTCAAGGTTTTACTGCCTATGTTTTCTTCCAGAATTTTTATGGTTTCAAGTCTAACATTTAAGTCTTCAATCCATTTTGAGTGTATTCTTGTGTGTGGTGTAAGAAGGTGGTCTAGTTTCATTGTTTTTGCACATATTTGTCCAGTTTTCCCGACACTATTAATATCTCTAGCCCATTGTGTGATTTACTTCCTTTGTCAAATATTAGTTGACCATAATGGTGTGGATTGATTTCTGGGTTCTCTATCCTTTTCCATTGATCTTAATGTCAGTTTTATGCCAGTACCAAGCTGTTTTGATTACTGTGGCCTTATAGTACAGTTTGATATTAGTAGCATGATTCCTCCAACTTTGTTCTTCTTTCTCAAGATCACTGTTGCTATTCAGGGTCTTCTTTGGTTCCATATAAATTTTTGGAACACCATTGGAATCTTGATAGGACTTGTGTTAAATCTGTAGATTGCTTTGGATAGTATGGACATTTTGATTGTTAACATAAGAAACATTCAAACCTCTGAAGAATTTTTGTGAGTTTATTTGAGCCAAACTGTTGACAATCCCAGGAAGCAGAATCTCATCGGATTGAGATAATGCTCCAGAGAATGACAGTGTTTCATCTTGTTTTATACATTACAATCAAAGGAGGAGACATAAGTGGGTTAAATGAAATCCATTGGTGATAGATGAGGGAAGTGGGAGAAAGCAAGGAGGGGAAACCTCTGGGACTGTATAAAAAGTAAAATGATGGACACATTACTTCTTTAAGTGGGTGCAGGATAGTTAACAGTCAACAATTAACTCAGTAACAATGAGGGGATTTGTGGTCTCCACAGAGTGGTGCCTATGCTTTGAGGGGTCCAGAAAAAAAAATGCTTTGACATTCCAATGACAACATGGATGGACCTGGAGAACATTATTCTAAAAGAGAAAGACAGGCTCAGTTAAAGTAAAAGATTGACCTTTGTCAGAGAAGAGACCAGCCTAGGACCTGACTACCCACCATACACTGCTTTTTAGTTAAAACAACAACAACAACAACAACAAAAACCACCACGTTTTAGAGCCCTGCCGGTGTGGCTCAGTGGTTGAGCGTGGACTTATGAACCAGGAGGTCAGGGTTCAATTAATTCCCAGGTTTCGGGCTCAATCCCCAGTAGGGGGTGTTCAGGAAGCAGCTAATCAATTGATTCTCTCTCATCATTGATGTTTCTTTCTCTCTCTCTCTCTCTCCCTCTTCCTTCCTCTCTCAAGTCAATAAAAATATATGTTTTTAAAATACAACTGATTTCTGGATATTTATTTTGCACCCTGCTATTTTACTGAATACATTTATCAGTTCTAGTAGTTTTATGGTGGAATCTTTAGGGTTCTCTCATGTCATCTGCAAATAATGACATTTTTACTTCTTCCTTTCAAAGTTGGATACCTTTTCTTTCTATTTCTTGTCTCCAGTGGCTAGGAATTCCAGTGCTATGTTGAATAAGAGTGGTGAAAGCGGACATCCCTGTCTTGTTCCCAATCTTAAAGGAAACACTTTTAGTTTTGCCCATTGACCTGGGTTTGTTACATATAGCCTTTGTTATGTTGAGGTATATTCCTTCTACTCCCACTTGGCTGAGAGTTTTTATCATAAATAGATGTTGTATTTTATCCAATGCTTTTTCTGCATCTATTGATAGCATCATGTGGTTTTTATATTTCATTTTGTTTATGTGGTGTATCATGTTTATTGATTTGCAGATATTGTACCAACCTTGCAGCCCAGAAGAAATCCCACTCGATCATGGTGTATGATCTTTTTAATTATTGCTGGATCAATTGCTAATGTTTTGTTGAGGATTTTAGCATCTATGTTCATCAGGGATATTGGTCTATAATTTTCTTTCTTTGTAGTGTCTTTATCTGGTTTTGGAATTAGGATAATCCGGCCTCATAAAATGAGCTTGGGAGTCTTCCCTCATCTTGAATTTTTTGGAAGAGTTTGAAAAAGATAGATGTTAGTTCTTCTCTAAATGTTTGGTAAAATTCACCTGTGAAGCCATCTAGTCCAGGGCTTTTGTTTTGGGGAGTTCTGTGATTACTGTTTCAATTTCACTAGTTGTGATCTGTCTGTTCAGATTCTCTGATTCTTCCTAATTCAGTTTTGGAAGATTGTACATTTCTAGGAATTTACCCATTTCATCCAGATTGTCCGATTTGTGGGAATGTAGTTGTTTATAATAATTTCTTACAAGCCCTTGTATTTCTTTGGTGTCAGGTTGTGACTTCTTTCATTTCTCATTTTATTTATTTAGAGCCTCTGGCTTTTTCTGTTGATGAGTTTGGTAAAAGGTTTGTCAATCTTGTTTATCCTTTCAAAGGACCAGCTCTTGGTTTCACTGATCTTTGTATTGTTTTTTTAAAACACTATTTAGTTAATTTCTGCGCTGATCTTTATTACTTCCTTCTACTCACTTTGGGCTTTGTTTGCTCTTCTATTTCAAGTTCCTTTAAGTGTGAAGTTTGATTGGTTACTTGAGCTTTTTCATGTTCCTTGAGAGAGGCCTGTAATGCCATGAATTTCCTTCTTAGGACTGCTTTCCTTTTGTCCCGCAGAGGTTGGATTGTTGTGTTAATAATTTTCATTCATTTCAAGGTATCGTTTGATTTTTTTTTTCCTTGATGTCATTGTTAATCCATTCATTGTTTAGTAACATGTTATTTACCCTCCATGTCTTTGTGTGTTTTTCAATTTTTTATTTTTTTTGTTATTGATTTCTAGTTTCATAGCATTATGGTCAGAGAAGATACTTGATATGAATTCACTCTTCTTAAATTTATTGAGACTTGTTTTGTTTTCTAACATGAAAACATTTTCATGCTCGACATCATGATAAAGGACATGGAAACTATAAAAACAAAAACATTTTCTCGGTCTCTCCTAGAAAATGTTCCATGTGCCCTTGAAAATAATGTATATTCTGCTGCTTTGGGGTGAAATGCTCTGAAGATGTCAAATCCATTTGATCTAGTGTATCATTTAAGGCTGCCTTCTTCTTGTTGATTTTCTGTCTGGAAGACCTATCCATTGATATCAACAGAGTGTTAAAGTCACCTCCTCTGACTCTCCCTTTATGACTCTCCCATCAAGATTTGCTTTCATATTTAGGTGCTTCTATGTTGGGTGCATAAATGTTTATAAGGGTTGTATGCTCTTGTATTTCTCTCTTTATCGTTGTGTATTGTCCTTTGTATCTCACTATAGCCTTGGTTTTAAAGTCTGTTTTGTCAGGTATAAGTATTGCTACACCAGCTTTTCTTTTCATTTACATGAATTACCTTTTTTCCATCTCTTTACTTTTAGCTTGTGTGTATCTTTCGTCCTAAAGTGGGTCTCTTGAAGACAGCATATATATATGGGTCTCGTTTTCTTATCAGCTACCCTATGTCTTTTGATTGGAGCATTTAAGCCATATACAGTTAAAGTGACTATTGATAGGTATGCATATATTGCCATTTTATTTTTTTAACTATGTTACTCTGTTTGTTTTCTTCTTCTTCTTAAAGTACTCCCTTTAATATTTCTTGTAATACTGGTTTGGTGGTACAAACTCTTTTAGCTTTTTTTTTGTCTGGGAAGCTCTTTATTTCCCCTTCAATTTTAAATGATAGCCTTGCTTGGTAAAGTAGCCTTGGTTGTCAGTCTTTACCTCACTTTGAATATTTCATGCCAATCCCTTCTGGCCTGAAATGCTTCTGTTGAGAAATCAGCTGAAAGTCTTATGGGAGCTCCCTTATAGGTAAATAACTGCTTTTCTCTTGTTGCTTTTAAGATTCTCTCTTTGTCTTTAACCTTTACCATTTTAATTATGATGTGTCTTGGTGTGGGCCTGTTTGGATCCATCTTATTTGGAACTCTCTGTGCTTCCTGAACTTTATGTCTTTTTCCTTCCAGGTTAGGGAAGTTTTTGGTCATTATTTCATCAGATAGGTTCTCAATTCCTTGCTCTTTCTCTTCTCCTTCTGGTACCCCTATGATTCAGGTGTTGCCAAACTTCATGTTGTTGCAAAGGGCCCTTAAACTATTCCTCATTTTTATAAATTCTTTTTTCTTTTTGCTGCTCTGATTGGGTGTGTTTTTTCTACCTTGTATTCCAAATCACCAATTCGATCCTCCACTTCATCCAACCTACTGTTTATTCCTTCCAGTGTATTCTTTATTTCAGATATTTCATTCTTAATCTCTGTGTTGTTTTTTTATAGTTTCCATGACCTTTTTCATGTTGTCGAGCATCCTTATAATCATTATTTTGAATTCTATATCTGATAAATTGCTTGCCTCCATTGCATTTAGCTCTTCTTCTGGAGAACCTTGTTGTTTTTATTTTCAGTTAGGACCTGATTCTTTGTCTCCCCATTTTGGCTGCCTCTTTGTGTTTGTTTCTGTGTATTAGATAGAACTGCTATGACTCCAAGTCTTGGCAGGGTGGTTTTATGTAGGTGACCTGTAGAACTCAGTCTCCCTGATCACCTGAGCTGGGTGCTATAGGAATGTCCCTTGTGCACGTTATGCAGTCCTTCCTATTGTAATTGAGTCTTGATTGCTATTGGCCTTTTTGTGTGTGGGATTGACCCTCAGGCTAGTTGACTGTGAGGCTCAACCACCAACACAACATGCAACCTGCTGTGCAGGTGCTGATCACATGAAACGGAATTCACCTCAGTATGGTTTGGTGTCTGCCAAGATTTCCCTGTGGATATGCTGCTTATGAAGCTTATTGGATTCTGTTGTTGTCTGAAGCTGACCACTGGGAGTAATGGTTCTGAGCTGTTGCAGAGGAACTCTGGCGAACACCTATGTCAGATGCTGCCTGTGACTGGCCCTGGGCAACCTGTTTGGAGCTATCAGTGATCCACAGCTTGGGGGCTCCCTCTGCTGGGCCTGGGGGCAAGTCAGAAAAAGCCTTAAGGCACCCAGAGATCTGCCTCCACATGCAGGCTCCTGTTAGGCTTAATCAATGAAAGAGCCTTCAACTGTATTCCTCAGCAGGGCTAAAGCTCCACAGGGTGGGGTGAGAGGCATTTCAGTGTGTGGAGCTATTGCTTCCCCCCAGGCTGATGCTGCATGGAGGGGAATGCTCTGCCTGAGAAAGATGGCTTCTGCAGTATGGGAGAATAACTCAGCACAGGAATCCTGGTGGCTGACCCTACAGCTCTCTCCTCAGAGCCATCAACCCCATGCTGTCTTCACATGGCTCTAGTCCACTTTGCCCTCCCTCTGCTGGAGCCCAGGGTGAGTGGCTGGGAACAAAACTTTGTGCATTTACTCTTTAAGAGGTACCTGTATCTCTAACCATCTCTCCCTGGTGGACAGAAACCCAGCTGCTTTTCATAGACTAATGCTATTGGGCAGCTTTTCCAGTTCTGGTGCTCTAGGCTGTGGAGCCCATCTTGGGGTTTAGACCCCACACTTCTTAAGGGGAACCTCCTGCATCTGAAATATCCCTCCAAAACTTCAGCTGCCACCCATGGGAGCCCGGCCAACCCTCTTGTCCCTATGTACTTCCTACCAGACTTGATATGGCTTCTTCTGTAAGTTCTTGGTTATAAGGCTTCTCTCCAGCTAGTCTTCAGTTAATTCAGGATGATTTTTCTATACTTTAGTTTTAATTCCAGTTTGGTCCTGGGAAGAGTTGAGTGTAGCTTCCACCTAATATGCTGCCATCTTGGATCTCAAGGATCTCTCTCTCTCTCTCTTTTATTTTTATTGTTTTTTATATGCATCCAATCCATTGAAGAAAGATTGCTTTTGTAAAATTCAATAAACATGAATTGCTAGAAAAATGACCCCATGCTTGGATGTTGCATCCATGTCACATTGCTATAAGTTTTAAATATCCTCAGTTCTTATCGCCTTACAGCAGTGCTTTAAAGGCCTCCAACTCCAGCTCTGCCTCCCAGGTTATGGTCTCAGTGCTCAGGACCTCAGACTCCTCCCCTAGTTCTAGGGCTGGGGGACCTCTTCTGCCCATATATATCGCCCTAAATCTGAAGGTGGCCAGGGAAGCTGGATGGTGCCTGGCCTGGAGAGGAAAGGGGGAAAGGCTGTGGTTATGGGTCCTACATTTGTACTCTCCCCTTAGACTCCCAAAACATTAAGGGTGGTCCACTGAACACATACAGCTTTAATTGTGCAAGAGCAGAGTTTTATTTGTTTGTGTGTTTTTTTAACAGCTTTGTTGAGATATAATTCACTTTATATATTTAATTATATAATCTTTAACATTGTGACACACATAATATCCAGGAAATGATTACCACAATCAAGATAGTGAATATATCCAGCCACAATAAACTAGTTTACATTGTTTAGAGTTTTATATAAATGCATCCATATAGTAGATATGCATTCTAAGTGGGACTTGCGAAAGCATTTAGAACTTTTACGCAACATATGTTGTAAGGCACCATGACCTCTGACTGTTACCGGGGTCCTTTTTTAATTCAGTTGTAGGAATTTAGAGTGGAATATTTTCCATCTAAGTAATATGCAGGTGACTAGAGACAATAACACAGGACCCAGTAGATGACAAGGCAACAAAGCCCCGCAGCTGTTTGTGAAGCGGCTTTCAGGTCTTTCAGGTCGTTTCTGAAGGTGCGTGCTTGTTGAAGCGCATTCCGGGAAGGAGTGCCCTCCGTCACGGCCCAGGAGAAAGTGAGCAGTAAGAGAACAGCCTCAGATGCAGAACGCACGGAGGCGGGTGACTGGCTGGTGGGCGTCAGTACCGATGCTGGGAGCTGCTCATGCAGGGCTCAGCGCCACATCTGAGCGTGAGGGGCTCCTGTGCACAGGACTGTTCCCACCAGCGAGGCGGCCGGCACCTGCATCGCCGCCTCCGCACAGGCCTGCCTTCGCTGAGAGAAACACAGGCAGGAAGAGAGCGCTCTTATTCGAGCTATCGAGAAAGCCACATATCTTCTTCCATGCCTGGTTAGCAAGAAATGTGATTTGCGCTGTTTTACGGTTCGATTCCCGGTCAGGGCACATGCCGGGTTGTGGACTTGATCCCCAGCAGGGGGCGTGCAGGAGGCAATCAGTCAATGATTCTCTCTCATCATTGATGTTTCTACCTCTCTCTCCCTCCCACTTCCTCTCTGAAATCAATAAAAACATATATATTTTTAAATGTGATTTCTACAGTTGCTGAAGCTCTGCGTGGCTATGCAAACATGGCTGTATAGTTGCAGAATCCAGCCTATGGGTACGTTATTTAAAACGCTGGGTGGGTCTCACTGGTTTTGTGAATATCGCTGCCCATACAGCATAGTGTATGTATGTGGTGACACGTGAATACCTTGAAAGAAATATTGTGCCTCTTTTCTGAGTTTGAGTATCCCAGATAGTCTGAAAAGGGGATGAACGTTTCTCACTTTTGTTTACTCCAAACAAGCTCTCATATACACAGTCTGGTACAAACTGGGCACGCCATGAATTTTTGTTGACTAACTCAATAAGTGAATGGATGTTGTCGATGGCCAACCCTTGCTTCCCAAGAAGATAAGCAACAAGCAAAAACTGCTTATCTGACGTATAATTTGACTAGTTGTGAGTATTGAAATGTATCTATATTTACTGAGAAATTGAACATCCAAAATTCTAAAAACAACATTTAGTAATGCTGCAGTAACTCTAATTACAGTTTTTATCAAAGAATGATTCCATGAAGAAGTTTACATCCATTCTAATATTTTAAAAAGTCAAAAGCCCATTGGATTTTTTCTCTAATCTTTGTAGATATCAATTGACAATCAATAGTAATTATTGGGAACTAGTTCTGGTCCACTTTGATTATGAAGCTGTAGTATATGGGCCAGATTCAACCATGGCCAGAGCTAAGTGCGTGCAGGATACACACTCAAGCATTACTTGTTGGCTGTCTGCTACCTGCCAGCACTGTTGAGGCTGTTTACAGCTGGAGATGCTTCAAGGATTTCTTAATTTTTCTTCTGGTTCTTTTTTTTTTTAAAGAAATAACAGTGGTTTGTTTACTCTTTGGAATATTAGATAGCATTAAAAATGCACAATATGGGTAAATATTAGAAACCACAATTTTTTTATTGAAGTATAGGTGACATACAACATCATATTACTAGTAGTTTCCAGTGAAGACAGTGCCTGGACACCTGGACACCTTACGAAGTGACCACCACAAGACAAAAGTCAAGCTCAGCAGCAGTTGTGACAAGACCTGGTGTAGTGTATGTCTGTCCTTACAAGGCACTTCCGGTGACCAGGTGCTTCTGTTTTCTGTGCACCACGACCTACAATCACCTCAGTCTAGGAAAATGTGTTAAAAATCATGCTGTGTTTTGATCTTGAGAAGGGAATGCAATGCTAAGGACAGGCTCAGGGCCGGGGCACCTCTTGGCCCCGCCAGCTGTGTGATCTTCGGAGAGGTTCACCACCCTGAGCCTTTTTCCCCATTTCCGAGTGAAATTAGGGCAGCATTTCTCACTGTCTGACCTTTGGCTGCTTGTATCGGATTTATAACAAGTGCTCACTTTTAGTGAGCAAACTCCTGCCTCTCTGCCTCTCTCCAGACCGCAGAGTCAGGACTGAGGGAGCCGGCCGCCAGCCTGTCCAACAGGTCCCCAGGGGTTTCTCCCGACACCGAAGCTGAGGAACGGGGGCTGCATGTTAAATGGAGCCATGTTTCAATTCAGCTCAGCTTCACTTTGAGAAATGTGGGTCAGGGTCCACAGACAAGACACTAGAAAGACACCTTCTCATTTCTCCTCCTCTTCCTGGCATTTGGGAAGAAAGGGTGTCCACCGTAAGAACAGCGAGCAGGGGAAGGTGTGACCTTCAGCCCCGCCCGGAGACATGGGAGGGAAGGGCATGCTTCCTGGACATTCCTGTGTGCCAGCCTGTGCCAGGCGGTGCACAGTTACGACATGCAATCCCACCATGGCCCCTGAAGAAGGAAACGTGTGACCCCGTTGTACAAATAGAAGAATGGAGGCGCAGAGGGGCTAAGGATTCATTTAAGGTCACAGAGCTCGTCGGTGGGAAAGTGTCCTTGGCCAGTGACACGGTCAGGAGACCCTGGTCCTTAGAGGCACCTCCGTTCACCTCAGCTGCCTTTTAGTCACTGCCCTGGGGAAATAAAGGTGTTCTCGTAACTTCGAAGTCAGGGGCTGTTGTTACAGAGCAGAATGGCCATCGCAACTGACATGTAATTAGCTGGGCACTTACTGTGTACACGCATGCATTTGTTCCCACGCCAATCCTATGAGGTAAGTTCGGTAACTCACCTACTAGATAAGTGCTATTATTATCTCCCATTTTACAGATGAGAATACTGAGGTACAGAGCTTATGTAACACACACAAGGTCACATAGCTCGTAAGTGGAGGAGCTGGGATTCCTCCCAGGCAGCATGACGCCAGCCAGAGCCGGGAGTTTAACCCCTGCATCTGCTGCCGCTCGATGAGCGAGGGCTGTCTGGCCACTGCACCTGGGGGACGGGCATGTCCATGGCTCCCTCAGCGTTGCTCTTACTCCAGACCTTGTTGTACCTGCTGGTGCTCTCAGCCACGGTTGTTAGGAAGGTGCCTGTCGGCGTTAGGGACCAGTTGACTGGCACAGCCTGGCGGGGCACGGAGCAGCCCTGGGGTGCCTCCGAAGGGCACTGCCTCCTGTGGAGCGGAGCCCGCCAGGTAGGACTGCCACGCGGATCCGTGTTCCGGGAGAGCCGCTGTCTGAGTTGTCATGCAGGGGAGGGCCCTTGAACCTGTTTGGCTTCCTCGGTGCGAATGCAGGGCACACCTCGCCTTCACAAACACGCACCTGTGCCAGGTGGCGATGATGGGGAAACGCCGAAACTGACCCGGGGACGTGGGAGCGCTCGGCGCGTGGGCTGAGGTCCACTCGGGCAGCCTGTTGCCAGCGTGGGGGAGCCCAATTGCATGAAACGACCTTAGGTTTGTCCCAGTTACTGCCTTTGCAGACTCCTGGGCCTTGTCTGTGATTTCAGTAATCAATCCGCATTCGTCACTACCAGCCCTTTGTTTAAAATCAGTGACTTGCCGACATGCTTGGGAAATTAAAACAGTGTTGGCCACCTTGTCTCTTTCGGTGTGTGTGCAACTGTCATCATAACGAGAAGGCAGGAAGCGTGGAGAAGCAGGAGGGTGCTCGGGTGGAGGAGGGAGCGTGCCGTGCCCGGAGCAAGCACGGCTCTCTCAGGTACTAACTCATTTAATCCTCACAACGCACGCTGTTCTGTTTTGTTACTTTAACAAGTGAGGCGACGGGAGGGTAAATGAGGTAAACAATCCGGCCCAGTGAAACGGCTCACCAGCAGTGGAGGAATCACTGGGCAGTTTGGCTCCAGAAATAACAGTATCTGCCCGCATGTCTTCATCCAAAAAAAACTTGTTGTGTTCCTACTAAGGGCTAGGATTTCTGATGTGCGCTCATTATCAATAGTATAATATTCAGCACTAGTCCCTTCCCGTGGCCTGTCCTAAAGATTCTCTCATTTGTCCGTTTGTGTGTAGGTGTGTATTGTGTTCATTTTAAAGGAATATGTCTGATGTCACTTTCTATGATATATTTGTGGAAGATGCTGGGACCTTGTAATATGAGCATACCCAGAATTCCTAAAGTTACATGTTACTCCTTCCTACAATAATAGGAAAAGCAGTTTGGAATACTTTCTTAGCTCTGCAATATAGGAAATCTCACCAACAGAATCAGGATTTTGTAATCTCACACACACACACACACACACACACACACACACACAAATACTGTGCTTCAAATCTATAGCTCAAGAATCTATCTCATGATCATAAGCTATTTTCATACCAAAAAGAGTTTAAGAAATGTTGAAGATTAGGCCACTTTCTTGGATTTTACCACATGCTTTGATATATTAAATGCTTCAAGAAGTTCTTCAACATAAAAACGTGTGATTTTTTTTAACCCAATATTTTCCAAACTTACTTGCACATGAAATTCTTCTTTCAAACAATACTTATAATGGACTGCTGATCACACTTTTAAAAGTAGAGTCCTAAGTATATTCTGTCATATTAACAATAAAGCAAAAATACATAACTGTAAGCCTCCTGGGTGTTGGCCTCTGTTAGAGCTGGCCACAAGATAAAACCTGGGTCAGTTCTGGTTCTTTGAACAAAACTTTTGGAGTCAGTCGAGCTGTTGACCTGGTTATGGGGCAGTCAGGGCCTCACCTCCAGGCTGAGCGGGACACACCACATCAAGATGGGAGAGAAAATGGGTCCATACGCCTCACTCGATGTCATTATGCTCCCTTTCTTTTCTCGTTAGCGCTCAGCTCTTTGTGCTCTGAAGAAATGTAGAGGCACACCTGAACCAAACATGGTAATCCTATCAAAAAGTAGTTATTGCAGGCTATCCATCCTGATCATGTTTACCCTCCCTCTTGCGCCTTTCTCGACTGAGACCTTGCTAGGCGTGCCCTGTCGTTGGCAGACTTGGTGCTTCTCACTGCGGGCAACACGCCCTCTCACACGCGGAGCTGCAGCCTGATGTGGGGTGTCCTCGGAACCTCGGTGGCACTGGCGTCTGACTGGGAATGGGGCGGCTCCGAAGCTCTCCTAAAGGCCCACAGGGCTGAGGGCACTTTGGCCCCATGTCCATGAAAATGAGAGTGTATCTTTCCACCCCACACTCCACCAACTTCAGGGAAAATCCCTGCAAGACTTTACTGAACTATGAAAAGATAAATATCTTAGATTATTATTTCTAATAGTGGGCAGCTTACACCGCCTAAATGCACTTCAACAGAGATTAACTAAATTACAAGCCATTCATATGCTAGGATCCTGTGCAGCCATTAACGAGGGCAGAATAACCCGACCGACCTGAAGCACGCCCAGACCGCACTGTGGCTTTAACAAAGGACTAAGTGACAGAATAGCAAACCTGGGTGACTGCTTGAACTTTGTCATTTGCTTTTATGTATATAAAATGTACTCGTAGGGAAAACCAGAAAAATCTATAGTGGAGTGTAAATAGTGATTATTCTGGGAGTGAGCGTTCTATGGAAGAGCTCTTCCTCTCTAGGAATGCTAAGTGATATCCTAGCTAATAAAGAGGGAATATGCTAATTGACCCTCATGCCATCGCAAAGATGGCGGCACCCACAGCCAATAAGGAGGAAATATGCTAATTGACTGTCACGCCCTCAAAGATGGTGGCGCCCACAGCCACAAGATGGCGGCGCCCAGTCCCCTCAGCCCCGCTAGGGTGGCAGGCGTGCAGCAAGGCTGGGCCTGCCCCCAGGCGGGCCTGGCCGCTCCACGCTCCTGCCTCCGGAGTCCCCCAGTCCCCTCAGCCCCCCAGCCGCCCAGGACCGCCCGAGGCTCAGGTAACCAGGGCCGGCCGAGGCTTGCGCTGCTGGCAGTGGCAGCAGCAGAGGTGTGATGGAGCGTCGCCTTTCCCTGATCGCCGGGTCGCCCTGAGGGCTCCCGGACTGTGAGAGGGGGCAGGCCGGGCTAAGGGACGCCCCCTCCAGTGCATGAATTTTCATGCACCGGGCCTCTGGTTCTTTCATAAGAAGCTTGAATTAGTTTTCAATCAGGAAAGCAAAGACAAAAATAGTTATTGTATTCATTAAACTTTGTCTCTTTAAAGCTGTAGGAAGAGAATAGACATTTGTTGATCACATTCTCTCCACTAGAAAAACTGTCATCTTTCTTACTGGACAAAGCAGAATGGAAGTTTTATCTAGGAAAGCAAAGGGAAGGTCGACTCAAAGACAACTGACAGAATCGGTTTTTCTGATTGAAGAAAATATAGAGAATTCCGAAAACTACAATCAATCAAAAAAAAAAGAATTAACACATAATTCCAATGCTAGAGCATTAATTGCATTATTTTGACCTATTTCTTTCTTTTGAGTGTATATTTTTCTTAGTTAAGATCAGTTATTGCTGACATTTTACATTTTATTAGACTTTTCACTTTTTACTCATATATGATATACTAGTAGCCCATTTGCAGGAAAAATCCTGCAAGCGGCCACTATGGCCGCATGCGCTGCCGCCGCCGCCGCTGTTGCGGCCACCGCATCTGCACCCACGCGCCGATGCCACCCGCCCCGCTCCATCCTGCTCTGCCCTGTTCTTCCCCACCCCACCCGGGCTTCCCCTCTGGCAGCCATCTTGCTTTCCGCTTTTCCTCCGTCTTCCTTCTAAGTTGTCTTCAGTCTTCATTCCTCCCTCCCTCAGCGTATGCAAATTAACCGCCATCTTTGTTGGGTAATTTGCATACTCACCCTGATTGGCTGGTGGGCGTGGCTTTGGATGGTGGGCGTGGCTTGGGCGTAGCGAAGGTGCGGTCAATTTGCGTATTACTATTTTATTATATTAGATTTGCCTACTTTGACCTCATCTTGCCCACTTTTCTTCCTATATTCTCTATGGTCTTAGATTATAAGATCAGTATACAACACAGGGAAGGATGCAGAGAAACTTTGAAAATTCACGTGTGTTTCATTAAATATAAACTTGCAGGTTTTCTTTATGTTGCAATCTCCGAGTGTGTTTGCCCGGATGTTAGGTAAAAGGTTGTTGAATGGATAAATACGCAAACGTGTGGATGATTAAAGAATGAGCAAATGAATGGCAAGATCGAGGCATTTTAGGACATAAAATCAAGAAGACTTAGTACCTCCCACACTTAACATCTTAGCCTGCCCTGCTCCCTAGAGAAGCTGTATAATGCACTGGTGTTGAGTTTAGACCAGTGATGGCGAACCTATGACATGCGTGTCAGCACTGACACGCGTAGCCATTTCTGATGACACGTGGCCGATGAGGCGGCCACATGCCGAGAATGAAACATTTGCTGCTCCTGAGGATGAAACATTTGCGAAATAATGTTTTTTCCTCAAAGTGACACACTACCCGAGTTATGCTCAGTTTTTTGGCGAAGTTTGACACACCAAGCTCAAAAGGTTGCCCATCACTGGTTTAGACAGAAGCCAGCATGCCTGGGTTCAAAGGCCTGGCCTTGGCTCTAACCTGGGCATGTTACTTACATTTTTAAGCCTCAGTTTTACCAACTGTAAAGTGGGGGCAATAATAGTTCCTACCTCAGTGGATAAGTTATGGTATGTAGAATAGTATCTGCGCACAGACTGTTTTGCTATTAATATTTTTGCTATTATTACCACTGCTGTTACATATCAAGCCCCTTAATAGGACACACAGCCCTAGCTATCACTCCATCCTCTTCCCACACTCACCCTGTGGTCACACTGAAATGACTTCTCACTCCTGATTAACACTGTCTTTCTCAAGCTCCCCGCCTTCTCGATCTGCTTGCGCCTCTGCTGAAGGTGTTTCTCTGGTTTCTGTGCTGAGTGCCTTTCTCTCTCCCTTCATTTCCCTCCGGCACGTTTCCACCCCTGCTTCAGACTCAGCCCAGGGCCCTGCCCCTAACCGCTGCGCTCCTGGCCTTGTGTGCGCTATCGCCCACTTCCTCCGGGCTCAGCTCTTCCAGCCTCCGGGACAGCCTGTCTCCTCCTCCCTCTCTGCTCCCCGTGGCCAACTCTTTGCTTACGTGTCTGCCTCTCCAGAACCTGACTGACTCCTTGGGACCAGGGTCGGCTGCAACTCATCTTTATGTCCCCTCCACTGGCACAGAGCTGGCATCCGCCAGAGCCCCCAGTAAATATTGGTCAAGTGAGCAAAATACATGTAGTTTACACTAGTAACTAACGGATCAAGTTTTTCAAAATGGACTCGTGAAAAGATCGAGTTAAATTGAAAGTCAGTTTTGAGTAACAATCATAAAATAAGACTTCTTCAGCTTTCCATTTTATTTTGTTTTCACTACCCACGATAGAGCTTCTGCCCTAAACTCAGTTTTCCAGAGTTGGAGTGGTACTTGTGTCCTTTGAACTTCACATGCTGAGCCAACAGGAACACCGTTTGGCCGCCCTGGTCAGATTCAAGCTCACGCATTCGCCTTGGCTGCACAGTCGCTGGAGAATCGCTGTGAAATCAGCTACAAAGACAGGCAGCTCTGCTCTTGGCTTCATGCATCTTTTCTTGGAATTCCAAGAAAATGAGTCATCCACTTGTGATTGCCTCGAGGACAGTGAGTGAATACAGAGGGAGTCCAGTTCATGCTAAAATATTGGAGCCAAGTCTTCCGATAGATCCCCCACCCCACCGTTCCGCCAGACCACAGGGGCTCCTGCTTCCCTCGGCGGAGCCAGCAGTGTCGTGCGGGCAGAGCCGGGACGGGAGAACAGTTGGAGAAACGCACCAGCCCAACAGTCACAGTGAGCACCTGCACAATCAGAATGGGACTGTGACTTAAGAAACATTCTCCTAAAACCTAGGAAGATGTTTTGATAATTTAGTGCTCCCCAGCTGCCTGCTCTTGTCAAAGGGGTTTTTATTCTTTTTTTTTTTTTTTTTTTCCTAAAAGATTACATGGGGAAGTAGGGATTACAGGCCTGGGGAAGTAGGAGGCTGGGGTGGGACTCCATCCTTTGGGCAACAAAGTTGTTAATCTTTCCACGATAATAGGCAGTTCTTTTATATATATATATTTTATTGATTTTTTACAGAGAGGAAGGAAGAGGGAGAGTTAGAAACATCGATGAGAGAGTAACATCAATCAGCTGCCTCCTGCACACCCTCCACTGGGGATGTGCCTGCAACCAAGGCACATGCCCCTGACCGGAATCGAATCCGGGACCCTTGAGTCCACAGGCCGACGCTCTATCCACTGAGCCACACCGGTCAGCTCAAAGGGGTTTTTAACGTGCACGTTCCTGGGAAGGCTCTTACTGCCCCTATCGTAACGCCTTCAGTGAGAGGCATTCGCCGCAGCTCAGTGTGACCTCACAGAACTTGAAGCGATTCCTCTGTAACCAGTCCACTCTGTCAGCACCATACACCTGGCTCTCACCCTGGCATTACTCTGTCTAGTTCAACAACTGACAATGTGAGTCGTTATGAAGAACTGAAATATATCTGGCATATCTGCTAACCTGACAGAGTGTTAGCCTTTGGGGTTTGAGGGTGTTTGCACATGTCAGTGTGCGTGCGTGCGTGCGTGCGTGCGTGTGTTAATCCTCAAGCTCATTTCAATATGCTGGAATGATTTAAAGCAAGCGTCCTCAAACTACGGCCCGCGGGCCACATGCGGGTGTTTTTGCCGTTTTTTTTTTTTACTTCAAAATAAGATATGTGCAGTGTGCATAGGAATTTGTTCATAGCTTTTTTTAAACTATAGTCCGGCCCTCCAACGGTCTGAGGGACAGTGAACTGGCCCCCTGTTTAAAAAGTTTGAGGACCCCTGATTTAAAGGGTCAGAACTTGAATTTTGCAGGCTGTAAATTCTGTCCATGGAAAGGTGAGCGTGCCTTCTCATTGATATTTACCAAGTGAAGTCACTAAACTAAACATCAGAGTTGGTTTGAAAAGGAGCGGGTGCAGAAGGAACAAAGAACTCTGGTGCCGCATTTTAAAGGGCTGTTGGAAGCTTATAATAAACCCTGCACCGTCCTGTTTCATGTGGCTTTCCCTCTGTTTTCCTAACGTGGAAATGATGTGTCTCAAGCTGTGGACTTTCAGATATATGCTGCCTTGTGCATTTGTGAGAATCAGAGTTGCCATAATAATAGTTAAAACACCTGCCAATTTTAATCCTCAGGGACTCTCCTGAGGATGGTAAAGGGGAAGATGTCGGGTCCTCCATGAAAACCCGTGGGCCCACAGAGGTAAAAGGCCATGGTCGTGGAGTGGGGGACAAGGAAACACCCTGCAGTGGGCACCGCCAGGGGAGAGGGGTTTACACAGAATGGAGTCTTTGTTCACTGATGTGCTGCCAGCACAAGTAGCCTCTCAAATATTCGTTGAATTCATTGAAAGGAGCTACCGAGGATCCAATTGGAAGCCCTGCGTTTCACAATGGCAGCACTCAGCATGAATTATCTTAAAACATTTAAACCCAATATTCATACTTTTGATAAACCATCGCCTCAGAAATGGGCTATAAGAGTATCATTACAGCTAAATGGTGACTCAAAAAATTTCATAAAAATACTATGTGATAAATGCTTGAATGGCAGTAGGAGGTAGAAGGTTCAATCAGCTGAAAATATAAAATTTTAAACCCTAAGGATGGATGAAAAGACCCTGTAAGTCATTTTCTCGATTTATTTTATAAATCAAACTAGAGGCCCGTTGCAGGAAGATTCCTGCAATAGGGCTTCCTTCGGCGGTCTCCACTGCCCCACCTGCTTCCCTCCCTTCTCCCCCTCCTGCTTCCCTCCCTTCTCCCCTGCCCCTTCTGCTCCCTCCCTTCTCCCCCAACCTTCCTGCTCCCTCCCTTCTCCCCCAACCTTCCTGCTCCCTCCCTTCTCCCCCAAACCTCCTGCTTCCCTCCCTTCTCCACCGCCCGCTTGCTTGCTTGCTTCTCCGCAGCTTCGCTCCCTTCTGCAGCACTTGGCTTCCTTCTACGCTGTCTTCAGTCTTCACTCTGCACCTGTATATACAAATTAACCGGCATCTTGGTTGGGTTAATTTGCATACTTGCTCCTGATTGGTTGGTGGGCGTGGCTGGTGGGTGTAGCAGAGGTACAGTCAATTTGCATGGTTCTCTTTTATTAGATAGGATTTCATTGTACATTTCTAGCTTTTGAAAATGCTTAGGTTGATGTCCTTGAAGACAAATCATGTAATTCAAAAGGAATATGGCAAAGAAACTTCCAAAAACAAATTTACCCATACCAACTATTTCTTTCTATCCATCCATTTACCTGTCCACTTATCATCTATCTGTTATATTTTTAAGCCATTCTAGAAGCAGATGTAACCTGCTTTTCTGGGTATGCAGGAGGTTTGAAGAGCTGTCTTTATATTTTTCAGAAAGAAGATTTTTGAATAGAAGACTTCCATTTCATAATTAAGTCGGCCTAATACATAATGCTTTGCAATATGGATTCATTGTATAATAGAGTGAGATATCTATTTCAGGCAACCTATTGAGTTGGGCGCAGATAGTTACCATTTTAGACCTTATGAGTATAGTTTATCTCAGCTAAAGTGAAGTCAGTAAGTATTTCAAACTAACCAGCTTTGTTACTCCTTGGAGAGACATTCTAAGTGTGGTTTGATGCGAGCCATGGAAGGGGTGAGGGCTGCAGAGAGGAGGTCCCAACTGTCTGGCATCCAATCCTGGCTCTACCACTTACAGGCTGGCTGGCCGTAAGCTTCTCTACCTTCCTGAGCTTTAGTCCCCTCACCTGTGGAGTGATTGTCCTGGGAATTCAGTGAATCCACCTGTGTCAACCTCTTGGAACAGATGATTAGCATCTAAGTGTTTCTTGTTTTTGTTGTTGTTTTTGGCACTATTATTCTAAAATTCCCAAGAGGACTGCTATAAAATGCTCTCAGTTATAAAAATTATTTGAGCATAAGCAACCACACTTATGGCACAAAGGGAGAATGCTGGTGAAAATATTTTCAATAAGATATGTCCTATTGGGGAAGAAATTATAAATGGGAGGCCCAACCAGATGAATGCATAATAGTCCTGAAAATAAAAGTATCGCTGCACGTCTACTCATGCAAACCATCCAGACAGGATGTGAACGTTAGCAGGGCTTCTTCATTCGAAGGCTCAGTTTTAACATCATGACCATAACTTTCTGGCTCCTGATTCATCCTTTTCTCCCTCTAATCATCCTTGATTATCTGGTAAGCACCTTGTACTTAAAAAACTATATATGACTAGTTTCCATCCGAACACTCCACGCCTACAAATTCAAATTGTAATTGTAAGTGGGTGCCAGTGTGCATCGGAGCAATTAGAACGCTGTGGTTCAAGTCTGCTGCACAAGGGCGAGAGCAGCAGCTGAGAGCTGGGTTCCGAGCCTTTGTTCATGATGATGATTCGTCCGTTCGCCCATTGTCTCCCTGCACACTTATCAGATGTGGGTGCCTTGAACTTCCACACTCATTAGCAGAGCCTGACCTAGTTAGGCTCCCTGCCTTTCTTGTGTTGCAGAACAATTGGGCCTTAGATCACCACGCCTTTAATTTCAGGGCGGTGTCTTAGACATCCACTCCCTTGCTTTGAAAATATGTTGGTGGAAGAGTTTATAAAAAGGATTGGTGGAGCCCTAGCTGGTTTGGCTCAGTAGATAGAGTGCCGGCCTGTGGACTAAAGGGTCCCAGGTTCGATTCCAGTCAAGGCCACATGCCCAGGTTGCAGGCTCGTTCCCCAGTGTGGGGCATGCAAGAGGCAGCCGATCAATGATTCTCTCTCATCATTGATGTTTCTATCCCTCTCTCTCTCTCTCTTCCTCTCTAAAATCAATAGAAATATAAAAGGTTGATGGAGCCTGTCTTCTGATATTGACCATGTGATAATCTCATTCTTCCTGCACTTAAAAGGAATAAAATGGAACCTCAAGACCTCAAAATTGGAGGAAAGTAAAAGTAAGAACTGGGGAGAAGGAGACTCAGTCCTGGTGATTTCTTTCAGCCTCATTTGGTAGAGCATTGTCGTCAAAAGGCTTCATTTTTAAGTATAGATGAATATGTTGAAATATTTATTATGTCCACTCTGTGCCAGGCACAGTACAGGTGCTGCTGGCTGTGCAGCGACGAGCTGAACAGATGTCTGTCTGTTGTGCAGTTTAGCATTTTATGAGATCTGTCCCACATTTCACAAACTGTGTATATCTACTCTGTATTTATTGTTGAATGTGTAGTTATTGAAATTTTTCTAATTGTCTCAATAATGTTCTCTATAGCCTTTCCTCCTTTTCTGATCCAGGACCCAGTCCAGGATCACACACTGCATTTCGTCCTCAGGACACTTTAGTCGCCAGAACTGGAGACGGGTGCCCAGTCTTTCTTTGGCTTCTCTTGCACTGGTATTTTTGGGAGTCATTGCCTTGCAGATTACCTCTCACTTCAATTTGTGAAATATGGATGTGTCTAAGTCAGCAATTCCAAACATGTATCATGCTGGACATGTATCAGAGTCACCTGGGAACTTGGTGAGAGTGCAGAGAGCCACACTGGTTTCGTCCTACCTGCTCCAGTGGGCGGGGCCTCCCTGTGCTCTCTGTGAGCTCTCAGGGTTACTCTGCTAACACCAGCCTGAGAGCCTCTAGTCTAACCTAACCCCCTGTGGCAGGAACACTGCATAAGCAATGTGGAGTCCTTCCCAGTGTGTCTCACCAGGAGGCTTCACTTTCGCATGCCTTGGTGTTGGTGAAGGTGGTATCTGCCAGTTTTCTCTTCACCTTCTCCCCTGAGTGATTAGCCACTTGTCTGGAACTGACACATGGAAGCTGCTTGGCTCTGCAGCTTCCCAAGTCTTTGACCCAATGCTCTTGGCCTCCAATGGGGACTTGCTAAGTCAGCACAGGTGATGATTGTAAATGGTGAGTCTCTAATTCTTCCACCTTCAGCATTCCTTAGCATTCATCTGTAAAGAATCAGTTTCCCTTCTTCTCCATCTTGACCTTTGAAAAAGACTTTTTTAAGTCATCATGGACTCATGGACTCCTTTGTATTCAATGTATTATAATCCATTCTGTCACTCATTTAGATGCTCAAAATGCTTCCATTTTTTTTTCTTTTCTTTTTCTTTTTTTTAAGTGGAAAAGCTAGAAGCCAAGATGTGGTTTCTATTAAATTAGTTAGAAGTTCATCCAAAGAACAAAAACATGTGTCACCTGTCCACCTAAAAGTAAAATGCACTTTACAAACCATACCTGGGCTGATCCTGAGAAAGCATGGTCTGGTTGGTGTTCCCGCATTCCATTTCCATGTCCGTATGTTTGTTTGTATTGTCCTCCCACAGTCAAACACGTGTCCACATGCTGCTAACTTTCTCTTTGCTCCTATCTTCACTCTGATCAAGTTTCTGAGAAGCAGTCTGCCCAGATACTGTGGTCATACTGCTTATGTCTTTGAAACTGTGATACACACCCACAAAAAAACCTGTACTTGTTTGCTTTTCTTGTAATGCCTCTTTTACTTTTTTCAAAGCATCTTTAATATCCGGGGGTTTTTTTGTTTGTTTGTTTTTGTTGTGTTTTGTTGTTGTTGTTGTTCTCCAAACTCCATGAGGTTGTGAGACAGATATTATTATTGTCCTTTTATATTTTTAGAAAGTAAAGCCAGGAAAGTAAAAGACTCTTTGACATCTAGCACCTCATTATGTTTAGCATTTTGAGTTTATATATCTACTCCTGCCAACCCAGGTGCTATGCTTCCAGGTCCTATTGTTGTCGCTGGGGAAGCCTGAGTTAGGTTTTCATGGTTCAGAGGCTGGGATTCTGTACTGAGTTGAAAACCAAGTCAAATAAACTGTATAGTGAATCAAGAAATACAAGAAGCATTCTAGAAAGAAAGAAAGAAAGAAAGAAAGAAAGAAAGAAAGAAAGAAAACAAAAAGACATATAGTATATTCAAAAATGGCAGCGGAGTAAGTGGAAGCTACACTGACATGCTCCCAGAACCAAATTGGAATTACAACTAAAATACAGAAAAACCATCCTGAATAAACAACTGAAAACTAGCTGAAGAGAAGCCTGATAACCCAGGATGGCAGGTAGAGGCCACATAGAGACTGATAGAAAGTGCGGAGGCACAAAAGAGCTGGCCAGGCTCCCACAGGCAGCAGCTGAAGTTCCAGAAGAATATCTCAACTGTGGGAGACATCTTTCTCCTGCAGAACTTTGCTTTCCAGGTGGTTTTTGCCTGGGGGGAAGGCAGTTGACACATCCTACTGGAAAACCCCTTGTCCCACCCTGTGGAATTTCTGAGGCCCATCAAGAGACTGAGAATAACAATCATCCTGCAGGCAGAAGCACTTGCCCCATCGTGTTGGAAAACCTCTCCCCCTGTGGTCAATAGCCTGAGGTTAATCAAGTCTGAATACAATCAGACTGCATGCAGAGGCAGGTCTCTGGAGGCTTTGAGTCTTTGCCTGATCTAATTCGGGGCCCAGGACTAGGAAAAACAGAGTTTGGTGCACATCTTGGTCTTTTCCAAAGGCACCCAGCCCCAGCAGAGGGAGCCACAAGCTGTGGATTGCTGATAGCTCCAAACAGGGTATTCAGGACCAGTCAGAAACAGCATCTGACACTGTCCTGCACTAGAGATTGGGAGGTTTAGTAAATCTACGTAATACATAGACACAAACCCAAACAGGCAGCCAAAATGGGGAGACAACAAAAACAAATCCCAAATGAAAGAACAAGAGAATTCTTCAGAAGAAGAGCTAAATGAAATGGAGATAAAATTACCAGACATGGAGTTCAGAATAATGATGGCAAAGATTCTCAACAGCAAGAGAAAGGTATAGTAACTATGAAGAATGTCATAGCACTAATAAAGAACATAGTGCAAGGAATAGACAGCAGATTAAGGGAATCCAGGGATTAGCTCAGTGAATGAGAAGACAGAGTAGAAAAAAATAACTCAATCAGAGAACCAAAAAGAAAAAAAAAACAATTAAAAATCAGGAGGACAGCTTAAGGGAGCTGTGGGACAATGTGAAACGTAACAATATTCACATTATAGGAGTACCAGAAGGGGAAGAAAGTGAGCAAGGGATAAGAACGTGTTTAAAAAAATAAAGGCAGAAAACTTCCCTAACCTGGTGAAGGAAAAGGTCACACAAGTCCAGAAGGCATGTAGAGTCCCAAGGAAGAAGAACCCAAACAAGCCCACACCCAGACACATCATAATAAAAATGACAAAAAATTAAAGCCAAAGAGAGCATCTTAAAGGCAGCCAGAGAAAAGCAATTTGTTACCTATGAAGGAGCTCCCATTAGGCTGTCAGCTAATTTTTCATCAGAAACTCTACAGGCCACAAGGGAATGGCATGATGTATTCAAAGTAATGAAAAGCAAGGATCTGAAACCAAGATTACTATATCCAAGGCTATCATTCAAAATAGATGGTGAAATAAAGAGCTTTCCAGACCAGAAAAAATGGCTAAAGGAGTTTGTTGCCACCAAATAATCACTGCAAGAAACGCTCAAGGGACTGCTGTAATGAGAAGAAGAATTAGAGAGAGAAACATAGACATAAAGAATTAAAATGGCAATAAATAAGTACCTATCAACAACCTTAAATGTAAATGGATTAAATGCTCCAATGAAAAGACATAGGGTAGCTGAATGGATACAAAAAAATGACCCAAATATATGCTTTCTACAAGAGACCCACCCCCAGAACAACAGACTCACAAAAGATGAGAGTGAAGGGATGGAAAAAATGTTTCCATGAAAATGAAAACGAAAAAAAGCTGGGGTAGCAATACACATATCTGACAAAATAGACTTCAAAATGAAGGCCATCAGAAGAGACAATAAAGGTCACTACATAATTCTAAAGGGATTGATCCAACAAGAGGATATAGCCCTGGTAAACATATATGCACTCAATATAGGAACACCTAAATATATAAAAAACTTCTAGAGGACTTTAACAGAGAGATTGACAACATAGTCATAGTAGGGGACTTTAACACCACCACCACCTCCCCCCCACCCCGACTTCACTGGATAGATCTTCCAGACAAAAAATTAATAAGGTAACAGTGACTCTAAAGGACACACTGGATCAGATGGATTTTTAATTGACATTTATAGAACATTTCACCCCAGAGCTACAGTATATACATTTTTCTCAAGTGTACATGGATCATTCTCAAAGAAAGACCTCATGTCAGGACACAAAACAAGTCTCTACACATTCAAGAAGGTTGAAATCATATCAAGCATCTTCTCAGATCACAGTAGAATGAAATTAGACATCAACTACAGTAAAAACACTCAAACACATGGAGGCTAAATAGCATGTTATTAAATAATGAATGGGTTAGCAATGAGATAAAAAAAGAAATAAGAAACTTCCTGCAAAGAACTGCACCAAAATATTGTTGGGGGACAATTCCACTATGTGCCTACAAAAGGGAAACAAATTAGCTAAAACTTATTGGCATTGTTGGCTTTGGTGAAGAAGTTGAATGTAAGTTAAATACACTAAAACTAATGATCCTACATGATGATAACCAGATAAACAGTAGAATGAAAAAGCAGCCCATTTACATAGGAAAATATAAAATACTAAGTATTAACCCAAACACCAGATTATGTGATCTTTATGGTGTATATCATAAAACTTTATGATCATTATAAAGCAATTTCAATAGAAACATATTACCCCAGAAGAAGACAAATTATTTTTTAAAACTTGACAAGATTATTTTAAAATTTATTTTAAAAAATAAGTGAAAGAGACTATCAATAAGTATATAAAATTAAAGCATTTATTCCATCAAATATTGAAACATATTATAATGAAACAGTGATTACATGTTATGGAACGACACAGTAATTGAACTGTGCCCAGAACAAAGTAGATAACCATAGATATAATGATATATAAGAATGTAAGAAGCAACATGGCAAACATTAGCACAGAAAGAATCACATTGAGAGAGTCTCCGAGTGCTAGACTTTATGATAAATGCTTTATACTTGTACTTGCTTTAATGCCCTAACAACTCAGTAAAGCCAACATTATCATTCCCCATTTTGCAGGTGAGGAACTGGGTTTCAGAAAATATAACTTGCTTGGTGCCCCTCAGATTCTTGCAGTGGGAGAGAGAGGCCCAGTCCACTCTGACTTCACAGGCCGGGAGGAAGCCGGGAGGAGGCGGACACAGCAAAGGGGGACAGAATAAAGGACACAATTTGTTCCCAGTAGACGAGGAAAAGTGTTAATTTTTGTAGCTCAAATTAAATCTAGGTTGTCTCTCAAACAGGTAAGTGAACAAAGGCTTATTTCATACACAGGCAATAGCAAATAAAATGCAATTGCAAGAAAACACTCAAATTGGTTAGTAATTAAAGAATTGCAAATTCAAACAGTTTTGCACTATTGTTTTATACTTTTCTAATTAACAAAAATAATTTTATTGGTGTATAAAAATACATACATTTCCCTTAGATGAAAAAATTAGAGAGAATGTTTGATATGTTGACCTGGGTGAGTGATGGTTACATGAATGTATGCACGTCAAAATTCAGCTGTACACTAAGATTTGTGCATTTTATTGCGTGTACCTCAATAAAGGGGAAAACACTCTAAAACATAGCAAGTGATGAAATCAGAGTTATCTGTAAGAGAGAAGATAAAGGCAGGAGTCATTAGATGCCATCAGGGTTAAGGTCAGTAGAAAACATCCAGCATGGTTCATATAAATCATTGAGCCCACGACTTTGAAATTCAAGTTCTCCTAAGAGCCAAAGCAGAGAGGGAGTCATGATCAGTGGCACAGCTCACCGTGGTCATCGAGGTCCAAACAAAGCGCTGCCTGAAAGAACACAGTCACTCCTTGTCCCACGAAGCAGAGACTCCTCCCAGGCCCACGTAAAGGGACAGGAGAGGATGAAATGAACTATGTCCTTAACACACCAGGAATTTCTGAGCGTTGTTTCTGTCCTTTCTTTAAATTTATTTTTAATCCTCACCCGAGGGTATATTTACTGACTTTAGAAAGAGGAAGGGAGAGACAGAGATGTGAGAGAGAAATATCGATCCGCTGCCTCTCGTATGGGCACCAACCACCCAGGATCAAAACCACAACCTAGGAACATGCCCTGACCGGGAATCGAACCTGAGACCCTTCGGTGCACAGGAAAGTGCTGCAGCCGACTGAGCAACCGCAGCCAGGGCTCTGAGGGTTGTTTCTTATACTGATTCTCAACAGAAGCCAGTGGAGGGATGCCCAAACACAGTACCAAACACACAGTTTTATCTGCAGCAAATCTTGTGGTTCAATGCTGGAGGCTTCAGGTGATTCTAGCTTAATCCGAAAAGAAACTTAGAGAATGAAGTGGATCAGTTTTGCCCCAGGGCCCTTTGGAAATGCCTGCAGACACGTTTGGTCGTCAGGGCTCAGGCGAGGCTGCTCCTAGAATCTGGTGAGCAGCGGCTGAGCTGCTGCCTAATGCCCTGCAAAGCACAAGAGCCCTCAACAAAGAAGGACCCGGCTCGCAATGTCAGTTGTGCCACGGTTGCAAAACCCTGATTTAGAAAAGAACGAGCAATAGATCACTGAATCCATCCTCCATGAGCATGACCTCCCACAACCAGCTTGGACAGCAAGGAGGAAGTTTTGGTTCATTTGCACATGGGAGGACAGGGTACACATGTAGCTGTGGGCTGGCCTTCAGGGGCATGACAAGAATTGCCTTGCCTGGCTGGTGTGGCTCAGTCATTGAGCGTTGACCTATGAACCAGGAGGTCATGGTTCAATTCCTGGACAGGGCACATGCCTGGGTTGCAGGCTTCATGCCCAGTGTGGGGTGTGCAGGAGGCAGCTGATCAATGATTCTCTCTCATCATGGATGTTTCTCTCTCTCCCTCTCCCTTCCTCTCTGAAATCAATGCAAATACATGCTTTAAAAACTGCCTTGTTGGACAGTAGGTAGGTGTTTCCGTGGCCCCTCTGCCAGCCTAATTGTCCAAAAACTAGTCAGCTCACAGATCTGGGCTTCCTAGCCCGCCGGTCCTCCCCCACAGAGCTGTCCTCAGAAGAAAGGAGAGAGGCTCCAGGGAGCTGCACCCACCGGCTCACTCCTGTCCTTACCACATCTGCCCTTTGCACTGTGTGCAGGCCTCGTGGCAAACCACAGGCGGGCAGCTAGGCAATGTCTAAGGCATCGTTCTTGCCAGGTGGTGGTTCTCTGACCAGACCCCGAAGACCGGTGCAGCTCAACGGTGGACGCAACTGGCGACCAATGTCAAGAAGCCCCTTTCTCTCCATCCGCGGGCCTTGAGGATTCTCTTTGGTTTTAGTGCAGAATGAGTTCCCACGGAGAACAACATCGACACGTGAAAGGCAGAGCGAGTGTTCAGAAGTAGTTTTCCCGTTCGACTGCGAGTGTGGGTGCTTGATGCCGACATGTTGTCCCCCGACCGTGGAGGGGGCATTTTTGGCCTTTTTCTGACCTACCTGGTTCCAGTTGTTACCGAAGCATGTCTCCTGGAGATTCCTGGTGAGATGTTGGCACTGGAGTCGGAGCAAGTCTACTGGCGCCCGGCAGAGTGGGCGAGCGCTGGGTCGGGGCCAGCGTGGGCACCGGCTGTGGGGTTGGGAAGAACAATGAGGTCATGCCCCACGGGGTACCAGCACCCGAAAACCACGGGCTCAGGGTTTCACTAATTTCACTCCCAAATTCAAAACCTTTTTAAATTCTGTTCTCCTGTTTTGGAAGCAAAAACCTGGAGTTCATCTCGTTAGATGATGTTTTGATCAACTGAGCCAACAGGCCCAGGACGAAAACAAGGTGTCCCGTGTGGAGCCCGATCCCGGTGACCCAGCGGTTGAAGCCGTGGTGCGGTTACACGAGCCGAGGGAGCGGCACAGGGCCGGGTCCTGTTCCCCGTGACCCTGTGCCCCCGGCCACCTCATCTGCCCGGCTCGCCCGCTCCTCTGTCCGTGCCCGCCAGCCGTGTGCACCCACCGCAGGATCCCGTTACCCGCTCTCGGAGGAGATCGGGTTCTCAGGGTTGGCTTGCCTGGGCCCTATAGGGTTACCGCCGTCGCCATGCTTGTAAGTAAGAGGGATGTTCTGTCCCAGGACAGCCTGCAGCTTCTACCGTAAAGAACTTGCACATTTCAGGCATGAAATTGTACAGTTCAGTCTAAGTCTTCATTAAATTTTACCTCGTGACGTTGCTGAGAACCAGGCAAATAGTATTATTCCCGATTGCTCCATGGTTTGGTGAATTCCACGCAAAAAAAAATTATAGGCTGCCTTGAATTTCCAGAACAGAGGTTAACTGGAGGGCGAGATGGGGGCTGAGGTGTATAAAAGAACGTGAGGCTCTGCCAAATCCGCATCCCCTCTCTCCTGGATTCTGATAGGGCCCCTCCCTCCCTCCCTGCCCCCCCCCCAACTGCGGCGGGGCGCTGTGTGGGTGAGGGGTGCGGGGAGCGCAGTCCCCCTCTCCTCGGGCTGTCCCAGCCTGGCACGCTCAGGCTGCGGCTCCACATTCCAGCCTTTTTAATACGTGATGACCTTCCGCGGCGGAGACGCATTGGCAGCGTCCTTCAGAGTGTCTGTCTGAGGTCTTTTCACCCGCTGACCTTCCATTTACTCAATTGAAAAGTTGGTGTCTAAAATGTTGTTTGGATAACTCACCCAAGGTTCTGAGGAGGCCGAGCGGGTCATGGGGTATCAGAGGGTTGGCAAATATTTTCAATATATTTTATTCAGCTTTAGTCATTTCCATACCCATTTTATTTTAATTCGCTTTTTCTCTTTGGTGAGATTTTAAGACAATTTGACTTTGAGTTTCAGCCTAATGGCAAATTCAATGATGTTTTAGAGTCTCCTCTCACGCTGCATGAGTTCCCTTTACTTTGAAAGTAAGGGATGTAACCTTTGAAATGTAATGTTGGTCAGCACGCCGCTCACCTGCCGGCGCCACTGCTCCAGCATCGTTCAGCAGAAACCACTGTCTCTTGCCTGACAGACAGAAGGCCGCCGATCCACCCATGGGCCTGGCTTCCCTTTGACCGCGTGAGCGGGTTCGAGAGGTCACAGGCGAGCTCCGAGCTCACGGCCTGGGCCCTCGGTGTGTGAAGCAGAAAACCTTGAAGCAGGTCCGCTGCCTCGGGTTCCAGAAGGGACACCTAGATGCTGGTGAATGCAGTGAACGGTGTTCATTCTGTAACGTAAGAGGAACGTGGACATGACCTCTGCTGACATTGTAGTGTCCTGGGGGTTGGTTTCATTTTGTGGCTTTCGTTTTGTTTTGTTTTTGAGAACTCCAGTGAAATCGCTCAGAAACCTGAGAGAAATGCATAACCCTCCCAGACACCCTCACGGCGAACAGCTTCTGTACACCCGCTGCGTGCGCGTTTACTCCAAACCCCAGTCCCTCCCCGGCACGCTGGGTGCGGTGGGAACCTGCAGCCTGGACCCCGGGAGAAGGAGCACAGAGTGCAGGGCGATGCCCAGGCCGGGGAGGGCCATGTCGCTGAACACTGTGCCTTCAGGTTCTGTTTGTCCAGGGGCTGGGCAAGGAGTGGGTGACGGAGAATTATTTTTACGTGTGTGTATGCTTACAAGCTAGAATATCATGCACACAAACAATTTTAAACAGAGACCCTTCTAAACCACGTATTGTTGCAATATATTACATAATGCAGTAATGGTATTTACATATATCACTATATTTAATAAAATAAGTGAAGGCGCATTTGAGTATTAACAGAAGCAATCCCCCCTCCGCACATACTTATGCATCCAGCCAGGCTACTGAAACAGTAGTTCTGTTAACTGGGCCCAGAACTACTATTTAATTTCAGATCTTGAAGGATGAAAAAATAAAATAATGGAAAAGTGGTAAATTAGACCTCATCAAACTTCAACATAAAGCAACAGAATTTTAGTCTTTGAAGCATTTGCTGTAACTGCTTTTAAAAAAAATCCTCACTCGTGGATATGTTCATGATTTTAGAGAGAGGAAGGGAGAGAGAGAAACACAGTCGGTTGCCTCCCATACCTGCTCCAACCGGGACCGAACCCAAAACCCAGGTCTGTGCCCTGACCGGAACCAAACCCTCAGCCTTTCTGTGCATGGGGCAACACTCCACCCAAATGAGCCATACCGGCCAGGGCTGATAGAGCTGCTTCTTAAGGCTTCACATTTTATCCATAATGGTACAAATATTAATTCAATGATGTATCGTCGTCACAGAAGTGAATTTATTTTTTTATCTTTATTGTTGAAAGTATTACAGATGTCCCTTTTTTCACCCATTGACCCCCTCCACCCTGCTCCCATCCCCCCTCCCCAGGCCTTCACCACACTGTTGTCTGTGTCCATGGGTTATACATATATGCATGCATGTTATTTGGTTAATCTCTTCTAGGAGCCCCCCCCTCCCCCACCCCTTCTCTCTGAGAATCGTCAGTCTGTTACATGTATCCATGTCTCTGGATCTATTTTATTTGTCAGTTTATTTTGTTCATTAGATTCCACATATGAGTGAGGTCATGTGATACGTGTCTTTCTCCAACTGGCTTATTTCACTTAGCCATAATCCTCTCCAGCTCCCTCCATACTGTCTCAAAGGGTAAGAGATCCTTCTTTTTTCTAGCTGCATAGTATTCCATGGTGTAAAGCTTTTTTTATCCACTCATCTGCTGATGGGCACTTGGGCTGTTTCCAGATCATGGCTAATATAAACTACACGCTATGAACATAGGGGTGTATATATTCTTTCTGATTGGTGTTTCTGGATTCTTGGGATATATTCCTAGAAGTAGGATCACTGGGTCAAATGGGAGTTCCATTTTTAGTTTTGTGAGGAAACTCCATACTGTTTTCCATAGTGACTGCACCAGTCTGCATTCCCACCAGCAGTGCACGAGGGCTCCCTTTTCTCCACATCCTCACCAGCAACTTGCCATTTGTCGATTGTTGATGGTAGCCATTCTGATAGGTGTGAGGTGATACCTCATGAATTTATATAGTTTTAAAAATATTTACATTGTGTATAGACCAAAATAAGCATGCTATGGCACAGAGAAAAAAATTCTCAGGAAAACACTGAACTAATCTAGGAAAAGCTTTAGAGTTTAAAAATGAACCTGTAAAGATAACAATTATTCTTTTAGAAGTTGTCTGAATTTTCCTCCTCAAAGTCATTCATGTTCCTTCCAGAAGTGCTTTCTAAGCAATCTCTCTCTCTCTCTCTCTCTCTCTCACTCACACACACACACACACACACACACACACACACAATGTGGCTTCCTCTTAACCCTGGAGGCACCTCTGCTCGCCCCCTCCCTTTTCACACAATGGTACGATCTGCATCTGATCGCAGCCTGAGGTGCCAAGCCGTGACAGCTTCCCAGCTCGCTCATTTGCTGGAGGAGGGCGGCGAGTTCACCGGTGCTTTCTTTCCCCAACAGGGGCAGATCGAAGTGGACAGCGAAACCGTCTTCAGGTTGGCGGCGCTGGCTTTGCAGGTAAGAACTGACCACTGCTCCCTTCTGTTCATTGGTTTTGTGAACGGCCGGCAACTCTGAAACTTTTGCGTGGGCCGGTGGCTGATGGGTTTGTAAGCCAGCTGGCTGTTTGCCGCCGTTTGCTGTGTTCGAACAGTTTGCGTGAGCTGCGGTGAGAGACTGTCTCAAAGGAAAAGGAAATTTAGACTGCTCCAGAGGAAGAGGGGAAGGCGCTCCCGGCGCCTGGAATTCAGGAGGCGGCCGCTGTTAGGAGGCCGTACTTTACATTTAAGTTTGGTAACTTCTGTAGACATTTTCTGAGGTTGGGTTAAAGAGCCCTTTAATTCTTACAGGCCCTGGTAGCTAAAAAAAAAAACAAAAACAAAAAAACCCACCAAGTGTGCTCCATGCTGGCTTAAAAAGAGTAAACAGCATGTTCTGATGGACCCGTGTCAGGGTTTAAAAGGTGCGCCGCTCCGATAGGCAGGCATTTACCACGTGCTCTTAGAAACATAAAAGGAGAAATAATCGTCTGTGCTTTTAAAGAGATAGTTGTCTCTTCATGGCTACCGGCGATTGCTAATCCATGCCACATTCTTCCCGGTGGCCATAGAAAGTGTTCTTTGTGTACATTCTTCAAAATAAAGCAGAACTCGGGGACTGTAAGAGGGTAAATGACCAAGTAAAATTTACCTGGCGTAATTAACACACATACAAATTGATCATCTGTCTTTGTTTTATTCCAGGAAGCCAAAGGGGATTTCACCAGGTAAAGTGGTCTCTTTCCTGATATTACTGTGAGTCTTTTTTTGCTACTTTAAATAACCATGGATGCAAAATCAAAAGAAAGTAGATTCCCAGGCATGAGGCTGAGATCGCTGCCCTCTTCAAATAGAGACCTATTCTTCCTGTTAATAAATCCGGCAACGAAGCTTTCTTACCGTTTTTCAATCCAGAGTGACCGTGAATTGTAATGAGAGGCCCTCCAAGTTCTAGTTTCTGTCGTCTGTTAACACCACAAAGAAATCTATAAAAAGCCTTGGTAGCCTGTGCTGATTATTTGAAACTTATAATAATCCTGTGTTTGAAGCGTTATGCCATAAACACAAAAAGAGTAAACCGTCAGCTGCTCCGTTAAGGGATTAATGGGCTCTTTCTGCAGCTGCCCCTGCGGGGCCTCACCCTGCACACACTTGACCCGACAGTTGTAGCGTTGCCACCGAGACGCGGGTCTGGCTGCTCACAGGTTTGTGTTTGACTTTAGCCTCTGCCTGTGAGTAGGAACAGGGGCAAAGCTCCCTCGGAGGCTCACGGGCCAGTCACCGCTGGAAGCCTGCCTCTGCGTGTTCATGTTCGACTGCGCAGACTTCCCGTAGATTATTTACCGATCAGCTCTGCGCTCCCAGCCAAGCCTCTGAGCCGTGTGCCCCTTAAGGGACTGATGCGAGTTAATGCCTTCCAAGTGTGAAACCCCCAGCCCGGAGTGGCTCTTCACCCCAGCCCCCACGCCCTGCCGTCCTGCCGTCCTGCCGTCCTGCCGTCTGCCTGCCCCTGGGGTTTGGCAGGATGACTGGGGGGCCACATCCCGCTCACCTCTCCTGCCAGCTCCGTTTGTGCTCATCGTGCTTTAAAGTAGTTTCAGGTTAGGAAATGTGTCTGAAGGAATTATAAAAACCAGGCAACAGCATTTTTGTAATTAAAAGGCAATGTCAGGAGATAAAGTGAGGATGGATTGGTTTCTGGGTCGTTAACATCAGGAGTGCTGGGTCCTCCCTGCTCTCTCTCCTGGGGGAGCCGGTTCCCAGGAAGATCAGATATGAGAGGAATGCGTGTAGGGCTGAGTCTGAAGTGATTTACGAAGGAGGCTCAGGGCCTCAAGTGCGCTCTGCAGTGGGGCTGGCTAGCGCTGCCTCCCCCACCTCCTCCCAGGCAGGCACTGGCTCACTCTCTCTGAGCCTCATCCCTCAGCAAACCGGCACCCAACCGAGGACTGTGGTGGGCTTCGATGTCTGCAAACATTGCCAGGGCGGCCTCTGGCATGCAGCAAGCTCTCTACACACTCTGGCTATTATTATTAACTAGAGGCCCGATGCACAAAATTCATGCAAGAGTAGGCCTTCCTTCCCCCGGCTGCTGGCACCAGCTTCCCTCTGGCACCCAGGACCCGGCTTCCCTCGCAGCCCCGGCTTCGTCCAGAAGGAGTCCGGTCTAATTTGCATGTTATGCTTTAATTATTATAGATTATTATAGTACCATTATTGCCCTCATCATTATCATCATCCTATCCCATCTCTCGGCAACCTCTGAAGAGACTCTGGGACTGAGGTGGGTCTGGAGAAGCCACACTGAGGTGTCAGGGGAAAGAATAGGAGAGAAAGGTGGGTTCCACACGCTGTCCTCAGAGGAGAGCCCTTGCCTGCGGCAGGATAAGGCTCAGAGGAACATTCCTGTGGTCGTCCAGACCTCGGGGCCTAAGGCTTCAGGCTGGCCCCTTAGCCTGGCCAAGCCCAAACCAGTCCCTTTTCTTCACTTCTGCGGGGTCCTGGTGGGGTCCCGAGTGATTGCTAGGCTGAAGTAATGGGGACGTGGGCTTGAAATTGTCTAAATCATGCTGAACAACGGGAGCATGGGATTGGGAGTCAAGAACTTAGCAGCAGGCCCTGGAGTGAGCCATTTGTCCCTTCTGGGCCTCGGTTTCCTCATCTGTAAATCCGGATTAATGAAATAGCAACTTTGCAGGGTGGTTCTTAAAATTCTTTTTAATATATTTTTATTGATTTTAGAAAGAGAGGAAGGGGAAGGGATAGAGAGATAGAAACATCCATCAGAGAGAGACATTGATCAGCTGCCTCCTGCATGCCCTCTACCGGGGATCGAGCCCCCAAACCCAGGCTTGTTTCCTGACCAGGAATCCAACTGGTGACCTCTTGGTTCACGGGTCGACACTCAACCACTGAGCAACACAGGCGAGGCTGCCAGTGGTTTTGAGAAGATGAATGATGTGGAAAGACATTGTGAATTACCATTTGGTTGTTGCTGATGAGAGAACGAATGGGAAATGTGAACGTTGGTCACCGGGTTTATAATGAAACAGTTTGAGTTGCTGCCTCCCTTGCCCTATCTGGTTTCCCCTGAATGGAGAGGATGCACTTTATCTCCAAAGAGTTGTTATGACACTAATTTAAGAAAATCAGGCAAAATAAAATACCGTGATGCAATGTTGTACCACGTTTAGATCAAAGATGCTAGAACCAGACAGCCTCACTCACATCCAGGTCTGCTACTGGTTACCTGTGTAATATTAGTATTATTTTTAATCCTCACCTGAGGATATTTTTCCAGTGATTTTTAGAGAGAGTAGAAGGGAGGGTGGGGGAGAGAGAAAGAAACATCAATGTGAGAGAGACACATTGATGGGTTGCCTCCTGCACTCGCCCTGACCCAGGCAGGGATCCAGCCTACAACCGAGGTACATGCCCTTGACCTGGAATCAAACCCGTGGGCCGATGCTCTAACCACTGAGCAACCGGCTAGGGCTTTTTCTTATTTTTTTTTTACCTGTGTAATCTTGAGCAAGTTATTTAAACTCTCCAAGGCTCAGTTTCCTCATCTGTAAAATGGGACATATTAACAGTATACTACCCATAAGATTGCTATGAAGATTAAATGAATTAAAATTTACAAAGTGCTTAGAACAGTTCCTGCAATTGCCATGTTCATATTCCATCAATTTGATGGACACCATTTGCCACTTCCCTGTTATTTCAAATATGAACTGTTTCTCGTTTTTTTGCTAACATTAATAATGCTGTGGTGAGCAACTTGGTGTAGTTGGGACTGTGGTTATCTGCGATTATTTTGTTAAGTGATGTGTCTCAGATAGGAGCAAGCAAAGGGGAATTCCTAAAGGAGGCAAAGTGCTGAAATGAAATGTATTCATCCTTGATACCGCTAAGTTACAGTTATACAAAATTCATAGCCATCCAGTGCCATCTGAGTGCCTGGACCGAGCCAGCCCGGTCTGGGGTGGGAGGGTGCGAGGTGCACCAGGGCCTCCCTCACAGGGAACAGCTCTCCAGCAAGGACGGCCTCGGGCAGCTCTAAATTCCACCAGTGGCTGCAGCTTTTGGCTTTTAGAACTTCACTGAGTTTGCTTTGAGCTTTAAACACAGACCAGAAGGCCTCACACACTTTCCTAGAGCAGGACGATGTGGCTTTTTCCATCGGCGCACATGGAGGCTGCCCCGGCCCGCCACTGCTGTGTCCGTCTCCCTCTTTCTCAAGCTTAGTGTGTCCAGTTGCACTCATCTGCTCCCGGCTCCCAGACCGCCTCTTCCTCCCCTGCCTGCCCTCGAATAACACCACCCTTCCCTCTGCGTCATCTCTCAGGATTGCCCGTCCATCCGTCCATCCGTCCATCCGTCCATCCATCATCCTTTTCTCCGTCTGTCAGCTCCCTTCTTTTGTCCTTTTTATCAACCCCCAGACTGCTCATTCTCCTCCTCCCAACCTAACCATAAAAGCAAGTGTGTATGTTGTTTGAGTGCTTTTTATGACATTATTTAAGACATCTACCCCTGACTGCATTCAGTCCCCTTTACAACCGCAGGCCTAGGAGACTTTGTCACATGGCCGGCGAGTCCCAGGTCAGCTCTAGTGCCGGCACCACCCCAGGAAGGAAGCTTCATGTCTGCTGTTGACTCCAACAATCTTACCGTCTCTCTTGCACAGATCACCCTCCAACAGCCTATCGGGCCGCTGAGGCGCTCCGGAGCCTGCGTTGTCCATTTCACTCCATAATAACAGCTGAGCTCTGTGTGCCTCCCCTCTCCTCCGCGGGCCCTGCCTGCTTTGCCTTCCGGCTTCGCTCAGCTCCTCTTCCTAGAAGGCCTTTAAACATGCCGCTCTGCTCCCTGCCCTGTTTCCTCGGGAATATTTTAAGTTGACGGTATCGTAACCAGTAGGCAACCTCGCTCTCTGACAGTTAATTGAAATAGTGGAGCGGGGACTTCCATTTGCTTTAAATAGTTGACAGTCTGAATTTCCAAGTCAGCCCTTAAGCTGCAAAGATAACAAGCTACTCGGGTAACACAACACAGACAAACCGAGAATTCCTGAAAGCTGACTCGGCAAGGAGAGGGCTTTATCTCTGAGCAGCCACAAATGAGCCTGCAAAAGCCAAGCTCTGCCTTTCTTCTCCCCTCCCCTCCCCTCCCCTCCCCTCCCCTCCCCTCCCCTCCCCTCCCCTCCCCTCCCCTCCCCTCCCCTCCCCTCCCCTCTCCTCCCCTCCCCTCCCCTCCCCTTCCCTTTCTTTTTCTTTTTTAACAAGTAACCATGTGGTAGGGCATTTCTGCTCAAAAGAACAGGAAGTGACTACAACTTACAGTACAGTGCTGGGCAGAATGAGAGTGTCACCAGCTTCAGTGGAGGGTTAATCCACAAGACACAGCTGCTACCAAATGCAGCCATTTCCCGTGGGACAGGAGCTCCCCAGCCGCCCTGAGATAGTTAACATGGGAGGGGGGTCAAAGAGCTTCTCCCCCAGACGGTGCACCTCTGGACCCTTAGAGCTCTAAGATGGCCCTGGCCCGTTTGGCTCAGTAGATAGGGCGTCAGTCTAGGGCAGGGGTCCTCAAACTTTTTAAACGGGGCCAGTTCCCTGTCCCTCAGACCGTGGGAGGGCCGGACTATAGTTTAAAAAAAACTATGAACAAATTCCTATGCACACTGCACATATCTTATTTTGAAGTAAAAAAACAAAACAGCAAAAACACCCGCATGTGGCCCGCGGGCTGTAGTTTGAGGACGCCTGGTCTAGGGCCTGAAGGGTCCGGGTTCGGTGAAGGTCAAGGGCACATGCCCAGGTTGCAGGCTCCATCCCCAGCAGGAGGCGTGCAGGAGGCAGCCAGTCAATGATTGTCTCTCATTGATGTTTCTAGCTCTCTCTCCCTCTTCCTTCCTCTCTGAAATCAATAAAAGTATATTTTAAAAATAAATAAATAAAATAAAGCTCTAAGTGTTATTCCATTTCCAGGGCCTTTAAAGTCAGAGGCACTCCCAGGGCCCAGGAGCCGAGGACTCACTGTCCTCCGTGAGGCGGCCGTGAAGGCGGGCGCTCTGGCGTGGAAGCGCGTGGTTCTGTGCAGGCCCCCGTTTGCTGTATAACGGGGAGCTAACCTCTCTGGGACGCAGGTTTTGTCTCAATAAATATTAAGTGTTGTTGTTGTTGTTATTATTATTATTACTGCTGTGCTTAACCTTCACGCCACCGTGGCGGCAGGCTGTGGGTGCACAGGTGCAGCGGCCTGCGCTGGGGGAAGGGCTTGTGCGGGCCTCCGGCCGGAGGGCGGTTCGGGCTCCAGACCTCCCGCTCTTGCTGCAGCATCACTGCCTCCCCGCCGGCAGACAGAAACCAGAGGAGGGATGGACCCTCCTGCTCACTTCAGGCCAGGGCTTCTGTGGAAAAGTTGTTGAGAAGCGGCATTTCTCCCTCCCTGTGAAGTGACCCTGTGTCAAGAACTGACTTAGAGACACAGACAAGTGCTTTTGTAAGTCAGTTTGTTGCGTTTGTATTTTATTTTGAGTGATTTGTAAATACTTCCTGGTGTTGGGCTGTGTTACAGGTTTCATACATATTAACTATTAATTGTCTTCACCTTACGACGTTGGTGCCATAGTACCCTCACCTTGCAGGTGCGGTTAAGAAATGGTAGGTGGCATGTACTTATATGAACGTGCTATGGTCTATTACCGTGGTCGGCAAACTGCGGCTCGCGGGCCACATGCGGCTCTTTGGCACCTTGAGTGTGGCTCTTCCACAAAATACCACGGCCTGGGCAAGTCTATTTTGAAGAAGTGGCGTTAGAGGAAGTTTAAGTTTAAAAAATGTGGCTCTCAAAAGAAATTTCAATCGTTGTGCTGTGGATATTTGGCTCTGTTGACTAATGAGTTTGCCGACCTCTGGCCCAGAAGATGCAGAAGCCGAGTTCCCCGCACTCGGTGTCCTGACGTGTGGGCGCCTCGCCAGCGGGTGCTCTGTGGGGTCACTGCGTGTGGCCGTTGCTGGAAGCTCCGTACGGAAATGCCTTTAGGATAGGCAGTCGGGCAGCCTGGGCCCCTGCTCTCTGGCAGCGTCACCGCGCCCTCGGTTTTAACTTCATTAAGTCTCAGGCCGGGAGACATCCATCAAGTTCTGAACGCCTTTTCCGAATAGCCCCAAGTTTGGAATCATACAAAGGGCACTTTTCATCGGCTCTAAGCGCAGAATGGTAGGGTAGGGCTGCCCTGAGTCAGGCATGCGAACCTCATTTTACAGCTGGCATGTCCATGACAAGGAGTGACATATCCACGACAGTTCAGGGAGACAAGACCAGACCTAAGCCCCGGTCTCCCCGCCTCCCTCGGAAGTGTCACTTACACCTGTAGGGAGGCCTGCACGGCTCCTCGCTGTCCCTGAGAGTGTCCAGCAGGCAGTGGACTCCACCATGCTAAGTGGTGTTATCAGTGGAGTGGCCCACGTCTAATATTAGTCACTTGAGGAGATAGCTTAAGAGTGAGAAGGCAGGAAATGAGCACTCGCTCATCAGTGCCCTGGAATACCTTCCTTTTTCTCACTGCTCGGCCCCATCACCTCGAAGATGAAATGCCTCCGGTGGGTGAGGCGCTGGCCCAAGCAAGGCTGCGATGGGGCAGCCTGAGTGTCCGGTCTTCCTTTATTACTGAGCCCAGCCTTCCGCACCCTTCAGAGGGGCCCGTAGGGGAAGGCATGGCTCTGGATTCACAACAGTTTGAGACCAGCTCCCACCTGCTGGTGGGTGACCTTGTGCCAGTTCCAAGCCATCGGAACCGAAGGTCCCTTTTCTGAGGGAGGCTTGTTGTGAGAATGAATGAGCTAAAGCACCTGCAGCGGGGACTCAGCGCCTGGGAGTTTGCTTCCATGTCCCCTGAGTCCCACCTGCCAGGGTGAGATGTGTTTGTTTTACCATCACAGTCACTTTTAGTGCATAGCTCAGCGGTATTAAGTACATTCACATTGTTGTGCACCCATCTCCACCTTCCTCCAAAACTTTCCGTCTTACTAAACTGAAACTCTGTGCCCACTAAACAGTAACACATCGCCTTCTCCCTGGCCTCTGGCAACCATCACTCCACTTTCTGCCTGTACGAATTTGCCTTCTAGGTACCTCATGCTCATCTTTTTGTGTTTGGCTTATTTCATTTAGCATAATGTCCTCAAGGTTAATCCATGTGGTAGCCTGTGTCAGAATTCTCTCTCTCTATATATATAGACATATACATATACTAGTGTGTGTGTGTGTGTATATATACACATACATATATACACATACACATATATACATATACTAGTGTGTGTGTGTGTGTGTGTATACACACATACATATATATACATATATATACACATACACATATATACATATACTAGTGTGTATGTACATATATATATATACACATACATATATATATATATTTTTAAAAATATATTTATATTGATTTCAGAGAGGAAGGGAGAGGGAGAGAGAGATAGAAACATCAATGATGAAAGAGAATCATTGATTGGCTACCTCCCACAAACCCCTACTGGGGATCAAGCCCACAACCCAGGCATGTGCCCTGACCAGGAATTGAACCATGACCTCCTGGTTCATAGATCGATGCTTAACCACTGAACCACACCGGCCAGGTGGAATTTCCCATATTTTAAAGTTGAATAATATTCCATTATTGTTGTATGTATATACAACATTTTGTTTATTCATCCATCCATTCATGGATGTATACATCTATTACTTCTACTTTTTGGCTTTTAAGAATAATGCTGATATGACAATGTTATGCAAATACCTCTTTGAGACCCCAATTTCAATTTTGGGGGGAAGACAGATGAATTAATTATATTCCACCATTCATTGGGGTGTGGATGGGCTAAAGATATAAGAATGTAAGGTGGATATTCTAAAACATTGGATCTTACCTAACAAAATTAGTACTTAAGGAGTTTAGTACTTACATAAAAAATACTATTGACATGGAAAGATTATAACCATATAGGAAGTGGAGAAAACAAAAGTATACATATTATCCATTCTTTAAAAAAGAAAGAAAGAAACAACACCACCTGCATACCAATACATTCAAGCACAGGATGCAGATCTAAGAGCTGGTTTGCTGTGGCCGCTCATTCTTTTGTTCACACAGCCCCATATGTCTAGTATTCTCAGTGTATGTGTACTTTTTATTAGTTCCTTATACAATCACACACACGTAGGACTATAGGAACATCGTATACCTTTAAGGATGCCCACAAAAGATGTTCGCACAGTGCTGCCCAGGGCCCAGTCCTCCTCCACCTTCAGCCGGTTGGCCTGTGGCTCGGGTACAGGTTCTCGCTCTTCCTGCGGGAAGCTGCCAGGCCAGGGAGCTGCGCCAGGCCAGGGAGCCCGAGGGTGTCCATCCGGCCTTGCTGCCTCAGCCGGGTCCGTCCCTCGCATCGTCCAGTTCAGCTCACCAGAATAAAGCTGGAGTGCTGGCTTCTCCCTGAAAGAACGTTCACAAACGAGGGACACGTCGAAGTGAATGCAAGTAACATGTTCCAATGGATGGAAAAACTAAGCATCACTAGGAGTTCTGAGGGGGCAACGCTGAGCTTGCCCCAGGGCCCCCTCACGGCCACTGTACTGCTAAGTCACCGACACCTCTCAGCCTGTTTCCTCCTGGAAATATCAACAGTGTCCGTTCTTTTTACATTTTTATTACGGAGGTACGATAGACATGTAACATATTAGTGTCAGGTGTGCAGCACAGTGATTCAATATTCGTATGTATCGCAGCATGATCATCACGCTAAGTCTAGTGCCATCCACCGCCCCACATGGTTACGCATTGTTTCCTGTGATGAGGACATTCCAGACCTGTCCTCACCTTTCAACACGCAGCGCAGCACTGGGCGCGTGCACACCTGGCTGCTGGCCGGGGCCGGGAAAGGGGCTGCTGTCGCTGTTGTCATAACGAAGAGCTGCCTCGGGTGGTGGGGACAGAAAAGTCTCCCACTTTTCTGCTTTGCGTGTCAGCGTGTTTTCATTTATCAATGAAAATGTAGTGCTGTAGTCAGAATTGTTTTGTCATTTTGTATTTTTTTAAAACTCAAGAGCTTAGCCTAGTGACTTACGCCTGCACTGAGTCCTCTTTCAAAATGAGTGTAAAAGGTGTGGAATACTACTGATTGCCTGACAGTCACGCCCCAAACCGCCCGGCTGCTGTGGCTCAGGGGTTAGAGCGTCGCCCCGCATACTGAATTGTGAAGCCATGGCCAGCGTGGCCTCGAGTTCAGAGGCTTGGAGAAAGAGCTGATACGCAAATTGACACACAAGACAAGAAATATAAATTTGAAATTATCGGGGGAAGCCAGGGAAAGCTTAACTGTAGTAGCTAAGTTCCACTGAGTCTTCATTCCTGTCTGCTTTTATTTATTAGAATACACAATTGCCTTTTAGGAATGCGAACAGACATATCAATGGTAATGTTTAGTAAACAGTAAGATTATCAGGTTATGGGGAGTTTGCTTTAGGCCATTGAGTCAGCAGTAAGTAATAAAATGCAGATATTCACCCTGGAATATCAAAGGAGCCCAGTTCAGCCTTCTGACCAGGCTTCTCACATTTATATTAATTACTGTTGATCTTGGTTCTCAGCACCAAATGGTCTTGATTCCCAGTCTTGGGCATGTACTTGGGTTGCAAGTTCCATCCCAGGTCCCAATCAGGGCGTGCACATGCAGAAGGCAACCAATCGGTGTGTCTCTCTCATCTCTCTTTCCGCCCCACTCTCTCTCCTTTCCTTTCCTCCCTCCCTTCTCCCACTCTCTCTTAAGAAAAAAAAAAAAAAGGAACATCCCAAACCCAGGGTTCACCCTTCCCCTGCCTCCCAGAGCAGGAGCCTGTGGCAGGCCCTGGGCAGGCCTGCTGCCCGGGAGGCCCTGTGCCTGGTGAACAGCTCCTTCAGTGCGGGGCACAGGCGCGAGGCTGGGCAGGTAGAAAGGAAGCAATTACGAGAGTGGAAACCCACCAGGGAAAAGCTGTGGGCAGGGCTGACAGCATGGGTGTGTGACCCTGCAGTCACACAGGGTCCCTGTTCAGAAGGGTCCCACTTGGTTTGAGGCTCCTCAGTCGCCAAATAACCCTTAATGGTTTTTTAACAAGGGGCTCAGCATCTTCTTTTCTCACTGGGGCTTGCTAATCGTGTGGCGGATCCTGGCTGTCGAAACTGTTAGGTGTTGAGAAGACCTGAATGTTGAATGGATCATTAAAAGAAGGGCTCCTTCTGGCCCGGCTGGTGTGGCTCAGTGGTTGAGCATTGACCCATGAACCAAGAGGTCGCTGGTTCGATTCCCAGTCAGGGCACATGCCCAGGTTGAGGGCACAATCCCCAGTAGGGGCATGCTGGAGGCAGCCGATCAATGATTCTCTCTCATTGATGTTTCTATCTCTCGTTCCCTCTCCCTTCCTTCCTCTCTCTCTAAAAATCAATAAAAACACTTTTTTTAAAAAAAAAAAGAAGGGATCCTTCTATGGGTGTCTACACAGCACCTCCCCTGGGAAAGGTGGAACCACACAGAATTCTACAAACCAGCTTTTCTGCATGTGTGTCTGGGAACCTCTTAGCCCTTTCTGATTCCAATACGCATGATCTCCCAGGTCTGAGGCCCGGGGAGTAGCATTACCTTTACCTGATAGGGCTGCTGAGAAAATCAAGACAAAAAACACATATGAAGGAGTTAGAACAGTCTAGCACCTGGAATACTCATTTCTAAATCTTCCTAAATAGCCAGTCCCTTAATCCTTGTATCAGCTCTAAAATTAGGGCAGCATTATTGTCCTCATTTTACCGATGAGGAAACTGAGGCCCAGAGAAGCTGAGAGACTTGCCCAGGTCACACAGCTAGTAAGATGTGGAGCTGGGATTTGAACCCAGGCCCTCCGATGGCAGAGCTCAGGCTCTCACTTCATTATGCACGCTGCCTTTGCCGTTTTCTACGCGTACAGACTCTATACCATTTCCTCCTCAACTTGTCCCTGTTGAGATGCTCATTGTGCAGAGGTGGAGAAGGAGGCCTGGCAATCAAGGTCACATGTCTGTTCCACATGTGGTTGTCAAAATTTATGACAGAGACATTACCCAAGGCAGGAATTGGAAGACCCTGTGCCTGTCGCAGGGGAAGGGACGGAGCTTTACGAAGTCCATGGTCCTAACAGCCCTCCCCTCACTTCCTCTTCCCTCTAGGAGAGCTTACTTCTTTGTCTCTGAACTTGCTATGGCTCCACCTACCAGAATGCAAGACTTTCTTTTTCCTGAATATGTCCTTTTTGCTGGCGGAATATCTGGTCAGCTTTTGTTTATGGTCGACATGGTGGAACTTGGATTTGAATCCACAACCTCTGAATTTCCACTCTGCCTTTCCACTTGACAGTTCCTCACAAGTGAACCCAGAAGATGTTATAGGTGTCCGCTGGGCGGGGCTGACAATGCAGCTGCAGCTGGACTCGGGGACTCCTCGGCCCACGCCAGGCGCTGCTGCCAGCTGCTCCTGGCAGTAATGCAATGCCCTCCACACCAGATGACCCTGGACTCCCGCTGGGTTCGAGTCCCAACTCCACCCTGAGCAGCTGTGTGGGCTTCCACAAGTCTCATCACCTCTTTAAGTCTCAGTTCTCCCACCTGTAAAATGGGGGTGGTAATTTTACCTGTGAAAAGGATTGTTAAAGTAACCCATGTCACGTGCTTAGTTCAGTGCCCATTATGTTGTAAGTACTCCAAACTGTTGTATCTTTAAACAGTTGCTAACAGCACCGTGCGATCAATGCTGTGCAGGACGCGACTTTCTTGACCTATTTGGGTTCTCAGTTTTCCTCTCCAGGTGTGAGCTGGGCCCTTACATCCATCACTGCTGTTTGGTACCAAAACGAAACCCAGTCTAGTTGGGCTTTCAGATAGAGGCTGGCTGAGACATTCGCGTGTATGGCATTTGTGTGAACAGAAGGTAGCATGGCATGCAAACCGAGCTAAGGGATGGCATTTGGGGTGACTTCTACATCCTTTGGTTTGGTTCAAGAGACACTGAGTGACAACGTGACACGGACTCAGCCTCATTATCTGCTCCAGCGGCCGATGTGGTTAACCCTGTTCCCTGTGTTCAGGAAGGACACACTGAGTCACACGGGCAGGAGGAAGGGACCAAGCTTTGGGGCTGTAAGTTGGCCATAAATAATTGTCACTTGTCTGGTAGGAACGTTCCCGAGAGAGGAATAGGCTTATTTGACGTTACATTCTCTTGTAGGAACACTGTCCGTCTGTTTTTCTCCCGAGTTCTTTTTTCTAACTCCAGTATGAGAGGGGTGTGTGTTTTAGTTGTGGTAAAATATACATAACATAAAATTCACCACCGTAACCATGTTTGAATGTACAGTTCAGTGGGGTTAAATATATTCACCTTATTGTGGAACCGACCTCCAGAGCTCTTCATCTTACAAACCTGAAACTGCCCATTAAACAACTCCTTCATCCCCTTCCCCTTAGCTCCTGGCGTCCACCATTCCACTCTGTCTCCATAAGTTTGTAAAATATTTCTATTTTAAATATTTACAGATTTTCATGTTAACCTGCTTTTCAGCGTAAGTCATTCTTATGGGTTGTGTTTCTTCTAAAAGAGTTGAAAGTTCAAAGAAGATGCACTCGGAAGCCCAGCAAGCCGGCTGATGTTTAGGAACATCTCTCGTCACATTTTCATTATTAGGTATTCATTAGGCTTGAAATATAGTGTGACAGTTGATCCCTATCAAGCACGCTGATGGACAGAGTGATTTGTCCTCTGTCACCGGTTAGGCCCCAAAATGGAAAAGGAATCCTAGCTGAGAGGCTGCTGTGTTCCCAGGGCACAGCCGCTTCTTGCGCCTTTGGGAGAGCGCTGGGAGAGGGGCGTCCGCAGCGGCCACGGTTGGGGAGAGCAAGCTTCGAGGCGGGCGGTCCCCCACGCTGAGCTCCGGGACAGATCCCAGCGCGGCTGACACCTGGGACTGGCAGTGCCTTCGAAGTTCTTTTCCCTTGTGGTTCTTCGCCAACCCTTAGGGCTGCCAGACTTAGCAAATAAAATTATAGGATGCCCACTTACATGTGCATTTCAGATAAACACCAGTTTTTTTAGTGTAAGTTTGTCCTAAATATTCAGTAATAATCACCCAGCTCGGTCTGAGAGCAGTAATGCTCCACCCCAAACAGTGTCTGGCCAAGTCTGTGGTGTCAGGTGCGGTTAGAGAAGGAAGACACACCTCCTGAACAGAGGCAGCGCCGCCTGCCGTCTGTTGTCATCTTCCTAAGGTCACTATCCCTGTTTTTATGGCGAGGAAACCAGGGCTCACAAAGGTTAGTTTATCTAAGACCCCCAACTCCTTCAAACATGGAGACGTGGGACTGAATCCAGGGCAAGCCCCCCGCAGCCGGACCAGCCGGTGGGTCGCTCGGCCCGCTGGCCTGTTTCCAAGTCGTGGAAGCTTTGCAGGGCCTGGCCCGGCCCCTGCTGCCCTCGCCGCGGGCAGAGCGGGCAGCTAGGCGCCACCCCAAAGCTCAGTGTCCTGATCTGTCACGAGACATGGCACCACGTCAGGGTTTGCTGGAGGAGGCTGTGGTGCCCAGGACGCCGGCGCTTCCTGGCGGCTTTGGGCGAGCGCTGGCCTCGGTGAACTCCTGCCAGCAGAACGGTGAGCGTCCAGGCCCCTGGTGCCTTCCCTCTCCTGCGGGAGCCCGCGGTCCGGGGCGGGGCCGGGACAGCCCGAAATGTGCTCACACCTGCGCCCGGGCAGGAGCTGCATTTAGTGAGACCAAGGGCCCTTTCCCTTCAGCAGAGGCCGGGACAGGGGCTTCTGTCACGTCTCAGCGCTCACTGTCCGCGCCTGAGTGAGTGACACAGCCTGACCTGGCCCGAGGCACCTCCCAGACCTCTCCGGCGCCGGGGGGCGTGGCCTGGCCGCCGCCCGCCCCCAGGCTGCGCCCCAGGCCCCGCCCACCGGCCACCGGCCCCGCCCACCGGCGCCCGGCCCCTGCACGGCGTCCTTCCACCCTGCGCCTCCCGCGTGGTCCCATCTGCAGCCCCAGGACCACCCCGCGCTGCCCCTCCAGCCGGGGGCCTCGGGTAAGTCCTCCCCCGTCGGGGTGTCCTCCCCCGGCTGCGAGCGGCGCGCTGAGCCGGCGGCGGGGCTGCGTGGAGGGCGGGAAGGGGGAGGCACCTCCTGCGGCGGCGGCGGCGGCGGCTTTCCGGCCGGAGCGCTGGCCGTGTCGTCCGGCTCTAGACCGAGAGGGTTTGCGCCCCGCGCTCCACCTCCGCAGGCTGAGCGGAGTGGCCGCTGGTTCCGGCCCCGCTCTGGCCCCGGCCTGGGGACCCTGTCACAGGCACCTGGTCCGGCTGAGAGCTTACTGTGAATTTGTCAGTGTAAAAAGTTGGGCATCAGGAACACCTAGGAATTGGTAGGGAGAAACTTACTGTTAGAACTCCATAGGTATTAAGTCAAGGAGGTAATAAACGAGAATCATTTTTGAAGGCCACATTCCCTGATAACTGAGAGAAATGGGATTTTTAAAAATACATTTTTATTGATTTCAGAGGGGAAGAGAGAGAGAAACATCAATGATGAGAGAGAATCATTGATTGGTTGGCTCCTGCACGCCCCCTACTGGGGATCGATCCCGCAACCCAGGCTTGTGCCCTTGGCTGGAATTGAACCTGGGACTCTTGAGTCCGCAGGCCAACAGCTCTATCCACTGAGCCAAACCAGTTAGGGCGGAATTTTTTTTTTTTTAATTGATAAGGTGATTTGAAGGCAATCTGGCCAGTGAAAAACTCTTCTAAGTAAACTGATAACAGACCTTAAACTGCAAATGACCAAGCTGTGGATCATGCTGGTAGATTAGTTGAGGATATTAGTGCTCACACACAGTAACCAAGATGTTACTGACATGTTTAAGCAAGCTGTCATCCTCAGACGCTGGGTCCAGCTCGATGCTTTAGCAGACACACTCGACTCACTGTTGTGATCACCACCATGTCCCCGCCTTCAGGATCAGGCGGAACTTTGTGGGTCAGCACAGGTTCCTCGCAGGCAGAGGCAAGGAAGTGGCTTAGCGCCAGGGTCTGTGCAAGGCCACCCCCGAGTCGCGAATCTCTGACTCCCAGTGCCCAAATCTGTCCTCTCTGTGGGACACAGCGTTGAATAGGGCCCCCAGCTGGGCCAGCTTGCCCAAGTTCTCAGATGTCCCTTCTCACAAACCTTAATTTCTGATGGTATCTAGGCTGCAGGTTCGATTTTATCCTGAGTGTTCAAACAGGCAGTAAGCGTTTTTACGTTTGCATGTGCATTTATGAAATACGGATTTTGAGTTATGCTTATGTGTGGATGAAAGAAGACTGCAGTCCCAAGTTATATTTTAAATGCCTCGGTTTATTTCTCTGTGAAAGACACAAAGTTCCTACAGGCATTTGCCCTGGGTCATTATATTTAATATACACTTTTTAGGCACCTTTGCGTTGGGTTTTATGTCGGGAAGAGCTTTAGCTTGACACGGAAAGGGAAGTTTGGGGCTTGGGCCTTTTTTCAAGCCATCTTCAGAGCCTAGGGATGGCCCGCCCCACGCAGAGCCGGCTGCCGCGTCCTGGGGCCCCAGGGAACGTGGTGATTCCTTTGCGCCAGGAAGCCTAGCGCCCACAGTTGGCCATGGCCTCCGGCCCCTTGCTCTCCAGCCTCAGAATGGCAGGTGGCTGATGGTCACAGGGAACCAGTTCCCAGATAGCCACAAACAGGTGCACACATTTGCTGGGAGTGGCTGTCTCCTTCCGAGGGTTCCAGCACACACAGCGGTGGCCTCGGCTTTGCCAACCATGTGGCTTTCTCCAAAATGAGTGAGGTTGGCACATTCCTCCAGGGTTTTTTGAGGTCAGTAAAGAAAAACAACAGGCCATGCAAGGGGCTTGAGAACACCAAAAGGAATCACGGCCTGAAACATCGGTGCAGAGGCTGAATGTGGGCCCTGGGCCGCTGCGGCCAGAAAGCTGTCAGAGCCGGAGTGGGGGATACCTAAAGGAGAGGGTGGGCCTACCCAGATAAAATGCAATCAGATAAAAGGTGTTCTTCGTGTGAGAGCTGAATTCCCGCTGAAATGATGAAGAAAAGCAGTTTCTGGTCTGGTTACTGTGCGGGAGCAAGTGTTTGATTCTCTCTGGCGAGAACCTGGAGCAATCAGTCCCTCTTGGCAATTCTGGTCAAGTGCATCTTTAAGACAGCACTTCCACTGCCTTTAGAGTCAAGAATGTTCAGACAGGGTGAGTGCATCTACTGCTGGGGAAAGGCGGAGACATCCCCACCGGGGCCTGCTCACCTCCTGGCCCCTGTCAGGCCCTCCCTCTGGGTTCCAGATGGATCTGTCAGGGAAGCCCAGCCCCCTTTCTGCCCCTGGGGCTCAGTGGATCCACGTGGCCTCAGGCTCCAGGCAAATTCCCCAGCCAGGTTCTTCCAAGGGCGAACAAATGAACACTCAGCTACTGTCTGTCACTCAGATGTGGAGTCCTGCTTGGTCCTAAACAGTGCAAATGCCGGGATTAACTTTAGAATAACGTGCCCGTGTTTCCAGCACCTCGCTGCACCCACCAGCCAGATGGATCGGGTTTTCTGTGTGAATTACGTCACACAGAAGAATGCATAAAACTGGTATGTAGAGTGTAAGGGACAAATTGGATAATGCACGGGCACATAAGTACACCCAGTGAGGAATGTTGCTGTCAAACCTATAAAGAATTTTTATGAGTTTATTTGAGCCAAATTGTTGACAGTTGCCAGGAAGCAAAATCTCAACAGATTGAGATAATGCTCTGGAGAATGGCAGTTTTGCACCTTATTTATACATTACAATCAAAATAGGAGACGTAGCCCTAGCCAGTTTGCTCAATGGTTAGTGTCAGACTGAAGGGTCCCAGGTTTGATTCTGGTCAAGGGTACATACCTCGGTTGCAGGCTCAGTCCCTAGCCCCAGTGCTGGAGGCAACCGATTGATGTGCCTCTCTCACATTGATGTTTCTCTCTCTGTGTCTCTCCCCCTCCCTTCCAGTCTCTCTAAAAATCTATGGAGAAATATCCTTGGGTGAGGATTAAAAAAAAAGGAGGCGTAAGTGGGTCACATGAAATCCACTGGTGACGGATTAGGGAGGCGGGAGAAAGCAGCGCGGGGAACCCTCTGGGATTGGATAAGAAGTGAAATGATAGACACATGCTCCTTTTACACAGGCGGGTGCAGGACAGCCAGCAGTCAGCAGTTAACTCAGTGACAGGGAGGGGACTGTGGTCTCCGCAGGGTGCCTGTGCTTTGAGGGTCGGGAAAAAGGAAAATTACTCTGACATTCCAAAGACATGTTATGGTAAATCCAAAAAGACAATGGACAGGCTCAGTTAAGCTAAAGATTGACCTTTGTCAGGGAAGATGCCTGCCTAGGACGTGACTACCCACCAAAAACTGCTTTTAGCTGAAAAGTTTTAATTTCCGACCATCCTCTGAGGTTACTCTAGGTCTGAGTTTGTGCGGCCACCACACAGGCCTCCCCTGAGGCTGGCAGGTGAGCACGGGCCCCCTTTCGTCCACATTGCCCAGACCCCATTCCCTTCATTGTGTACTGCCCCCCCCGCCACCCCCCTCAATAAAACCCTCCTTCCCCAGAGGTGCTGACTCTACGGCACACACTTCTGGTTTTGCTTTCTACGCGTACCACCTACGTCCTCTGCAGGTTCATTCTGCTTGTTTTGGAACTTGGTGTACATGGCATGGTGATGTAAGTGGTGTTTTGGCTCTTGCTTCTTTGCTTAATATCTGTGAGGTTCCCCATGCTGTGTGCAGCTCCTCCACGGTGTGATCGCACTGCAGTTTGTCATTTCCACTGCTGGGGACTATTTGGGCTGTTTCTTTGATTTGTCTCATTGTGAACCGTGCCGCTGTAAACCTCACTCCTTGGTGTAAGTCTCTCTAGGAGTATCCGTAGGGAAGGATCCCGGGTCCTAGAGAATGCAGATGTCCACAGTGAGCGCACCAGTTGCCCTACCACTAGCTCTGGATGCGAGTTCCTCTTGCCCATCTTCACGTAAACTAGTATGGGCAGAGTTCTGCACGTTTGGTGGTCAGGTGCATAATGGTGATCCTGTAGGGTGTGTATGCGTTTTCCTGTGTTCTGAGGAGGCGGAAGCCTGGCTTCTGTGTCGGCCATTTGGATTTTCCCTGCTTGTTGGAAGGGTTAACCAACTTTCCTGGCAGGCTGCTATTTCACCCGTCTTTGGGTCCTGTTGGAGCTCTCCCTTCTAGGGTTACAGCTGTGTCCGCAGCTCAGTTGCTTCGATATCCGGGGTGGCTTGTTTGAAATGGGTTACTGAATGGGTTCCTATAGGAAAGTAATGTTTTATATTCATAAGGAAAGTATGTCTTGTAATAGCACAAATAGCCAAGTTTGGAAGAATAATAAGAACCTTTTTCTAATAAAACGAAATAAAGTTGTGTTATTTGCTGAGAATGAAATAATTTGGGATGGTCTTGATTTCACATTTGTCAAAATTATTTGTGTCTCTTTTGTTCAGGCACTGCTGACAATTTGAGACTGTTAATAAATTTTCTAAAACTAGAAACCAAGTAGATAAGCTGAGAAGGCCTCTCTCCATGCCTTCTTTACTAAGAGTTTATGTCAGAAATTGCAGAGTAATAGTGGTGGTCTGCTAGTATTTTTTATATGGCCTGAGCAATGTTTTAGGTTTGGTTTCTTTTCTTTTTTTTGGGGGGGTGGGGGGGAAAGGGGTTTGATTTGTTTTTTAGTTGAGACAATATTTTACAATTCAGATAACCTATATAATAAAAGCCTAATATGCAAAGTGTCCCTTCGACCGGGAGTTTGACCACTCGCTATGATGTGAGCTGACCACCAGGGGGCGGCGCAGAACATGGCAGTTGTCGGTGACAAGGCGCTGGCAGCGGGTGTCAGTGGAGGTGCTGCCGGCCCCAATGGGCTTCCGGGTGAGCTGGGCCGCAGCCGCCAGGACCGCAAGGGCCAGTCGGGCTCCCATGGGTTTGCACAGGAGCCGGTCTGTGAGGCCGGCCGGGAGAGCGTGCGCTGCCTGCCCGGCTTCCATGCAGCGCCGCTGTCTGTCCCAGAGGCCCACGCTGCGCCCCAGCCCACGGCGCCCGGCCGCGCTCACTGCATCTCCATGTGGGGACTCAGGCTCTATGACTCAGGCGGAGGGGGGCACGCGAGGGCCCAGGGGCCCAGGTGCTGCCCAGGGCCCAGAGGTCAGCTGGGACCTGCCCTTCCACACCAGATGCTTGCGCTTTGCTCGCTGGCGAGGCCTAAGGTCCGCACCTGTGCACGAATTTCGTGCACTGGGCCTCTAGTCTATATATATAAAAGCCTAAGCAACCATTATGACCGGACGACCAGACAACTGGCTGGTAGCTATGACATGGACTGACCACCAGGGGGCGGACGCTCAACACAGGAGCTGCCCCCTGGTGGTCAGTGTGCTCCCACAGCCAACCTCCTGCTATCACTCCCCCAGGCTGGCCGGCCCCAATCGGCCCCAATCACTGGCCAGGCTGAGGGACCCCCACCATGCATGAATTCGTGCACCGGGCCTCTAGTCTCACATAAAGCTCTGGGATTTTGCCTTATTTTTTAAAATATGCAATCAACAGTGGATCCATATTCGCACAGGGCAGCAATTTCCTGGATCTGAGTGGTGGCTCCTTGCCAGCCATGGCGTCTGGTCGCTGTTCCCCGGTATCTAAAATCCCCTTCTCTCACAGTAGTAGAATTTTTAGTTAGCCCTGATGTGCCTCAGATAAAGACTACACATCCAGTGTCCCTTGCAATCAGGAGTAGCTGTGTCCTCTGGCCCGTGAGGTTAGAGAAAGTGGTGACTTCATCATATGACACGGCTTCCACATGCTGGGTGGCGTGCGTACACTTACTACATACTCGCTAAATGGATGAGTGACCTGATGGTAAAGGCAGCGCCTCCTGTAGTGAGGTTTTGATTGCTACAAAAGGAACTAAATACAAAGAATGAGTGAGTGCTGGGCTGATAAAGTTCCCGCGGACCCAGAAGAAAACACACGTGTGGCTTGTGGTGATGATTAATAGAAAAGAGTTGTCCTTCCTCACTGTTTTAGAACATATCCATGTATGTAGCCCCCATAAAAAACTGACAAGCCAACTTCTTTAAAAAGGAAGTGGGATTTGAAGTACAGAGCATAAAAGAAATGATTGAGAAAAATAAATACCATTACTGGGAGTTGACAGGTGACCTTTCATAGGAATAAATTGGATTGTGATATATTTTGGTTTTCAGGAAGCCCAAACCAGTTTCCCAAGATTGTCATTGTGGGTAGGCCATACTGCTCAGATTTCAATGAATGGAGAGATTGATCTTCTGTAAGAACAGGCGCCAAGGGACTTTACTTCCTGCAGCAGTTTGTGAAGCCGGATCTCTCACCTGTAGGAAGGGCCATGAACCTGGTTTTGAAAGGAAATGCTGGCAGGTGCAGAGCTTGGTGTCTCCAGCAGGGGGCGCTCGGCTGTGTCCCACTGGGAGATGGGCAGCCTAGGGACAGTTGGCTCCGTGGGTTCCGGGGTTGCCCAGGGCCTGGTCAAGAAGCTTGGAAACCAGAATCAGAAAACGAGCTTCTGTAGACAGAGGAGAATCACTTACCCCAAACCTGACCACGTGACATAGTGACCACGTGACTTCCTAATCCAGTGTGGGCCAGACAGACCTGTCCACAGGCCATGCGTGGTCCCGTCCCATCCCGGTAGCAGTGGGTGTGTGAGTGCTGAATGAGTGCTCCCCGGGGGAGAGTCACTCTGGGTTCAGTGTTTGCTCCTCCAGTGGGGGGTTCATCTCTTTCACTATCATGATTCACGTCGGGGCAAGCCCCAGGGAAGCTAATGTAAATGCCTCAGTGATGGAATTTAAAGCTAATGGGTTCTGCATTTTCATTGTAATTAGGAGTGAGGGTGACTATGCCTGGCAAGAGAGGAGGATGTTTATGTCCGCCGGCACTCTAGGACCCGCTCTGGGGGTCTGTCAGGGAATCGGGAATTAGGATAGAATGGTTCTGGTCTTGGCCTTTAGAGTCAAACAGACTGGCTTTGCCTTCTGGCCTCTTCACGCGCGTAGCAGCTGTGAGACACTGAGCAAGTGGCTTAGTCTCTCCGACCCTCACACTCACACCTGTGCAGCGAGGGTAATAATAGTCCCTACTGCTTGGGAAGAGCTGCGATGAGACGTATGTGAGGTAGAAACATGGTGCCTGGCTCCGTAACTCTCCACAAAGAACACGAAGGTACAACGCGGTGGAAAGGAGGGGAGTTCCTGATCCCCAGCGGGTGAGCACCAGTTTGCTCAGGATTGTGAGTAGCTGCTTGGGGACTTGTCCTGGGCTCTGACAGGCCCTGGAGAGCCCTGCCCGCTCCTCCTAGACTACCTCCTTGAGTGGCTGGGGCAGAAGAGAGCATTTGCCCTCATACAGTGCAGGCCCAACCAGCTCTCCCTGCTCTCCCTTCCGTGAAATTCCATGAGACCACACCCTTCTCTTTTGATCAGCAGAATTTTGCCATTTTAAATAATTAGGTAACAGCTGACCTCTCGTGGGTGCATTTCAGTTCACTTGATGCAATGTCAGCGATGCCCTGGGTTGCCTTGGAAATGCATTTTCACATCATCTATTCCAGTGATTTCTCATCACAGCTCTTCCCATGCAGTAGGTACTGTTATTACCCTCGTTGTGCAGGTGCGGGTGGTTAGAGTATAAGAAAATAATATGAGGTCTACCTAGATCTTTTTATTGCAATGATATCTAATGTAAAGTCTACATAAACCTTTTTACTGCAGTGATATCTAATATAAAAAATGGGCAATACTGTGTGAATGGTTTTATGATAACCAGTATTCCAATATAGTGAATATTATGTATCCACCAAAGATAATTATGAGGCTACTATAGAAAGGTGGAGAAAGTATTTAACAAAATTTGAAAAATGCTATATCAAAATAGAATATGAAATGTGCACAATATAATAATTCCGTAATAATAGAGATGCATACAGGAAATATGTAGTGAAAACAGCTACAAGTTTATGAGGAGAATAAGGAAGATGGGGTTAAGGTAGCTTAATATGATTATTTAAACTTTTTCATCTTTTTAAACTTTATAATATCAAATGACGTGGGGGTTGTCAAATTAAGGGCTAGCTCTGGGGCCTTGTGTGTGCTGACAACGTTTAATGGAGCCCCGTGTGCTGTAGCTGTTTTTCAGGCCTCATCTGGTGACTAGCTTGGATAATGTTGTCGGTAACCATGACTGACATTACTGTATTCCTCTTCTTTTTAGTGATGAAAATGCCAGGAAAGATTTAAGGACACTCTCAGCCTTCCCAACCAGAACTCTTCAGGAGCATCCGTCCCTTGCTTACTGGTAAGCCAGAGCAAGGCAGCCGGTGACCCGGCCTGTCACACCTCCATGAGAACAGCAGGCTTTTCGGGAGATTAAACGAAATATAAGTGAAGACAGTATCCAATTGCCCATCAGTGTGTCAGAGTCACCGTAAGTAGACGGTGGTCCTTTCAGTGGAAGGATCTTCTCACGGTTCCCCGGAAATCATTGTACCAAGAGCAGAGTCATTGTCAAGAGCAGCCGGCTGCGTGCCATCTTGCTGCGTGGGGAAGGGCCTGCGGAGGGCGCTGTGGTGAGCACAGTGCCGGTGGGTGGGTGACACGGCCTGGCCTGCATCTGGCCGAGTGCAGGGGAACTGCTATAAACTGCAGAGTGCCCTGGCAGAGGTTTTCTTAATAACCGGAAATAGTTTCCTCTGTGGCCAGAAGTCGGTGTATATTTTGAATTACTTTATTTGGTTGTGTTTTAATGAATCCATAAGTACCCATTTTTCACATAACATTTTTTCTATAAAGGTACTTTTTTCCCCCTTTGAATTACTTACATCCATTACCTGTAAATATATTTTTCTTGGTTGAAGGCTCCAAATCCTAAAGATGGTTTTCTTTCCCACTAAAAACTGATTACAAGATAAATAGTCAACATTAATAGCGTTAGTAGGAAAGCTGAACACAGTTCCCCAGTAAGCAGTGAACGTGAGTACTGAGGCTGCGTTGCATCCTCAGTCTGGAACCTTCTAAACGAACCATCATTAAGTAATAGTGTTTTAGGAAAGAAAGAAAAAAGACCAATGGCTATTGATTACCAGAAGTAGAGAGAAAAACATTTACTCGCCTAGCTTCTGGCTGAAACTACCTGTCTGAAAGGAGGGCACAATAGCTGGATGATGTCCCAGGTTGCTGAACTTCAGCCTGTTCCTCCCCAGTGAGGTCAACATTTCATCCTAGGACAATAATGAAGGATTTTCTCCCAAAACACTGTGTCCCCACGTAGTGACAATAGAGTATTTTAGATTGAACGCGGACTCAGAAGCAGTTTTAATTCTTTCTAGATCTCTCTGAATAATGTAAGGAAACTGTCTTGAATACCTAACACCCACTGAGCCCTCTTTACTAACACTATTTTGAATTTATTATATTTCACTCAGTTATGACAATGGATATTAGTTTTTCATTTGATAAATTGATATTATGTTTCTTTTTCTAGTAAATTAAGTTTTAAAAAATACTAAATTTTATGAATACATGATATATTAATATTAATGTTAATAATAACATGTTAGTGTTATTAAATTATATGGATACATTATATAAAACATAAGTTAAAAAATCGTGACGAGGTAGTCAAATGTCTGAGGTTTGAACCCTCCAGGAGCCATGTCTACAGAAACGTCAGCTTCTCTCCCAGCCAGTGGGATGGCCTTCCTTCTGGAGTTCCTCAACAGCCACCCGAGGGGCTGGTAACGAGTCTGTGTCCCATGTAATCATGCGTCGCCATCTCCTTGTTTTGCAGTGAGGACAGGGTGATTGAGCATTATTTGAAAACCAGAGGTCTGACCCGCGGCCAAGCTGTGGTCCAGTAAGTACCCTTCTTTCCTCTGGCTTAGACTTCAGTGAATGTCTTCTGTCTACAGAAGCCTCTGGCACGATTTCTGCTGTGTGGTTTGTGTGTATGTTGTCCTCATCTGATTACACATCTCTTACCATGAGTTATAAAATGTCTTGGCTCGTTCCATATTTGTGTCATCAGTTCAGATGCTATCAGTGTCAGGCAGGTAACAAAACGGAGAAATATAGGCCAAGTGTGGGGCGATAAGGAATGGTGGGGACTGTGGTGAACCGGAGGGCTTTTGCCCTGGGCAGAGCTACTCAGCTTCAGAATTCATGCATAGTGTTACCAGATCTTCTGATGTTTTCCAAGGAAAGCTGGAACTTCTGGTTTTTAAATCCCATTTTAAACATTGCAAACTAATTTTAAGAAAATTTTAATACAACGTGAGCCTAACACCCTGCCTGGAGGCCACGTTTGGTTGCCAGGTTTGTGACCCTGCTTCCGGTGGAACACAGTGTTGGTGTTAGATAAGCTGTTTCTTCACGCTACCGAGAAAGGCCATGTTGATATATTTCTGCACTTTCCACTCTTAGAGTTACCATCCATTTATTAAGAATAGTTCACAAGGGGCCCTGGCTGGGTAGCTTAGTTGGTGAGAGTGGCATCCCGATATGCCAAGGTTGCAGGTTCAGTCCCCAGTCAGGGCCATACAAGAATCAACAAATGGCCCTGGCCAGTTGCTCAGTGGTTAGAGCTTGTGGACCAAAGGCTCTCAGGTTTGATTCCCCATACCTGGGTTGTGGGTTCAATCCCTGGCCCCAGTCGGGCGGGAGGCAACCAATGGAAGTGTCTCTCTCACATTGATGTTTCTCTCTCTCTCTCTCTCTCTCTCTCTCTCTCTCTCTCTCTCCCTCTCTCCCTCTCTCCCTCTCTCCCTCTCTCCCTCTTTCCCTCTCTCCCTCTCTCTTCCTCCCTCTCTCTTCCTCTCTCTCCCCCTTCCGCCTTTCCTTCCACTCTCTGTAAAAAAAGCAATGGAAAAAATATCCTCGGGTGAGGATTAATTAAAAAAAAAAAAAAATCAACCAATGAATGCATAGATAGATGGAACAACAAATCAATGTTTCTCTCTCAAAAAAAAAAAAAAATCGTTCACAAGCTACATTAAAATTTTAGAATTATAAAATCTAAATTTCTCTCTAATAAAAGGGTAATATGCAAATTAACCATCACTCTGCTACATAAGCCACGCCCACCAGCCAATCGGAGTGAGTATGCAAATTAACCCCAGCCAAGATGGCTACCATTGGGTTTCCCTGGCAACAGAAGAAGCTAAGCTTTCCACATACTCTGGCGGGCCCAGGCCTCCACTCAAGGATACAAAGTTTCAATTATAGAAGGTAAACAAAATTCACGGATCCAGCAGGAGGCTTGGCTCCGCTCCAGGCTACAAAGTTTCAATTGTAGAAGGTAAATAAATTCCAGATACCAGGGCCTCTGCTTGGGTCACCAAGGGCTTGGCTGGCCTGCAAACCACCACAGGCCCCTTGCTCAGGCCTCTCCACACCCCAAGGGAACCCCAACCTGATCCAGGACACCCTTCAGGGCAAACCAGCTGGCCCCCACCCGTGCACCAGGCCTCTATCCTCCTATCTAATAAAAGAGTAATATGCAGATTGACCATCAATCCAACACACAATATGGCTGCCCCCATGTGGTCAAAGATCCTGCCCCTATGTGGACACAGGATGGCCACCACATGATGGCCAGCAGGGGAGGGCAGTTGAGAGGCACCAGGCCTGCAAGGGAGGGCAGTTGGAGGCAATCAACCCTGCAGGGGATGGCAGTTAGGGGTGACCAAGCCAGCAGAGGAGGGAAGTTGGGGGCAATCAGGCTGGCAGGGGAGCAGTTAGGCGTCGATCAGGCTGGCAGGAGAGTGGTTAGGGGGTGATCAGGCGGGCAGGCAGAAGTGGTTAGAGGCAATCAGGAAGGCAGGCAGGCGAGCAGTTGGGAGCCAGCAGTCCTAGATTGTGAGAGGGATGTCCAACTGCCCGTTTAGGCCCGATCCCACTGGGCAGTTGGACATCTCTCAAGGGGTCCCAGATTGGAGAGGGTGTAGGCTGGGCTGAGGGACACCCCCCCCTTCATGCACGAATTTCATGCACCGGGCCTCTAGTATAATTATAAAAACTAATGATGCATTTTTTGTATAATAATTGCAATAACTTTTATGGCCATAAAAGTTTAAAAAACAAAACACTACTGAATATAGGTCAGGGCATGTGAGAACTGAAATTTCCCCTGTATCCCTACATCTTACAGTAATCTCCTTTGTTGTTATTTTGTTTTGTTTTGATTTGAGAGTGAGAGAGAGAGGAAGGGGGGAGAGAGATAGAGAGACAGAAACATTGATTTGTTGTTCCACTTTTTTATGCATTCATTCGTTCATTCTTGTATGTGCCCTGACTGGGGATTAAACTCGCAACCTTGGTGTATCGGGACGACACTCTAACCAACTGAGCTCCCTGGCCAAGGCCATACTAATCTCCTTTTTATCATAACACACTTTCTGTGATCTTCAAGGTGAAAAGCAGAAGTTAGCTGTCCTGAATCCTTGATATCTTAAGTCATTGTGCCAATTTTCTGAAATGAAATAAAGAAATACAGGAGTAACAATGTCCCTGAGGGATTTAAGGTTAGGCTAATCAGCAGATTATGGAGTCTCCTTGTTTAAATGCAGAGTCATTTTATTTCCCCTGGTCATCATCACTGTGGCGCCACATAGGAGACTGTCCAACTTGGTAGTTAAGGCTCTGGACCAGAGGTGGGGAACTGGACAGCCTGTGGGCCGTGTAAGGCCCGCAGAACCATTTGGCCTGGCCCTGCCACGGCACTAGGGGTGAGTTAATTACATGTTTGACCAAATACAGCAGGCTGATTTTCTTTTTGTTGTTGTTAATCCTCACCCGAGGATATTTTTCCATTGATTTTTTAGAGAGCATGGAAGGGAGGGGGAGAGACACAGAGAGAGAAACATCGATGTGAGAGAGACACGTTGATTGGTTGCCTCCCGAATGTGCATGTTGGGGGCTGGGGATCGAGCCTGCAACCAAGGTATGTGCCCTTGACCGTAACTGAACCCGGGACCCCTCAGTCCCAGGGCTGACACTCTATCTACTGAGCCAAACTGGCTAGGGCTAGTAAGCTAATTTTTAAGTTGATAATTTTGTTTGGCTGGTGAATGATATTATTGACCTTAGCACATTTCCCTAACCTCTTATGTTCATTTACATGTAGGCTATTTGCTTTTAAAAATCACCAAATTATTGGTTACAAAGTCCAGAGCAATTAATCTTCAAATACCATTAACAAATCCCATCAAACTGGAATCTCAATTCTTTGTAGGCCGAGAGACAGTCTTACACAATTTAGTCCACTCCAGAAAGCCTTAGAGGTACACAGTAAATACTTGTTGAATTAAAAATAGCAATGGTAGCACTATTGCTTTAATTTTTACTTGGGGTGGGGGAGTGGGCGTATTTTTAAAAATCAGGTTTTCATACAATAAACTTTTCCCTTTTTAAGTGTATATTTCTGAGATTTTTGACTTAAGAGTTGAATATATATTTCTAAGAGTTTACCACAATCAATAATACATGGAATAGCTTTATTTTTTACTTATTATGAGAATGACCCGAAAGTTGACTCTCATTGCTTTGCATTATTAGGTGCTTAGTGTAAGAAATACTTGCAATTTGAATGTATAATACAGTACAATATGCTTCTAAGCCATAGAAATCTTAATATGCAGAAAATAACATTTCCTATAGCTTTTTTAAATTCAAGTTTTCTAAGTAATGTCCTAATATTTTCTACTTTAGTCAAAGACACTTAAAATGAGAAATGTCGATATAAATTGTATTTCTTTCAATCACTTTCCCCAGAAGGGCCCCCTATTTTAGTAAGAGGTTATAATATATTCATTTTCCACAGATATATGAAAATAGTAGAAGCTCTACCGACCTACGGAGTCCATTATTACGCAGTAAAGGTAAGTGTTTCTACATGCAAGGCTTTCATGATGCCCATGTCACTCTGTGAGTCAGTGAACACCAGCTTTCTAAAATTGTATAAATCAATATGCATATATATGTAAGTTATCTAGAAATTTGAGCATTGAGAATAAGATTGACTTTCTTAAGGGAAAAAAAGCCAGGTATCTTGTCATTTTTCGCAAATTATAAAGCATATTTTTGCCAAATACTTGCTATGTTCAAATGTTTTCCCAAAGCCTCTGTTAGTCCTCAGATCATTCTCTGTCACATCTGTCCTATTAGCTATTCCTACTTATTTTTTTCCTTTCCAGTTGTTTACCTTTCTGATGCCACCAGAAATTCATTAGATAGTGCCTTTATGTGAGAGCCATGCACTCACATTGTCGTGTCAGTAGCTTCATAAAATCCTCACAGGCTTTGCAATTCAATTTTCCATCAGTACGCTTTGTGTTTGTGTAGTGTTTGTAGATGTTTATAAGCAGGGAGAGAGTGACTAAGGAGTATTGTGAGGTGAGAAGAGATAAAGCAGGTTAAGAAGGGAGTGCTGTTTGAAAGCAGAATAGTTTTATAATTGATCAATCTTGAGTGACTCTTCAAATTCCAACAATGTTTACAATTCAAAATGGTGGAGAATTGGATAATAAATGCCTGCATAATGGGGACACCCTGTACTAAATATGTGTACTAATGCAACTTTAATTTCTACTGATTCCTAGTTTGTTTGCATATAGATATATGTTCCAGCCTAAGTTTTTCTTTCCTTATGTCAATACACCCTATGCTTTTCAAGACCTAAAAGATAAATTTATGAAAAAAAACTCTCCCCTCCCCATGTGTACCTCACAGGCATTATTCAAACATCCTGTTTTTCAGTATTCCCATGTTCACTGTTAATGTATTACAAACATCAGGATTTAGAACCACTTTTTACATCTTTGGAAACTTCCCTGACCTTTATAGCTGGTTACTAATCAAGAGAACAAAGAGCTTTCCTTCTTTCTTTCTTTTTTAAATAGATAACTGCTTTGTACTTTGGATTAATTCTTAGTTGAATTACCTACATTTCATTTCTTCTCCAAATGTTTAATCCAAACAGTAATGCTTCGGTCTCTTTGATGGTATTAATAGTATTGGTCTGTTTTGACGTAAAGGTCTTATTTGAAGAAACTGTAAGAAGGCATTTTAATAACAAGTTAGGTTCTTAAGTACTGTTTTGTTTACCGAGACAGCTTTACTTTGACTTGCGGATACTTGTTAAAGGCTGGGCCTGGTGAGCGCCTGGCCACCTCCAGACGACTTAACAATTAGGTCTTGGTTCTCATGCTTTTCCGTCTTCCAGGATAAACAAGGACTTCCTTGGTGGCTTGGAATCAGCTATAAAGGAATTGGCCAGTATGACTTACAAGATAAAGTGAAACCTCGGAAAGTAAGTGTGAATCACTTCAGACTCTTAGGAGCCCCTTGAGCTGTTGAAGGGCTGGGAGCGTTGCTTTAGGGGCACCGAACCGTCTTGGGCAAAATCGTTGGTTGGTGAAGCGGTGGGTTCAGGGAAGGCTCCGGTTACGCGTGAAGTGTACGCAGAGATGAACTCTGATCACAGCCTAGTTCACAAGTGCATGCAAGGAGGTTTCTGTCTGAAGTTAGGATGAACACTCCCTTCTTCATTTATTAATTTTATATTTGCACATACATATAGATGCATATTTAATTGGGTGGATAAACAAGACGGATTAATTGTGAAGACATAAATCAAAATTTCTCGTGCCATTACCTCTCAGTAATGTGGTTATGTGTGATCCTTTTAATGCTCTTGCTATTTTTGCTTACCTTTGTTTCACAATTTTCCACACTAAACATGTATGTTTTTTGTAAAGAAAAGTAAGTTATCTGCTGTTTCGTAAAGGGTCACATTCTGTCGGGTTTGGGTTTTCCAGAGCTAATCAGTGACATTATTTTCAGTTTGAAATTGGATCATGAAGTTGTTTCTCTCGGCCCAAGCACAAGCAGACAGTGCGTGCTGCCTGGGTGAGAACTGGTGAGTCCATATGGAAAGCCGTCGGCTGCCCGGCCTGTCAGTATCCTAAGGACTTAAAGGCTTACTCGGGCCTTTCTGTAAGTGTCCTTTCCGCTTCCATCGGTGCTCACCATCTTCCTTGCAGTTGAGAGAAAAAGTAAAGCTTATTTTCTCCCCATTTTATGGTGGTGAAACTGATGCAGACAACACAACAGGGTGGGCGGGGCCACCACAGCCCTTCCGTGCCTGGCCAGCTCTCCGCTCAGACTGGTTGGGCACTGAGGCTTAGCCAAAAGCACCAGTACAAGTATTAGGGCATTGTTTTACAACCAGAAGCAGGCCAGTGAGAGCAGGAAGTCCTTTTCGGTCCCCTGACCCGTGATGACCGGTGTCAGAGGAGTGTCTCAGACGGTGCGTGTACACTTCCTCAGTGTGTGTGCTGAGCTTTTCCAGCGAAAAAGAAAGCTGGCTGCACACTGACCCATACTCCATCTCATTTCTTCAGGTTTTACACAGTCTCTTTTCCCTCTTTGTAAAGCGCCTAGTGTTCCGTTATGAGGAAACAACGTATTTAACCAACTCCCTTTCGATGCCTATTATGGTGTTCCCATTGCAGGAGGGTGGGCTGGAGCTGAGTCCCAGCCACGGAAACAACGTACCCCTAGTTTATCTATTTTATCAGATCAAATTATGACAGGTCATGTTTCTTAAGGTAGTTGTGCTGACATATTTTTTGGTAATTTATTTCTCCCTTTAATTTTACTTTAAGAAATAACATGCAGCCCTAGCCGGCTTGGCTCAGTGGATAGAGCGTCGGCCTAGGGACTGAAGGGTCGCAGGTTCGATTCCAATTAAGGGCACATGCCTGGTTTGTGGGCTCGATCCCCAGTAGGGGACATGCAGGAGGCAGCTGATCAATGATTCTCTCTCATCATTGAAGTTTCTATCTCCCTCTCCCTCTCCCTCCCTCTCTGAAATCAATAAAAATATATCTCTTAAAAATGAAAGAAATAACATACAGGAGTCTTGCTGGTTTTTGAAATTTGCATGTAAAATATAACTTCAGTTGGCTCACAAGTCATTTCTTAGCTAATGTGGCTGATGAAGTTGAGCTTCCCACCGCCTGCACATGCTTCCCCTGAACACAGCCGCCCCCCTCCCCCCGCCACACACACACACACACACACACACACACACACACACACACACATAACGGGACCGGAATGAGCACAGCGAGCAGTGCAGTTGGTCTCTCTGGCTTGCTCGTGAGTCACAGGCCTTTCTTTCCTTTCACAGTTTCATAGAAATGGGTAAATATTGTTTGACACGGACCATAATCAGGTGTGCTTATTCATTCCAGAGCCTAGACAAGGGTCAGTAGCCACTTCCTTTTCTCAATTTGCAGAGTTTTCCTGTTTCACTTACAAGACAAGCCATCCCGCTCAACCCTCGACGGGCCATCTGTGTTCATCGCTGTCTTGCCCTCCCCTTCTGGGTTACTTAAGCCGTGTCCACTCTGTGCCATTGTTTGCCTCCTCCTTTCTTCCTGTTAAACCTGACAGTGGGCTTGGCTTTCGTATCTTTATTTTTCCACAGCCCAACAATTTAAGGGCTTATTGAAGGGAGGCTGTTTTACGAGTCCCTGCCCTGGCCCAGTTGGCACAAATGGAAAAGGCATCCCTTAAAGAGCTGTGAGAGCAGACTCATACAAGGACCGCGCTCCAGCTGTTTGCATGGACCCGTGCGCAGCCACCGGGCGCGAATGCAGGTCAAATTGGCCAACTGGAATGAAACAAAGGCTGGAATGGGAGGCCTTGGACATGCTCAGCCTCTTGAACCGCATGCCTGCCGTAATTATACGGGCTGAAAACAGGCCAGAAGGAGGGAGATTTGCCAATCACAAGAGATGCCAAAAGGCTGCTTTGAAAAGGGGTTGGTCCAAGATCCACAGGCTGAGCCGTGTGTCCTTTGCACATCCTGTCTGTCAGTGCTAGCCTAGGAGTGTGGGGCCTGTGTGTCTTCCCGCCGAGAACACCAGCAGGCGCCCTTCGGGTATTCTGACTGTCGGGCCTTTGCCTGTCATGGCCGAGCTGCTTTCGGTTCCGTAGTAGAACGGTGAAGGGAAGAGTTTGGGGAGCAACCCAAAGCCTGTCTCCGGCGTCTGTTTGCTGGGTAGCCTCGGACATGTTGCTGCCTCTCTCTTTAGACGCAGTTTCCTCCTCTGCACAGTGGTAATGCCACCCAACGCCCAGGGCGGCTGTGAGAATGAAGTGAGATTACACAGCCATCACTCAGTAACCGGTAGCTGTTAGGGAGGGGGAGACGCAAGAGAAGGAGGGAGAAGCACTCTTGGGTCACTGTTTGGATAGACGATGAGCCAACATTGCTACAGACCCACAGCCCTTACGCTCCACCACTGGCCCACCCTCAGAGTTTGTGGGTTTTTTCAGAGGCTGGTAAGCACTCTGCCTCTCCCAGTTCATTAGCAACAATGCCCTAATGCATGATGCAGATTAAGAGAAAATTAAAAATTGTTAAATTACAAGCCACAAAAAGTCAGGGTATTAAAAATCCAGGTCATAAGCAGTTTTTCTTTTGAATCCTCCCTTGGTGCAAGGCAAGGCAGTGAGGAGCACAGGACGGCCCGTTTAGGGCTGAGCGGGACGGCTTGTCTTGTGAGTGAAACATGTCCCTGCGAACTCGTAGGGAGTGTGAAAGCACACCAGAACGCCACTGCATTTCAGATGCAGAACATTCGGACTTAAAAATGATGAAGTTTCACTGTAAAAAGAAAACGCGCAGACTTGTATTTCTTCTCGGCTTTTATGGTTCATTCAGTACTTCAAGGAAAATGTCTGTTCCTCACAAGAAGCAGACCGTGGGTCAGGGCTGATCAAAGTCACGCCATGACTGCCTTGTACCCCCGCGAGGAATCCCACCTGGGACCAGTCAGAGGTGAGGAGTAGGGATGGCATGCAGGTGACGCTGTCAGACATGGACGCGGTGGGGTAAAATGCTTTTTCAGATCAGTATCTTTCTGCATTATGGCAGGTTGAGAAAGTCTTACAATCGCCCCGGGCATCGCAGGGGGAGGAGAAAAGTTCTCAGCCTTCAGTTAACTGTTTTTAAAAACAAAACAAAAAACTATTGGTATATAAAAAAATAAAACGACAACTACCACCCACCAGGGCCTCCGTTAGGAGGCTGCTTCCGACGCTGCTCCATGCGAGGTGAGGCTCACAGTGGGGAGGCGTGCTGTCCAGCTCACTGTCTACATCAGCACAAAACCCAGTGCAGTGTGGAGGGGAGAACTGAGTCACCCCTGTCAGCTGGAGACCTGTCCATCCTGTTTGCACAGCGTGTAATTAAACGTCAGCCACACCAATAATCAATCTGATGGCTACAGCTGTCTGCAGACTCAGTGGGTGGAGAGCTCAAACCCTGCAGCTTGGATTTAAGTGAGAGCAGCCCTGCACTCCTCTTACAGGTTGGCTGACCTGGAGCTGTGACTCCACCTTTCTGGGCTTTTATTTTCTCAACTGTCAAGTTCAGATCATCCTGTCCACTCCCTGTACCCCAAAGACCATTCCGAGAGCCCAGCAAGCCAGTGACTTCCTTCACTCGCAGACATCGTCCGTTCACACACGCAAGTCACCAAGTCTAATTGCAAGGGGGCTGGGGAGTGCAGTCTCCAGGTGACCGAGTCACGGCCTTAATTCAGGGTGTTCTGTTGCTGGTGTGGTTCAGTGGTTAGAGGGTCATCCCATGCATGGAAGGGTCGTGGGTTTGATTTCTGGTCAGATTTATACTCAGGTTGCAAACAATGGTTATTTCTCTCTCACATCTCTGCCCCCCCCCCTCCCCCGCCCCCCTTTCATATTCTCTCATCAACTAAAAAGATATATTCTCAAGTAAGGGTTAGAGAAGAAGGCAGAAAAATCAGTTCTGAGGGCGATAACTAGTTTTCGTCCCACTGTGTTGGTTCCTGTGAAGTATTTGGGGGGCTGGTTAATGAGAAACAAACAAGTAAGCAAGAAGTAAAGACAAGGATGCATTTTGAATCGTTTCTGATGGAAAGGAACAAGATGGCAGGACAGTAGCGGGATGAGTGGAGGACATGGTGTGTCCGGGAAGGCCGCTCTGAGGAAGGTGACGCTCCAGTTGAGGCCTGAAGGGTGAGGAGCGGGTTGGTGTGTCCCGTCAGAGAATAGTGTGCGCGGAGGGGAGGGGAGGCCACTGTAGCCAGAGCTCAGCGAGGGAGTGTTCCCCACGGAGCTGAGAGGGCGTTTGAGGAACAGCAATGCCTGCTGGACAGGCAAAGCCATTAGATGTCATTTTCCCTGTAGTTCCAGGCATTTACCAAATGGCTGAATTGTTGGCACATACAGAAAGCTCTTCAATAGGGATGACTCGTGCACAGGCAGAGAAACCAGGCAGTGCCCACAGCATGGTGAAGGGGCACACAGGAAAGGTTTCTAACGTGTGTGCTTACGACTAAAGATCGGTTTCATTTTTAAAAAAAATATATTTTTATTGATTTCAGAGAGGGAGAGGGAGAGAAACATCAATGATGAGAGAGAATCATTGATTGGCATGCACCACAACCCAGGCATGTGCCCTGATGGGAATCGAACCGTGACCTTCTGGTCCACTGAGCCACGCCGGCCGGGCGAGATTGCTTTCATTTTAAATCATTCCACCTTCCGGAACAATTTTCTAGCAAGACAGTGCAATGTACCAATTTTATTTTTTTCCAAAAAGAATTTATGGAGCCCATTCTGTTTGCAAGGGCCCCAAGCTAGTACTTTATATTCTTTATCTTATTTAAGGAAAAAGCCACGTTCCTGTCATCAAGGACCTGACAATCCATCTGGAAAGTCAGAAGTATGTTCAAATTAGGGATAAGTTGAAAATACAATAATCAGACTAGGCACCAATCCGTGAGAGGGGATGCCGTGCAGGTGCCCGGGGCAGCCGGCGCTCTGGCTGTACCGAGTGCCCGCGGGAGCGCTCCGGGGCGCCCCTGACCGCAGCCCCGGAAGGTGAGGGGTTCAGCCACAGGAAACCTGGCGGGGGGCGGGAGGGAGAGCATCCTCAGACGGTTGGAGTTTAATATGATGCATTTCCTGATACCCAGAACTTCATCTAAACGTCTTCAAAAATACGCCGAACTTGACTCCTTGCATGTAAGATGGGATGTTTTATGAATGGGAGGTATGACATCACCTGTGAAAAGTAATTTTCACCCCCGGAGTGTGCACCATTTGGGTGTTTAGGGAACTTGAGCTTGGCATACCTGGCACTTTCAGCGGGGCCTCTTCAGGTCAGATCAGGTGTTGTTTTTAGAGCAAAAAGTTTGTCTTCCTCAGCAGTACACTCCACTGACCAGCGTTACATCACCAAAACTTGTCCTCTGCGTCAGGCTTCCTCAGTGTCTGCTCTTGGGACATGTGGGGCCAGGGATTCCGTCCCGGGCGTGGTGGTGCGCCACAGCATCCACAGCGTCCCCACAAGATGCTGTGGCACCCTCCCCGCCAGCGTCATAACCAAGATGTCTCCGGGCCTCTCCAGATGTCCTGGGGTGGGGGGATGGCGAGGGTTGCAAAGTCATTCTTGGTGGAGGACCGCTGGTCTAAGTGAAATGCGAGGGACTCAGAGTCCATTTCTGCAAATGTTGTAGTTGCTGCTTTTCCTTCCTGTGCGGTAGAACTGGAGGGACTGCTCTTTTTCTCTTTTTTTGTTAACACACAGATGTCCGTAGAGCGCTCTTCCCGGGTGAGAAGGGGAGGGTGGCGGCCGTGGTCAGGCACCGGGGCTTGGAGCCTGGTTGCCTGGCTGGGCCTCCCACATCTGCCCCGTTTAGAAATGTGACTTTGGCCAGTTTACTGAAACCTGTCTGAGCCTCAGTTTTCTCTTGTAAAATGGGACTAAGAGTAGTACCTCCCCATCCAGCTGTGGGGAAGACGCCATCTCAGTCACATGAACATTTGATGGACAGACAGATGGCTGGGTGGATAGAAGGGAGGTCAATTTGGTTTTCTCAACGCCTATAATCTGGCACATTTCTATTTTTGTGGTTCTTCAGGAGGCAAACCAGGGCCACTAACTGGCTCCTGAACAGCATATTCGTCAAATGTAACTCTTTTTTAATGAAAAAAGAATAAATCAACGATACCATGATTGGTTTTCTTCGGGTCACCGCAGAGGGTGGCCCTGTGTGAGTCACTGATGTCAGTCACACACTGCAGCCGTGACCAGCCCAGAGTTAGGCATTTCTCGGTGGATTTGCAGTTAAATAATTAACCTGTGTTGTAAGTGCTATTACAGTGGAACCTCGGTTCTCGAACGTCTCCCATCTCGAACAGTCCGCTTCTCAACCTGACAATCCTTCCATGCTGGTCCCTGTACGATCAGGGACGCATCTCTCGGTCACAAACAACGGAGAGAAGGCGCGAATCAGTCAGTTCGCCGTTACAATCTCAGGATGGTGTGCTGTGAACGTTTTCATGGTATTTTTTGCTTTTGTTGCTGCTTACAATTATTTTTAAATTTTCATTTTTTACTGTACATTTCCTTATTGTTAAATTTTCATTGACATTTCATATCCTTTTTGTTTTTAAAGTGTTTATAGATTAAACAGTACATTAGACATGTACGGTATAAAAGAAAGGTTAAAATGGAATCATTTAAGGGCCTGGAATGGATTAATTCAATTTACATTATTTCTAATGGGGGAAAATACGATCGGTTTTGCAAAAGCCTTCCAGAATGAATTAACTCCGAGAAACGAGGTTCCACTGTGTATGTATTTTCTAAAAGCCTCAGTGACATCCTCCTGTGCGTGCCTAGTGTTAAACCTCTGGGTGGTGTCTGCTTTCAGTTTGTCAAGATCCAAAAAGACAGTTTGATCCGCTCTGTCCAAAGGCTTTTTCTCGGTCTTTCAAAACCCGGGAGGTCCCTGTGGCCGGCGGCAGGTGCGCTCCTCAGCATTTCTGTACCTGCCGGGGCACGTTCCCGTACTGAGCACCCCGACAGGAGGGAGGTGGCGTCTCCCTGGGGCGGAGGCGTGCCTTGACCCACTCGCCCCCCCTCCTCTGTGACCTCCATGTTGCAGGATCAGTGAACACATTTCCTACCTAGAGGGTGTGTTCAGAAACCACTGATAAAATCAACAGAAATACAGCAGTTTTTACAGAAACTCACAGAATTGGAAGCCTGAGTGATGCAGGTGTGTCAACAGAATAACTTGGCCGCTTCTCACCAGCGGACAGGCAGCTCTGGGACCCAGACAGCTGTTTCTCGTTCTGTGCCTGCTGCTCAGTGGCCCCCCTCCGTCTCATAAAGCCATGATCAAATTCGGGAATTGGGCTGAGGGGCCTTCGAGCAATACAAGTAGCTTTGTCACTTACCACATGTCTATTCTGAGCCAAGCACTGGGCTGAGTGTCTCCTAAACATAATCTCACTGAACCTTCCAATAACCCTCTGAGGCAGGCGCTGTTGGTCCCACTTTATGGATAAGGAAACTGAGACTCGGGAAACTTAAGCAACTTGCCAGATAAAATACAAGTGGTGGGCCGGCCAGCGTGGCTCAGGGGTTGAGTGTTGACCTGTGAACCAGGAGGTTACGGTTCGATTCCAGTCAGGGCACAGGCCCCGGATGTGGCTCAATCCCCAGTGTGGGGGCGTGCAGGAGGCAGCCAATCAATGATTCTCTCTCATCATTGATGTTTCTATCTCTCTCTCCCTCTCCCTTCCTCTCTGAAATCAATAAAAATATATTTATTTTAAAAAAAAAACACAATTGGAGGAACCAGAATGCAAACCAAGGCAGACTGACTTGGTCCCATTGGTTCAGGTAAGCCCCACGAGAGAACGGAACCGCTCACATAGAAGGCGGACAGAAATACTCGCTGATCCAAGAAGAATGAGTAAATGATCCACAAGCCACTATCGTGTGGTCACCGCGGCTCCTGAACGTCCCTGTGCTTTCCTGTAGTCTTCCTTTCCAGTTTGACAATAATTTCAGGCATAGGGAACCATCGAGATTGTGGGGTGGGAATGGGGTAGAGGTGATTTCTTCTGGTTCTTTAAGTTTACAGTAATTGGTTGTAGATTTCAAGAAAATGGCTTAAGTATTCAACCCATGCATTTCATTAAATGAAGGGTACTAGTAATCATGGTGGCTAATTATTCTGAAACCATCAGCTTCCTTTACATCTGAGGATTATTGTGATCACATTTTGCATGCGTTCTCAAATAGGGTTTGACTGCTTTGGTTTTGTGGCAGTTTTTAGATTTTGTGTCACTTCCTTTTGTAAGGCAGGATGCTACTGACCTTAGGACGTGTCCTCTTCCTGTTGTAGCTTTTTGATGATCTCTTTGTTAATGGCATTGTTCTTTTTGCTCCTCTTTCCCTTTTCCTATTTTTCCTGTCTATTTATTTTTCAGTCTCAAAGTTAACCCCAGCTATTAGTTCCTTAGTTGTCATCTAATTCCTTCCTTTGAGGCTGAAGGGCACAATCGATCATTCTAGAAAGAAAGTTGGAAGGCCTTACATGTAGCTTTATTTCTGTCATATAATTATTTCCACCATAGCTTCCCAAGAAAGCACAGCTTCTAACTTACAGCTACTAGTGAGTGTCAAAGAATATATCCGATAATAAATATAATAAATGATGGTTAGTTGCTTGTTTAATGATCACTATAAAGCAGTCTAGTTTATACTCTTTGTGTTGCAAGGCAAACAAAACTCAGTTTGTCTTTTAAAGCTCTGAGAATGGTAATTTTGGCTTGGACTAGATATTGTCTTCAATTTTAATATGAAAGTTTCAAATGTGTTTGTGTATACACACATGTGCATAAATAATATATATAATAATCTTGTCCTACCCTTAAGACATCATGCCTGGTAACAGTCCTACCCTCTATGGGCACCAAATGTTGCACATGATAGAAAATTGGTTCCTCCGCCTTTGAGCTCTGGCCTGTCCTCGAATGCGGGCTGGTTCCTCTGGGCCCCTCACATTTCCGGTGACTTCCTAGTGGAGTGCTGCCTCCTGCACGAGCGTTTCTCAGGGGCGGCCACCCAGTCAGGTCAGCCTGGGGGACGTTTCTTTGACCAGTTTCCCCTTCTCCTTCCACTGGTCTGCAATCTCCGCGTGATTTTGACGGCGGTGTGGAGGGGCTCTGATTTATTCTTTAAGGAAAACAGTGGCGGAAAGGAAGGGAATGAAAATGAGTCAGTTGCCTGCTGCGTGCCGGCGCTGCCCGCTGCCTGGGCGATCGACCGTCCAGTAAATGAGCCATCCGCCTCAGCTCCATCGCCGTTTGCCGCTTCATCTGCCTTTCGGAGATCAGGGGCACAAATGTCATATAAAGGCACACGAGAAGAGCTGGCTCTAGGGCGGCTACACCTGGAAGCATTTTCCTAACACCCCAATCATTGATCAGAATCATTATGATAATAGTGTCTGAAACAGAGGCCTCTGAATGCTTAGGAGGTGGACATGCACTCTTGCCTAAAGTAGACTGGCCTATGTTCGTTTTATGTAAGCATATTATTTTAATTTGAGAAATGTTCATTTCTTTTATTTTTTTAAAAAACACAGTACTAAGAAAATGACAACACCTTCATAACCACTTAAATGGACGATTACTAATATTTGTCATATTTACTTCATCTTGATTTAATAATAAAAGAAGTAAAGTATTACTGGTAATGTAGTTTCCTGTACCCCTTACCCCTTGTACATTCTGCCATCCCCACCCTAGGGGCAACCACTGTCACAAATTAAGTTTGTCATCCCAAGTCACTCGCAGCACAGCCATGAAATCACTTTTTGCATAAACTTGGAAGGTTTCAGGTAGGGAAGTGGCCTGTTTGCCCTGGATGCAGGGACGGGGGAGGGAGGCCAGGCCCTGGGATTCAGCTGGTGAGGGCTGGGGGCGGGGTGGCGGGCAGATCGGGTTTCCGCCGGCCTGGTTTTCATGTGTGTGGGAATGGACGCGAAGGGAAAGCCAGCTGCGCCGCGCTGCGGCTCTTCCTGTAGAACCTGTTGGTGCCCCCGGTGAGTAACCAGGTAGAAATGGCTCCCGGGCCGCTCGGCTGACATCTACCTGCGCCCAGAGCCCCTTACTCCCCAGGACGATCGTCTGCATCCACACTGTCCCCCCATTAAAGCCGAGTCTCTCTCCGGGAAAGTCTGCCGGTGAGAACTTTGTCTCTCCCACCGGGCGGGCTGGGTCGGAAGGAGGGGAACTGGGAGGTGTCCCCGATAAGAGTGGCTGATGTCTGCCAGCCGCGAGGCGGCCGTGGGAGGCTCGCTGTGTGAAACTGAGTCACGCCTAAGTCTTATGAAACTCGGCTCAGACTCACCCTCACCGGGCTGCTGTCCGGGAGGGAGGTGGAAAGAGCCCGAGGGTTTCCCTCGCGTTTCTGTCCCATTTGTGGAACTTCTGGATTAAAAGAAATGAAAGCCTCAAGTCCATGGACCTTTTAGGAGATCGGTATGTAGCTTCCAGCTTTCACTGGTCACTTCCGCCGGGGCGAGGGCTGGAGCTGGCGCCTGTGTGCTCAGGGCGGGCGGGCTTCCCTGTCTGGGACGGCGGGTCTGGTCGGAACCTTCTGTCTCCTGTTTGAACACTTTGGGCTGCTGTTCTCACATGAGCTGACATGTCTGTGAACACCTTGGTTCCTGTGCTTCAGGAAATGGCTCTACTGATAGTGCGCTGCAGAGAGGTTATTTAGGTCATTAAAATGCTCTTTGAAGGCTCTTTGAATGTATGTTAAAAACCTAGCCAAAGTCTAACAATGGAATGAAATCACTGTGCTGTTATTTCCCTAATAATCAAGACTGGGGTCGGCGTAGAGGCACTCTGTGAAGTCCAAGAGACAAGACGAGGCTCGGGCTACACAAGGGCCAGCTGAGGGCCAGGCGTGCAGCAGGGCACGGAGTTCTGCGACGCGCCGGCTGCCTTTACAAGCTGGTGGCTTTCCAAGGCACGCTGCTGGGGGCGGCTCTTCTCCAGAAACGGCTCCGGGGCGCATCAGAGCGCCAGAGTGGGAATGTGGAAGTTACAGCCCGGAGGCTCCCTCCGGCTCAGACGCCAGAGGGCTCCGAGCCTTCACCCCCACCCCACCCCGCCTCCGGCTCCTGGCTTCTGCCCCGTTCAGGGGACGCTTGTGGACAAGAAAACCGGTGATGGAGAAGCACCCTGCGTGGGGCTCTGCGCTACTTTCGCTTTGCTTTCCTTCGAAGTTTACTCTGTGGTCTTCCTGAACCGCAGTCCCTTCGACTGCCTTTCCATCTAGATGTGAATCAGCCTCTCTGATCAGGAGGCATGCTTACCGGAACCCAGGAGGTTCCTTACCAGCTCATTCCGTGAGTCACAGGGGAAGTAGCATGCGTGTCCCCCGCTGCACAGTTTTATTGTTCGAGGAAGAGTTGGTGGAAATTCCTGTCAGAAGGAGGAATAAAATGGGCTCAGGCTGTAGTTGGTTTGTAAAAAGACTGCATCACATGTTAGTGTGCCTTCTTGATTTTTTTTTTATTAAGCTGATTTCTAGATGCAGTAAAATTTCACATAAATTAAAGCTATGTGTGTTTTTGTGTTTTCTTAATTTATTAGCTATTCCAGTGGAAACAGCTGGAGAACTTATATTTCCGTGAGAAAAAATTTGCTGTTGAAGTTCACGATCCACGGAGGTGAGGGTCCCCGCTTTCCCTCTGCTTGGTCCTGGTGGCTTGTGAGTAATGCTACGAGCATTCACGTGTAGTTTTTGCGTGGATATGTGTTTATTTCTCCGGGGTCTGTCCCTGGGAGTGGAGCTGCTGAGTGAAGGGCTGACTCTTTAACCTCTGGAGGAACAGCCCGGAGGGTTAGCAGCGGCTACACCATTTTCCATTCACACCAGCAGTGTATATGGGTCCGTTTTCGCCACATCCTCCCTAGCACTTGTTATTTTCAGCCGAGTTGTTCTTTAACAGCCGTCCTTGTGGTGGGAAGCGGCATTTTCCTCATGACTGATGAGGGCTGAGCATCTCTTCATGTGCTCATTGGCCATTTGCATGTCTGTTCAGATCCCTTGCTCATTTTAAAATTGAGTATTCCTGGTCACTTTAAAAGACAGCTGCCAAGTGATCAACATTAATTAAAGTCAGGACTGTGGTTTCTCCAAACTGACACATTTATGGGTATTTGGAGGACACAGGGATGGGGGAAACAGCCCTTAACAAAAAGATGACCTGAATTCCTACAAATGAACGTTGGTCCCTTTCTCCCTCCCCTCCCCATCCTTCCTTCTCCCACCCTGTCCTCTCAAGCAGCCCTCTGGACCAGGTTGGACCTGGGTACCCTCAGGCAATATCGTTATGTCCGTCCTCTGATACTGTCTGAGCCAGACAAGTCCATCTAATCCTCGATGCTCTTTCCCCTGAGGAAGGTGCTGATCCCCAGGTCTCTGTCTTTAAAATATTACCCCATTTACTCCCGACTGCTTGTGGTGGTTTTAGCTAAGTGATTTTAGTACAGCTTCTAACTTGACTAATCCTTATCTGCCTTGGAGTGTGTGCGTGCATTTTTTAACACACTAGATTTGCAGAGAGTTATTGCCTAGGTGTGATGGGCTTTGTCATAAAAGGAGGAGATCAGAGCCCTGTCAGCATAGTGTGGCGGCAGAAAAACGGCGAAGGAGATGCGCTGTTACGTTACTCACGGGAAGCAGTTCATGCTGTGCTGGGCCAGGAGCCAGGGATCTGAGTGCTTTTCTTCATCTTCAGGATTTCGGTGTCAAGAAGGACCTTTGGGCAAAGTGGCCTCTTTGTGCAAACCTGGTATGCACACTCTTCGCTCATCAAGTCCATCTGGGTGATGGCCATCAGTCAGCACCAGTTTTACTTGGACCGGAAGCAAAGCAAAGTAAGTGACTAGACGAGGTTCTGTGGGAATAAGCTCCTGCCGCTCATTTGCTTTCTGTTTAAAAGACAAGCATTCTCAGAAAAGATGAAAGCACATCGGTTTTTGTTCTTTTAGGGTTTTTTTTTTTTTAAACCTTACTACCAACTGTTTTAATTTTTCTTATATTTAAAAAATGAGCAATATATAACCCGATTCAAAAGCTGTACGATTCCCCTGGTTGGGTGGCTCAGTTGGTTGGAGCATCGTCCCATACACCAAAAGTCAAGGGTTTGATTCCCAGGCAGGGCACATACCTAGTTTGCAGGGTCCATCCCCAGTGTGGCTTGTATGGGAGGCAACCGATCAATGTCTCTCTCTCTCTCTCTCTCTCTCTCTCTCTCTCTCTTCTCCCCTCCCCTAAAAATCAATAAAAATAGCCCTAGCTGGTGTGGCTCAGTGAATAGAGCGTCAGCCTATGGACTAAAGGGTCCCAGGCATTGATGTTTCTATCTCTCTCCATCTCCCTTCCTCTCTGAAATCAATAAAAAATATTTTTTCAACATCAATAAAGATATATCTTTGGGTGAGGATTTTTAAAAATTGTGTGTAGTGTATACTGGTAATGTTTAAACCCTTTGCACTCGCTTGCTTTTTTCTCGAGCTGCTACCGATGCTAACCGTGTCGAGTCACACTCGACATCCGAGTGCAAAAGGTTAAAGTTAATGATTGAACTACACCATAGCAAAGAATTATGCATCCTTATTAGTATGTTTTAGCTACAAAGCCTAAGTCTTGTTTTTCGGAAGAGTGTCATTTGGTATATGTATAAAAATTCTAAATTGTCCTCCAAGTTGACATTTTTATTCTATAGCAATTTAATCATTAATTTGAAAGAAGCTTAATTGAGTGAATTTCATCACAATGTTGTATACCTTTTAGGCAAAAATTCCTTCAGCCAGAAGTTTAGACGATATCGCGATGGACTTGACGGAGACGGGAACCCCGAGGACCTCCAAACTGGTCACTCTGGAGGCAAAAAGCCAGTTCATTATGGCCAGCAATGGCAGCTTAATCTCCTCAGGTAACCGCTGGGGTTAGAGAGGGGGCAGGCAATCTTTAGTTTATTTCACTTTTGTTGTTGTAAGCCACTTTTAAATGCATCTTCTAACCCATTATTTTGGGAATAAATAAGCATATCAAAATTAGAGTATGCAGAAGTTTTTAATAAAAATCTTAAACTGATTTCAGAAAGTATAAAGTTAAATTATAGTCAGGTTGCATAACTAACACCAGATGCAGAGACACTGAGTGCCTAGGGGCGGCTTAAAAGGACATTTTCTCCAGATAAATTCCATCAGCTTCTTATTCCTCCCAAGAAATCCTGGAACCTTTTACCACTAAGTTTTCACTAAAATGCATTTTCCCATTAAAATCCCACTGTCAACTTGTGCATCTGGAGCACAGAATATTCCTTTGCCTTGCTCGCTTGCTTTCTAAAAGAACATTCTAAGCAGCTGTCTCAAGGAACACCTCACCGGCTCAGAAAAGTTACTTTTGTCCTTGGGTGTGTCTAAGACATTAAGCGTTTTATTACTGCTTCGGAAATGACTGAGCCAAAACGCACAAGGCACATTTCATTATCAGGCTCCGTTGGATGCCCAGGAGCATGAGAAATGTTCTCCAGTTTCCTTTTATTATGTTCACCAACAGGGAGAAAAGAAATAAACTATCTAATAGCAGGTTTGGCTTAAAAATCCTTTGTCCTTTAAAAAGGAAGGAAACATCCCTTGGATAAACCTTCCCTCCCCCGCTTCCAATTCCCCCAGGTTCTCAAGACTCGGAAGTTAGTGAGGAGCAAAAGAGAGAGAAAATCCTGGAACTCAAGAAGAAGGAAAAGCTGTTGCAAGAAAAGCTCCTGAAAAAAGTCGAGGAGCTTAAGAAGATCTGTTTGCGGGAGGCTGTGAGTGTCTTCTGTTCGGGGGGCTCTTCAGATGGTATTTGACAGCTCTGGCCAGTGTCCATCGTCCTGTCGGCTCTGTTCTGTTCCGCAGGAGCTCACGGGCAAAATGCCAAAGGAGTACCCGCTGGGCATCGGCGAGAAACCTCCTCAGGTCAGAAGGCGTGTGGGCACCGCGTTCAAATTAGATGACAACTTGCTCCCCAGTGAAGAGGTATGAGCACCAGCCCCCGCTCGTACCCCGCGTTTCTGTGAACAGAGACAGAGCAGCTGTCTGCTGAGTGTGGTCCACTCGGGCCTTCGGTTTTGAGTCACTTCTGCGTTTTTATCTCACCAGTTGAAAGTGATAATGTAGACCAAATTGAATTCCTTCTTTTATGCACAGCTCAGTTAAAATTGTTATTACTCCTCCAAACATAGAGAGCCCTCATCAAACCCCAAATGTCCATAAACTGAGAAACATGAGAATTAAGAATGCTGACATTAGACTCTTCCACTTAAAACTAAGCAGCAGCTTTTGGCAAATACTTTTCCCTCATTGAAGTCTTAATTCTCAGGTCTCAGTTTTCTCATCTACAAAATGGGGGTGCAGTGATTGTTTGCCCTCCAAGGGAGGCAAGGAGAATTCAGTGAGGTAGTACGTGGTCAGCACGCAGGTATAGCAAAGTCCACAGATTTGTTAGCCATTATGGAATGTGCTTTCTCATTGCATGTTTTCATGTGGCCTTACTCGTGTTTCTTATAGAAATTTACCCATCTTGACTCTAGAAAATGATAGCAGTTTCCATCAATAATAGAGTGAGCTTTGCTATTTATTGAGTGCTCACTGTATACCCAGCTCTGCACTAAGAATGCACATATACTTGTGTTACTTTCATTTTACAATAAAAAGAAACTGAATCATTAAAAAATTAAGCAGTGTGCCTGGGGTCCTACAGCCAGGAACCACCAGAGAAAGGAATCAAACCCAAACTGACGTCTGTAAAGCTGTGCCTGTGAAAACATTCTGCATCTGTGACTCTTGGGTGAAGAGTCCCTTCTTGGAAAATAGGACCTTTACCCACCAACTGAATGGTTGAAAGGCCATTCCCTTCTTCGAAAGGGAAAGAGGGTGGGAAGTTGATGTGAGGAAAGTTTTGAGGCTACCTATGCAGTGAAACAGGGAGATTTTATGCCCAGAGAGCATCTGGTTGGAGAATGCACGAGAAGTCTGACTCCATGCCAGTACGTGTGAGAGTAAGCGAGTGTCCACAGAAATAAAACAGCATCGTTGTGTAAATGCAGGACCCTGCTTTGCAAGAGCTGGAGAGCAATTTCCTAATACAGCAAAAGCTGGTGGAAGCTGCAAAGAAACTTGCCAGTGAGCCAGACCTGTGTAAAACCGTGAAGAAAAAACGAAAGCAAGATTACACGGATGCAGTGAGAAAGCTCCAGGAGATTGAAAACGCGATAAATGAATACCGAATCAGGTGTGGGAAGAAGCCGACCCAGAAAGGGACAGGTACCTTACCAGGTCAGTAACAAGTCAAGTTTTTTTGTCCCATCGCCAAGACTCTTGATGGTATGTAGCATTTCCAAATCAGTTCATTGGTGAGAGAAAGGAAAAGACAGGAATAACATTATATAATTACTAGAGGCCCAGTCCACGAATTCATTCACAGGTGGGCTCTGGCCGGCCTGGCCCCAATTGGCTGATCAGGGCCAGGCCTGTCAGGAGGACGGGCCGTGGGAGGTTGGCTGGCTGGCCCACCCCCCATTGGGCCAGTTCACTGGCCACAGTGGGCATCATAGCAACTGGTCATTCTGGTCATTACAGTGTTCCAGTCACTGGCTTTTTATATATATAGACTAGAGGCCCAGTGCACAAAATTCGTGCATGGGGGGGTGTCCCTCAGCCTGGCCTGCACCCTCTCCAATCTGGGACATCCCTCTCACAATCCAGGACCGCTGGCTCCTAACCGCTCGCCTGCCTGATTGCCCCTAACCACTTCTGCCTGCCAGCCTGATCGCCCCCTAACCACTCCCCTGCCGGCCTGATTGATGCCCAACTGCTCTCCTGCTGACCCAATCACCCCCAACTGCCCTCCCCTGCCAGCCCAATCACCCCAACTGCCCTCCCCTGCCAGCCCAATCACCCCCAACTGCTCACCCCAGCTGCACTCCCCTGCCGGCCCCATGACCCCCACCTGCCCTCCCCTGCTGTGACCCGCCTCCTCCACGCAAGGCGGTGGAGATGCCAGTACTGGCCTCCTCCATGCTGCACGGAGCCACGGGACCCCCAGGCCTCACTGCGCAGAGTGGCTGCCGGGCTCTGCCTCCGCTGTGCACGCGGCCATCTGTGGCAGCCGTCAGCCATCGAGGGTGCAGGGACCACCTTGGCTTTTATTAGTAGAGATGTTCACACAAAGACTTGCTGTGAAATATTTTAAAATACTAATAGTTGTGGGATTTTAAGTAACTTAATTTTCTCTTTAGCACTCTTCTGTATTTTCAAAATTCTCAACATTATGTATCTAAAACTTTCATGTTCAGAAAAACAGTAAATTGAAAAATCTCATTTAGGTAGATTTCAAGTCCTGTCAGCCCTACATGTTTATTAGCATGGTTTTTAGCCTTGATCATTGGTTGAAACCTGATTATATTTCTTTGATTCCAAGAATTATTTTTCACATTTAAACATCTGTGAAATTGGGATAATTCTTATCCTAGACAGTATTACAGTTATGATCAGTAGTAACTTTTTCTTATTTTACTGGGACATAAAATAATTATACAGCTTAGATTTGACAAAATATGGTCCCTAGGTTGAAAGGGTCCTCGGGCTGCCCTAACTGGTTTGGCTCAGTGGATAGAGGGTCGGCCTGCGGACTGATGGGTCCCAGGTTCTATTCCAGTCAAGGGCATGTACCTTGGTTGTGGGCACATCCCCAGTATGGGGTGTGCAGGAGGCAGCTGATCAATGTTTCTCTCTCATCGATGTTTCTAACTCTCTTCCCTCTCCCTTCCTCTCTGTAAAAAATTAATAAAATATATTTAAAAAAAGAAAAAGAGAGGGTCCTCGGGCTTAGGGCCAGTCGTTTTGGAAAGTGAAGGCACAGACTTCAGCACCACGTGTCAGCCGGCTCCAGCTGGAGAACTGAGGGTGGCTGTGCTGCACACCAGCTGGCCCTGGTGGGGCTGTGTTCCGTGCTCACAGAGAAGGCTGGTCAGGGCACTTGACTCTCGTCGCCATTTGCTGTGGCCGTTCCTCGCAGATCGTGCAGGATTCAAGTGTTCTCAACAGCGACTGACACTTGGGAGCAGCTGGTGCCGGTGGTGGAGCACTGACACTGGGTAGCTTTTCTTACGTGTGTCTGACAGCTGACTCTGCTGGCACCTGGCCTTCTGGCTCTCCCATGTGTCCAATTAAGAGAGAGTCCACCTGGCTCTGAAAGAGATTAACATTTGAGATTGGATGGGGAGGCTCCCTGCACAAGGCTTTGGGGCTGACACCAAGGTGTCGCCTTTGCCTGTGATCTTACCAGAGCCTGACACTGAGCGGGAGTGGTTTGCCAACGCAGACCAACTCCTCTGAGGCGCCTCTTTTTGCTCATCCATTTCTTAGCACCGATGGGCACCACTCACACTGAGAGCACTAGGGAGGGGCGTGTCCAACCACCAGAGTTCCTTCCCCAGGACGCTGCCTCTAGGTAGCAACAGGGGTAAGTGCAGCTAATGTGTAGTGAGCGTTCGTCCCGTGCCAAGGGCTGGGCTAAAGGCTTTCCGTCCATTATTTCACTTACTGTTCACGAGGCACTGTTCTTATCCCATTTTTAAATTGAGCCAAATGACGCTCAGAGAGATTAATTACCAAGATTTGAACCCAGTTCTGCCTAATTCAGCGATTCTCAACCAGGGACAGAGTTGGCCCCCAGGGAGCATTTGGCAATGTCCGAGGCCATTTTCTGATTGTCAACACTGAGGGTGGGGTGCTGTGGATGCCCAGTGGGTGGCGACTGGAGATCCTGAAGCAAAGGACAACTCCCCCAACAAGAACTCCCCGGCCCAACGGGCAGCAGTGCCGCACTCAGAGGGACCCTGTCTGCTTGAAAAGCGAATGCACCAAGAGTCCAGCTCGATTCAGAGAGGCCCCTTTCTCCGGGAGAGGGTCCAGAAATACGTTAAACTGACAGCAGGTTCTCATGAGCGTTCAGGTGTACGTTCCATAGCATTTAGCGTTTATGACATGAACGGCGTGATCTCTCTTTCCAGTGTGTGGGCTGTAAACATTCAGTGTGGAGGGTAAAGTTCTCGTCCGTGCAGAAGCTAGATGAAAACTAGTTGAAAAACAAAACTCCCTTGAAGTCTGTTTCATTTGAAGAAATAGTCCAACGTAATCCTTATGCAGCGTGTGAGATGTTCACATCTTCAGTAGTAAATGGGTCCATTCTCATAGTAATTATTCTTAACGTACTGTGTTAGAGTTATCTAACTAAGGTGCACTCCCTAGGAACTGCTTTATTGAGCTCACGGTAGGTGTGTAAATGTGCAGTCACACTAACGGCCGTCGTTGTTATTCACAGAAGACATAATCCCCTCAGAAAGCAGCTCCTTGTCCGACACTACCGCCGGTGATGATCGTAAGTAGCTCCCCTTTCTTGTTTAAAATATTAGCTATTCTGAAATCAGAAGATAATTTTTTTAGTTAACCGAAGCCTGCTTATTATTCTTCAGGGAGCAGTAGAGTGAACTCACTTGCATGTGTGCAGGAGGTCGGGAGGGGGTTACCATGACCTGCACAGGTTGGCATCACGCCGCAGGACTGCCCATCGCATGGCTTTGGGAAGCGCAGCCCCTGAGTAAGCGAGGCTCTCACGGAGGGTGTGTAAGGCTCTGCAGGCTCTTTGTTAACTTCTTGCTGAAGGAACGATGTATCAGCATAAGTAATATGGAGGCCTTCCCCCAGATTTTCCCACGGTGACATTTATACATTTGGAGTCCAAAATCAAACCAGGGCATATAGTGTAGACCGCGATTATCACTGTGTTCTGGATAGCCGGGCGTCTGTTACTTTCCTTAGGAAGAACTACACATGTTGGACATTGGGCTGCATGTCACTACGTCGGTCTCATAGATGTGTCTATGTGTTGGGTTGTGTTTGTTCCACACGTTTCATGATGGGACGGGTTTCGTGGCAGGTGGCACCGTGTTTCCTTGTAATCCCTCGTGCTTCAGCAGAGGATGGCACTCTATCTGATGGGATTTAAGCAGTTTGGGGGAGCCTTTGACCCCCACTGCTTTACCTTCCCCCAGGTTTATGGTGTGTGAAGTGGTGCCATTCCAGAATCTTCCTTTGAGCTGAGCTTTGGTCAGACTTGCCATTCCTCTTTCAAAATACAGATCTTAGTGGGAGACCAGGCTCCCGTCTCTCGGTTGCATCACCTCCAATGACAGGATGCGCCTTCCGCAGCCAAAGAGGCCTAAGAACTTCAAAGGGAAAGTTGAACAACTTCCTCTTGGCCCTTTGCACACTGGGGTTTTTCTGTGATACAACCTTTGAAAACCTCTAGTATCGCCATTCCACCTAAGTCATTATTGAATTGGCAACGCTGGATCAGGCCCCACAGAGTGTTCAGTCATTTCTTTTCTGCAGTGTATAAAATGTAAAAATAAATTTCCTGAAAGTCATGTGCTCTTAAATCATCACCATTGCAGGAACACTTTGCTCACCAGATCTTCTCATTTCTTTCCTGGGCTGTTGGCACAGCATTTATTCACTTATTTGCTTCCCTGCTTATTCATTCATTCATTCATTTACTTCTTACAGCCAATGACACCTTCGCTCTTGCTGGGCAGCGATCAAGTTCAGTGCCTCATTCTCCAAGAATCCTCCCCCCCAAGTCCCTGGGTATCGAGCGAATCCACTTCAGAAAGTCGTCCATCGGGGACCAGCTGGTGGATGCCAGGCAGCCCAGGTGAGCGCCACACCAGCAGGGGGCAGATGCTCGAAGCCTTCGGGTCTTTTCTCCAAAATGGCCAGCCCACTTTGTCTCATCCTCTTCGTCCTCTCAGAAGGGGTTATTTTGTAAGGCCGAAACATAGAAACTAGCCCAGTTATTCGTGGTGACACAAGTAGAAGAGGGCTTTTAGAAAACGTTTGGCTATTTCTTGCATTTAAAGGTTTATATTAAATTATAAGGACATTAATTATAATCTGGATTTGGGTAAAGTTCAGTTTTATAACCATGCTATCAGGAAATAGTCATTAAATATCATCTCACCCAACCAAGTAATGAGACTGACAAGATCTTTCAAATGAAATTGGGACTTCAATTCATTAGAATCTATAAAATAGATAATACAAATTTTTTCTCAAGTGTCTCAGGTAAAAATCATCAGGGTAATAACACCATATTTTTAAAAGATGACAGACCAGTGATTCCCAAAATTTGGCTACATGGATTAATACTAATTTTTTAAATAGGGCCCAAGATAGGATGCCAACTGTTTGCTTTGCCTAATCAGAATGTTCAAACAGACAACCCCATGATTTCATGGGGGGGAGCGGGGGAAGACACATAAATACCAAAAATACATCCACCACCACCATCATCATCATCATAACAATAGTAATGAGATGAAGTTAACATTTATTGAGGACTTACTATATGCTGTTCAGATACTGTTCAAAGTGCTTTAATGTATGTTAATGAATGTAATCCTCATGACAATTCTGACAGTATTGCTACTAGCATTGCCATTTACAGATGAGTACACCGAGGACCAGAACACGTGAATAACTTGTTGGGTTCGTCACCTAGTAGGTGTCAGAATTAGGATTTGAACCTAGGCAGCCTGCTCTAAAACCTGTGATTTTAATCAGTATGCTATACCTCATCTCAGGGGAGATGGAAACGAGTCTCCAAATAAAAACATTATTAAATAATGTTTCGCTCATGAAAGTAAAACCAATATGAGGTTATGTTTCTGAATTATCAAAGTTCCGTGAAAACCTTTGCCATATATGAGTCCCAGTTTGTGGATTGGCATTTAAAAACTTGCCTTACACAGTAGAGATCCAAGTGTCTAGAGCTCTGCTAGCCGACATAATTAGGAGTAAATAAAATTTGAAATTCAGTTCCTCGGTTACACCAGCCTTGTCAAGGGCTAACAGCCCCATGTGGCTAGTGTTGAGGCTAGGACAGCACAGATACGCACATTCCCATCACTGAACAGGCATACGCATTCCTCACGTCGGGGGAAACAAAGCTATTTCAGCACAAGGAAGAATTACAACTAACAATCATTATCTTAAAAATTAGGCTCACATCCCCAGTAGCTTAAAATGAGTTTGCTCTTTGACCCAGTAATTTCACTTAATGGAATTTTTCCTGTGAATAGAGGATGCTCATTGCAGCATTGTGTATGTAGTTCTGAATTCTTTTTCCCATCGCAGAGAAATGCTGTCGACACACAGCAGCCCTTACAAAACCCCGGAGAGGCGGCCCCCGGGAGGGCGAAGCATGCCCAGCACCCCCGTGCTCACCCGCAATGCCTACAGCAGCAGCCACTTAGAGTAAGAGCGCCCCCTCGGCCTTGTGGGCTCTGTTACGCTTGGCTTTCCGGTTTTGTTTTACTTTGTTGTGTTTTGTGATCAGTAAGGGACTTTGGGCAGCAGGTCTCTATTTTATGGATCTACATTTCTACTCACAGTTTCACATTTGTCGGCAAAGAACATGTATCATGTTCAAGTCAGTATTGTAATGTTTTGCACCTTAATCTTTCCAACCAGATACTGCCATTTGCTATGCACTGGTGAGGATGAAGATAGTGGCAGTAGCGGCATTTTGAAGTGTTCGCCGAAGGCCGCGCTAACTCTTTTACGTGCACCGCATTATTTAGTCCCCGCAGCGAGCCTAGTTGTAGATACCGGGTACTGCCTTTGTCCTCATTCTACAGGGGAGGACGTGAGGGTCAGAGAGGGGGTCACTGGGTCATGCTCGCCCAGCCAGGGAGTGGCAGAGCCCGACGCCCAGGCCCTGAGCCTGCGTGGCCCGTCCTGTGGAAGCCGGGCCTGTCAGAGGCTGGGGTTTCGGCTTTGATGCAGGTTTATCTTCCTGCTTCTCAAGAAAGGCCGTGGCTGACACACTTGACAGAACCCGGTTCTTTTCTCCTTGTGGCCATGGCCGTGAACTGAAGGTGAACGCTGGGTTCTGGTGCACGGTCGGCCTTGGAACCCGTGAGAGCCCTGTCGCCGTTCGTGGCTCTGAAATCCTTCCCCGTGGCGCCTTTTCCTTGGTGTGGCCCCGTCCGTCCGTCCTTTCTGTTTGACAAGCTTGCCTGTCTCCCTAGGCCCGCCTCCTCCCAGCACTGCCGCCAGCGGAGTGGCAGCCTGGAGTCCCAGTCGCACCTGCTGTCGGAGCTGGACCACGACGGGCCGTTCTTCTCCCTCTGCCGGGCCCAGCGCAGCAGCAGCACCGAGGTCCTGGACGACGGCTCCTCCTGCACCAGCCAGTCCAGCGCCGAGTACTACTGCGTGCCGCCCGCCGCCGGCCCCCGCCACAGCGCCCACACCCTGGACGCCCGCGCCCGGGGCCGGCGGAGGTCCAAGAAGCAGAGCGCCGCCCCGTCGAGCTCGGGGAGCATGCCCAACCTTGCGCAGAGGGACAGCCTGAGGAACGGCGTCCACGCCCAGGGCCACGAGCAGCCTTCCTCCTACTACATCGGGTGCACGCCCTTCGCGGAGTGTGACCTGTACTACAGCGGCGGCTACGTCTACGAGAACGACACGGAGGGACAGTACAGTGTCAATCCTTCCTACCGCTCCTCCGCCCACTATGGATACGACCGCCCGAGGGACTACAGCAGGTCCTTCCATGAAGACGAGGTGGACCGGGTGCCCCCGAACCCCTATGCCACCCTCCGGCTGCCCAGGAGGGCCGCGGGCTCTGAGCGCGTCACCAAGCACGTCCACAAGGCCCTGGTGGCAGAGCACCTGCGCGGCTGGTACCAGCGGGCCTCGGGGCAGAAGGAGCAGGGCCACAGCCCGCAGAGCAGCGTGGACTCGGACCGGGCGTCACAGCGATGCCTGGGGCTGGCGGGGCTGCAGGTGCCCTGCTCGCCAGGCAGCCGCGCGTCTTCCTACTCCTCAGGTAAGAGCAGAGGAGGCACGTGCCCAGCGGTGGGGCTCAGTGGTTGAGCGTCGACCTCTGAACCAGGAGGTCACGGTTCGATTCCCGGTCAGAGCATACGCCCGGGTTGCGGGCTCGAACCCCAGTGTGGGGTCTGCAGGAGGCAGCTGATCAGTGATTCTCTCTCATCATAGATGTTTCTGTCTTTTCTCCTCCATTCCTCTCTGAAATCAATAAAAATATGTTTTTTAAAATAAGAAGAAAGAATAGAGGAGGCACTTGATGCGGATTTAACTTGCCCCTTGTTCCCCGCCCGCCCAGAACCACACCCCGCGAGGAGCCAGTGCCAAGGTCAGGAGCGGGGTAGCAGGGCGCACCCACAGGAAGAATGGCCAACGGAAAGCAGTTCCCTCCAGCTTGGCGACCAACACAGTGCACATGGGTCTGTTGAAGGAAGTTGTAGATTGAACGCCCTACGTTAGGGGCTTCACAGACTTTATCTTTTCTGGGCCTTACGGTGACAGTCACATCTCTTAAGCGTGTTCAGGTCATTGAGGTTTGATATGTTAAAAGAACAGACTAAAGCCTTCAGGTGTGAGAAAGCAATCACACCTCCTGCCCTGTCCTTCACCGGGAGTTTGATCCGTTTGTTTGGCTGCTCTGGTACCTGCTTCTCGTCATTGTGACAGACGCTGGAGTTCACTGAGCACTGTTCCTGGCACCGTTCGAAGAACTTGGCGTGTCTTGACTCAGTTCAATAATCACATATAGTCCGCTTTACGGCTGATGGAAGGGATTTCCAAAGGTAGTTTTTGATTGGTGCTCCCTTCACGCATTGACGTGGGCCCCTGACTCTGCTGACATTTGTGGTGGACTCACGGCCTCACCCCGGCTGTGCCAAGCACTTGAAGTAGAGAAACCGGTGGATACGAGGAGTGTCTGTCTGGTGTAACTCAGCAAACCCGCAGGCACATCCCGGAGGCGGGAGCCGGGAGCCGGCCCGAGCACCGCCTGGCCTTTGTGAGCTCACACCTCGGTTAGCAGCCAGAGGAATATATGACAGTGGAGCAATTTTAGAGCTTCTAAGAAATGAATGAACTTTTGAACAGCGTGAACCCCTGAGGGCATGAGTCTTGCCCCCTCCTTCAAGCATGACTGGTGAGGTGTGCACAGGATTCCCAGCCGTGGAGCAACCGTCAGTGAAGACTGTAGCTTGAAAAGTGTCCTCAGCTTGTGGCCCTGGCCGCGTTGGCTCCTTGATAGAGCGACGGCCTGTGGGCCAACGAGTCCTGGGTTTGATGCCGGTCAAGGGCATGCACCTTGGTGCAGGAGGCAACCAATCGATGTGTTTTCTCTCACATCAGTGTTTCTCTCTGTCTTTCCCTCTCTCTTCCACTCTCCCTAAAAATCAGTGGAAAAATGTCCTCGGGTGAGGGTTAAAAAAAAGTTTATCAGCTTGTTGACAAGGGGCATTTCCATGGAGACTTCTGTTTGGGTTTGACTTCTTTTATTTGCGCAGGACTTTGGACTTCCGCTAGCGCTTTCCCGTCTGTCACCACATCTAACACGTGAAAAGGCTCCTGTAGTTGCTGCTTGTTGTTTATGGCTCTGATCTCGAAAACGCCTTTCTTCCCCTAACGTTCAGGGCGTCGTGAGAAACTTTCAGAAACCAAACCTGGGCACAGAGCTTCAAGGAAAAACCAAGCGCCGAGGGCGTGGGCGGCGGCCGGGCGCAGGGCTGGGCAGTGCCTCCTGGATGGTGAGGCCGGGCAAAGGGCTGGGCAGTGCCTCCTGGACGGTGAGGCCGGTGAGGCCGGTGAGGCAGGTGGGACTCAGCACCAGCAACACCCCGAGCAGCTGCTCTGGTTGGGGGCTAGTGAGATGGAGTTACCGCGTCCTGATTTGAACCCGGTGCGAGCCTTGCAGACACCGGCTGGACTGGCCCCACAGCACACAGGCCGCTTTCTAAGGAATGAGAGATGGAATCCGTGCTCCCAGAACTCCTTCTGGAATGTTCCTCGTTCCTGCTTCTATTTTACAGCCAAAGGAATGTATTACAACAGGCATGTGTCCTTCTCATGCAGACATAGGTTCCCAGTTTTTTGCCAAATTATCAGGGGTTTGCAATTCTTCCAGCCACCTAAGAGCTCGGCGACTCGGTTTTCGCGGTGCTGGCAGCCTCCGCGTGTCGTCATCTTACCCTGTGCATGCAGCGCGCTCAGCACTCCGTGTGCACGACCCCGCTTCATGGATGTCGTTGTGTTCATTTTTATCACCCTGGTTGTACAGCCGAGGCATGTCAGCTAAAGAGTGCAAACGGCCCTGCCCAAGCCCCAAGGCTAGTAAGTGGCGAGTGGGAGTTGGATCCCAGCGTGGACCTAACCACGGAGACGGGTGAACCGTTCCCGAAGCTCACAGCGAGAGGGTTACGTCCTTGGGTCAAAACCTGTGGCACCCGGGGTTTGGGGATGTTGGTCTCACGTGGGTCGCAGTGCTGGGTGGGTGAGAGAGAGAGAGAGAGAGAGAGAGAGAGAGAGAGGGTTGGCTGCCAGGAACAGAAACGAGGACAGCGGAGAGGACCCTGAGCAGTGCTGGTCATCTGAGTCCTGGGGGACTACCGGGCGCTGTGGTCGCCTGGGCACCTGGGTGAGGATCAGAGCTGGCTTTAGGAGGACGGCAAATGCCCAGCGGAGAGCCATTCACTGGCCTTTGCTCCCCAATTATGCCCTTGCCTTGTCCAGGCCAGCCCCTCAGTAGGATAACCCATTCTTCCGGAATCCTTTCTATGCTAGTTCCCTCGCCCGCGTCCACCTTTTCATAAAGGCGAGAAATATGAGGAGTGTCTGTCTGGTTTAACTCAGCAAACCCGCAGGCACATCCCGGAGGCGGGAGCCGGCCCAAGCACCACCTGGCCGAGTGACCTATCTGAGTGACCGCGGCTGCCCGCGGCTGAGGAACAGTCAAGTCCCAACTCGCCTTGGGAACGCTTCCTCCAAGGGCAAAGGACCTCGGCTGCCCCTTACCCCGACGAAGCCCCGTGCGGCCACCGGAGCCCAGTGAGAGTCTCGGTAGAGCTGGCTCGTCTTTTGGTATTTTTTAAAAATGGCCTGTCTTTTCATTTACCTCATCCCCATCAATAACATTAATAGTTATCACTTATTGAGTGCTTCCTCTGTGCCAGGAACAGTGCTGAGTGGTTTCCTACATTACCGTCCTTAAGCCTGATGTTACCTGTATGAGAGTATGTTTATGTTATTATCCCCACTTTTCAGATGAAGAACCTGAGCTGAATGAGGGTAAGCTATTTGCCCACAGTCATGCGGCCATAAGTGACCAAACGGGAACAGAGGCCTTGTGGTTTCCAGACATTGGTTCATACGCTCTGTTTTGCACACAGCTGATGATAAAGTACGTGTAAATGGCCTAACCAGTTTTCACTGTAAATATTACCAGTAATTTTGTCAACTTTTCCATTTTTATTTCTAGTGTCTTCTACGAACGTCTCCGGGATCTGGCGGACCCAGATGACAGCAGGGCTTTCTGAGTACGAGGCCCCAGCACATCCTTCCTACACCAGCTGCTACGGCAGCTTCTGCAGCCCGCTGCCCTCTCCAGGCAGGTGAGGAAGCAAAGCTCAGGCACTCAGTCCCTGCTGCAGGTCACAGGAAGCCAGGAGCCCTGACTTACTTTATGGAGGCTGAATAATCTAGCTCCAGGGCGGCATAGGATAGCCTGTGGGTCAAAGCCAGCCGCTGCCTGTTTTTATAAATGAAGTTTTATTGGAAAACAGCCATGCTCATTCGTTTCATATTATGGGTGGCTGTTTTTGCACCATGAGGGCAGAGCTGAGTAGTTGCGACAGACCGTATGACCAACAAAGCCCAAAATACCTGGCCCTTTAAGGGAAAGTTTGTTGACACCTCATCTAGCTCCTTCAAATGTGACCCTGTTCTTAGAGTTCCGTACATTAAATTGTGTCTGAAGGTTTTGTTTTTAGTTGCAGTACTTGAAACTGTGTAATTGATTTATCGATTTAGACTCTTCTGGAACCTTGCAGGAGAAATATCTCTGCTGCAGGAAAACCTGTTCATACCAAGATTCCTCATGAACAGGTGGCGGCTTCACTCCAAACACGTGCTGCCGTTTTGTGTCTGACCCTGTGTTTATTACGAAGCAACAGACACAGCCAGCTGTCCTATTTGTAAAAAGTAATTCTTTATAAGCATTTAGAGGAAATATGTAAGAACGGTTTGTCAAAATGTGGTTGTCAAAATGATTGCAAATTCTGAATTGCACCTTTTTCAATTATTCGTGTTACAGAGGAGAAGTCAAATTTGAAGAGGTCATTTCTCCCTGTCAATTTCTCATAGAATATTATTTGCACCCACGGTGCCAAAAAGTAGAACATTTTCTGGGATTTTTAGAAAATTCAATTGTGCTTTAGGCATAGATTTACACAGACAATACTTATAAAGGGCTTTATACTGGTGAATTTGATATGTTAGTTTCTTTTTTAAAAATCTTTATTGTTGAAAGTATTACATAGGTCCTCCTTTTCCCCCCATTAACCTCTTCTAGCCCGCTCCTGTTCCCCACCCCCCGCCCCCCAGGCCTTCAACACCCCATTGTTCTGTGGGTTATGCATATATGCATACAAGTTCATTAGTTGATCTCTCCCCACCCACTTCCCCCTGCCTTCCAGAGGTTAGTTTCTCATTAAAGCTCTCAGTGTTATAAGCAAATGGACACATTCATCCCCAAAAGCCTTATTTTTCTTCTCCATATTCAGCAGGAGTTTTTCTTGGCTTGAAATATTAGTCCAATTGTCTCAACTCAACAAAGGCTGTGCTCAAAATAGAATTTTAATGAAAATATACTTCAGAGGATATGACATAGCTTGGATTTCTGTAAATAATGCTTGAGAATGAGTTAGGAGCAAGAACTAAAATGATTTTGGCCCAGAATTTGTGTTGATTTTTTTCAAGTCAGTTCTAATCATTTTGTATAATACATGTGCAAATAGTTTTCATGTTTATATACTTTTTAAAATTTTGTATTGATTGATTTTTAGACAGAGGAAGGGGAAGAGAGAGAGAGAGAGAGAGAGAGAAGAGAGAGAGAGAGAGAGAGACATTGATTTGTTGTTCCACTTCTTTGTGCATTCATTGGTTTATTCTTGTATGTGCCCTGATCAGGGATCGAACCCACAATCTTGGCGTATTGGGACGATGTTCTAACCAACTGAGCCCTTGGCCAGGGCTGTATACTTTTGCTTTCCTCTTTTGTTGACCCAGTTAGAAATGGTATAAAACATTCACTGTGTAAGCAGTTCTGATCGTGTCCTTTACACAGCTCTCACTGGACTCAGGAAGTGCTGGGTCTTTAGGGACCCTCTGCTTTTAGGGAGTCTGCCATGTACTTCAGCCAGCCTCGGTGGCTGGACGGGGCAGTCTGAGGTCCAAGGGGCACAATGGGCAGGAAATTAGAACTATTTAAAGATCCCTATTGTGTGTGTGCACATACACTTAATATGAGCTCATTGTGGAAAATTAAGAAAATAATAAAGAGATAAATAAGTAGAAATAGTTTACCCATAACTCCACATTATAGAGATAGCAGCTATTAACATTTTGGCACATTTCTCCCATTTTTCTGTATCCATTTTTAACATGGTTGTAATGGTACCATATATACAATTTTACATCTTTAATCGTATATGAAATTCTACATTCCAATTATTCACTAAATATAACACAAACACATTTCCATATTTTTTAAAGTTCTTTAATCTTTATTTTATGTAACCAATATAATATCCCACTAATAAATACATCATACTTTATTTAAAAATTACCCATATTTTGAATTTGAATGGTCTTGGATTTTCTTTCCTTCTTATTTTAAGTAATGCTGCTATTAATATCTTTGTATAAAACGTTTGTCCGAATTCCAGATTACTTCCCTAAGATTTATTCCAATTAGTAGAATTAAAGGGTTAAATTGAAAAGTATATTTTTAAAGCTCTTTTTTTTTCAGAAATATTTGCCAGTTTATCTCCCAGCCACGGATATGGGAGTGCTTATTTTCACTCATATGTCTATTTAGGATTTTTTTTAAATTATCAAAGTTTCCTCAATTTAATAAGGCAAGTATAATAGCAGCCATCCATAAAGCTTTAGAAATTTTGCCCTAAAATTGCATGTTGTTATTGATGAAAACATAATTTTTAAAACAAGAGAAATTGGGTTTCAAGGTAAAGATGGAAAACTTTAGATCTTCAGTTAAAGATTTGAAATGCTTAGCAATAAATCAGTGATTAGATCAATATAAATGAAATGCATGTTATTTAAAGATCTTTTCCCGCAGGGTGTCCAGGTCTTAATACTACAGAAAACTATACAGTTTTTTTTTAATATATTTTATTGATTTTTTACAGAGAGGAAGGAGAGAGATAGAGAGTTAGAAACATCGATGAGAGAGAAACATTGACCAGCTGCCTCCTGCACACCCCCCACCTGGGGATGTGCCCGCAACCATTGTACATGTCCTTGACCGGAATCGAACCTGGGACCCTTCAGTCCGCAGACCGACGCTCTATCCACTGAGCCAAACCGGTTTCAGCAGCTATACAGTTTTACATATATATATATATATATATTTTTTTTTTTTTTTTTTTCTTAAAGGTGTGGTAGAATTGTCAGTGGCGTAAACTTTCCAGTTAGAAAGGTTCAGGTCTCTTGTTCCACCTGATACACAGCATAGTCAAAGCGTGGTTCTGCTGCTGCAAACTGTGTTTTTAAATAACTTTCCTTTCACTCCCGTTTCCCACTTCCCGTCCTCTTCCCTGTTTCACTCTGCCTGTCACTAGGCAAAACCAAGGGCTTCTGTCCCAGAGAGCAGCTGTGTCTGCCGAAGTGAGAGCAGTGGTCAGTGCTCTCCTGCTAGGGGTAGCCAGCTGTAAGTACAGCCCCGTCTGCGCGTGCCTCTCGCGTCACGGGCGTCCTGCTTGCTCCGGCTGATGTGTGGAGTTACGGAGACCCGACTTTGTTTCTTGATTATATGAAACCACTAAATGCCTGGATTCGCATCGTATTTATATCCAACGCTCTTTCTCCAAAGGTTTTTTATTCCCTTTAGTAAAAGGCATTGAGATTTCAGATAAAAGGAAATCTACTAACTACCTTGCCTCTTCTAACCTGCTACTACAGAATGAGGTTCTGCTTATTGGAATGGTTTGTGTAATAGGATGCTAATTTGTATATATGATGATGTTTCCCATTTACACTTGACCCATAAACCCTAGGGATCCAAAATATGTCCCAAGATGCTGCTGCCTCCCTCTAAATATATTCCTTTATCTTTGAGGAAAGCATCTGGTATATCCCTTAATTGGAAGAATACTTAAAATGTGGCTGTCAAAAATACCTTTTAAAAAGTTTAAAATATGACTCTCACATAAGTGGAAAATGGACATGTGTCAAAGATTTCTTTAACTCATTACTGAGAGAACTGACATAACGGTAAAGCTGGTTCCAAGAGAACTCAAGAGGCTGTTCAACACACGGAGAGAGAAATCACCAGGCACAGAGCAGTGGGCGGCCCACAGGCCGTGCAGCCACTACCATAATCTCTCCTGCTCGATGGGAGGCGTTTCCATTTCCTCCAGGCACATAACTCTAAGTGGCCGTCGAATTTAGCACAGCCTGGGTCTCAGTCGTGGTAAGTGTGAGTTAGACAAACGTGTGTGCTTCTAGAGAACTAACACTCCCGCATGGACTGCAGGACCACAGCCATCCCTCCTTATTTCCAAGTTGTGGAAACTTCTTAACAGCGCTTTCTTCTAACGGCTGTGAGTGGTGGTGTGTGTCCTGTGGGAGCAGAAATGCCCGGTGGTGACTGTTGTGCTTCCTCCCCAGGCAGTACGCAGAGGCCGGGGCCCTGGACGGCGCGGCCGGCCGGCGGGCGGGCGGCCTGGAGGCGGCCGAGCAGGGGCTCCTCTGGCACGAAGACTCCAAGCCCGGGACCTTAGTCTGAGCCGAGCGGCTCCCCTGCCCGCGATCTCACTGTGTGCCTTGGAATGCGTTCATCTCCCCAGAGGCTGTTTGGCATCAGAGGATGAAAAGAGGACTCCCCTCGCTCCGTAGTGAACCCCACCCTCCGCCGCACAAAGCCCCCGGACACCTGCCTTCCACGTCCAGGCCTCCCTGGCGGAGCGGCAGGGCCACCAGCCCACATGGCCCAGGGCGGCTTTCCCCAAAGCGAGCACTTGGAAAGGGGAGGAAAGCTGCGGAGGGCACCCCCAGACCTGTGAGGAGCGCCGCCAGCATCGCCCAGGGCAGCGCAGCGGGGCTTGCAGAGCACAGTTCCCAGTGAATGGCGGGAGCCGGCCGCGCTGCCCCGGAAGCGGCTCCAGAGCTGCCGGGGAGGATGCTGCTTCCCCCAGGGACCACGAGACAGTATTGGAGAATTACTTGAAGAGGAGCTGGGTTTTCATGAAGTTCTGAACGAGTGTACGTGTCTTTAGGTTTATAGAGTGACGGTCTTCATAAGCACCAGACGGTGGGTCCCACACAGACGTGCTGCGTGGCGCCCTGCAATGACCCCAGGGCCCGGGACCGCAGCCCTGGGAGCTGGCCACCTGCTGGGGGGCATCCAGGTCCCAGCCCCCCTCTCCCCCCGTTTCCTTCCTGCACCAGTCCAGGAGGAGCTGTTATTCAGGCTGTTAACGCTCCAACGTGGCTGTCATTTGAAATGGCAGACTTGATATGGAAAGTTTATAATCAAGAATTTGAAATAGTAGTTTGAGGTGATACGGAAAGAACCCAAAACAAAATAAAGAAAAAAAAAGCACATCATGTTAGATGAATTGTGTGCCTTAAAATGGTGACTTGTTAGAAAAGTGAGCTATTGTCTGAATTCCACAGGGAGTTCTAAGTCACCAAGTGACACAAACCAGATTAGTCATTGAAAGTACAGAAACTCCAAGCTGCGGTAGATTTAATTATGAGGCTAAAACTACCTCATACTTTCCGTGGAAGAACTAATTAGCTATGGTTATGGTTGAGTTTTTTTAAACAAATATTTCCATATTCCAGATCTTTGTCTTCTTTACTCTGCTTCAGAATTCCATAACAGGTGCTCCTTCCCCCTTTTATACAGGTTTCTTGTTCATATTGTGACTAGAGCAGTTTCTGAACAACTTTTTGGAACATTTTTCTATCTATATTCCAAAGCATGTAGTATTTACATAAAGTGGATTTGTTAAACTGGTCCTTAGTCATTTGTATCATTAAAAATGAAGTTTGGGGGGAGGGGAGTTGGAACAAAAAAAGACATGCAAAAAATAACATTCCTTTTGCATACTTGTATAGCCTTCTAGAAACAGGAATACCCTTTTGCATATTCTTTTACTGTTCTGACTTTGTAAGACCTGTTATTTTTACACAGGTCAATAAACTGAAGTGTGCTACTGAAATGTTCCCGTGTCCCTCCATTTAAGTTCATGGCTCACACAAGCAGTTTAAGGCGCTCTACTTCAGGTAATCATGTTGGACAAGATTGCAGATTCTCAGTTACATAAGTATTACTGTATTTTATTGATTTCAAGATGCAAGTTTTTTATATTCACATCCCTGAAAGCAAGGTGCCTCCTGATTGATGGCCTGTTCTGGTTGAATTGGTAGTTTTTTCTTTCTTAGGGTGCATAAAATAACGCTGTGTCTTACAAGAACTTGTTTTAGAATTGGTGAAATACAGTAGTGTGCTGCCTCACTGACGTGAATGCTTAGGCTTTCTAATCGTGAGGATGTTTTCTTATGACATGTAATTCATCCTAGTCTTGCTGACTAGCAAACAGGTCTTTAAAACTCAAGAAAACATTTCACCTGACGTTTTTTTATCCTGCACAATGGGAAGAGGGAGTGGGAAATGAAATAAAGGGAGATGTTAATATTTCCAAGCAAGTGCCTTTCATGGAAATGACCTTTTCCTGTTCAAGACATGGTATACTCAGAATTGCCATGTACCTTGCAGGAACAAGTAGAACTTGGCTCCCAGATGGGCAAAGATGGTGTGGAAATGGAAGCAGAGTGGGCCCACTATATGATGACTCCCTCTGCCCCCGTCTTTTTTTAAAAACATCTCTAAATCACTTCATTGTTAGGTTTATTAGTAACCAAAAGTGAAAAGGTGGCAGGTAAGTTTTTCAACATGAAATTTCCTTTTCTATTACGAAATGTACTCATGGTAAAAATGTTAAATGCACACACAAAGCAGATATAAAACAAAAACATAATTGTGCCCTATAAGCCGAACATTACCAGATATAACAATTATTTATTGTATTTTAATTCAGATTTTTTTTCATGCACATAGTTTTTTTGTTTAAAATACAGCATCATATTCCAAGTACAGTTTTACAACTTTTTTTTCACCTAACACATCTTGGGCCTCACTCTGTATCAATATATATCAATCTATTAGTACCTCATAAAGATTTGTGCCATGTTTCACAAGGTGGATTTAAAAATTGACTTACTTTCCTTGATGTTTAATTTTTCCCTATGTTTGAAAAAATTCTTCAAAATTCTTCCTTATATTTATAAAAGCTTAATATTATGCACAATAATAATTCCAGAATTTTCTCAAATGAGTAGTTTGGCCTGTTCTTAGGAACAAAGATTCGAACTAAAGAATGTCCTCAGATGCCTGAGCTGAAGGGCTGTCAGACTTCGAGCAACGGCTTCGTCCCAGAGGAAAGTCTGGTCGGGTCGTGGTCCAGGCGGTGCTGTTCGCAGCTCGGTGGTGAATGACCACTGTTTTCATTTTCAACCATGTGGTCCATAGTTTCTTAAAGCAAAATAAAAGTGAGTCACTAAAGTAAAAGGTGAATTTTTTTAAAAAATTAATTGCTAAATAGGGGAAATAATAAACATACAAAAATACACATTTTTGCTTATTATTAGATTTCTTTGACTTAAAAGTACTCGGTCAGGTTTCAATCAGTTCCTAACCGCTGACTCGCAGTTTCTGTGCTTACCTTGTCCCTCGTCCCGTAAGGAACTTGCTCGATGCCTGCTGAGCAGCCCTGGCCCGGGTTAGATCGGAGGAGGTGCTGTTACCCATGTTGGGAGCGAGGCAAGTCCCTCATCGTCCCTGTGATCTCACAGGGCACGGAGACAGTCATTTCCAAAGAGAAAACTCTTAGAAGACGATGCAAAACTGCCATCTTTCCGCTCTAAGTTTGTGAGTCCCGGTCTCATGCGTCTCACTCCATCCCTGCCCCTGAGTTCCCGTGGTCTTTCCGGGCATTCCGCCTTCTCTCCACCCCACCCTGGGCCACCCGCAGGAGAAGAGAGGAGCATGCCCTGCGGAAGTGAGCCAGCACTTGTTGCATTATGTCCGGTGTGGGCCAGGCCACCGCTGAAGGGCTTCACATGTTATATTCATTTAATCCCCACAACAGCTCCATGAGGAATATAGTGCTACTAGAGGCCCAGTGCACGACATTCATGCACTGTGGGGAGGGGGGGGTCCCTCAGCCCGGCCTGCACCCTCTCATAGTCTGGGACCCCTTGGGGGATGTCCGCCTGCCAGCTTAGGCCCGGTCTCCCTGGGGAGCAGGCCTAAGCTGGCAGGCGGACTTCCCATGAGAGGTCCTGAGCACTGCTGCGGAAGCGGAAGAGGCTCCTGCCACCACCGTTGCGCTCGCTAGCCGTGAGCCTGGCTCTGGCTGAGTGGTGCTCCCCCTGTGGGAGCACACTGACCACCAGGGGGCAGCTCCTGCATTGAGCGTCTGCCCCCTGGTGGTCAGTGCTCATCATAGCGACCGGTCATTCCACCGTTTGGTTGATTTGTATATTAGATTTATTATATAGGATTATCTCCATTTTACAGATAAAGAATCTGAGAATTAGGCAGGTCAAGTAATTAGCCAAACGTCATAGGGCTATTAGGAGAAAAGCAGGAAACAGGTCCTAACTCCAAATTCTAAACTACCTTGCTCCGTAACAATTTTTCTGCAGTAAGGGTAGCAAACAGTACTTTTAAAGTATATTAATGAAAATTTGAGCGAACAAATGCCAAGTTCAGCTTTCCTTGCTCATTACTCTAAAGATAATGGACCTATTTGCTCCCCTTACCAGAGGCAGAAAGGCCTCTGTCCAAACACAGGTCAAGATAACCCTTATGTAGGACACTGCCGAGTCTTGGGCCCACAAGGCCACACTATTTGCTGCCACGTGGGCTCATCAGTGGACCAAGAACATTTTTTAACTGTTTCTCGTCAATAAAATGTCTCACACCAATGGCCATACTTGCCACGAGCACAGCCAGCCAGAGAGGACGGAAGGTTGGTCAGTGGCACTGACACTGGAATGCAGCCCCATTTCTGATTGCTCAGGGCGGTGTGACAGCAGGAAGTCCAAGGCCCCTTCCCTGTGCCCTAAAGCTAGGAGAAACTCAGCCAGTCTTAGAAACTACAAAAATAAAGGACAGCTTACACCAGGAGTGAAGAAAAACGGAATAAGAAAGAAGGGAGGGCGTCGTCTGTGAGCTCTCACTGTAGTCCCAACAATGGGGTACGTGCTGTCACCCGTCACTTCATTTCATCCTCCCCACAGCTGCGCGGAGGGGGCCCTTGTCCCAGAGAAGAATCTAGGGGGAGAGGATCAAAGGCTCCCCGACCTCAGTTGCCTGGCCTTGCAGTAAGGTGTAAAGCTAATATTCACGCCTATGTCCGCCTGACTCCAAATCTCAGGCTTTTTATTAACCATGACATTATAAAAGCAATTGCTCACCAAGCACCTCTTGGAAACCAGGGAAAACGAAAAGGGAAGAAGCAAACAAAAGGGTTGGCCTGGGGAGGAAGGAAGAGGGAGGGCCGAGGGCGGGTGGGAGACCAGATTGGCCCGGTGCAAACACCCGGGGAAGGCAGCCCGGCAGCCCGCGTCTGCGGTTCCGGCTGAGCAGTGCGGCCTCTCTGGCCCGGGCCTGGCTTGAAGGGCCGCCAGCAGCCGGCCAGGCCGTTACCTCTGCACGGAGGGTGGAGGGTGGAGGGTGGAGGGTGGAGGGTGGAGGGAGGAGGGTGGAGGGTGGAGGGAGGAGGGAGGAGGGTGGAGGGAGGAGGGTGGAGGGTGGAGGGCGGAGGGCGGAGGGCGGAGGGCGGAGGGAGGAGGGCGGAGGGAGGAGGGCGGAGGGAGGAGGGCGGAGGGCGGAGGGAGGAGGGCGGAGGGTGGAGGGAGGAGGGTGGAGGGCGGAGGGCGGAGGGAGGAGGGCGGAGGGTGGAGGGTGGAGGGTGGAGGGAGGAGGGTGGAGGGAGGAGGGCGGAGGGCGGAGGGAGGAGGGCGGAGGGCGGAGGGAGGAGGGCGGAGGGAGGAGGGCGGAGGGCGGAGGGCGGAGGGTGGAGGGAGGAGGGTGGAGGGAGGAGGGCGGAGGGTGGAGGGTGGAGGGTGGAGGGTGGAGGGTGGAGGGAGGAGGGTGGAGGGTGGAGGGTGGAGGGTGGAGGGCGGAGGGAGGAGGGTGGAGGGAGGAGGGCGGAGGGAGGAGGGTGGAGGGCGGAGGGCGGAGGGCGGAGGGCGGAGGGCGGAGGGAGGAGGGTGGAGGGCGGAGGGCGGAGGGAGGAGGGCGGAGGGCGGAGGGAGGAGGGTGGAGGGAGGAGGGCGGAGGGCGGAGGGCGGAGGGCGGAGGGAGGAGGGTGGAGGGAGGAGGGCGGAGGGTGGAGGGTGGAGGGTGGAGGGTGGAGGGTGGAGGGAGGAGGGTGGAGGGTGGAGGGTGGAGGGTGGAGGGCGGAGGGAGGAGGGTGGAGGGAGGAGGGCGGAGGGAGGAGGGTGGAGGGCGGAGGGCGGAGGGCGGAGGGCGGAGGGCGGAGGGAGGAGGGTGGAGGGCGGAGGGCGGAGGGAGGAGGGCGGAGGGCGGAGGGAGGAGGGTGGAGGGAGGAGGGCGGAGGGCGGAGGGCGGAGGGAGGAGGGTGGAGGGTGGAGGGTGGAGGGCGGAGGGCGGAGGGCGGAGGGAGGAGGGTGGAGGGAGGAGGGTGGAGGGTGGAGGGTGGAGGGTGGAGGGTGGAGGGTGGAGGGAGGAGGGCGGAGGGAGGAGGGCGGAGGGAGGAGGGCGGAGGGCGGAGGGCGGAGGGAGGAGGGAGGAGGGCGGAGGGAGGAGGGCGGAGGGAGGAGGGCGGAGGGCGGAGGGAGGAGGGCGGAGGGCGGAGGGCGGAGGGAGGAGGGCGGAGGGCGGAGGGCGGAGGGCGGAGGGCGGAGGGCGGAGGGAGGAGGGCGGAGGGCGGAGGGAGGAGGGAGGAGGGCGGAGGGAGGAGGGCGGAGGGAGGAGGGCGGAGGGCGGAGGGAGGAGGGTGGAGGGCGGAGGGCGGAGGGAGGAGGGCGGAGGGCGGAGGGCGGAGGGCGGAGGGCGGAGGGAGGAGGGTGGAGGGTGGAGGGTGGAGGGCGGAGGGAGGAGGGTGGAGGGTGGAGGGAGGAGGGTGGAGGGCGGAGGGCGGAGGGCGGAGGGCGGAGGGCGGAGGGAGGAGGGTGGAGGGTGGAGGGTGGAGGGTGGAGGGTGGAGGGAGGAGGGTGGAGGGCGGAGGGCGGAGGGCGGAGGGAGGAGGGCGGAGGGCGGAGGGAGGAGGGCGGAGGGCGGAGGGCGGAGGGAGGAGGGCGGAGGGAGGAGGGAGGAGGGCGGAGGGCGGAGGGCGGAGGGAGGAGGGCGGAGGGCGGAGGGCGGAGGGAGGAGGGCGGAGGGCGGAGGGAGGAGGGTGGAGGGCGGAGGGCGGAGGGAGGAGGGCGGAGGGCGGAGGGCGGAGGGCGGAGGGAGGAGGGTGGAGGGAGGAGGGCGGAGGGCGGAGGGAGGAGGGCGGAGGGCGGAGGGAGGAGGGCGGAGGGAGGAGGGCGGAGGGCGGAGGGCGGAGGGAGGAGGGCGGAGGGAGGAGGGCGGAGGGCGGAGGGAGGAGGGTGGAGGGCGGAGGGCGGAGGGAGGAGGGTGGAGGGTGGAGGGTGGAGGGTGGAGGGTGGAGGGAGGAGGGTGGAGGGAGGAGGGTGGAGGGTGGAGGGTGGAGGGCGGAGGGCGGAGGGCGGAGGGCGGAGGGCGGAGGGAGGAGGGTGGAGGGTGGAGGGTGGAGGGCGGAGGGAGGAGGGTGGAGGGTGGAGGGAGGAGGGTGGAGGGCGGAGGGCGGAGGGCGGAGGGCGGAGGGAGGAGGGTGGAGGGTGGAGGGTGGAGGGTGGAGGGTGGAGGGTGGAGGGAGGAGGGAGGAGGGTGGAGGGAGGAGGGTGGAGGGAGGAGGGTGGAGGGTGGAGGGTGGAGGGAGGAGGGCGGAGGGAGGAGGGCGGAGGGAGGAGGGCGGAGGGCGGAGGGCGGAGGGAGGAGGGAGGAGGGCGGAGGGAGGAGGGCGGAGGGAGGAGGGCGGAGGGCGGAGGGAGGAGGGCGGAGGGCGGAGGGCGGAGGGAGGAGGGCGGAGGGCGGAGGGCGGAGGGCGGAGGGCGGAGGGCGGAGGGAGGAGGGCGGAGGGCGGAGGGAGGAGGGCGGAGGGCGGAGGGCGGAGGGCGGAGGGAGGAGGGCGGAGGGCGGAGGGCGGAGGGCGGAGGGAGGAGGGTGGAGGGCGGAGGGCGGAGGGAGGAGGGTGGAGGGCGGAGGGCGGAGGGCGGAGGGCGGAGGGCGGAGGGAGGAGGGTGGAGGGTGGAGGGTGGAGGGCGGAGGGAGGAGGGTGGAGGGTGGAGGGAGGAGGGTGGAGGGCGGAGGGCGGAGGGCGGAGGGCGGAGGGCGGAGGGAGGAGGGCGGAGGGCGGAGGGCGGAGGGCGGAGGGCGGAGGGAGGAGGGTGGAGGGTGGAGGGTGGAGGGTGGAGGGCGGAGGGAGGAGGGCGGAGGGAGGAGGGCGGAGGGAGGAGGGCGGAGGGCGGAGGGCGGAGGGAGGAGGGCGGAGGGAGGAGGGCGGAGGGAGGAGGGCGGAGGGCGGAGGGAGGAGGGAGGAGGGCGGAGGGCGGAGGGAGGAGGGCGGAGGGCGGAGGGCGGAGGGCGGAGGGAGGAGGGCGGAGGGCGGAGGGAGGAGGGCGGAGGGCGGAGGGAGGAGGGCGGAGGGAGGAGGGCGGAGGGCGGAGGGAGGAGGGCGGAGGGCGGAGGGCGGAGGGAGGAGGGCGGAGGGAGGAGGGAGGAGGGCGGAGGGCGGAGGGAGGAGGGCGGAGGGAGGAGGGCGGAGGGCGGAGGGCGGAGGGCGGAGGGAGGAGGGCGGAGGGCGGAGGGCGGAGGGAGGAGGGCGGAGGGAGGAGGGCGGAGGGAGGAGGGCGGAGGGCGGAGGGCGGAGGGCGGAGGGCGGAGGGAGGAGGGCGGAGGGAGGAGGGCGGAGGGAGGAGGGCGGAGGGCGGAGGGAGGAGGGTGGAGGGCGGAGGGCGGAGGGAGGAGGGTGGAGGGTGGAGGGAGGAGGGTGGAGGGAGGAGGGCGGAGGGCGGAGGGCGGAGGGAGGAGGGCGGAGGGCGGAGGGCGGAGGGAGGAGGGCGGAGGGCGGAGGGCGGAGGGAGGAGGGCGGAGGGAGGAGGGCGGAGGGCGGAGGGAGGAGGGCGGAGGGCGGAGGGCGGAGGGCGGAGGGAGGAGGGTGGAGGGTGGAGGGAGGAGGGAGGAGGGCGGAGGGAGGAGGGTGGAGGGAGGAGGGCGGAGGGCGGAGGGCGGAGGGAGGAGGGTGGAGGGTGGAGGGTGGAGGGTGGAGGGTGGAGGGTGGAGGGTGGAGGGTGGAGGGTGGAGGGTGGAGGGAGGAGGGTGGAGGGTGGAGGGTGGAGGGTGGAGGGTGGAGGGTGGAGGACAGAGGCATCTGGGGAACGCGCTCTCCAAGGCTGCTGACGAGGCCCGAGGCCCGGAGGGCAGGGCAGCTCCCCACCCTGCCCTCCCCACCGACACATCCCTTTCCAGAAAACCCTTCTTCATGGGGTCCTCTCCTCACGTCCAGAGGAAAATGGCTCCACAGGAAAGGAGATCAAAGAAGGGGAAGCCAGAGTCAGAAAGATCTCATTAAGGACACGGCCAGGCCAGGCCTGGGAAGGGCATCCCGCCCTTCAGTTACCCGGAAGGAGCCTTTGTGGGGCTGATGGTGTGTCTGGGCGGACACCACGGCCTCGTAAGGCAGGGGTAAGCGTGTGGGCTTTGGAGTCAGGTCCGTCCACCTGGAGACAGGCTGCCAGGCGGACCCCTCCCCGCCGCCCTGCTGTGGTTACATAGACTCCTCCCCTCCGGGCCTCAGTGTCCTCTCCAGTGCACGTCACACAAAGCTATTTTCTGGGCTAAACAAGAGAGTGCACACACACAGCTCAGCTCAGCATCGCGTCCCCAACACGTACTTCATTTCTTTCCATTTCCTGGAAAGAAAGCTGGTAAGGGACGTTGAATAGTGATGGAGACCTAGAAAGCTGGGGTTCTGAGTGGCACTGCCTTAGTTTAGCCACTGAAATGGCAGCACTATGGAAACAGCTCGTCATTGTCACGGGCTGATTATGTCTCGGGCCCTGTTGTGGGCACTTGGATTTGTTTTTGTTATTTAATCCTTACAGCAACTTGGCCATCATTCCCAGAGGAGAGCTCAGGGAGGAGTTTGCTCAAGTTACATACCTGGAAGGGCCCCAGGTCTGGAGTGCAATTCACAAATGCATAACGCACAAGTCCCATAAAGTATGAATTTGGCCACTCTGGGGTCCACTGTGGAGGGAGGCTGCACTGAGGTTTAACCCGAGGAATCAAGCCAGCGAGGTGTGTTCCTGAGCTCTCCTGCAAGGCGGGGACTCAGGGCGAGGTGCACCCCCAGAGCCCGAGAGTAGGCACCCCACTTGCTCCACCCTGAACTTGGCCCTAATGCTGGCCCAAAGCCTGGTATCTGCCTTGTTGGGTGCCTAAAAATGCAAGCCAGCCAGCCAGTAGGTGGCCAGATTTAGCAAATTAAAATTCAGAATGTCCAATTACATTTGTAAAATAGCTGAAATGTTACATTTTTGTAATTTCTTATACAGAACGCTTAGGGCACCCTGAAAAAAAATCAGTAAGCACACCAAACACAATCCATAAATTCAAAACCTGTCCTATAGACACAGCACACCGGGCAGCCCTGTCTGCTAGACCTCTGTCCAGGGGAGCGTGGGGCATAGATGCTTGAGCAAGTCTTAGCACACCCACTGCGTCCAAGGAGAGACTGGCCCTGCTCAGTCCAGAGCCTTCAAACCAGGAACCTGCCGGTCGGGCCCGTTTGGTCTGGAAGCGCGCACAGATGTTCCAGTTTGGTCTGTAAGCACAGGCGTGCGGGAGAGCTGGAAGAGCGTGCCTGCCTAAGCTTTCTTTCCTGAAACGTGGTTTTCTCTGGCCTGGAATCCGGTCTTTACAAAACTGGTCAACGAGGTCACCTAGAGGCCAGGTTGGGTTATTGCAGGCAGGAGGTTTCTGATAGAGTTCAAATACCGTGTACAGCAAGCATGTCCAACTCAAAGGCTAACAACTCAAAGGCATGTCAAACTCACAGGTTTATGTAGACTGCAAAAAAACAAAAGCTTCAATTTTCATAGGTTTATTTCGATAGAAACATGCTGAATACAAAGGGCTGGAGTAAAATTAGTAATCGTTAACATAAAATAACAGAACATTTTAACAAAAATTAATATTTTTTTTCTTGAACATTAACTTATCAGACACTGAATAACCACACAAATTAATAAGCGTAACGCAAATAAACCTATTTTTCTTGTTCTCCGAAAGTGAAATATTTCCTGTTGTGCACACCATACAAGTCAGTCCAAGACTAATGACGTGGCGATTGGCTGCTAAAATATTCGCTGCTGGTATTAGTGGAGAGAAATGGTGCGCCTGCATGTAAGGTGTGTAAGGGAAATGAATGCAACACGATGATAGTAATCAGTCATTAGCGAAGGTTGTAGTTTGTTATTAATAATTATGTATAGCAGGATATTGTAAAAATTAAGTTACGAAATTTTTATTAAAACATTTCTTACCGTTATATTGGCTGGGCCACAAAAATATTTGTTGTGGGCCGCATGCAGCCCGGGCCGTGAGTTTGGCACGCTTGGTGTACAGTTTCAAGAACCTGCAAAAAAAAAAAAAATTTAATTTTGAATGCCAGATACCTTGATTGATGATTTGTGTCTTCTTGGGGAAGTTGTTTAAATTTTTTTAAATATCACTTTTCTATAAAATAGAAATATTAATTATAACAATCTCACAGAATCATAAAATCCAGCTGCACCCTTACGGAGCTAGTACAATGCCTGGGAGACAGTAAGCCCTTTAAATGTTGGTTGTCATTGTTGTTTCTAATGTGACACTGTGAAAATGTGGGATATGAGAGAGTTTTTGTGAATAGTATTTAACATTATTACTAAATATGAATAACAGTAAAATAGTAATGATAATATTTAACACTCACTGAGTGCAAGGGCTGGAACTGGGGTGAAATGAGTGAGTTATTTATTCAGGTACAAAACGTAAGGGGGGACCGGGAAACCCAGGTGACGAGTAATACTTTAGTGCAGTCTTCTAAGCAATTAAACCTTACGCCAAAAAAGTCTATGATGAACAAAACATCAAAAATGTAAATGAAGACTGTATTGCTACCACGATTTCCTTTTGCCTCAGACTGCAGCGTGGCTTGGCACGCACTGCGCTGACACTGACTCCCAACAGGCAGAGGGCCAGGTGTCACGCACACCCGTCTCACAGACGCGGGAAAGGACGCTGAGAGGAACCGCTGAGCAGCACCGCCGGGGCCATCGGGATAGGGCCGAGCTCTCCCCACCTGCAAACCTTCCTAACGCTATGTCCGGCCCTTTCTCTCCGCTCATGCTTCACATTCACCAAGTGCATAAGCTACACTGTCCTGCCTCAGGGTGTAATTTAAACACTCGTGCTGTGTGTACAGTTGTCAGATTTACCAAGTAAGCGAAGAATACTCGATTAAGTTTGAAGTTGAGAAAACAACAAATACTGTTTAACACGTGCATGTCTCATGCATATTCTTCATTTTATCGGACCGTCCTCCTGCCCGTCCCATCACCAAGGCAGCCAGACACTGTAGTAAAGAGAGCTCACAATTTCAAAATGAAACAGACCTGCTGGACTGAGCCTGCTGTTTCTGGCCTGAGCACAGACCAGGAATAGTAAGTGGCTTTAGCAGAGCAACAAGGGCCAAGACCATACAGAAAACTGGCTTAGGTTTTAGGCTTAAAGGCAAAAGGACAGTGTGAGCTTCATCCTGAGGTGCTTTGGGATAAGAAATTACAAGCCCGCGTTGGGGTAAAATGAAGAAAATGCTGTAGGTGTTCTGTGTTGCATGTCCTGCAGCTGCTACTTTGAGATCTCCAACTCTGGGCAACATAAGTGTTTCCTTGGCAGAATAATATTCTGAACCTCACAGATATGCTTTCATTCACGGTGCTATGAAAACGATTGTGAGTATATGAAATTCATGTGTGTGTGTGTGTGTGTGTGTGTGTGTGTGTGTGTGTGTGTGTGTGCTTACTCCGACTTGAGCTCTTAGAAATCAGGGAACATGTTTATTTAAATACTAGAGGCCCGTTGCACGAAATTCGTGCATGGTGGGGGGTGTCCCTCAGCCCAGCCTGCACCCTCTCCAATCTGGGACCCCTCGAGGGATGTCCGACTGCCCATTTAGGCCCAATCCTACCAGGACTGCTGGCTCCCAATTGCTCACCTGCCTGCCTTCCTGATTGCCCCTAACCGCTTCTACCTGCCAGCCTGATCACCCCCTAACCACTCCCCTGCCAGCCTGATTGATGCCTAAATGCTCCCCTGCCAGCCTGTTTGCCCCTAACTTCCCTCCCCAGCAGGCCTGGTCACACCTAACTGCCCTCCCCTGCAGGCCTGGTCCCCCCCAACTGCCCTTCCCTGCAGGCCTGGTCACCCCCAACTTCCCTCCTCTGCCAGCCTGGTCACCCCTAACTGCCCTCCCCTGCAGGCTTGATCACCCCCAACTCCCCTCCCTTGCAGGCCTGGTCCCTCCCAACTTCCCTCCCCTGCTGGCCTGATCGCCCACAACTGCCCTCCCTTGCAGACCTGGTTCCTCCCTTGCAGACCTGGTTCCTGCTGGCAATCTAGTGGTGGCCATCTTGTGTCCACATGGGGGCAGGATCTTTGACCACATGGGGGCAGCCACCTTATGTGTTGGAGTGATGGTCAATTTGCATATTACTCTTTTATTAGATAGGCTAGAGGCCTGGTGCACGGGTGGGGGCCAGCTGGTTTGCCCTGAAGGGTGTCCCAGATCAGGGTGGGGGTTCCCTTGGGGCATGGGGTGGCCTGGGCGAGAGGCCTGTGGTGATTTGCAGGCCGGCCACCCCCCCACCCCCCAACCCCCCCACCCCCCACCCCCCCCCGGCGACCCAAGCAGAGGCCCTGGTATCTGGGATTTATTTATCTTCTATAATTGAAACTTTGTAGCCTTGAGCAGACCCAAGCCTCCTGCTCACTCCATGGCTGCAGCCATTTTTGTTGGGATTTATTTATCTTCTATAATTGAAACTTTGTAGCCTTGAGTGGAGTCTAGGGCTGGCCAGGGTGTCCACAAAGCTTGGCTTCCTCCATTGCCGGGGAAACCCAAGCCTCCTGCTCGCTCCATGGCCTCAGCCATCTTGGTTGGGTTAATTTGCATACTCACTCCTGATTGGCTGGTGGGCGTGGCTTGTTGGGGTAGCGGGGGTATGGTCAATTTGCATGTTACTCTTTTATTAGATAGGATGTGTTCCATTTTCAATCTAAAACCAATTGCTTGTCCGGCAAGTGCTGGTGGAATTGCATAGCATATACACAGTGTGTTGGTTTTCTAGGGCAGCTGTAAAGAAAGAAAACACACACTATGTGACTCACACAGACATGGATTGTCTCAGTTCGGAGTCCGAGTGAGACAGAGTGACGCCTCCGAAGCTAAAGGAGTCTGTTCCCTGCCACCACCTGGCTTCCGAGTGGCCCCAGCTCCCTTGACTTGCAGAGCATCGCCGGCCCTCTCCGGCCTCTCCAAGGGCACCTCCCCAGGTGCACGGTGCTGTGTCCGCATCCCTTTCTTCTCGGGAGGCGAGCATGTTGACTTAGCCCGCCTGAACCTGATTACATCTATACAGTGAAGATCCGACTTCCAAGCAAGGCTACACTCCCAGCTACTGCGGTTAGGATTTCAACATGTCTTTTTTGGGAGGCACAGTTCAACACATATAACACATACCAAATCAAGAAGAAAAATACCCAAATCCAAAGGAGGTGTTTTTGAGGTTCAAATAAAATTAAATTATAGACTAACAGACTCAAAAACCTCTACTCTGCAAAAATACATCAACCAGAACAGGATGTTGAGAACAGATTATTGATCAGCACAAATGTATGGAGTCCGGTCGGCCGGAGCCTCAGCTGCTGCTTAGGCACATCGGAGTGGGGGAGGCCTGCTCTGCTGTTTCGCCTCGTTTCACCCAAAACAGACAGTACTTGTTAAGAAGGCACCTCATTCCCACTCCCGATGTTCCCAGGGGAGTTGAGCTAGACTGAGTCGGCTACATCCACCCAGGGAGCTTTAAACACACAGACGCCTCAGGCCTAGTGGACCAGCTAAAGCAGAACATCTCGGCTAAACCCATTGATTGTTTTAAGTCCTCAGCACGGGGAGTGAGAACCGCTGAACCAGATCTGGCCTCTTCCCGCTCTCCCCTTCCTTATCAGGGAGCCTCCCCCTCCTTCTGCAGGATGCCAGCCTGTGGAGGGGGGCCTGGGGTCCGGCCTCGGGGAAGGAACGTGGTTGTTCTACAAGCAAAATGCAGAGAGCCCTGCGCCTGTGCAGAGCTGCCTGAGCTCCCGCAGTGCGGGCCAACCCAGCCTGTGCGTCACCTTCCACCTGGACGACATGGGGGTTCTGACTCAGGAGGGGGCCTGCCTGTGGAATAGATCCCAGGGCATGTCTATGATCGTGTCGGCGGCTCACACGTTAAGCAGCAAGGAGCTGGCGTCTAAACCATCCCTCCGCCCCAGCTCTTTCCATGCACATGCCATGCACTCGGTCTTCCTACGACATCTGAGTCCTTTCCTGAACTTGTGAAAAGAGGCATCTTACTTATTGGAGAAACGATAAAATTCCAGCACACAAGCTGGTCGCCACCTCTATGCCGACACAAATACTAGTGCAGGGCTGCGTAGTACATCTTCCTGGGCACAGCCGCCCAGGGGACAGCGATTCTTCCAGAAACTTCTCCCTCACAGTGACAAGGGCCCCAGTCTCCACGGCCAAATCTCAAGGCTGATGGGCCACAGGGGATCTGGAGTCCGTCCGTGTGGGCTCACATCCTGGCTCGGACCCCTGCTAGCCGTGTGACCTTGGGAAGGTCACTGGGGGCCTCCAAGCCTTCATTTTCTCCTCTCACTTCAAAGGGGTGGTTTGCAGGTTAGAGGCGGTAATGTGTCTAGAATGCACAGCACAGCGAGTGACAGGTTCAGAGAAAACATTTGCTAAAACGCCAGTTGTGGTTTTGCAATTTCATGACCTGACCCATTAGGTATAGCTGAATCCAGGAATGTGTGTCTGACCCAAGCTAGGCAATCACACTGGCTCTGAAGACTTTGGAACTGGGAAGGGAGAGCTTCCGAGACGCGCAGGGCCCAAGCAGCAGCGTAGCTGTCAGGGGACAGCAGCATCAATGTGACCTGGGAGCTTGTTACAAGGGACAATCTCAGGCTTCATCCCAGACCCACTGAATAAGGTTGCGTTTCTTACAAGGTGCACGTTACAGCTTGAGAGACGTTAGAGGAAACGCTGCTGTCTTCTTAGACGGCACCCTAAGCATCTTCATACCTGCAGGTACAAATGCAGATTCTTATAAAATTTCCTCGACGAATGCCTTACGGCAAATTTTATGTAATACATCTTTTGCCACAATAAAAAACGTGGGGGGAAATGGTTCTCTACTGTCCAGGTCACCAGCCAGGTCTGAATACTTAAGATCTACCATATTCTAGCTCACCTCACTGTTTAATTCAGCTCCAAGGACCATTGTCCACTCTATTCAAAACTTTCCCCATTCTTTTCTCATTCTCTCCAATGCCACCATGCAAGCATGTGCAAACACATATGTATTCATTCCTATTTCCTTGTTTTTGACATGCTCTTCATTTATTAATTAAATTACTTGTTTAAAAATTATTGCCTATAATGTGCTCGGCAATGGGAATACCACAGCCTCAGACAGGGGCTCCATCCCTTAGAAGTTTGCTAAATTTGAAGTCTGTCAAGCTCATAGATAATTGGAACGTAGTGCAAAGTGATGTGATGGGGACCCAAAGGGAACTGGGTGAGGGCAGGCAGTCTGTGTGTGTGTGTGTGTGTGTGTGTGTGTGTGTGTGTGTGTGTATTCAAGATTGCTATTATCTTGTGAAACCAAAAGAAGAAGAAGGGGGCAGAGAGGAAGAGGAGATGTGTTACTTTTGTAGCCATCAAGGATCAGAAGATACTGAGTAGTTGCTGTCCAAGAGCAGAGTCAGCCGTGAGCAATTTGTGGTACTAACCAGCCAACTAATGGGTTTCTGTCCAGGAACTGTCGCTAAGAACCATCCTGACTGTAATGGATTCATTATCTTCCTGTAATCCACGCACACCAGGCTAAAGTAATCATGGTTTTCTCCAACTGGAAGGAAAGGCTACCTTAAGACCAGGGGAAAGCACTCACAAGTTGCTTGGTCTATGGGTTTTTTCCTTCTTTGGGGGAGGCTATGGGGGGAGGGGGTGTTCTGAGAAATGAATAATAACTTTAACTTATTATTATTATTTTCTGAGACAGAAAAAGGACCATTTCTCTAAGATTACATGTAAATAACTGAAAACATTGTGGCTCCTGTGATTTGGCGGTCATGTGGACAGAACAGACTTTGGGTCCACTTTCGTGCACTGTGCTCATATTAGTAGGAATAATAACAATAAGACCTAACAGTGGTTAAGCTCTTGTCATGTAGTTAGGTTCCACATGTTATCCAATTGAACCCTCACAACATACGCATGAAGTAAGGAGGATCACCACTCCCATTTTACAGATAAACAAGCTGATGCTTTACTGGGTTATATGCCCAAGGTCATTTTCCTCATCCCTCAAAGGGGAATGAGGAGGCTGGTCTGTTGTTGAGATGTGGATAGGAAATACACATGTACAGCACCTAACAGAGATGATGAGCTACACAGTGCCTCTCCTGGGGTTTGACCACTTTAGATATCTGAGCTCTCTCTGTAAAGAGCCCATTTGCTTATTCAAGTAACCAATACCTTCTGGCTGCAGGCCCTTTTGGAAAAGCCTCATGGAATTCATGTCTTAATACGTTTAAAATTCTGGTTTCAGCTAACACAAGCTTCTCGATAATCAAGTGGTGATGTACACATTTGATGCATAAATAATGCTAGACGAGCAACGATGGTCCAATCTATCCTTCAGAAGCTGTTGGCTTGACATATACTGCAGACCGGGCACAGTCTCAACAAAGCAAGGTTGGGGCTGGAGATCTACCAAGAATCTCAAGGGATGCAGACATCTTGAGCCCGGTGTCTGTGTTGGGGCAGTATCAAGAGTTACTATGCCATGAGGCTAGTGAGGTAATCAGATAAACCCTGGAGGGGAAAGAAAATAGTTCCAAACTCAGAGCCCCTAGATTCTGATCAACAAGGTATTTTTAACAAGTGGAGCAATGCCCCAGCACGGGAGCTCAGAGCAGGTGGGTCCGTCAGTGAGTAAATCCATGCGCGGGCCCTTCAAGGGGAAGGCCTGGACCCCAGCAGCTCCATCTCCCTCAGCCACAATCCCAGCTGGCTTTCACAGTCAGAAGTTATGGGGACTTCTTTTCCCAGCCCGTGAACCTGGGCTGGGAGGCTCAGTGAGATACTCCTCCCAATTTTTATCCAACACTCGTGGGTGTGGGACCAGCCCATTCCACATCTCTGCTCCTCCGACCAGTCTCGAGGATGTGGTTTCTTCTTTATATCCTTAGTGGTAGGACTTCTGTTCAGCTAGACCTCATGTGGTTCTCCATGATGGTTGTTCTACACTGAGTGGCCAGATTATTATGATCTCCGAACGCATAATAATCTGGCCACTCAGTATTAGAGGCCCAGTGCATGAATTCATGCATGGGTGGGGTCCGGCCAGCCTGGCCAGAGGGAGGGGACATGGGCGGTTGGCTGGCCTGCCTGCTGGTCGAACTCCTGGTCGAGGGGACAATTTGCATATTAGTCTTTTATTATATAGGATATACACTGAGTGGCCAGATTATTATGCGTTCAGAGATAATAATCTGGCCACTCAGTGTATAGTTTAGTTGTAACTTTGATATGATCATGGAGGAGGCAAGCACAGCGCTTACCTACTCCACCGTCTTGTCTGGAAGTCTAATATTAACTTCTATGAAATAAGATTGGAAAATGTTTCTTCCCATTTCATGGGTTGCCTCTTTATTTGTTGCTTGTTTCTTTTCCTGTGCATGACATTTTCAGTTTGATGTAGTTCCACTTGTTTATTTTTGATGTTTGGTACCTGCGATTTTGGTGTCATAGCCCAAAAATTGTTGGCAAGGTCCAAGTCAAGGAAGGAGCTCTTCCCTATGTTGTCTTCTTGGGGTTTTACAGTTTCAGTCATACACTAAGTCTTTCATACATTTCAAGTGACTTTTTGTGAGTGGTGTAAGATAGGGCTCCAATTTCTTTCTTTTGTATGTGAATTTATTCAGTTTTGCCAGAACCATATATTGAAGAGGCTATCTGTTCCCCATTGCATATTCTTGAATTCCCTGTCAAATATTAGTTAACCTTATACATATAATATAGGTTTATTTCTGGGCTCTCAATTCTGTCCATTGGTCTGTGTGTCTATTTTTATGCCAGTACCATATTGTTTTGATTACTATAGGTTCCAGGTTGTTTTGATTACTTATAGATTTGTCATATAGTTTGAAATCAGAAAGTATGATACCTTGAGCTTTGTTCTTCTTTCTCAAGATGTATTTGCCTATTCAAGGTCTTTTGTAGTTCAATATAAATTTTAGGATTTTTTTTTCTATTTGTGTAAGAAATGCCATTGGAATTTTGGTAGGGATTGCATTGAGTCTATAGAAGGCTTTGAATAATACAAACATTTTAACAACATTTATTCTTCTGATCTACAAACATAAGATATCTTTCCATTTATTTCTGTCTTAAATTTATTTTGTCAGTATCTTATAGGTTTCAGTGTATAGACCTTTCATTACCTTGGTTAAATTTATTCCTAAAAATTTTATTGTTTTTTTATGAGATTTTAAAAAGATTTTTTTAAGTATAAGGGGGAGAGATAAACCAAAGGACTTGTATGCATGCATATAAGCCTAACCAATGGACACAGACAACAGGGGGGTGAGGACATGAGTGGGAGGGATGGGGGGGATTTGGGGGAATAAGGACACATATGTAACACCTTGATCAATAAAGAAATTTTTAAAAAGAAAAGAAAAAAAGATGTTTTTAAGTATATAGAGACACAACTGATTTCTGTATGTTGAATTTATATACTGCAACAGTTGTTTTGTGGAATTTTTAAGGATTTTCTATGTATAAGTATATATCATCTGCAAACAGAGACAACTTTACTTCTTACTTTCTAATTTGAATACCTTTTTTTTCTTATCTAATTGCTCTGGCTAAAACTTCCACTTCTGTGTTGAATAGGAGTGGTGAGAGTGGACATCCTTGTCTTGTTCCTAATTTGGGAGGAAAAACTTTCAGCTTTTTACCACTAAGTATGATGTTAGAAGTGGTTTTTGTCATATATGGACTTTATTATGTTGAGGTATGTACCCCATTTGCTTAGAGCTTTTATCATAAAAGGGGGTTGAATTTTATCAGATGCTGTTTCCGTATCTCTTGAGAGGATCATATAACTTTTATCCATTATTCTATGTGGTATATCACATTTATTGATTTGTATATGTTGAACCACCCTGGTATCCCAGGGATAAATCCCATTTGATCATGGTATACGACCCTTTTAATGTTCTCTTAAATTGGGTTTTCTATTATTTTGTTGAGGAGTTTTACATTTTTATTCTTCAGGGCTAATCATCTATAGTTTTCTTTTCTTGTAGTGTCCTAATCTGGCTTGGGTATCAGGGTAATGCAGGTCTTGTGAAATGAATTTGAGAGTGGCTCCTTCTCCAGTTTTATGGAAGAGTTTAAAAAGGATTGGTATTAATTATTCTTTAAAAGTTTAGTGAATTCACCAGGCTTTTCTTTGTTGGGAGGCTTTTGATTACTTACTCAATCTCCTTACTAATTATTAATTTGTTCAGATTTTTTATTTCTTTATGATTCAGTCTTAGCAGGTTGTATGCTTCCATTTCTTTTAGGTTACCCAATTTGTTGGTGAACAATCCTACCTAATAAAAGAGTGATATGCAAATTAACTATCACTCTGCTACATCCATAAGCCATGCCCACTAGCCACACCCACCAGCCAATCAG